>NC_133618.1:574157982-574815482 GCF_048593235.1 Sminthopsis crassicaudata
GACAACTGTTAACTAGTGATACCTTCTAGGAAGTGTTTGTGGGAAGACCTGGACAATGATCACACAGGTTCAAAAGACAGGAACAAATTACAATCTCTACAGTAAGAGGGCTTATTCACACGGATGAGATTATATAACCCCTGGAATACTGAGGGAAAGAATTAATTTTGTCCATTCTGTTAGTAGTAGTTATTGCTGTTCAGAGGTTTCAGTAGTGTCAAACTCTCCATGACTCCTATTTGGGGGTTTCTTAGCAAAGACCCCAGTATGGTTTGCCATTTCCTTCTTCAGCTCATTTTACAGATGAGGAAACTGAGGCAAACAGAGGGAAGTGACTTGCCCAAGGACACATACCTAGTAAGTATCTGAGGCCAGATTTAAATTTCACTCCTCCTGGAGCCAGCAGTCTATCTCATTACCTAGCTACCCTTCTGTTACTTACACAATTCTTTTTTTTTTTTTTTTTTCCCTGAGGCAATTGGGGTTAAGTGACTTGCCTAGAGTCACACAGCTAGGAAGTAGTAAACCTCCGAGGTCAGATTTGAACTCAGGTCCTCCTGACTTCAGGTCTGGTGGTCTACCCTCTGCACCACCTAGCTGCCCCAGAACAAATCTTCAGATGATGATGATGATTATGTAGACATCAACAACTGTAGATCCTGCTAAAGGGACTGACTTAGGTTACCTTGTGAAAGGAAATCTTCTATTTCTTCCCCCAAATATATAAGTACAACATAAGAAATTAACTGTCTCCTCCCAAGGTAATTTTAACATTTTTTACACAAGCTTGAACTCTAATCAGTCACTTAACTCAAACAAGTCAGTCACTCATTCAGACTCAATTATTGCCCCAGAATTCAGATCAGTTTGGCACAAAGACTTAGATCCAGAATACCTTTTATGCCCCTGCCAGTCCATTAAACCTGCTTCTCCTTGTAGCTTCTGTACAGTTTCGAAATGGGAAAGTGGGTGCTTCCTGGTAAGTCCATAATAACCACGGGTTCTTTCTGATCCTTCCTCTCAATAGCATTTCCAACATTCACTGGACTGTTTGAGATTGTCAAATGACACAACCTGCAGATGAATAAGAGGAAGCACAGTGACTTTCATTAAATCTCAGGGCAGGTATGTATGTGGAAAATGTAGCAGACTGTAGGGAGGTAAATTTTCTTTGAAAAATAAAGATGAAATATTGGAGAAAGTGATTGATCTAGTACAATGGTGTCAAACTCAAATAGAAATAGAGCCACTAAACCATACAGTAAATATACCTGTGGCTGCCTACTAACTTAGAAAACCCCAAATTAGCATTGCCTATGTTTTATTGTATATTCATTTTCTTAAATATTATCCAATTATTTGTTAATCTGTTTCAGATGGCCACAGACTTGTGTTTGACATCTCTGATTTAGATCTTTAAAATCTTTTCTAACTTTGTGTATTTTGTGATTAAAAAAAATATTATAGTGAATTACAGTGAATATTTATTTCCACATCTCTTTATGTACCCTAACAAACCTTAAAATGTCTTGGAGAGAGATTGGTATAAATAAATCCTCTCCATTTACATTGGAAAATTGTGGCAGATAATTCCATCAATTCCCCATGATCACAGTATGAGCTATCCGAGAAAAGGAGAAAAGGAAAAAAGGAAAGTTCAGATATTAGCATAATAAACAAAATAAATATAGCATGGTAACAGAAATGAAAGAAAAAATAATAGAAAAGACTTAAAGGAGTTGTTGAAAGAGCAGCAAACCAAGGAAGAGTTTGAGAATTGAAAAATAGAGGGCACTATTGATAACAATAATGAAAATATTGTTATGATTACTCTGATGGCCATAAACATACCTATATCTTTTTTATCTTTAAAAACCCCTCACTTGATCTAGTTATCTCTGCTAGTTATCAACCCATATTTTCCTTTTTTTCATTCTTAAATTCCTTGAGAAAATTAACACTATTAAGTAGCTATACTTCCCCTTTTCTCACTTACCTCTCAGCTTTTTGAAATCTGGCTTGTGACCTTCTTCAGTTGAAACTATTCTTCCCAAAATTACCAATGATCTCTTAATTCAGAAATCTAATGGCCTTCCTAATCCTTCATTTCATGAGGTCTCTGCAGCATTTGGCACTGTTGGTCAACTTTCCTTCCTGGATACTTTCTCCTCTCTGGATTTCTGTGATACTTTTTTTTTTCTTTTCTTTTCTTTTCTTTTCTTTCTTTTTTTTTTTTTTTTTTTTTTTGATGTTCCCTCTACTCATCTGACCATTCTTTCTCAATCTCCTTTCCTTGTTTTTCATCTATGACATATCTGCTAGCTGGGACTGTTCCCCCATACTGCCATTCTTGATGCTCTTTTCTTTTTTTCTATGTAACAGGTCTTCTTAACATGAAATCCATGGCCCCAAGGTAATCTTGGATAAATTTCAAGAGAATCCATGAATTTGACTGGGAAAAAAAGTACATTTTAATTTTCACTAACCTCTCACTGAAATCTATCACTTCCTTATATTATGAAAGTAGGCAACAAATACTATTTTAAGAAAGGATCCAAAAGATTCACCAGACTGCCAAGAGCTCATGACACACAAAAAGATTAATAAACCAAGCTCACTTGGTGATCTTATCACTTCACATGAATTCAATCATCATCTCTTTGAAAATGATTCCTATATCTGCATATTCCACATTAATCTCCCTTCTTACCTACAGTCATGCATCATCATTTGCCTCTTACAAATATCTTTAACCAGCTGTTCTTAAGGCATATCATACTCAACATTTCCAAAACCCCCCTCATCTTTTTCTTCAAACCATTCTACCTTCTGAACTTCCCTGTTTCTGTCACCCTCCCATTCACCAGGTTTATAACTTCAGTGTCATAATCATTTCAAAATATTTTTTCTATCTAGATAACTACTTATATCACCTCTCCAATCATATAGCTATAACCTTAATTCCTGCCCTTCTTACCTAAACTATTGCAATAGTATGTTGGTTGCACTTTCCACTCCAATCCATCCTTCAATCTGCTGCAAAGTTGATTTTTCTAAAATGTAATTTAACATCACCCCCCTTTCCCAATCAATAAACTCCTGTATCTCTCTTTTCTACAGAATCAAACATAAACCCCTATGTTTTCCATTGAAATCTTAACCTGTATACTGTAACACATGTAAAATATACTGTAACACATGTAAAATGTATGGGATTGCCTGTCATCTAGGGGAGGGAGTAGAGGGAGGGAGGGGAAAATTTGGAAAAATGAATACAAGGGATAGTGGTATAAAAAATTACTCATGCATATATACTGTCAAAAAATTTTATAATTATAAAATTAAAAAAATAATAAAAGAAAAAAAATGAAATTAACTGTGTATGTTGCCTAACTCTCATCAAAAGTTTTTGAATAAATAAATGAACATAGCTTAATAAATAAATAAATGAATGAATGAATAAATAAATAAATCTTAACCTGGTCCCTTCTCACCTTTTTTTTTTTTTTTTTTTACTATACTTCTTTTTCCTCAAAGCACTCAATGATTCAGCTATCTTGTCCTACCTCCTCAAACACACACTCCATCTCCCCTCTCTTATCTTCATTTCTGCCTCCTAGTTTCCCTGGATTCCTTCAAGACTTGGCCCAATTACCACATGTTGCAAGAGGCCTTTCCTGATTCCCTATCCGCTAGTCATTTTCCTTACCTTATTCCCTTTCATCTATTATGCTAATATGTTTGAATATACCTAATAATTTACATGTTGTAAATTTAGAATATATTTAGATAAATACATTTAGACTATAATCTCCATGAAGACAGGGGTTTCCTCCTCCTCCTCCTCCTTTTCTCCTCCTCCTCCTTTTCTCCTCTTCCTCCTCCTTTTCTCCTCCTCCTCCTCCTTTTCTCCTCCTCCTCCTCCTTTTCTCCTCCTCCTCCTCCTCCTCCTCCTCCTCCTCCTCCTCCTCCTCCTCCTCCTCCTCCTCCTCCTCCTCCTCCTTCTTCTTCTTCTTCTTCTTCTTCTTCTTCTTCTTCTTCTTCTTCTTCTTCTTCTTCTTCTTCTTCTTCTTCTTCTTCTTCTTCTTCTTCTTCTTCTTCTTCTTCTTCTTCTTCTTCTTCTTCTCTCCTCTCCGCCCCCTCTCCTTTCTTCATATCTTCAGAACTTTGTAACACTCCTTAGCACATACTAAGCTCTGCTCAGTAGTTCTACACCTTGTATTATAGATAAAATATTGATAAACTAGACTTCCTCCATCTAAGGTAGACAAGCAGGATGATGCTTTGTAAGACTAGTTTTAAAAGACTTCAGAGGGATATCATAGGTCTTTTCAAGTTTCTGAAAGACTTAAATTGCTTCTATTTTTCCCCTCAAGGACAGAACTAAGAAAATGATGGAAGTTGTCATGAAGTAGAATCTGGCAATTATCTCAAAGATAGACCTATCTCAAAGTACTAAGAGGGGTAGTGTGAACAGATTTCCACTTCTGGAGATCTTCCTTTGAAGGTTGAATGTCTATTTGTCAGATTTTAGAAAGGATTCTCACTCAGGTTTCCCAAGATCTCAAAGGATCTTTGGGTTTTCGAGGACTCTATGAGTAAGCGGTGGAATTTACTTTCCCTGTGACCAGGGATTCCTGGGTTAATGAACCCGGATCTCAAAAGCCAATATTGTTCATGTATATAGTTGTCAGAAATTAATTATAAGAAAAGGGCACAATTTAAGTACAGAAGGTTTACTCATTTTACTGATAATAAGTGCCCACTAGGTTGTTGAAAAGTACAACCTTAAGAGTTCAAATGGCTGTGTCCAATTCAATTGAAAGAACATTTCCTGGGAACCTATTATTGTACAGAGGACTCAGGGAATCCCCAAATAGGAAGATGTTTTAGCTGATCCTGATGGATTGATTTTGTTTCATGTGAAGGGAAATTTATTTTTACAGAATCCTATGCATATATAGATAGTTTTTGATACCATGTCCATTAGATTGTCCTGGGTGTTCTCCAAACAGACTTAGACTAAAGGACTTGACAATCTTCTTCAAACAAGAATCAGAATTCCAGTGATCTGAGGAAGTGGTGGCATCTGGTTCTGAGGGCTAATCTATCTATCTTCTTCTCTTCTTCCACCTAAAGTCAAATCTTTGATACTGGTCCAGACAAGACTTGGCATATTTTGGGAACTAAACATTTCTGTCTAACAGATATGATCAAATGTTAGGAGATTGTTGGCAGGGGAAATTCTTCTAGCTTTAAACTTCTGCAATAACATGATTTGTGATTTATTTATTTAACCCAATAAATAGAAGGCACTTTTCCACACCAAAGGAAAAAAAAAACCTATAAGGCATTTCCTTATTGATCTTCTATACATGGATTCTATTATTCGTGCACATTCTGACTCTGGCTCACCTAAAGAATATCTTCTGGACAAATGGGAGGATGGATTAGTCATTTGAAGCTTCCTGTCAGTATGCATTTATAATTACTAATGATAATATTTCCAGAGAATAAATTGCTCTTTCAAGAGCATGGTTAATATTTGCCTCATCTTCAGGTGTCATCCACAAGTGAAGCCCTCTGAGAGTATTTTTCAATGCAATTGCTTAGAGGGTTTATTTCCTTGTCAATTCTTTGCAGAGTTGTTACTAGGGCAAAAGATCAGAGATTTGTCTTATAGTAACAATATGTGATGGGTTCTGATAGTATTCATCTGGAAAGTTTAGAAACTGCTGAATTTAGTAGCACTTAGTTGGCAAGAACTTCGAAGGTTACAGATTTCCTCCCTCCTCTCCTAGCAGTTGTGTATCCAGTGAGCTCTACTTTGGACAAGCCTTGTCCTTCTCACTCTTTGACATGGTAGCTTTCCCTTCAAGGTCCTCTCAATGTCTCAGAATCCCTGATTACTATAGCAGGGCACTGGCCTGTGAGATCTCTACCTTTTTAATGTTTCAAAATCTAAGGTTTCTCCTCAAATTCTTTCCCTGCCCTAACCCCTCCCCTACCAAACTGAATTTGTCTTAAAATGTTGATGTGAGGGTGCCTTTCATATTGCTTTGTCCAATGAATAGTTTGTTGGACTTGTCCTGTGGATGTTAATCACTGAATGGGTATGGCCTCAGTCACACTGAGAACTGTTGAAGACCTTAGCTTAAAAGGGTTGTTTCCCACTGCCTCCAGGGTCATTTCCAGTGGTCCTGATATACATCTGACCTCATTTTCCCTCCAGAGCCATCAGGGTCCAGTGCCCAGTAGTTTGTCATTTCCTTCTCCAATGATTAAAGCAAACAGAGGTTTAATACCTTGCTCAAGATCACATAACTAATTAGTGTCTAAGGTCAGGTTTGAATTCAAATCTTCCTGACTCTAGGCTCAGGCTCTAGTCCTTGAGCCATCTTGCTGCCTCTAGCCAATAGCAAGCTGCTTTCTAATTCCATCTACACTTGGAAAATAAAGGTTCTCAAATGGAGTGTAGAGGCAGATTTTATCTTTGAGAAGTGAGCTTCATGAGCTGAAACAAAAGTTGGCTATGACCATTAATTGGGCATTGAATTTTTGAGAAGAATAATCCCAAGAAACTCAACTGAACAGCCAGACCAACAAAGACAATGTGTCTAGGGGGAGTGGTATGAGAGATAAAAGATATTGGGGACCTGCAGATACAAACTTCCTTGACCACATTATATAACAATTTCCTTGTATATTTTTCTGTATTCAAACTCTATGTATTGATTCCCTTTGTTTGTTTCTTTTAATACTCTTTACATGAGTTCAATCATCCTACTGATATTATGTGTATTTTTAGGAGAATATATCCAAGATTTATTAGGAAATGTTTTATAGACACTATCCTTACTTTACTTTTCAGTAAATCAGTGCATCGAGCCAAGTGTATCTCCTGGCTGACTATAAAGGCAAATGCACCAGTGGGAGCTTTTGAACAACAGTTTTAGAGATACAAACCAATAGATACAAACCATGAACCTGAGGTAGCTACCTCCTGGAAAACCTAAACTTCAAATGAAAGTCCCAAATTGGGAGTAGGGAATAGTCTTGATCAGGTGCTACATAAATAATTCTGGTCTTTTACTCTCAGAATAGTGTACCAGTGTTCCTGCTCTGTGCCAAATGCCTGAATAAGTTGAGCTATATCTTGCCACTGGATTCAGATGGCTCTGGAGGGGAAAATGAGGCAGGTGACTTTGCACAGCCTTCCCTTACAATTTACTTGTATGATATACATAGCATCACCTTCCTAATATCATGGTCCTCTTTGAAAATGAAAGACAAACAACAACACGCTTTGTGAATCCTGACAAAAAACCTTATTTGGGGACTTGATACTGCCCCGATTCAAATCTTTCTTGCATACTTCATGTTTGTATTTCCATTCCATTCCACTCTCTTATAAGCAAATGTCCTGGTCAAATGATAGCTAAGACTCAACATTCCACTCTACTCCCATTCCACAGCAATGGTCTCATTGGATGTGACATTATAGTTGTATTTCTTTAAATCTTGGTCCAAGTTGTGTGTTATTTGGTTCAAAGAGGTTAATTAACTTTTATGTTTTACTATTTGAAAAGAATTTCTTTTAATGGAAGAATTGTGCACTAACCAGAACTTCTTAAACTTTTCCCATTCATGTACTCTTTTCACCTGAGAAATTTTTACATGACCCCAGGTATAAAGGTACATAAAATGGATATACAAATCAAACATTTACTGATAATAAATCATAATTTTGCAACCCCCACATTCAATTATGAGATCCTATATGGGGTTTCGAACCACGGTTTAAGAAGCTGGGCATTAATCTATGTTCTCAATTATTCTTGCCAATGACATCTTCAGGCACTTTTGATAAGAGGGGATGCTGTAAATGCCTAGTACCTGCTCCATTGTGGGGGGAAAATCATGCATGTGTTCTTAATATCACCTCAAAGTATTCTTATATTTGATTTGTAAAAAAAAAAGAAAAGATTAGAAATTGATCCTTATGTATTCTGGGGGAGATGTCAAATTCAGTGACAGTATGTGAGACATTGGGGCTATACATAACATACTTCACTGACTCCCATGCCCAATATAATTTTCCAGTTAGACAACGTCAGAGATACCTTACTCCCTCACCTGGGCTTCCTGACAGCTCACGAGGTTTGCCTGAGATGGAAATCAACAATTCCATTCCTTTTGGGGAAACAGAGAAGTAGCAGGTCTGACCATCTGCCCTGCTCCTGCATGTAAGCTCCTGCAAACTTTACTATCCTTCCTGCCTATATACTTTGCAGCCTCTCAGATATTAACTATAATATTATTATTATTATTATTATATAATTATATATTATAATATATAATATGTTATTATATATTATATGTTAACTACAAAAAAAAAAAAACAACAAACTAAGGATTCTTGGATCTTGCCATGGGCCACATCACAGTATTCTTAGGCCGTGCAAGCCTTTTCATCTACCATACAGCTGGATTTTCTTTTCTTTGTTGTCTCCCCAAATTAGAGTGTAAATTCTTTTAGCAGGGATTGTCTTCTTTTACCTTTCTTTGTCTCTCCAGCATTTAGCACAGTGCCTGACCAATGATAAGCACTTAACAAATGTTTGTTTACTATCAGACTAAGGTATCTAGTTTTATCAATTTGTATCCCCTAGGCCTGGCACATAAGAAGTCCTTAATAAATGCTTTTTCATCCATTCACCGGGGGAATGTTTAAAGTACTTATAAAAAAAAGAAAGCTCTTTGAGTTGTTCACATAGTCCCTTTGCCCCTTCCCACTCACTCCATACCTACTTAGGTCTATTCTTTTTTCAGCTCTTAGTCCAAATTTGACCAGAGATAGTAGGGTTGTGATGTATCTAACTTGTATCAGTAATAGTAACTGTTTTCCTCTTTTCTTTATCTCAGCTAAGCCCTGTACTCCAAAAGCTGGAAGGGAAGCACAATTATTTCTAAGCCCTTTAGCTTTTCCCCTTTGCTTCTGCAACTCCACTGGGTTTCTCTGGATATTGAACTAGCAATCAACAATCATCACCATCACTGCTGTCAAGGACCGCCTTTGGCAACATTCTGACATTGGTCTTTGGCAGGATCCCACCTCTGCTCTGAGCTGCCCCTGTTCCCCATTTGTTGGCCCCTCTTCCCTCAGCATCCTGTGTCTTTATTCTCTTCCCATCAAACCCTACTTCAAGCCAGCTGTCATTTTGGGGGGAAATGACATCCTGGTTCCCACAAAGACCCCCCCAGGACTATTTGTATTTAATAGGAGATGATGCCCCAAGCCAAAGAAACTAATCTGTAAGGGCAGGCTTTCAAGGCATCCACGGCAGACCTGTGGAAGAACTATCCCGGAGCAAGGAGGCCTTGCTGGCATTTCTCCAACTGTGCTACATAGGAAGTGACTCTTTCTACTTATTCAGCAGATTAACCTTGGTCATCCACATCCTCAAAAAGGATTAAGACTCTGATTGCTCAGGGTACTATATTTGGGGCCAGGTAATTAGCCCAGTGATTAGAATGCCGGGCCTAGAGTCAGAAAGACTCATCTTTCAGAGTTCCAACCTGACCTCATACATTTACTACCTCTGAGATCCTGGGCAAGTCACTTAATCCTGTTTGCCTCAGTTTCCTCATCTGTAAAATGAGCTGAGAAGGGAATGGCAAAACAAACACTCCAGTATCTCTACCAAGAAAACCCTCAATACACTCATGAAGAATAAAATGTAACAACTGAACAACTGAACTGACTAAATTATATATTTCACACCATTCAAAGAGTGATACCTAGCTAGCCTCCTATTTGATCTAATTAAGCATATTGAACAATTGGAGAAGTTCACTCAATTAATTCATATTATGACTAATGTCCCTGCAGAAATGAAGGCAGATTGTTTTGGTTTTTTTTTTAATCATCAACTGTGATTTTTGCTGTTTGACACACTAAAATACATGTCCCTTTGGCTTCCTGTCAGATTTTGGACAAATTACTAAATTTCTGTGGACCTTATTTCCATATCTATAAAATGGATTAGATTGGGGGGGGTGCTAAAGGGCCTTACAGCTTAATTCTATTACCTCAAGTACTTTTTTGAAAGATTTTTAAAAGCTAAGTTTCTCTTATTTAAGATACTTCTTTTTAATCCTTTATTCCTATACATTTATGAAAAGTTTGTCTCAGGCCTTTTGGGGGTTGACTGTTGTTAAAAAGTGACCTGCTGGCTAGTGCATCTCTGCCTTGTGGAAAAAAAGTGGGATTTTCTTTTAAAATTAGATCTTAGGGTTAATTTAAAGATTATGCTGAGTAGAGGTTCTAAATCCGTTCATTCCATCTGACCTGCAAGAACACATCTGCTACATGTTAGCGTTCCCCAAACTTCTGACAGTGGCACAGAGCTGAATCTTCATCACTCTGATTAAAGACTTGGTTTTGTTAGACTGTCATGTACAGTATATCAAAGGAGATCAGGAACGAGTCTGAAAGTCAGATGACAAAGAGAGCGATTGGTACATGTACAGTTAAGCAGCCTTTCATGAAGAGATGGCTTAGGGTAATGAGTCATAATTTGGAAAAAGTGTCTGTAAGTGGTGGTTAGAGCATTAATTATAAATCAGTCCCAGGGACTGCAGGACAGATTGGGGCAAAGGATTCTTCGAAACTGCAACCTGTCCCAAATACAAATGAACCACAACCAAAGTCTTCCAATAAGACAGAATTCCAACCGAATCCTTAAAAGCCATAAGGATGGGGTATTTGGAAACATTTGGCAGTAATTTATCTAAAAAAAGTACTGGGATTTGTCCAGCTATTTAGTAAATAGATCTAGATTAAGAAATTATTTTCCCTTTAATCAATGACTAATGAAGAGCATTTGTTTCTGAATTGCAAGTCTGCCCAAGACAATAATTTCCTTTTAAAACATTTTAATCAAAATACTGTTTTCTGTTGTATTTTTTCCCATTTCCAGAACTACTGGCTTCTGCACTTATCATTTACCAATTCTCCTTTCCCCACGACTCTTATATTGTGACACTAAGTTTCCTGGTTGAAGATAGGCTCATTAATCAGAGCTCCCAACTCCCAACTTTGCTGAACTACTTGTTCCTGGAAATTCCGGGCCCACCAGGATTATCTTCTGATGTGAGACACCTGGGCTGTAAAAAGCTTGATGTGTGACTTTGTTAAAGATAGAGGTTACTCCCTTGGCCTAGGGAAAAGAACTTTCCCCACCCATGAGGCAACATAAGAGGATATTTTAGTGAGTAACATCCTTTATTATTATTTTATTAACTCAATCCTCCACCAACATTTTAAAAATACACATATATGTATATATCATACACACACATGTGCAAATATACACACATATAAATCTCACATTCACATGGCATTAAAAGCACTTTCTTCATAACAATACTGTGAGACAGATAGTCTTTAGGAGACATCCACATCAGCATGAAGAAATCATAGCACAAAGATAGATTCTCTTTTCTGATGTCATTCTATCAATATCTTAAACTCTCTTGTTGCAAGAGGCTCCAAAAAAGTAAAATGACTTGCATAGAAGTTACAAGCCAGGATGTGTCAGAAGCTGGACTAGTAGTCAAATCTTTGAAGTTCTAAGTCTTGCTTTCAAACTTCTGTGCATCTGACTCCATTTGGGGTTTTTTTTGTGGGGGGGCAAAGATACTGCCATTTCCTCCTCCAGCTTATTTTACAGATGAGGAAAGAGAGTCAAGATTAAGTGACTTTCCTAGTGAATGTCTGAGACCAATTTGAATTAAAGAAAAGGAATCCTTTTAACACCAGGTGTAGCTCTCTATTTATAATGATACCTCCATGCTCTTTATATATACATATATGTGTGCTTTTGGGAGATTGGGGAGGGGACTATATTTATATGCCACTGACTCTGTGATCATATTTGGTTTTCAGTCTGCTTTCCCACCTCTACCTTTTGTATGACAGTGGAAAGCGTCTCTTTTGTTGATTACATATTTGTTTTCTAAAAAGCTTGGGTGATAATGAGTCAAGAGATCTTCAATTTCCCAAGTCTGACTTTCCGGTTGTTTTACCATAAATGCCTAAAGCACTTGATGCTTTAATTTCTTCCCTCTTCTGGGCAGACACCTGCCGCTCATCTCTGCTTTTTTTTTTTTTTGAGAACAGAATGAAAAGGAGGAAGAATTAAAATCCTCAGCCACTGAGAAGGGAGTAAATAAACGAATGCTTTTGGGATAGTCCAGTTTTATTCCGTTTGTTTACAGAACAATTAATTATTGATCAAAATTATTTAAAACTATTCATTAGTTTAAAGTAGTTAAGGAAATTGTAAGAGGTTTTCTAAAAGAAAGTTGTTTCCTTCTGTCTGGTATCTGGGAATGGGTGTGGTGTGTGGAGAAAATTTACTTGGAACAAAAAAAATTATTCTAGATACTTCCCATTTTCGGGGCACAGTGTACTCTTGGCAGCGCCATCATTGGGGTATTGTATTTTTTCCTAGAGAAAATATTATATAATTAGAAAATATGTTTCTGATCAAGAACATTATCAAATATATCTCAACTATGATAATAAGGTATAGGAGCAAAGATTCAGTATGGATCTGATCTACAGAAACTATAAAGTAATGAACACTGTAAAAGAGTTGAAAAGTGCATGTTAAATTAGATTATGTTAAATTTAATTCAATTAGTTAGCTTTAATTCAGTTAGATCATTCTAAATTTAAATCTGTAAGCATCTATTAAGCACCTACTACATGCTAAGTACCAGAGATTTATACAGAGGTTTACAGAGGCCAGATCAAAAGAGACTGTTAAATTTTCAGGGTCATCATTTATACCTCTGAAATCAATAAATGCTATAAATAAGTGCTTGATTTAATATTCATGATTACCTAAACATAAGAAAGTAACGGAGAAAAATTTTAATGATGCAGATTAAACTTAAAAAGATATCAAGCTTCCGTGTTTTGTTTTGGGAATTTTTTGAGAGCTGATTATTAAACATTTAACACTATACCACCAGATACAAATACAAAACAAAATGAAAAAAATCTCTCCTTAAGAAGTTTACCTTCCACTGTGGCATATAACATTTACACAGAGAAGTGCAAAATAATTTGAGGAGGGAAAATGTAAACTAGGAGTTTTAGAGATTTTAGAGGTACCTAGAAGAAAGCTAAGGATTCTAAGTGGTAGAGATAATGTGCATTCTAGATATGAAGGTCCTTGTGCAAGGCATTAAGGAGGCATGAGATGGGATTCCAAGTCCAGACTAGCTTGGCTTAACATAGACTGTACAAGTAAGTAAGGTTCAGAGAATCTAGAAAGGTATGCTGTAGACCAGGCTGTGACAGACTTTAGATGTCCAGGTTGAGAAATCTATATTTTATCTCCAGAGTAATAAAAAGCCACTGGAATTCCTTGAGCAGAAGAGTGACATTGTCAGGCCAATGCTTTAGGAATATCAACTTTGGTAGTTATTAGAAAATTGATAGGTAGGGTAGCTAAGTAGGCAGTGGTAAAAAAAAAACTGACCCTAGAGGACCTGAGTTCAAATTTTCAGATACTTACTAGCTATCTGACCCTAGGCAAATCATGTTGGATGGAAAGAAGGAAGGAAGGAAGGAAGGAAGGAAGGAAGGAAGGAAGGAAGGAAGGAAGGAAGGAAGGAAGGAAGGAAGGAAGGAAGGAAGGAAGGAAGGAAGGAAGGAAGGAAGGAAGGAAGGAAGGAAGGAAGGAAGGAAGGAAGGAAGGAAGGAAAGAAGGAAGGAAGGAAGGAAGGAAGGAAGGAAGGAAGGAAGGAAGGAAGGAAGGAAGGAAGGAAGGAAGGAAGGAAGGAAGGAAGGAAGGAAGGAAGGAAGGAAGGAAGGAAGGAAGGAAGGAAAGAGGGAAGGAAGGAAGGAAGGAAAGAGGGAAGGAAGGAGAAAAAACTGATAGGTGAAAGAAGAGAATGGAGAAAGGATACACTAGAAAGTTTGCTAAATTTGGATTCCGACAATCTAAGTTCAAATTTTTTCCTCTTGGCAAGTCACTTATCTTTTTGGTTTCAGTTTCCTTATGTGTAAAATAACCTCTAAAGTCTTTTCACTTCTCAATCTGTGATCTGGATTCAATTCCTAGCTCTTCCATTTGCTAGCTATATGACGCCATGCAACTCACCTCTCTGTTTCTGTAACTATAAAGTGAAAATATCAATACCTCACAGATTTGTCATGGGATTTAAATAAGAAAATATAGGTAGAGCACTTTGTAAATATTAAAACATCATATCAACAATCACTTATTTCTGCTGCTTTCTGTCTCTGTGAATATGGGCAAGTCAAGTAACCTCATATAAAAATGAAGGCTTTAGATCAGATGATCCCTCAAGTCTCTTTGGATTCTAAGTCATGTATCTTATAAGTGATGTGAAAGAGAAATATATTATGGAAACACAAAGGAAGGAATAATTAAATTGGAATGGGATGATCAGGAATAGTTTCTAGAAGAAGCTGCATTTTTGCTAGGTCCTTAAGAATGGGATATATATATATATATATATATATATATATATATATATATATATATATATATATAAAATTTATTTAATAGTTTATTTTTTACCAGTTACATGTAAAACATTTCTTAACATTTGTTTTTAAGTTCCGCTATGCCCAAAGGGCTATCAAAATATGTATACCCTTTGATCCAGCAGTGCTTCTACTGGGCTTATAATCCAATGAGATCTTAAAGGAGGGAAAAGGACTCACATGTGCAAAAATGTTTGTAGCAGCCCTTTTTGTAGTGGCAAGAAACTGGAAACTGAGAGGATGCCCATCAGTTGGGGAATGTCTGAATAAGTTATGGTATGTGAATGTTATGGAATATTATTTTTCTGTAAGAAACAATCAGCAGGATGACTTCAGAGAGGCCTGGAGAGACTTACATGAACTAATGCTGAGTGAAATGAACAGAACCAGGAGATCATTGTACACGGCAACAACAAGATTATATAATGATCAATTCTGATGGACATCGCTCTTTTCAACAATGAGATGATTCATGCCATTTCCAATGATCTTGTGATGAAGACAGCCATCTGCACCCAGAGAGAGGACTGTGGTGGGGACTGAGTGTGGATCACAACACAGAATTTTTTCTCTTTTTGTTGTTGTTTGCTTACATTTTATTTTCTTTCTCATTTTTTTCCTTTTTGATCTGATTTTTCTTGTGTAGCATGATAATGGTATAAATATATATTCATATATTGGATTTGACATATATTTTTATCATGTTTAACATATATTGGATTACTTGCCATCTAAGGGAAGGGATGGGGGAAAGGGGCAGAAAAATTGGAACACAAGGTTTTGCAAGGGCCAGTGTTGAAAAATTATTCATGCGTATGTTTTGAAAATAAAAAGTTTTAATTAAAAAAACTTTGAATTCCAGATTTTCTCCCTTTCTCTCTTCCTATCCCTTCCTCCATTGAGAAGGTGCATGTGAAGTTATGCAAAACATTTCCATAAAAGTCATGGGTATGAAAGAAGACATAGATTCTTCTCCTTCTTCCTCTCCCCCCCCAAAAAAAAACTCAAGAAAATTAAAGAAAAAAGTACCCTCCAATCTATATTCAGATACAATCAGTTCTTTCTCTTGCTATGGATAGCATTTTTCATCATAAACTGAATGAGTAAAATTGTTCAACAGGTAGAAATGTTGGAGGACATCATTCTAGGTCAGGGAAAAGCATAAGCAAAAGCACAGAGTCAGGAAAGCATAAAAGATGTTAAAAGTACAGTAAAGGGACAGCTAAAGTATAGAATAGATAAGGGGGAGTAGAATGAGAAAGTTGGAATTGTAGTGAGTGCCTCAAATGCTCTACTATTGCACGTTTGGATTCATTTGATAGATTGTGGTTAGAAGTGAGCCATTAAAGGATGGTTTTTGACCATCAAATTCAGTAAGAGAAAGATTAATCTGATAGTTGCATGTCACATGGATTGTGGAGGAGGAAGAGATTGGATGTAAGGATGTCACTTAGAAGAGTGATTACAATGAGGGTCTGAATTAAGGTGAGCATGACAGAATAGCAAAGAGGGAACAGATGCAAGGACAAACTGTGGGGAAAGGAACAGCTCAATTTAGCAATCAATTAATTGGGTATGTATGGAGGAAAGAGAAGAGTATAATCTGAGTCATAGGCTTTAAGCCACTGAGGAGGTAATTTAGAGAATGATGGAGCCATTCAAAGATAGAGGAGTATTAGAGAGGAGGAGCAAGTATGTGAGGAGCTTTCATTGTGAACATTTTGATTTCAGGGTGCAGACACTCAAGATGTGCAGAAGACAGTAAGGAAGGAATATCTGGAGCCCTAAGAGAAGGAGATAAGACTGGAGGTTTAAAGAGGGAGTCTAAATCTTTTTTAATAAAATAAATAAAATTAAATACATAGAAATTCAAAGGAAACCAATATTTTATTCCATCCAAATTCACTGAGCCCTCATGTTAAAACTTAATGATATAGATACAATTCAATTCAATCTGATCATACATTCAAAGCAAACCTGATATGTGTGAGGCACTATTGAGGACAAACAAATTATGGGTTTTTTTGCCTTCAATATGCTTATAATCTATTGGATTTGGGAATCAATTACATAGCAGAGCGGTAGAATGGCTACAGCATTGTGCTGGATCAGGAAGATCTGAATTCAAATGTCACCTCAGGTAGTTACTAACTGGGTTACTCTGGGCAAGTCACATTTAAACTCCCTTTCTCTCAGTTTCCTCAAATATAAAACGGGAATTACAACACCTCCCTTACAGGATTGTAAAGATCTGATGAAGTAATATTTGTAAAGTACTTAGTACCTGGCACATAGTAGCTGCTATATAAATGTTAGCCATCCTCATCATAATTATTATTAGAAAAAAAAGGTGAAATTGTTAAGAGTAGATAAGGTGACCAAAGGAATATATAAAGAGAAGAGAGAGACAAGGAAAAAACCTTGGGAAATACTTATATTGCTGAGTTAAGGAAAATAGAAAGAAAAGCCAACAAATCAACCAATCAATAAGCACAGGTACAAATGGCTGGTGATAAGAACTGGTTTCCAATTGGTGACTTAACAGAATTAATGACAGACTAATCTTGCATAGACATTGGAAGCGTGTAGTAAAGGAAATTAACCATAACTGATACTGCCCAAGTTAGGGAAGGCCTTACCTTTTTCTTCATGTTTGGAATCCTGCAGTTGTAAATAGTCACAATTTTATCCCAAAGGAGGTGAACCATTTCATTTTATAGGTGATGAAACTATAGGCCCAGAGTGAAAAAAATCAACCAAACAATGAATAGACATTTATTAACTACCTACTAGGTACAGGACACTGAATTAAGTGCATGAGGATATGAAGACAGAAATGAGATAAAAAATCTGCCTTCTAAAAGCATGCTTTCTATCTAGAGAGATCACATGTATGTATATGTACATAGAGAATATATTTAAAATAAAGACCATATAATTTAGGAAGGGGTGAAAGTAGTAATGGAGGGGCCTCAGAAAAAATTAGAACATTTACACAAACTAGAAGGGAAGAAAACTAGAAGGGAAGGGAAATGTATTTAGAAAAAGGCAATAGGCAAAAATGTCAACTTTTACAGCAGGGTCAAGAGCAATACAACCTGATAAAAGGGTCCTGTGTTTGACAATCTGGATGTAAACAGTAACTTTCAAGGGAATGGTGTGAGTAGAAGGGTCGGGCTAGAAGCTAGGTTACCAGAGGGCAAGAGTGAGTAGAAGGTGAGAAGTGATGACAGCCAGTAAAGACTACTCTTTCAAGAAATTTAGTGATGGAGAAAGAAAGGGCACAGTGCATAGAGAGGGTGGCAAGATTAAAGGAAGTGTTTACTTGTTTTTAAAGATAGGAAAAACTTTATGAAATTTGCAGGCAGAGGGAAAAGATCTATCTAGAGATAGAGAAATTGAAAAAATGCTAAATTATGTGGTAGAGAAGCCAAAGAATCAAAAGAAAGAATTAAAAAGAGAATCATGAGATTCAGAAAAAGGGTTCCGGAGCAGAACAGTAGAGTCAGCACCTTTTGGAATATTCAGTGCAAGCAAGAGAATGTGAACCAATTCTTCCTTTCCTTAGGTCCTGGAGTTGGCATTCTAGCACAATTGGTATGCCTTTGAACCTCACTCTTTGCATGTGCAAACAAGCCTGCCCAAACTGGCAAACCAGGCCTGCAAACCCTCACTTCCTAAAACATAGCATGATGCTGCAGGTAAAATGAGTGTGCCTATGGACAGATAAATCTTGCCCCAAACAGTTAATGCAAATTCTAAGAGAGCTCTTAGATAAACTAGCCTATAATGAAAATCAATGGAAGTAGAGGTGATCCTGCAGGGTATCCCTTCACATTTTCTAGGAACTTAGGAGCAATTTATACATCCCAGAAGAATCATTAGGGCATGGAATCTATAGTCAGGCTGGGCTAATGCATTTGCCATAATTCTTTCATCTAGAACTGTTTGCTCAGTGATATCTTGCTGGAGTGGCTAGACTGAATGCCAGAAAACTGTCTTACTGTGACATAGTCATCACAGGACAAGCATTAACTTAAGTTACTATAGCAGAATCCTCTCTGCTCTGCATCCCACAGCCCATGCAAGCTCTCAGAGGCCAGAAGCATCATTATAACTGTGGGTTTTTTTTTTTAACATGTACAAAGGTTCTGATGCATTCTGGATTTACCACAAGGTCAGAGAAGACTATCTGCTACTTCTCTCTGACTTTCTCCTCATTGACTTCTTATTTATGAAAGATATTTGGTATCTTGCATCTCTTTTGTCTTCCACAATATAAAAATGTGGAAGTTCATCTTCCAGCAAGAAATTCTTAACCTGGGGTCCATGAACTACTACTACTACTTCTTCTTCTTCTTCTTTCTTCTTCTTGTTCTTCTTTCTTCTTCTCCTTCTTTCTTCTTCTTCTTCTTCTTCTTCTTCTTCTTCTTCTTCTTCTTCTTCTTCTTCTTCTTCTTCTTCTTCTTCTTCTTCTTCTTCTTCTTCTACTTCTTCTTCTTCTTCTTCTTCTTCTTCTTCTTCTTCTTCTTCTTCTTCTACTTCTTCTTCTTCTTCTTCTTCTTCTTCTTCTTCTTCTTCTTCTTCTTCTTCTTCTTCTTCTTTTTTAAAGAAAACAGTTAATAACTATATTGTTGTTGATGAATTTTTCCAGTTGTGTCCAACTCTTTGTGTCCTGATTTGATTGGCTTGTTTGTTTTGGTAAAGATACTAAAGTAGTTTGCCATTTTCTTCTCCAGCTCATTTCATAGATGAAGAAATTGAGGGAAAGAGGGTAAAGTGGCTTGCCCCACATCACACAGATGCTAAGTGTCTAAGATTCCAGGCCCCATTATACCACCTAGCACCATAGCAGCAGAAGTTAGTGCTAGGCTTTTGAGATGGATATTTGAAGGAGAAACAGGAGTTTTTACTCCCCATCAATCTGTGGGGAAGAGACATTTTACAGCAGATAGGATTACAAATAAGCACTTTGGCTTTTTAGCCAGGGCTGCTGTTGAAGTATATAACTATATATAACTATATATATAACTATAATATATATAACTATATTTCAATGTAATTATTTTTCTTTGCAGTTCTATGCAGCTAATTTTTTACATTTAAAACACTATTCTGAGAGGAAGACATGGGTTTCACCAGACTGCCAAGAAGTCTGGATACAAAGAAGGTTAAGAACTCCTATTTTAAATCAAAAATTGACAGAAATATGGCATGTAGTGTATGTCAGAATGGCATGTGAGATCATTTTGAGTAGAATGTTCAAGCGTCCAGCAAGACTATGAAATCTGAAGTTTTGTATTCTAAAATGCCTCCCAGAAATATAACTATTAGTAATAATAATAGCTAATAGTTATATAGCACTTTTAAACTGACAAAACATTTTACATATATTATCTCATATTATCCCTCTTTCCTTCTTCCTGTCATTTACTCCTTCTGTTCCATTCTTATTCCCAATTCATGGTCAATTAATCTAAAAGTGGGAGATTTAGTAAGGCTAAATGTAAAACATTACAGTATCAGAGTACAGAGAATTGGCCTTAAATTCGAGAAGTCCTGTGTAAAAGTCTTGTTCCTAACACTTCCTAGCTATGTGTCCAAAGGCAAATCACTTAACTTTTTATTGCTCCCAGAAATGTTCTAAATTAAGTTACAGCTTCGTTGCCAGTCTGTCAGGCAGAGGTAGTTTCCACACCAGGAATTCCCCAAAGAGATACAATCACATGTCTGCCCCCCCCCCCAAAAAAAAAAAAAAAAGAAAAGAAAAGAAAAAGAAAAAAACCTTCGCATGCTTAGGCTTAAAAAAAATCAAGAACAGTAGTACAAAAGTACAGGATAAAGAAGATATGGCTAGACAGTAGTTCATTTGAGAAAGACTTAAAGGGTTTTAGTTGACTGTAAGCTCAATATGAGTCAATGACTTGGTACAACTGCCAAAAGCTAATGTAATCTTAAACTGTGTTAACAGAAGAAAAGAGACAATAGACACAATGAACTCTGTATTGATTCGATCACATTTGAAATTTTATGTGCTGGTTTTAAGCATCTCATTCCATAAGGAACATTGAAAAATTAGTTTGCATCTAAAGGAGGGCAATAGGAGAGTGGAGGAGTTAGAAATCATTTCATATGAGGAAAGGCTGTGTGAACTGCAGACCAGATGACATGATGGGGAGGAGAATGTGATATCTGTCTAAATATTTAAAGGACTATCATCTAAAAGAGGGACTAAACTTATTTTTTATAGCACAAGAGGGAAAAAATAGGACCAATGAGTAAACCAAGGGAGTCAAATTTTAGAGCACTCTAAGGAAAAGCTTCCCAACAAAAAGATCTCTCTAATAATGAAATGACCTTACTTGATAGGTGGATTGAGTTCCCTATAACTGGAAATAATCAAGCAAATGCCAAACCTACAAGGGATGTTATAAGGTGGGTTTCTGTACTGAGTAAGATTGGATTAAATGATTTCAAAGTTCACCTTAGAACTCTGAGAATCTATGACATTAAGGGAGACACAATGAATGATGTACAATGGAATGATCATCAAATCAGGAGTGAAAGGACTTAAATTCAACCTCCACAAATGACTTTCAACAAGTCATAATCAATTTAGGCCTCAGTTTTATCAAATAGGGCAGGGGAGGATTATATGGGTTAGGAATGGGTTACATGGACTCTGAGGTTCATTTATGTTCTATCTATAATTACATATTTTTATATATCTGTAATTAGGTTCTAATCAGATTTCTTATAGCTGAAATTATATCAGAATGACAGAGAATTAATTCTTTTACATATTGCTATTATGTACATTCCTCTTAAAACATAAATTTTAAAAGAAGATAGATTCATAAATCTATGCTTGCTTCAATGTCATACAAGTTGAAAACAATTTAGGTATAATTTCATACATCCCTTAAAGAAATAAACTTCATCAAACACATTCTGTAGGTAAACTACTTCAGGTTAAAGATTAAACTACATTTAGAAGGTTCATTGATTAAAAAAGAAATGCCACCAAATAGCGATAGTTGAGATTCAGAAGGAATGATTAAGGCTTTAAGTAAATTTTCATACTCTGTGGGCCAAACTTTGGCCAACTCAACAACCTTTCAATTAGGAGAAATGTCCCTGATCTTCCTCTGACATTATTATTCCATGAGTCAAGTTTTGGTCAAGTAAGATTAAGAAGTCAAAAAATTTTAAATTTCCATTACAAGATTTTACATAAATATGTATGCACATATATGGAGATTATATGTATTCATTATAATTCATGGGGGTATAACTATAAATATATTATTTTCCAAGTAAACTTGATAAATATTTAAAGCTGGAAGTCATAATTTAATTCAAAATCCTCATAGAATCTTAAATATAGTGTTGGAAGGAGTCAGTCAAATGCTCTAATTTAAAGACATTTTAATTCTGACATTAATGACTACCTTCAAAAAGAGCTTTTCCATATGCACAGTAGAACAAAAAAGTTCACATTCACATTTATATAATATGTGAAAATGTGAATCTTTTAATATGTACACCTTAACTTTTTGAAAAAGTATATAGTAAATTCAACATGTTACTTGCAAAGCTGTCATACATGTCTATTATGAATTTCCTTCTGTTTTTTTCCGTACATTTTAAAAAATGCTTCAAAGACTCTTTTTTTCCCCTTTATTTTCTCATAGTTTTGTTTCATCTTGTTTTTGGTAACCTTATCAGTAGTTCTTCCCTGAAACTCTTACTACACACAACCCAATTAAAAAAGAAGAAATAATCAGTCAAACAATACAAATCCACATAGTGTCATGGCCAAAGATAGATGTCTTTTTTGTTAAGTAATAAGTGTTAGAGCCTGAATTAAAACCTGATCTGACTAAATTAGTTACTCTTTCTGCTATAGTATATCCATCCTAACTTTGAAGAGCCTGGGTGCTAATAAAATAGTACAATTACAAAACATTTTCACTTGTACTTTATTAAATGGAAATGTGGCTTTTCTTGTTGTTTTTGTTTTCTTGTTGTTTGTTGTTGTTGTTGTTTGTTTGTTTGTTAATAAACTTTCCACAAGCTGCTTTCTACAAGCATTTCTTGCAAGTTTGGGGTAGAGATGATGGAAGGGCAATGTTAATGGTTTAGCAAAATTCCCTGAAATGAAGAATGGAGCCTATTCCTATGTCACTAGATGAAGAACTCCCTTTGCCCACCTATGCAAGTAGGCATTTTTTTCTTCATCTTGTAATCTTAGAGTTGTCTAGAGCAGGAGTGTCAAACCTGAAAAAGATTAAAAATGCAACTGGGAAATATCTAACAAAATAAATAAAATTATAATAAAACAGATACTATTGCATTTTAAAACAAAGTCAACATGTGGGTTTTCAAAACCCTTATGCTATGAATTATTTGTCCCCTTTCCATTTGTGTTGGATACTACTGACCCAGAGGATTGTGAAGTTAAGTGACTTAACCATAGTGTATGTCAGTAGTAGAACTTGATATAGTTTAAACATGTTCTATTGATTGCTGTTGAAGAGGGGGTAGCATCGTACAGTGGAAAAGAATAGAAAGCCCACCTAAATCAGGAAGACCTTTGAGCCAGCCTGAATTAGACTGGGTAGTGCTTCAGCAATGGCCTAAAGCCAGTAATTGGCACTGATACTTGTGATTTTTAATGTTAAGGAGCCAGGTATTTTTTTGCTTTAGGTGAACACTACTACAGAAGCCCAAATTACTGGGAATCTTCAAGTAGTTTAAGGCAAATACCCTCAGGGTAGCAGTTAATCCCCAGATGTTGGTAATTCCTCAGGCCCCCATTTTTACTGACTAGGACATACAAACAGGTAGGCGACAATGTATGATCAGATTTCAAGGACTCTAAGTATAGGGGAGGAAAAAGGAAACTTTCTTAGGGTTTAGTCTCCTTTATCCCCTTCCTTCAGGCAAGACACACACACAGAGTATGCTTTGATCTGCAGTCAGTCTCCATCAATTCTTTCTCTGAAGGTGGCATTTTTCATTAGTTTTTTTCAGAATTGTCTTAAATCTTTGTATTGCTGAGAATAACTAAACCATTCACAGTTAATAATCATTCAGTTTTGCTGTTACTGTGTCAATGTTCTCCTGGTTCTGCTCCCTTCACTTTTATATGAGTTCATGTAAATCTTTCAGGTTTTTTTGAGAGCATCTAGCTCATTATTTCTTATAGCATGGTAGTATTCCATCACAACCATAATAAGAGTTAGACTTTTTCAAAAAGAACCTTTATTTCTGAACTAAAAGAAAATAAATATCCATGAATCCCTTCAATCATATCATGCTGGAAGCTGTGCTTTGGATACTACACAAATCTGCATATAAACCATTCCTTGCTTCTCTCCCTCTTCTATACTACATCTTAGCCAAACTGGGAGCATTAAAGAGTAGAAAGATAGATAGATAGATATAGATAGATAGATAGCTATAACTATAGATATAAACATAAATATAGATAAAGATATATATAGATATAGATATAGATAGTTAGATAGATAAAGAGATAGAGACATATAGAAAAATAGATAGCTGGTGTATTGGCTTAGACATCAGAGGATATGGGTTCTTTCAAAAGCTGACTCTATTTTCTGACCATGAACAGATCATTTAAGCTCTCTGAGCTTCAGTTTCCTTATCTATAAGCTAATAGCTTTTAATTGATCTCTAAGGTATCCTATAATTTTGTGAAACTCACTCTTCCTTAGATAGGTCCTGTGCTTTTCTACTTTTGAAATTTGAGCACTACTTAAATACTCTAGAAGATGAAGGCCTCTGTGAGGACAATAAAGAAGAGATTGAAGTGACCGGACACTCAAGCATCAGAAGAAGTGATCTCTCCTTCTTTAGATCTCATCTTTATACTTCTATTAAAATTTTATCATTTTCCACACGGCAATAGTTATAGTTATATGTATTTGTTAATGTTGTATCCTGTAATCTCCCTTGACTACCTTCTATCCCAAAAGATTATAAACTCCATGATCAAAAAGATTTTATCTTAATTGCTTATATTTCCTGCATGTAGTAGACATTAATGAATCATTGTCAAATGATTTAAGGCAATAGTGAAGATACCAATCCCCCTTTAATACCCTAAAGATTAGAACTTTTCCTTTGTTTAAAAGAAAGAGAAAGAGAGCTAATTCAAGACCATTATATGGAAGAAATATTAGATATTCCATGCAACTTTGGATGAAATACGATGTTAATGGGAGGAAATTATAGGGTTTTATAGGACATTATAAGGAGGCCAATCTAAAGCAGATTTTTCTAACAAATAGAGTTCCAAAATGGAATGGACTGTCCTGTGAGGCAAAAAGCTCTTCATCCCTAAAAGTGATTGAAAAGAGGCTTGGATAGCCATTTGTCAAAAGGAAATGAGTGAGAAATTGAACTTGATGACCACAGAAGTCTCAACTCTAAAAGTATCAATCACTTGTTAAATAAAAAGACCTCTTGTGTTCTAACCAGACCCAGAGGACATGTCTAAAACCATAGGAACGCTTGTGGTGTTTGGTCACCAGCAAGGTTGAGGTAACATTTCGTGTAAGACAGAGAGAGACATGAAGGGGAATCAAAGAATGTCACTTAATGAACAAAGCCCATGTCTTTCACTTCAAATAAATTAAAATGTCCACTCAGCCTCCATAATGCTTAATTAAGGGTGCCTTCCATATATAGAAGGGCACAGTACCTCTCACATAAAAGGTATTCAAAGAGTATTTGTTGAAAGTTGAATGAATGAATGAATAAATGACTGAGGAGACTGGGTGGGGTCCTGAGAAGGGACAGAAGAAGGAGAAAAGTTTTTTCTGAGCCCTGTGATGTTAAAGGACTTGACTCTACAGGTAAACAACAGTAATTAGTTCCAATGTTTAGAATTGCCATAGCAATCTCCTTGATTTCCCATCAAGTTCAATCTTGTACTAGCAGTGATAGGTCTGCTCTTTTTCAGACTTGCCTACAGTCTTAGCCAGAAATGATGACTGATGTCTCAGAATGCCTACCATGGACTGCTCACCTAAATCCCTTAAGATGCCTTCCCTTATTCTTGTATACACATTGCCCACACGGTGTAATTTATACACCAACTCCCTTGTTAAAGAACCCAGCAGACTCCTCAAGTGTAAACTAGAGCATCCAAGGTAATTTTTAAAGTAACAACAAAAAAACAGAAAAGGAATTGATGAGTAAAGTGGATTTCCCACTGCTGTTCTGGGTTTTTCTTTTCTCTTTTCTGGGATTGGGCTGCAGAATTTGTGTTTTATTTTTTGATTATTTCAGAAGGTAAGAGGTGGAAATTCTTTTTTTTTTTTTTTTTAAACAAAGTCAGACACGAAAAGATGCTTATTGTTTTCATAATTAAAATAATTTAAATAGCCTTTTGGAAGACCTAGAAACCAGCAAGACAAATCTTGAGCTGCTTGTAACATTAAGGGTCATCTAGTCCAAACCTTTCATTTTGTTGATGGGGTAGGGGTCAGTCAAGTTGTATCCTCCTTCCCCTGAAGCAAACCCAGTACAAAAAAAAAATCAGAATTTGCAAAATAGTTAAGAAATTGATTATTCACTTTACAAAGAGACTTCCAATTTGCAATAAGATTTGCCTTGGAATTCTTTTATAGAGAAAATTCTCAGTAATTTTGGAATATGATTTGACTTGCTAAGCAAAAGTACATTAGTAATTAAAATTATCCATTTTTCATTTCACAATATTCTCTATCTTGTGTTTAAATATAAGTTCTTCCCTTCTCCATAGATCTGACAATTATTCCTTACTCTTCTAATTTGTTTATGGTATCACCCCTTATGTCTAATCATGTACCCATTTTGACATTATTTTGGTATAAGATATTGGTCTGGCCCAGTTTCTGCCATATTATTTTCCAGTTTTACCGGTTTTTATCAAATAGTGAGTTCTTCTCCCAGAAGCTGGACTCTTAGGTTTGTCAAATAGTAGATTACTATAGTCAATGCCTACTATGTCTCGTTTAACCTAACCTATTTCACTGATGTACCGTTCTATTTCCCAATCAGACCAAATAGTTTTAATGATTGTTCCCTTATAATACAGTTTTAGATCTGATATGGCTAGGCTATCTTCCTTTGCTGCCCCTGCCACCATTATTTCCCTTGATATTCTTGACTTTTTGTTCTTTCAGATTAATTTTGTTATTATTTTTTCTAGCTCTCTAAAATAATTTTTGGTAGTTCGATTGGTATGGCACTGAGTAACTAAATTTATTTAGGTAGAATTATCATTTTTATTATATTAGCTTGGTCTACCCATGAGTAATTGATATTTTTCCATTTGTTTAGATCTGACTTCATCTGTGTGAAAAATATTTTGTAAATTATGTTCATACAATTCTTGGATCTGTCTTGGCAGGTGGACTCCAAATGTTTTATATTGTTTACAGTTATTTTAAATGGAATTTTTCTTTTTATTTCTTGTTGCTGGGCTTTATTAATATATAGAAATGTTGATTTTTTTATGTGGGTTTAAATTCTAGTATACTATTGTGATAGAATACTGTAGTGCTATAAGAAATGATGAGCAGGCAGGTTTCAGAAAAAATCTGGACTTACTTGAACTGTTGCTGAGTAAAGTGAGCAGAACCAGGAAAACATTGTATACAGTAAAAGCAGCATTGTGTAATGATCAGTTTTGATAGACTTAGCTCTTCTCAAAAATATGATTTAAAACTATTCCAAAAGACTAATGATAGAAAATGCTATCCACATCCAGAAAAATAATTATGGCATCTGAATGCATATTGAAGCATACTATTTTCATTTTTTTTTCTCCACCACTGCATCTCTAGTCTCCTGGATTGTTGCACACTCTGTCTTCCTTTCTTAGAGTACTATTGATCACTTTTCTCTCTCAGAGAAGCCCTAATTCTTTGTCTTTGCCTATAGAGGCTTTCCCTAATATTCTCTGATGTCAGTCTTTCCCAAATATCCTATCTCTATAATTATTTGCATATTATTTGTTTGTGAACACATTGTTCTCTGCCCTTGAGTAGAATATAAGCTCCTTGGAGATATATGGGGAGTGGAGGTTTCTTATATAATTTCTGTCTTTGACTTACCACAGCCTAAGGGTACAATGCTTAGAACATAATAGGCATTTAGTAAGTGCTTATTGGATTTAATTGAATATGATCCCAGGAAATATTATTTCCCTTAAGAATGGAAGAACTTTGGATAAGATACACATGTTCAAATATGGTCAATTCATGGATTTATTTTGTCTAACTAATAATGGCTAGCTTTAATATAGTGCTTTAAGATTTGAAAGGCTCCTTGCCAATGTTATCTCATCTTCATAACCATTCTGAAAAGCAGGTGCTATTAACTCCACTTTAATGAAGAAAAAACTGAAGCAGATAGTGATGAAGTGACTTGGGGCTGAACTCAAGTTAAATGCTCTATCCACTGTACTACATGCTGCCAGTTAGCAATGCTTTTAATTATAAGGGAGAATTATTTTTTTTATGAGAAGGGGACTTGTAAGGAGAAAGGAACAGCAGTAATAATAATTTATTTCCCCTACCCCCACTCCCTACAAAAGAACGTGTCACTTATGCATTTTTCAATATGCAGAAGGGAACAGAAGATCCAAGGTAGATGTAATAAAACCATGGAAAGCTTTGAAACTAATATTTTATTTTCTCTAAATTTTTTTAAAGATACTTTTTTCTTTTTTAATAGTATTTCATTTTTCCAAATACATGTATAGATAGTTCTCAGCATTCATTTTTGTAAAAAATTTGTATTACAAATGTTTTTCCCTCCCTCTCTTACCTCTCCCCTTCCCAACACAGCAAAGCAATCTGATAGGTTAAATATGCACAATTCTTTTAAAATATTTTCATATTTGTCAGTTATAAAAGAAAAATCATATCAAAAAGGAAAAACCAGGAGAAAGAAAAAACAACCACATGCATATGAAGAATATTAACAACAATAAAAAATGAATATATTGTCCACATTCAATCTCCATAGTTGGCTCTCTGGATGTGGATGGCATTTTCCATTCCAACACTATTGCTTTGAATCATCACATTGTTGAAAAGATCCAAGTCCAGCACAGTTGATCAAAATTTTTTTCTTTTCTTTTTTAAAATTTACTGTTCCATCACATCACATGTAAAAACAATTTTAACATTCTTTTTAACAAGTCCTTGAATTCCAAATTCTCTCCTGCCTGCTCTTCCCTCACTCCTTTGCTGAGAAGGCAACAAATTTTATTTATGTTATACATGTGCAGTCATGTAAAACATATTTCCATGTTAGTCATGCTTTATAAGAAAACAGACCAAAAAACCCCAAGAAAATAGTAAAGAAAAAGTATCTTCAATCTATATTCAGACTCCATCAGTTCTTTTTCTAGAGATGGATAGTATTTTTCATCTTAAGTCCTTCAGAATTGTTTTGAATCATTGTATTGCTGAGAATAGCTAAGTTATCCACAATTCATCATCATACAATATTGCTGTTACTATGTTTAATGTTTTCCTGGTTCTGCTCACTTCATTCAACATCAGTTCATGTAAGTCTTTCCAGCTTTTTTCTGAAATCTGCTTGTTCATCCTGTCTTATAGCTTAACAGTGTTCTATCACAGTCATATCCAACAATGTATTCAGTCATTCCCCAGTTGATGGACATCCCCTCAATTTCCAATTCTTTGCCATACGGGTCCTTTTCAAACTTTTAAAAAAATCTTTTTTAGGTTAAAGACAGTAAGTAGTATTGCTATGTGAGAGATTTTATATGCATGGTTTTATAGTCTTTTATGCATATTTCCAAATTGCTCTACAGAATGGTTGAAAGATTATACTTCAACAACATATTTGTGTCTCTATTTTCCCACATTCCCTCTAACACTTATCATTTTCCTTTTCTGTCATATTAGCCAATCTGAGAGATGTGGGGTGCTAGCTCAGAGTGTTTTAATTTAATTTTTCTAATCAGTAGTGATTTAGAGCATTTTTATATGACTATAGATAGCTTTGATTATTTATTTAAAAATTGCCTGTTTATAGTCTTTGATAATTTATCAACTGAGGAATAGCTTTTATTTCTATAAATTTGACTCAGTTCTCTATATATTTGAGAAATGAGTTCTTTATCAAATAAACTTGATGTAAATTTTTTCACAAACTTTATTTTTTAAAAAGAAAGCTGCCTGTAATAAAATTAACTTTCATATATCATCTTTTTTTTTTTTTTTTGTTCTTTACCTATGTAAATGGTCAAATTTATTGGTGTTGGTCAAGTTGAGAATAAGAAAGATAGACTATTCTTGATTAGTGAGGAAATGGTTTAGCATAAAAATAGTTACAGATAAAGTCCTAATAAAATGTCATTTGATAAAGACAGGATAGATTTCTTCTGCTGGCAATATTGTTCAATATGGGGAAAATTAGCCACAGAGTCTCTGATTTTTTAGATGTTTAAATGCTAAAACAAATTCACTTGAAAATCTCTTCCAGCGGACTAATTTATGGCCACATGAACTAATATATTGCAGGGGTACTGAAATCTTTTGCTTGTATAAAGCCCTAAAAGAAACTTTTAGAATCAAGTCACACTTGGTTGTTTTCTTATGATTTGGCATCCCTACTCCCTGATCTGGTCTCAACAATATGTTTTTCTGTCAGATTTTTTTCACATCCCAGTGGATTGGGACTAAGTTTTCCAACTTTCTTCCTCATCTCCCTATCCCTAAATGATCATTTAATCTTTTTGGAAATTTTTGAAAGATTTTTACTGCCAATAGCTTTGGGGAACTGGATATATAATAAAAATACCTACTATGGGGCAGTGTTGAAGATATACCAATTCTCAGAGTCAATTCTGTTTCCAGAGTTTGGAGTCATAGGTATGGAACAGAATATAATGCCACTATTTTCGTTTATTAGTTTTGTTGATTTTTTTATTTTTATTATCATAAAATTTGCTTTTCTGAGATGAGGTATATAATAGGAAATGTAGGAAATAAAGAAACAAAACATATTGATAAAAACCTTTTTATAAAAAATTCTAGTCTTTATATGAAGTGAAGTGAATAGAACCAAGGGAACATTTTACACAGTAATAACAAGATTATGTTATAATCAACTATGATGGACTTGGCTTTTTTCAACAATGAAGTGATTCAAGCCTATTCCAAATCTGACAGATTTGGAAAATCTATTGGAAAAAGCTATTAAGCAAAAATAAATAAAGATATTAGTTTTATACATGTATAGCCTATATCAAATTGCTTGCCTTCTCAGTGTGAGGGAAGCAGGAAAAGGAAGGATAGTCAGAATTTGAAACAAAAATTTTTACAAACTAATTGTCTTAAAATGTAATTGAAAAAAAACTTTTTAAAATTTTAAAATGCTAATCTTCCTTGGACTATGAAAGGAACTAGTCTTGATCTTGCTTAGCTCCTTTATTACATCTACAAAATTTCATTTTTGGTTTTTCTTGAGGGTCTGCATTCCAAACTCACTGTGCCTATAGGCAAAATGCTCTGTCTACTGTATCATCTAGCAATTTACCTCTAGCGTCAAACACAAACTCTTCTCACTGATTATTTAGAGTCCCTTACAAACCAGTACCAACCTATTTCTCAGACATATATTATTGCTTTTTATATATTTTATAATTCAACCAATTGTTCTGTTCCTCAGGGAACAGGATTTTTCTTTTTAAATCACAGAATTAAATTTCCATAATAAAGGATAAGAATACCATCATCCTCCAAAGTCACCTAGGCTCATAATTCCATAATCATTATAAATCTCATTCTTTCTCATCCTCTATGCACAATCAAGTTGCTAAATATAGCCAATTCTACTAACTTAACCTCTCTTAAACTCATCTCTTCCCTTCTTACCTGGATACTATCCTAATTCAGACCCTTACCACTTCTCTTCTGGACTGTTGAAATAATTGCTTTTTCTGTCTCAAGTCTCTCCTTTCTTTGATTTACCCTCCACACAACTGCCATTGAACTATAGGTCTAGTCCTATCACTTCCCTGCTCAATGAGGGAAAGTGGGGAGAATTTACTAATCATACTTGCCAAAGGGCCATACTAAGAGGTTTTTCAGAAATGTTATTCCATTTGATGCTCACAATAGCTTTATAAGGTAGGTACTGTTATTACTCCCCTTTTCCACTTAAACTGAGTTAGACAGAAGTTGAATTATTTGCTAAAGTCAAACAGCTGGTAATCTGTTGCTTGTTTTCTGGAGAGTGAGAAGGGAAGAAGAAAATATGGAATACAAGATTATTGAAAACTATCTTTGGATAGATTTGGAAAGAAAAGTCAAGCTGGTAATCTGAGTGTAGATTTGAAGTGAAATCTCTCTTCCAGGCACAGTACTCTGTCTAGTCTATCACCTAACAATTTCCTCTAGTGTCAAATACAAACTTTTCTATTGATTATTTAGAGTCCCTTACAACCCAGCACCAACCTATTTTCTCAGATATATATTATCACTTTTTATACCTTCTATAGTTCAACCAATTGTTCTGTTCCTCAGGGAAATAGGAAGCCAATTTAGAGCTCTATCAACCCTAAACATTAAACATAGAAGAATTTGTGAGGTAAAGAAACAAGCACTGGACTTAGGGTCAGAAGAGTCTTTGTCTTATTATCTACTCTGATTGTTACCAGTTGTGCAGTCCTAAATAATTTAAAAATCTCTGAGCTTTATTTTTTATCTGTAGAATGGGGGAAGGTACCATCTACATTAGAGAGCTGCTATAAAAAAGCATTGCAACCTTTAAAGTTCTATACACCTAGTTGAAGTTTTTGTTTGCTACACTGAGAACACCATGAGCTCATATCTTTTCTGCAATTTGCATTTCCGCCCCCCTCATACATGCCTCCTAACAAGATATTCTTCACTTAAACATGAAGCACCTGCTATCTGCCAACATTGTATTAAGTGCTAGAGATACAAAGAAAAGAATAAAGAAGTCCCTGTTCTCAAGGAACTTGCATTTTTTCTGGAGAGCTATAATATAAGCACAGGTACAGAATGAGCATTGGAGAATCAGTGAATGATACTTCAAATTTCTAAAGAACTTTGAATTTTACAAATTGCTTTTACCCCAGCAATCTTCTGCAAGTATTACCCTCCTTTTAAAATACAGAACCTGAAGTTCATAGTGATTTATTAACTTGTTCATAGTCACATAGCTACTAAGAGGGAAAGCCAGAATGCCAACCCCAGGTCTTCTGACTACAAGAATAGTTTTCTTTCCTCCACAAACAGAAGCTGTAAAGAACAACTGAGTTGGTCCCCAGAAGACCTGGTTTTAAACCTCACCTTTTCTATATGACTCAGAAAAGCCACTGAAACTATCTATTTACTGAACTGATAAATTAGAGGTTGACCTAGATGATATATCTCTATATTTATGAGTGTGATCATGCTACCTTCTTCCAGGGACCAGTTTTGCAGAAATAACATTACTTATTTACTTTGTAAGTTGACTTTTTAGTAATACTTCCTAAATGATATCCTTGCATACAGTCCTTGAATGCAGACTGAATTCCACCAAGACCTGGTTTTTAAATACTAGAGGATCTATGGCTTATCAAAAGTCAATAGCACTTCCACAGAGATTTTCTGAATTTAGCACACCTTATTTTGACTATTGACAAATAGGTGTGGTCATCTGGGGAAGAGTCAGGACAAGGAGTTGATCTAATAAATAGTCATCTATGGGGACAAATAGGAAGAATTTATATTATTATTTTTTTTTTTGAGAAGCAGTGTGACATAATAGATAAAGGACCATTCTTTGCATGAGATGACCCAGCCTCAAGCATGGACTATGACACTCACCTTTGATGTGATACTAAGCAACTCCATTAATTTCTCAGTGACCCCCGACAACTTTGTGGATGAGTCACTTATATGTCTCAGTAGAAGATATTCTTTATATTGATGAAATCAGAGGTTCAGAACAAAAACAAACATATCACATATGTTTAATGCTAGTATATTTCACATTTTCCTTGACATTTACTTTAAATTTATTTTAGAACACTGTGGTATAGAGGAGCTGAGTTCAAATCTTGGTTCTGCCACTTATTACCTTATGTGACCTTATACAAGTCATTTACTTAACTTTCTTTGGTTTTCCTCATCTCTATAATTCTGGTGTCCATGGTTCATGAAAATAAGCCAAGTTATCTGTGTTTCAATAAAAGCTGAAAGTATGAAGAGGACAGTCATCCATGAAGAACATAATTTTTGACTTTCTGGCCCTGTCAGGAGTCCCTCTTTCAAATTAGGGATAATATGATAGAGAGGAGAAAACACAAGATTCATCTGGACTCTGAGGATCAGATTTTATAGCCTACTCTGCCACTAACTGTGAATTCTGAACAAATCATTTCTCCGTCTCAACCTCAGTTTTCTCATTTGTAAAATGAGGAGGTTGAACTAAATTGTGGGGTCTTATTTGAGGTACATATATCCCTAAAGAATCCATGGATAGGTTTCAGAGGGTCTATAAATTCATAGGGGGAAAAATTTATACCTTCCCCCCCACTAACCTCTAAATGGAATTTAGCATTTCCTTTAGCTATTTCAAATGATTATTCTAAGAACAGGCCCCCAGATTTCACCAAGATGTCCCAACTGTCCACTAAAAAAAAAAAAAAAAAAGTTAAGAACCCCTTGACTAGATGGTCTCTAAGATTTCTTCCAAATGTGAGTCTTATGATCTTTAGTGTAGCCAACCAGAACCGTGATGGATCCTTGATGAGAGCTAGTTTCCAAAGGTTATCATAAACAGAGCAAATCAGATACCTCATTTTTCATACAGACTAGGAAGGAATGATAGGGATGATTAACCATGACTGACAGCCAAATCTTTGGAACAGATCTCACCTACTTCTTCATCTTTGGAAATAATACATTTTAGATGATCTCAATTTTGTTCTAAGAGAATGAGAATCATTTCATTTTACAGATGAAGAAACTGAGGGCCAGAGAAGAGAAATCAATCAATCATCAAGCATTTATTAAGCACCTTTGTTAAGTGTTAGGAATATAGACAAAAATAAAAAGTCCTTATCCTTAAAGAAGATTGAAGGAGATAGCATGTATATTAAAATGTGTTTAGAAAGCATATATAATTTTTTTTTTTTTTTTGGAAAAGGGGATTAGAAGAGGTTAGCAACTGAAAGGATCAGTGATTTGATCAAAGCCACAGTTCTTAATGGCCAATATGGAACCACAACCCACATCTGTGTACAAAAGAATCCTGCAAGTTGATTCTTGGCAGAGGCTTAAGAAACCTAAGGGAAAGTAAGGGGGTTTCACGGCCTCTAGATCTCTATTTGATTGAGTTTAACTAGGCCGCTAGACTCTTTGCTCTTCCTTCACATCCCACTTGGGTGGGAATCCACTGAACCAGTGGGATGGTAAGAGAAGGGAAAAGGCAACTTTCACTGCCTTGTATATTATAAGGGTTGATTGGACCCCTTAAGAGCCAGAGTAAGAGGTAGTCCTCCTGAAGAACACCTAGAAAAGGTACATAGAGAATGGAATGCAAGATGTTTTTTGTTTTTATTTTTTTTTAACAATATAAAATAACATGGTACAATAGTTAAAAGACTAACAATGAATCAGAGAGACATGGCTCACATCCCACATCTGGTATATATTAAATGCATGACCTATGCAACTCCATTAATATATCAGTGCCATTCTGTGTTAATAAGGGATATTTGCTATACTAATAAAATCTGAAAATAGATCTGGATTAAAAAAAAAGAAGGGGAAAAGGTGGGGCAACATAGCAATAATGCTAAAACCAAAACCAAGATATATAGTGGGAGAAAAACATACATTGGATGTCTTCCAATTTCCATTGAAGTTCAGTGTCTGGTTAACAGAATCCCAAGCAAGATGGCAGAAGTTGACTGATTTAATCCCATTCATTTCATGTTTCTCTTAAGTAAAGACTTTCCTTAAAGACAGTGAAAGCATATTTCCAGGCTTTTCCAGATAGTACAATTTGAAAGTACCATCATCTTTTTCTTTGCTCATTTAAACAGGGCTTATAAACAAAAACAAAAGGCTAGAGAACTGCAAGGTTCCCTTCAGCTGCAGAAAACCATTAGAAAGTATTTTCATGGATTAAATGGAGAAGTACCCAGAAAAACCTCCTTGAGCCTGATTAAGGATTACCAGCAGAGCCCAGGAAAGACAAGACATGCTTCAATAATTTTTTGAACTGTTTTGAAACAACCATTGTAAAGGCAATGGATGGAGGAGACATCAGAGTAGAGTCTGTTCTATCATGACTTATCTATTATGCTATTTTCATCAGAATAGGTTTGTTCACAATGTTCTAAATGTTTAGACAGTGTTCTAAATGTTAGATTAGTGCTGGATGTGAGGCAACTGTACAACAGAAGATAATTTGGGGTTGCTCCTCTGAAAACAGATTAAAGGTGGTGACCAACCAGAAATTAAATAGTCATTTCACAAGATGTTGTTGTTCAATCATTTTCAGTCATGCCCAACTTTCCGTGACTCCCTTTGGGATTTTCTTTACAAAGATGCTTGTTCTGCCATTTCCTTTTCTATCTCATTTTACAGATGAGGAAACTGAGGCACACAGGATTAAGTGACCTGCTCAGAGTCACATAGCTAATAAGTGTTTGAGTCCAGATTTGAATTCAGGAAGGTGAATCTTCCTGACTTCAGGCCTGATACTCATTCCACAAATGCAAAATCACTGATAAGCAGAACCTAGATGGTCACTTGTCAGATACATAATACAGGAGGATAGACAGTGGACTTTATGACCTCTGAAATCTCTTCCAGTTCTGGGATTCTCTGATTCTATGATTGCTGAAACTTCTTTTGCATCTTAGATTATAGAAATTTAGAGCAGGGAAAGCCCTTTTAGACTGTATTTTCCAATCTCTTCATTTTCTATATGAGAAAACTGAGGCTTAGATTCATATAATCGAATCACAGATTTAGAAGTGAAAGCGGTCCTCTGATTACAACTCCAGTTTCTACTTTTCTACATAGGAAATCATACAACTAATTAGTGACTAGAACTTAGGATTTCTCAACATATCTTTTTTATGGATGAACTCAATAAAAAAGTTAATGCATCAAAAAAATTTGTTGTTTTTTTCCATTGATGAGGATTTTTCTTCACTTACACAAATCACAATCCCTTTATATTATAGTAGATGGGAGTTTAAAACCTTTTTTACAAGCTGACCTCAGTCTACTTTTCTAGCCTTATTATTTATTACTCTCTATGGTTCAGTCAAACTGGCCTTTGATCCTTAAACATACTATACCACTACCTACATGATACTGTTAATGTTTTTCATATATTTTTCTTAGAGTCTCTTGTTTACTTCTACATTCTAGTCAAGAGGCAGTGAAGTACAGTGAGTATCAGATAAACATGAATACAAATCTCACTTTGATCCCTTACTTGCAAGGTAATCTTGTGTAAATCACTTAAATTCTCTGAGCTGGATGGCCTCTGGTCCCTTTCAGCTCTAAGCCTATGACTATAATCAAGCACTACCTTTTTCACGAAGGCTTTCCTGAATATTCCACTCTTACTGCTTCTAGGACAAACCTTTAGAAATTACTTTGTATCTATATTTTCTATACAATTATATATATTCTATACAATTATACATGTTCTTTTCCTACAAAATACACACACATACACACACACACACACACACATACTTTCATTCAGTTCAAGAGCATTTTTTTTTCCTGTTTGGTCCCTTGATGACTCTCCTAATTGTTTCCACTATAATAGGTTAGCTCTTCAAAAACAGTTATTTATAAGTAGGGTTCCTTTGAATAGGATGCATAAGACAAATTTTAATATATATCCTTTTTCTTGATCAACTACTTATGAATGAAGAATGTAATTTATAAGTATTAAAATGCAAATACTGATAATCATGCAACAATAAGCTAAATGAAGGAAAACTTACAACTCAAACAGGAGTACTTCCATTCCTAATATACTTCTAAATAATAGGTGATTATTATATTTGCAAGTTATTATAAATATGATAGTTGCCTATCTAACTAAAATAAAATATAATTTCAACTTCTGTATGTCTGGGATACAATTTTACTTAAGTTTTGTGTGTCTGTTCTTTCCAAAGACCCTTTTGGAGCAAATGGAAGAAAATAGATTTTATTTTCTCTTCTCAATCTTTCATAAACTGTACAACGGTATTGTTTTTAATTGATGCCTTCTTTCAGTAGGAAGAAACCTGGTTCATTTCAAGTTCATATTCCAAATAAAACCTTTCTTTTCTTTATCATACAAGACAATGGATAGAGAACTGACCTCAAGGCAGGAAAATCAGAAAAAGTTTCCCCTTGATACATATTGGCTTTGCGACCTTGTGAAAGACCTTTAATCTCTCTGCACTCCCAGGAAATTCTCTAAATTACAGAGTACTTGCATGCTTGCTTACCTTGGAGTTACATAGACCAATGAAATCACAAGTCTGGTCCCTGTTTCTGTGTAAGTAGTCATCAGTAATATTCACTTTTTTCCTCACCTTAACTTTGGAGTTTTAAAAAACTGCCTTGCACAGCCCTTTTTTTTTTTTTTTTTGTAATGGCAAGGAACTGAAAATTGAGTGGATGCCCATCAATTGAGGAATTGTTGAATAAGTAATGGTATATGAAAATAATGGAATATTATTATTCTATAAGAAATGATGAGCAGACTGATTTCCAAAAAGTCTGGAAAAACTTACATGAACTGATGCTGAGTGAAGTAAGCAGAACCAGGAGAACATTGTATATAGTAACAACAAGATTATGTGATGATCAACAATGAGGTAATTCAAGGCAATTCCAATAGACTTGTGATGGAAAGTGCCATCTACATCCACAGAAGGAACTATGGAGACTGAATGTGGACCAAAACACATTATTTTCACCTTTTTTGTTGTTTGTTGTTTTTTTTTTTTCTTTCTTTCTTGTGTTTTCCCCCTTTTTGCCTGATTTTTCTTGTGGAATAGAGCCAATATGGAAATATGGTTACAAGAATTTCCTGTTTACCCTATATTGGATTGCTTGATATCCTGGAGAGGGAAGAAAGAGGGAAAGAGGGAAAAAAAATTTGGAAAACAAATTTTTGCAAAAGTTAATGTTGAAAACTATCTTTTCATGCATTTAGAAAAATAAAATTAAAATACCTTTAAAAACTGCCTTGCAAACAGGAAAATTTTTTTTGTTATTGTTAGCTCTGTGACTCCTCTCCAATCACAGAGGCAGAGACATGAGAAAAGGGAAAGAGACAGCATATGTTTAATTGGTGAGCCTGCTCACTCTGCCATTTCTTCCATTTGTTCAAAATTTCTCTCTTTCCATATCCTATAGTTACAATCCAATTGATTATGAAGCAATAGAACTGATTTGATACTCTCTGTTTCTGGATAATTACAAACTGTCAATCAATTTGGCTATCATTGAGGTCTTTTCAAAACTGGTTTATTTAAAACCTCAATAATCTTTTTGGAAAACTAACCAATATAACATCCAGACAGATCTGGAATTTTCTTCATGTGGAGGAAGACAAAATGTTGCCTATTGAATTAGATGACTTACAATTCAATGTCATTGAAGTCACACAGGTAAATTGAAAACTATATTATCTGAGGTATAATTTCAAACTTCTATAAATACATGAGTTCACAAGGCTCAAAATGTGAATAAGTTTATTTAGCCAGGAAAGACAAATAATCTGTCTGAATCTGAGTCCAGTCACTGAAAATCCAAGAGATATTTGGAAAAATTGCAATTTTTCTTAGCCATAAACTGGAAATGATAATAAATAGGCTACCTATGTCATAATGTAATTATGATGCTCAAATTCCACACAAATATGAAAGTTTTTTATAAGTTATAAAGTCCCATAAAAGGAGACTCTTATTTTCTGGTTATTTTATTGATACACATGTCAGCCTGGCTCTATCAATCACTTTATTTTACAGACCACCCTAGCCCATGCCTTTAATACCCTAATAGAACTCCACTTTGGGTCTAATACTTTTAGGAATCTGAAGTTGAAGTCCCATGATTTGCTGGATTTCTGAAGAATACACAAGTCAACATGTCCTATAGCATCGCCTGCACTGATGACCAGACACCTTTTCATATGAAGGTTTCATATTAGAGAAGTGAATACCACTATATCTTGGTTTCATATCTTTGCTATATTAGGAGGTAACAGTTAACCTCTTTTTGTTTATTATTCAAAAACTTGAAAGTACTTTATTTCATCCTAACATCAAACCTGAAGGGAGTGCTGTCATTAGAGTCACCTCCAATACCCATTTTGGTCCTTAGTTTCCTCATCTAAAACAAAGCTCTTCAATAATGAATTGAACCAACTACACCCAGGTAAAGAACTCTGGGAAATGAGTATGAACCACTACATAGAATTCTCAACCCCTCTATTTTTGTCTGCCTGCATTTTTTATTTCCTTCACAGGTTAATTGTAGACTATTTTAAAATCCAATTCATTTTGTACAGCAAAATAAGTGTATGGACATGTATACATATATTGTATTTAACATATTCTTTAACATATTTAACATATATTGGTCTACCTGCCATCTGGTGGGGGGGAAGGAGAAGAAAAATTGGAACAAAAATTGGAACAATTTGCAATTGTCAATGCTGAAAAATTACCCATATGTATATCTTGTAAATAAAAAGCTATAATAAAAAAAATAAAATAAGGCTCTTTATTTAGGTCATCTCTAAAATCACTATCTCCAGATATTACAATCAATCCACATTTCATCCAGGGTGATTCTTGTTCATATTTTTTCATGAATCCTACTTGTCTATCTAATGTGTTGGAAGACATCCTAAAATTCAACTCATTTTTCAAATTTTGTTATCATTTTTCATATATGTTTTACTGGGAATTCCTGCTTCAGTGAGGGATTGAAGCCAATCATGTTGAAAGGTTCCTGTTAGTTCAGGTGTTTTTATAACTTTATTCTACCGAGTTTGGAAAATCAGAGAAACACTTTCATTGTCTCTCAATTATCCTTCACTTTCCTTAATAGATTCATCTTAGATTCATCTCAAGTGTACCTCCTCTATGAAGTCTTCTTGATACCCAAACAACCTCCAATTATAAATATTCTCCCTATCTATAAATTATTTTATATTTATTTGTAAATATAAATGTATATATATTTACTTCCCTGTGTATATATTGCATTCCGACCAAATTCTTTAGAATGAAAGTTTCTTGAAGGCAGCTAGATAGTACAGGAGATAGAATGCCAGGCCTGGAGTCAGGCAAACTTATCTTCGTGAGTTCAAATCCAAGCCCAGATACCTATTAGTTTTATGGTCCTCGGTAACTCACTTAACACTGTCTACCTGAGTTATTTACCTATAAAATGAGTTGGAGAAGAAAATGGCAAACTATTCCAGTAAATTTACCAAGAAAAACATCCAATGGGGTCATAAAGTCAGACAAGAATGAACAATCTCAATTTTGTATTTATATTCTTGATGTTTAGTGTTATTTGCATATAGTAGGTAAATAATAAATGGTGAATTCAATTGACCTAACTCCTTTTTCAATCATGAAACCAATTTATATAGAGCAAATTCATTCTATATGTGAACTAGAAAATGATAAAGAATATATCTTCTTTCTTCTCCCAAAGGCTTTAATGGAATAATGAGGACTTTCTATTATGATTTATCTCTGAGATTAGGAGAAATCATAGGATTTTAGATGTATATGTCCTTTAGAGATCACTATCATCATCATCATCATTATTATACCAAGCATTTATTCTGGGTTTAAGGTTTGCAATGCACTTTACATATATGGTGTGTCCCAAAAGTTTTAATGCTTAAATTTTAGTTTTAATTTTACTCAATAAGTTCTCACTGATCATCATTTCACTCATCTCCACATTGGCACTGAGGTAGATACTCTTGTTTTTTTTCTATAGTTTAACTCACTCACTTTAGATATGAGAAAACTCATTGGTTTCTCTTTAAGAAACAGGGCTTTCCTAAAATGATCATTTGCTTACTTTTCAATTTATAAGTACTTTCTGAGTACCAATGGGTTTCCCTAAATTATTATTGAATATCAGATATTCAGATATCACAGAAAATAAAAAAAAATTAGATATCATAGCTTCCAATAATATGAATTTCCTGAGTCTGCTGAAATACTGTTCACAAAGGGGTTGATGGAGGCAGGAAAGAGACTCACTCTCTCTTTGCTGGAACCTCCTTTCTTTGGAAATGTCTCCTGCCAGAGAATTGCCTCTGCTCTTTGCTTTTGCACCACCTTTCTAGCCAGTCAGCTGTTTGTAGTTAGCCACCATCAAAGCCATATAAAGGAAGCAGTGCTGAAGAAGGCAGCAGTGCTGAAGAAGGCAGCCTCCCTCACCATCAAATTTAGTTGCTTTGAGTGTGCCCCTGCAGCTCCAGAACTTTTAGGTCTCTTTCTGACTGGACTTAAACTCAAAAGACTTACATCTTGAATATTTGGGTTTACCCTCTGGTATTGATGTGATCTGGTGGCTACAGATTTCAAGCTAGTAGAGAGCACAGTGGTTATCTATTCTAGCTTCTTCATTTGTGTTGTTCAATTATTTTTCAGTTGTGTCCAACTCCGTTTGGGAACTCCAGTGGAGTTTTCTTGTCAGAGTTACTGGAGTGATTTGACATTTCCTTGTCATTTTACAGATGAGGAAACAGAGGCAGTTTTAAGTGACTCACCCAGAGTCACACAGATATTAAATATCTGTGGCCAGATTTAAACTTTGGAAGATAAACTTTCCTAACTCCAATCCTAAAACTATCCACTGCACCACTTAGCTGTTCCAAGTTTAAGGATGTTAAGTGGTTTTCCTAGGATGTTAAAAATACTCACCATTAAAAGTGAGATTTGAAATAGGGTCCTTTGGCTCCAAATTCTACCAAATATATTTTTCTTTGTGGCTCATTTCTCTTGAATTTCATGCTTATAACTTCTTTTATGGTCTCCCTGGTCTACTTGGTACCCTTGATCCACTGATGCCCAAGATGTGGTATCATGATCCCATTTCTCCTGGGCTTATGGACACATTCTTGGATACATTTGTATGGAAAAGAGAGTTTATTGTCTTTTCATTTTAAAAATGAGCAAATTCATGCTGGGTGTTTCTCTATCAGGGGGAAAAAGCCACAATTAGAGGTTGTAAAATCTAGTGACTAATGTAGACAAGGCTACTCCTTCTAGTACTAATTGGCCCCCAAATCCTTTTATCCTTGTTCTGGCTTCTTCTACAATAAATTTCAAGGCCTTGGGTTTCACGTGCCTCCCAACTCTCTTGTGATTCCATAGCAGCCTCTTTTCTCTGCTCATCTTTGGTCAAATTACTTGAAGCTATTTCCAACCTTAAATGACTAATTCTTTATACCTATAGCTATAGAACTATCAGATGGGGTATCTTCTAGACAAGAAGCTTTATTGTTCAATGGTGAAGGAGCAAAGAAGTGGAACAGAGAATCCATTTTTCTTCTTATTCCTCTTCTAAGAGGTCAAGAATTAGTTTTCCCCTCCCAATTGCTTGCTTCTGCCTTTACTGACTCTCACTGAGTGGATTGTGTCTTTTAAGAGTCACCCTACAATGTGGCCAATGATTGTTTATACAATATTTAGTCTTTCTAACAGATTCAAAGAATGAAGTCATATTTAGTAAAGAAATAAGAGTTAATTCTTTGATCTGTGATTACATTCTGTGACTACATCAAAGAAAAACCCAATCACTCCTCCTTCACCCAATTTTATTCCTTCTATTCCTGGCTAAATTTCTCAGATGAGTGGTCATTCAAGCTGCTTTCTTTGTTTTACCTCCCACTCATTCTTCAAACACCTGAAAGTTGGTTTCTTCTCTCTACCCCCCACTCCTTTAAAGATAGTGCTTTCTCTAGAGTCAGGGTGACTTCTCACTTTCTAAAACCAAAGCTCTCTTCTCAATTTATAGATGCCTTGATCTCCTTGCATTATTTGAAGCTTGCTGACTAATTTCTTCCTTGACTGCTGTCCTTATTCTGGTCTTATTCCTCTGGCTGTCCTTTCCCTACCTACTTTTCTGTTTTAATATCCTCCTGACTTTAAATGTAGATGTATGTAAAAGTTCTTCATTTCCTCCCTATTTGAACTCCTACTTTTATGGTTTCAACTATCATGCCTAAGTAGATAATATCCAAATTTCTCTGCTCATAAATTTCCTATGCCTGAAATGCCTTTGCCCTTTCCTCACTACCCATCATCTTTTAAAGCTCCACCCAAATTTTTTCTCTTCCATAAAATCTTGAGCTATGCTCCTCTACCAATTGGCAATGCCTTTTTATCCCAAAGGATCTCAACTAGCAGCAAGCCCTTTACAGACAAGAAATATAGCTATTAGATTCCCATTTTTCCTGATGGGATTAAGTTATTCATCAGTTAGCACTGGATCATTAATGAACAGGGTAGTTAGTACTTGGAATATTTCTGCTTTTAACATGTATTATTTATTGTATGATTGTAAATATAGAAATACATAAATACAAATATGTAAGACAATGTGAATATGCATGTGAACATATACAGGAGCATATAGACCACATATGTAGATGTGCATGTGTATATGTGTGTGTATATCTGAACTAGACTAAAAGTTCAATTCAGGCTTGCTTTCTTATCTAATCTTTATGTAGTGAGAAGGGGAGAGGGCAGAATTAACCTGGAATCAGGAAACCTGAGTTTAAATGTGGCCTTGTCATATCCTGTGTGAACTCAGGCAAGTCACTTAATCTCTGCCTCAGTTTCCTTATCTGTAAAATGAGGATAATAGCAGCACCTATCTTCAAGGTTATTGTGAGAAACCAATGAGATAATGATTGTAAAGCACTTATCATAGTATGGCATAGAATTAGCTATTTAAATGTTAGTTGTTGATGTTCTTGTTACCTCTCAATGTCTGAGTGTCCACATTTGTATACAGACTGGTCAGGAATTTTGCTGAATAGCTGCCAAGAGATAATGGATTTATTCCCGCTTCTGGCATATCTGAGCTTCCTCTCAGCTCATTCATTTACATGGCTGAATGGAAGACTCTGATTTTAAAAGGGAGGGAGCCAGTCCCAGTAGAATCAGAATGGAGACCTTTAGTTCTTAAAAAGTGACTTTAGAATAGTATAATAATTCAGGGAGGGAATTACTCTCTTCCCTCATCTTCTTTCATCAGCAATGGCTTCTTACAAAGGTAACACAGTAGGAAGAGGAGGAACCTTGCTTACATTTAGCCATTGAGACATCTGAAGAGAGAAACAGCTTTGTTCCTAGAGCTGGGATGTTGTTGAGACTCTGAAGGAGAACAGGGGAGGCTTCCTAATGATCCCAATAATAAGAACTAGCATTTTAATATTGCCCACTTTTTGCCAGGCTCTGTTCTAAACTGCAAATATCTCATGATACTCACAGTGACCCTAATAGGTAAATGCTGTTAATGTCCCAGATTTATAAATGAACCTCTAAGGCAATAGAGGTGAACTGACTTGTTTAAACTCATGCATACTTGAATTCTGGTCTTCCTGCCCTCAGGTTAGATTCTCTATTCTAATTCTCCTTAAAAGATCAGAACCCTAGGTAAAGGACTGAAAATGAAACTGGAGCTAGATGAAGTATTAACCATAACCAAGCAATGAATTGAACCTGGATGGCAGTGGACATGATGACCAAAAATTCTCTGAGGGCAAGCCCAAAGATCCCAGACCACACTCCATAGACTTATGGAACCCAGTGAAGGAGAGTGATGGGATATCTTTTTTGTTATTTTCAAAATATATGCATAGATAGTTCTCAATATTCATCCTTACAAAACTCTGTGTTCCAAATTTTTTCTCTCTCCCTTCCCCCCACCCCTCCCTTCCACAGCAAGTAATCCAATATATATTAAATATGTGCAATTCTTTTATACATATTTCTACATTTATCGTGCTGCACAAGAAAAATCAGATCAAAAATGAAAGAAAACAAAATGCAAGCAAACAACAGCAAAAAGTGAAAATACTATGTTGTGATCCACACTCAGTTCTCATAGTACTCTCTCTGGGTGTAGATGCCTCTGTCCATCACAAGATAGTTGTAACTGGCCTGAATTACCTCATTGTTGAAAAGAATCACCTGCATCAGAATTGATCATTGCATAATCTAGTTGTTGCTGTGTCCAATGTTCTCTTGGTTTTACTCCCTAGTGATGGGATACCTTAAGACTTGAGAAGCTCTATAGCACTTGGAGGTGTAAGTTGATCCTCCACTTGGGGAAGTCCTAACGAGTGATTCCTATACTTGCTCCCTCTCTCCCCATTGATAGTGCCTATATTTTCTGGAGAGATTTTGGGAGAAATATTCTAATATAAACTTGTGCTACTCTATTAAATTACTTTATGCTAATCAAATTGTGTCATCTGACTAGAAACTTGTGAACTATAATTTTAGGAACAGGGATCCAGAGAATACTTTGTAGCAGGGGTAGTTGTCTTCTAGGAAATGCAACCTTTCCAGAGTGAGGCAAAGGAAAGAGTATCCCAGAGTGTCCTACATTTATATATCCCCCAGTACTTAGTCAAATCAATAAGCATTTATTAAGCACCAAGGTGTCAAGTACTGGTTACATATACTTTGTTACATACAGTGGGTCTACAGGATAGTTTCATAAATGCTCATTTAATATATATGTGTATATATAATGTCTAAATTCCTTATCTGGAGATTATCTATCTATCTATCTATCTATCTATCTATCTATCTATCTATCTATCTATCTAATCTCTAGTTAAGAATCATAGAAGGGTTGATGGAGAAATGAAAGTTTGACGAAACCCGTCAAAACAGTATCCAAAGACCCTGTAAGGGCAAAGATAGCCAGATCATGAATGAAAGTCGTCAAATGCCATACCTGCTGGGTTTGAGGGGGAAAAAGATGAGCCACATTTAGCGTTTCTTTTTCCCGGTTAATTGCCAGTTTCTCAAAAAGTTTCTTCAACATTACAGACAACTAATCAATAGCTAGTTGAGGGGATAGCAGTAGGGGGGGTGAGGATGGAGAGGAATCATTATAATGCAATGAATGAGAAGTCAAAATCCTGTCTTATGCATCTATAATTCACAACATTCATAATGACCTTGAATAGTCAAGCAATAGTTATCTGTTATACATAGGATTATAATGAACGTTCATTTAGGAGATCTATGGATACACAAAGACAAATCCTACTAGAATTTAAATTCCTTGAAGGTAGGGATAGTTTCATTTTGTTGTCTTGGTATTTCCAAGTGCCATTGAAACAACAACAACAACAAAAACCAAGTTGCACATAGTAGGTTTATAATAAATTTCTTTTGAATGAGAAATTAAGTATTTGAAGCACAGACATAAACTTGCTATATTTGGAACACTCATCCATAAGAATTCTAAAATTGGAAGTTGCCTTGAAAATAATCTAATTCAGTTTCCTCATCAGTCAATCAACAAGCATTTATTATATACTTACTATGTGCTGGCACTGTGCTAAGTAATGAGGCCAAACATAAAATTGAATTGGATTCTTAATCTTAAGAAACAAATAAGTTTTAAATTTAAGGAAACTGAAGCTGAAAAAATGATTTTCCTAAGGTCATACTACTAATCAAATAGCCGAAACTAGACTTTTGAGTAGAAGTTGAGTGATTTCTTTTTCCCTTTAAGTCATATAACAATTTATGCTTTTGGACCTAAGCATTTTTGGCTATCTTATAGTTTTATCTTGTGTATATGACTTCTGTTTCCAGCTAAACTGTAAGCGCATTATGGCAGGGACTTTTTCCTTTTTTGACCACCTCATAATTAGCAAAATTCTCTGCACAAAATAAATTCTCATTAAAAATATTTTAGTTGATTCGATTTTAAATGCAGAAAATGCTAGAGGCATAGATCACCCTCAGGCACATTCATGAAGTATTCTAGGTGTCCTCCATTATCCTTCATTACCTTGGTTTTCCCCTCATTGCTACTTAGGATCCTATCCATGACAGTGCCCTGAAATCAAGATTGGTCATTGCCTTCTTCTTTTCCACTGAAATTTGCCTATCCTATCTTTCATTTTTCAAGCCCCTGGGTATTGGCTAGTAAATCTGACAAACTCATTAGTGATAATAGAGACTAAAGAAAAAGTGCATTTTTTTTTTTCATTGTAGCCTTAGGGACTTATGGTGGGAATGTTGGAGAAGTCGAAGATAACTGGAATCAGGTAGACTACCTTCCCCCTCTCACAAACAGGGAGGATTAATTAACCTATTCCACCTAATTCTATGCAAACTATTCCACCTATTTTTATGAATGTCCAGGAAAATCTTATGACTTGTATTAGAAGAGAGAAAGGCAGCTTTATTAATTAGCAAGAACACTCTTTAGTCTAAGATGTTAGAAACCTGGGTTCTTAGTCCTATTTCTACCTCTTACTGTGTAATCTTAAGTGAAAAAATTTTCATCTCTAGAATTGAAGGGTTGGTGTGCAGACTGAATATGAAAACGAATATGAAAGTATTCTGTCCCCTAATAAGGTACAATTAAAATATAATGAATTATTACTACATACCCAATTAAGTTTTTTTTTCCTCAATAGTATTTTATTTTTTTAAATGTATGTAAAGATAGTTTTCAAAACTCATTTTGTTTGTTCCAAATCCCAATTAAGTTTCAACAGTTTAATTTAGAAGAAAAACTTTTCAACATTGTGTATTCACAATCGAATGAAAGTCACATATAATTCAATAGTCACTAAATTTTTATTACTTAACTTTTTACATATTTATGTCTTGTCTTTACTAGACTGTAAGCTTCTTGAGGACAGGTATTAGGTTTTTATACTCCTTTGTCCTCCCCACCTCCCCCCACAGGGAACACAATGCTTTTCCTGCCATAGACAATAAAGAGAACATGTTCTTTGCTTTGATTTTTTTTTTTTCCTCGTTTTAACCCCTATGATAAGTCACCTGAAATGCTTCAGAGCTTTTTCTCCCTAACTTTTTTCAAGCACCGAAACACGTCCAATTAACTTACTTACCCATTATAAACCTAGTGGAATGTTGTGGGAAAATAGTTTCCTATTGGTTCCTAAACCCTTTAACTGCTAGGAAAAGAACAGTCCTGTAAACAGAACACCATATCCATGGCAACAGGCAGCTCCATGCTTACCTTCTCAATCCCTAAAAAGGTAGTAACTACACTTTTCACTCTTCTGATATGAAAATGTTTTCTTTGTTTGTGACAGGGATAATGACTCTCCGGGCGGAGCACTTCATGGCAGTAAACGCCTTAGGTATTAGGTGGAACTTGGAGCTTCTCTGTTGCCCCTTGGTCCACCACTCCTCCGGTCAGTCTTTAAGTGACCGGAAATTCTTACTGGTAGATATTACTTAATTGCCTAACGTTCTAGGCTGAGATCGTGCATCTGAAGCAGACCCTCATAAACTCACTAAAGTACTGAAAGAAGATAGAGTATCAGTTTGTTTTATAAGGTAATTAGCTCCACAGCTCCGAGTTCTTCAGGGGACCGCACACTACTCCGATGGTTACTTAATTTGGGGCTTTTCTTCTCCGCTTGGAAACGCTGCCGGATGTAATCACAGCACCTTCCAAGAGTCCTCGGGGCTGTGCAAGTCTCAGAGAGCAGCCGGCCACTGGCCCCAGAGCCGGCCACTTTAAGGGAATGAGGCCAGGGGGACATTATCACTAGGCAGCTAGGCCAACAGGTTCAGCTGATGAGATGTGCCTGGGTGCGCCGGCCTCCTACCTGCCCTGGCCGCGCTTGCTCTTCCCCTCCCCGAACCTAGCGGTCAGCTTTCCGCCCGGGGCCGCGGGCTCTCTCGGGCCCCAGGGGTGGGAGGGATTTTGAGGAGTCTGGCTGATATACCCCGAGAAACGGAGCTGAGAAGGGAGATGGGGGTGTACGCGGATAGCTGTGCAAGAAACCTAGAGCTAGCAAATAATAACTGGCCAGTTGCTACCAATAAAGTTTTTTTTCTTTTTTTTTAATTCGCCGGCCTTCTAAAGAGAAAGGACGCACACATGAAGTCTCTCTTTCAGAGACCTCAATTATCTAGGTTTGGGGAGAAAGGGCACGAGGTGCAACCTCAGGCGACCTCCTCGAGGCCGTGCTTCCAGACTGCAGCTTCCTGCCCCGTGGCAAGTCTGCAAACGCCAAGGTCACAGCCCTGGACTTGCCCCAGCTGTGCGGAGGCACCTCCCGAAACGCACTGGTTTCCTCGGAACTTGTAGGAACTCGGCCCGGGGGACAGGTGGAGGGCCCGGGGCGGGCGGCGGCCCCTAGGGCAGCCTACAAATGAGTCCCAGGTGCGCCGCGAGTTCTGCCCGGCCCGGCCTGAGGGAGGAGGCGGGCCCCTCCCGTCCGGATGCGGCGCAGCCGGGGACATGCCGCAGGGGGGGGTGACAGCCGGCCGGTCCCACCCTTCCCCGTGCGCGCTCGGGCGCGGTCCCATTTAAACTTCTTCCGCCTCAGCCTCAGGCTCCCAGGGAGGAGTCCCAGGAGGAAGATAGCTCCGGGCAGCCGCGGCCGAGTCCCAAACTCGGGCGGAGCGACACCGCCCCTCCGGGCTAGAGGGATGGAGTGGGTAAGTGTAGGTGCCGCGGGCGCGCGTCCCGAGCTCCCAGCTTTGGGGAAGCGAGAAGGCGCTGCGGGTCCTTGGGCAGCCTGGGCCGCTGGCCAGGACACCTCCGGGCCCGGCTTATCCGGCCCGGGGCGGGACACGCATCCGTGAGGGAAGCGGGATGAGCGGCCGCTCCGGTCCGGCCCCGTTCGGGCTCTGCGGCCGGAGGCCCCCTCGTGCTGGTGCGGCGGGGGTCGCCTGCTGGGTCCGGCCGAGCTCTAGCCCCCAAACGGGGGCGCGGGTGAAAGGGACCGAGCCTGCAACGCGCGCGTCTGGGGACGCGGGAACCCGGGAGCCCCTTAAACTTCCTGGGCTCCGGCATTTGAATCGGACTTTTCGCTTTCGCCTTAGCCCTGGCGACTGTAACTACTTTCTCGCTTCTTGGGAAAGCGAGGCCCCCGAAAAAGAAGCAGTTTTGCTTTTTAGTGGATTCTTGCAGTTCTTTGCAGTAGTAAGTGACGGGGAGAGCGCGAGCGAGCATCCCTGTGCTGCTGCTTCCAAGTCCCACGGAGAGCTGCCAAAGGCGGGCTCCGGTGAATCTCACCCTCACCTCCGAGTTTTCTGCCTTTGCAAGCACGGGGAGGTGGGCGCAGGACGTGCCCAAGAACCAAAGGTCTGGTGGGGGAGACGGCCTCCGGGGATGCCCTGGTTCTGCGCCGAGGGTCTTCTCCCTCGCCCTAGCATCGGCGAGAAACTACCAGACTTCTTTACTAACAATGCAAACCGTGCATTAAGTGCACTGGCCAGGCAGAATAAAACTGCAAGGAGCTCCTACCAAATTGGAGAACGCATCTTGGAGGGATGCACTTTTAGCTCCATATTTTCTTCAAGTTACTTTTGTCGATTTGGTTTTTAGAGTAGCTGTGAGTGCTGCACCGATTACAGGACACAATTTGCATCTGTAACTGTCACCGTGCGCAACTATAAATGGTCCACATTTTAAAAATAAATAGGAATAAAGAGACAAAGGGAAGGGCAGACCCGCCTCAAATTAGCATTAGAGAAAACTCCTAATACAATTCAAGGCTTCGGTAGACACCACTGCCAAGACATTTTCTTGATTAATAATAACTATATACAGATGCTTCGTTTTAGCATATTTGTACTAACTGAGGCTTATTTAAGGAATAAAAGTGGGTATGCTATACATATCTATGTTAATGTACGTGTTGATTGCTAATTCATCAGATTTAACCTCTTCTCTTTTAATTATAAATCTTGACTATAGTGTTGGCTGATGTTCTCGGTGGTCAATATGTTACCTACCACCCAGGCAATACACGGAAATACTTAATGGTGCTGATGAACCTGTCTTTTCCTCATTCTCCACAAGATCTTTTTGATGACGGAGATTTTGAAAGGTTATGAACAAAATAATCATCCTCCAATTTTTCATCTGAATCACTGCAATGATCTAATCACTATCCATTGCTTTTTTTTAGGTGTCCAAGCATTCCCACAGACTGTTCTCTACGCACAGAGTATACTTCTTCCTTGTATCAGCCTTTCAGATTCCTACTTTTTTCATATACTTCAGGTGCTGCCTCCTGTCCCTAGTCTTCCCAGATGCCCTCAGCTGTTTGTGTTCTCTCTCTCCTCAAATTATTCCTACAATATTTTGTCTGTAACAACGAGTGTGTAATTCTTAACTTTTTCAGTGTGATTACTTAATCTCTTTGTATTACTTTTCGCATCTGTGAAATGACCTCTGGCCTCCAAAGTCCCCTCCATGTCTTAATTCATGATCTCATGATCCTTTGACTCCCTTTATTATATATCTTGTATTTATTTAGGCACATGTTATATTTCCCTAGTAGAATTTAAGCCTTTTGGAGGCAAGTACTACTTTAGTTTGATCTTTTTACCTCTATTGCACAATGCCTCGAAGTTTAGGGAGGGGAGTGAGAGCTGGTCCAGTTATTACCCTGGTTAAGTGAACAGATTTTTAGGGAAACCTCCTCTGTGAATGCAAATTGGCTACTTTTTAATAACTCCTATGACTAATAAGTGTAGAGTGCTATATAGAGGCAGTAAGAGTTTAAATGACTTTTCAGTGATTCTACTGTTAGAATCCACTGAACTCTGGTCTCCTAAACCCTTAGGTCAGTCTTCTATAGACTTATATTAATTACCTTTTGCCCTTCACACAGTAGGTGTTGAATAAATATTTGTAAAACCTGATTGTTGAATCTCATTAAACAAAATATTATAGTGGCATAAGCCAATACCCTCATTAGTGCCCTTTAAGCACCTGGCAAGCCAAGATAGTTCTGAGGGAGGGACTCATTTACTGATGACCTCAGGTGCCCAGAAAAAGCCTGTGATTACATGTCTTGTTTTGTTCCTTAGTACTTGGCACATGTACTGTGAAAGAAGAATAATGGTTTTTAAGATGGTTGTACTGTGAAGCTGTGAGCTTTAAAAAGGTGATTGGGTCCTTGGGATTTATTAAAAATGTTCACTGCCCAGTGCTAGAGCAGTCAACATGTAATCATACATATCTGTCCCAACTAGATGCTGTGGGATACCCTGGAGGGCCCTGCTTTCTGAAGAGTTTATTGCCTTGTTGGGAAGACAAGACTCATGGGGGCATGAAACAACAGCAAACAATCCAAGATAGCATATAATTAAGTATTATAATATGTAGTACCAAAGCAGTGATGTGTATAAGGATTCAGAGAGAAAGTACAGTACTTTAGAAACTGCCATAGAATTTTCATAAAATTTATGTGTAAATTTCCAAGTTAAGGACATAGTTGGCTTGGTAAAAGTCTTAGCAAAAATAGCTATTTGGGGATGGAATAGTTTTGCTTGGCTCTCTATGTGCTGCTGTGAAAATGTATAGGCATTTTAGGAGGTCATTTGACCATACAAAATATTTTCTTCAGAGATTTTTGAAATTTGCAAGGACCATGTACACCTTATCCTTGCATCTTACCTAATCTATTTAGCACAGTGCATTGCATGGAATTAAGTATTTAATAAGTTTAGAGAAGTTACAGATAGGCAGATGAAAGGATGATTGGAGGGCTGTTTTTCAATAATAGACACTGACTTCGGGACTATCTTCCTCTCACTTTGGAATCAATCAGTCTTACTATTGCTATTTATTTTGTTACCCTGTATTAATTTTCTACTGGTCTCTCTCCCCCCTCCTAGTTCAGATGCTTTTCCCTCACTTTTCCTTCCCAATTGGTAATTCAGTGTTGTTTTTACCTTTCCATTATCACGAGAATGGAAAATCCTGTTATCCCCCTCAAAAAGATTTGGCAGTCTCCTCCCTCTCCCCCCATTAATATTTTATTTTTTCTAAATACATGCATGGATAGTTTTCAGCATTTACTTGCAAAACCTTGTGTACCCAATTTTTCTACTTCCTGCCCACCTCCCTCCTTCCCAAGACAGCAAGAAATCCAATGTAGATTAAACATGTTCAATTCAATATTTCCTTATTCATCATGCTGTGCAAGAAAAAGCAGATCAAAAGGGACAAACCAGCAGAGAAACCAAGCAACAAAAAAACAAAAGGTGAAAATACTATGCTTTGATCCACCTTCAGTCTCCATAATTCTCTCTGGATGCTGACAGTACTTTCCATCCCAAGTCTTTTAGAATCACCTTGAATCACAGCATTGTTAAAAAGGTCCAAATGCTTCACAGTCGATCTTCACATGATCTTTTTGTTGCTGTGTACAATGTTCCCTTGGTTCTACTCGCTTCACTTAGTATCAGCTCATGTAAGTCTTTCCAGGCTTTTCTGAAATCATAATGCTTATCACTTCTTCCATTACCATATACTATAACTTATTCAGCTATTCCCCAATTGATGGGCATCCACTCAGTCTCCAGTTTCTTGTCATTACAAAAAGGGCTGCCACAAACATTTTTGCACATGGGGGTCCTTTTCCCTTTTTTATAATGTCTTTGGGATATAGACCCAGTAGTAACATTGCTGGATCACAGAGGGTATGCACAATTTTATCACCCGTTGGGCATGGTTCTAAATTGCTCTCCAGGAATTGTTGGATTAGATCACTCCACCAACATATATATACATACACACACATACATATATATATATATATATATATATATATATATACACATACATAATATGTACATATTATATATGTACATATACACATATATATTACATATATACATATACACATATATAAAATGTATATGGTGACTATATATGAGTGTTAGCTTATATGTGTGTATTTCATGTATATATGAAAAATACATGTATATCCACATTTACATACACAAGTATGTATTGCCACATTTTTTTAGTTAGATCTTAATTTGTGATGTCACTAGTACTGGTAACTCAAAAAAATGACTAAAAGCTAGAAGTCACCTCTTCTAACCTTGTGATTTTACAAATGAGAAAAACTGAGACCCAGAGTGTAAATTCCGGAGACCCAAGGTGTCCCGAATGAATAGCTAGGATTTAAACCCAGAGTCTCTGGTTCCAAATCCATTCCTTTTTCCAGTGCAGTAAGGAATTCCTTCTCCTGAAGCAAGGTACTTTATTTACAATGTTAGTGTTATAAGCTCAAGTGACTTGGCTAAAGTCAAGCAGTCAATAGATGCCTGAGGTGGGACTTTACCATTTTCCTTATTTCAAAGTTGCTTTTCTTAATCAGGTATGTTTAAGAATATTTATACACACACACACACACACACACACACACACACACACACACACACACACACACACACTCTCTCTCTCTCTCTCTCTCTCTCTCTCTCTCTCTCTCTCTCTCTCTCTCTCTCTCTCTCTCTCTCACACACACACACACACACACTCTTTCTCTCAAAGAAAATTTTAATTCAGTTTTGTGAATAGCCTAGTTCTCTAAGGACCCTGTGCTAACTCAGATGAATAACAATCCTATCAAGGAAAATTGGAATCATAAAGGCCATATTACTTCTCTGTTTAGAGCTTAAAGACCTCATTTGTTTCCTAGGCCTTAAATATGTAGAAAAACTGTCTTGTAAATACAGTTGGTAGAAACTAAGCTTATGAGAGAATATAGAAATTTAGACAAAAATCTTAAAATTCCTTGAGAATGGCATTATTATATTGAACCAATTGCATTGATGATTATTAAACTGAAAGTTAGGAATGAGGATTCTGTTCTTGATGTGGTCAGCACTTATTTTTCACTGCCAAGAATCTTTTAAATAGAATCCTTTGATCAGAATAATCAAGGAGTTTTGAACAATTTTTCAAGACCAAATATATATACATGTATATATATTTAACATTTGTTGAATTATTTTGTTTAAAGCCTAGATAGTTTTTATTTAAGATACAGTAAAACTCAAATATAGAAGCATCATGGAATGGGGTTTATAATTTTTAGTTAAATATTATCTAAGGCAACATGTTAATATAAAATTTTAATAATAGTGTTGTAAATAGAATCCAATTTTTAACTGTTGAAATTTGGAGGAAGTTGAGGCATGTAAAAAAATTATGTGTATGTGTACATATATATATATACTTACCTACCAATCGAATTCATTTTTAGGCATTTAAAGAAACACTAATGAATTTCAAACTGTCTTCCTTATTTTTTGAATGCTAATGATCAATCCTTATCTGCTAAAGATGCTATGACTCACCAAGAACATAAAATTAACTGTAATAAATTTTAGGGATAAAAGCAATGGATTTTTAGGATTTAGTTCTGGAAAGTATAGTAATTCATGACCCAGGACTCCAGAGCACCTTCCAGTTCTAGATCTGATCCATCTAGTTTGTCATAACCTTAAATGTTTATTTTTTTGGACCTCAGTTTTTCCATTTATAAAGTTTGTACTGAATGATATCTAAGGGTTCTTATTTTTCTTATTCTTTAATATCCTTTCTCATAATTATTGTGTTAAGTTATACTGAGCTCAGATAACAAGACCATGCTTGCAATTAATTACTTTCTCATGCAAGGTATATATATATATATACATCCCTCAATCCACACATAATTTGAGCAAAGCAATTGCTGTTCTATGTGTGCAACAGACCCTGCCCTGGATGCTGTGAGGCAAGGGTAGGTCTCCTCTCCCTTCTTCATCCAGAGAAGTCCATGTCTCCCCAGCTTTAAACTCCAGGATCTTTGGAAGAGAAACTCCTAAGTCTCTGGATGAGAATCCAGCTGCCCTAAAGCCACATTTCACCAAAACTTCTTTGCATTTTGGAGGAAGAGAATCAGAGAGAAGTCCAGGTTCTCGTTGTCATCTTGTTTGCCAGTTTAGGGTTTTAGTGGCCAGGCAAAGGAGTCCTTAAAGAAAGGAAAGAAGAGCACTAGCCTTTGTAAGCTTTTGTAAACCTATTAAAAGTTTGAGGGTTTTTGTTACTTCTTTGTTCTTCATTGAGAAGTTGCTGGAGGCTAGCTTTGGTTATAAATTTTTTTTCAGTGGGAGTTGGGAAAGAGTTAATTCTCAGTTTACAAATTATCCCAATTTGAACCCAGGTTAACAAGTTTCTACCCTTTCTGACTTTCCACATCCCCTGCACACAGTGGAAAGTAAGAATTTACAACCCACACCACTAACACAAAAGTACACACATATACACAGAGGTTTGTTTTATTCTTGGATCAGATGCTGATAATGCTGTGGAATTTTTAAACCCCTACAATTGTAATTTCTCTTTTCTGGGAGGTAGGGAATGGAACAGAACTCCTTTCCTAAACTATGATTTGAAATAAACAGCTTAAATGTAGGAAATTTACATCAGAACCGCTGTAGGCTCCAGGCAAATAAGTTCCCTTAGTTTGTACAAACTATCTAATGCCTCTCTCAATGAACACCTTAAAAATGAAAATTAAAACCAGTATACTAAAGTATAGTACATCATCCCTGCATTCCCCCCCCCTCCCCATTTTGCTTTTTGCAAAATAAAACCAGTTAGTTTACCAAAGCCATTTCTTTCCTTGCTACTGACGTTTATTGTGGAGCACTGTTACTAAGGAAAGGCATTAACTTTGTTTAGTTTTTTTCAGTTGTGCTTGGATCTTTGCCATCCCATTTGGGATTTTCTTGCCCATTTCCTTCTCCAGCCCGTTTTACAGATGAAGAAACTAAGGCAAACAGGTTTAAGTGACTTGCCCACGATTACACAACTAATAAGTGTCTGGAGCTAGATTTGAACTGGGGTGGATGAGATTTCCTGACTTCACATCCAAAACTGCACTATGGCGCCACCTAGCAGTTGATTAACTTTGATGGGGGATGCTAAAAGAAATAATAGGTCCTGACCTCAAGAAACCTTCAGTATAGTAGGTGGGATTCTCTCATCCATCCTTTAAGGACCATCTCAAAGGGTGTCTCTTTCCGGATGTCTCCTATGTTTGGTAAGGTTTTCCCCCTAAAACCAACATTTTGTACTGTAATTCTTTATAATATAATATCATTACCTGTGGTTGTGAATTATTCCTCCTATTAGAGTTCAAGAAAGCTTCTTGAAAATTGGGAATGGGTCTTATCCAAAGCTTGTTCCTACACACAGTAGGCATTTAATAAATGTTGTTTTGTATGGAGGAAATGATAGTTTTTGTGTTCATTGAAAAGTTTCTGGAAATTATCTTTGCTAGTTTATCTCAAATCATACTCTAGGGTAGTAATTCTTTTTATTCCCTATCTTCTAGAAAGAAGAGATTTAAAAGTTAGAATGTTTGTTTTTACCAGGAAAATTACTATTATTAAATACTATTATTAAGAGAAGAAAAAGATTATCTTTATTTTCTAAAATTTAACAAAGGTAAGCCCCTGGGCCATTACTTCCTCTCTTTTTAAGTTAATTTTAAAAAAATAATAAAAAAATGAACAAAATGTCATCCTTTTATTTGAAATTTGAAAATATTTTTATATTTAAAATTTATATGTTTATAAAATTATTTTTATAAGAAATAATTCTACTTTTTAGAAAACACATATACTTAAGCTCAAACTTAAAAAACAATGACATAAAACACACATGAGGTAGAGTGATATCACTCTACTTCATAGGTAGAGAAACAGTTCTTAAAGATAGAGAATCCTAGACTCAAGTCCCATCTCTGACACGTACTGACTGAGAGATCTTGGACAAATCAATGTGCTAGGAAACTCTCTAAGTCACTTATAAGATGCAGAAAAGGTACTGACTTCCATTGGTAAGTGAACCTTTTTTTTACTTGAAAGTTTTGTACGGTCCAGTCATTAAGCACTTATTAAATGTCTGCTCTGTGCCAGGCACAGAGTCTTGGAGATAAAGAAAGTTTAAAAAATTTAGCCCAGAGAACTAATGGAGAAGAAAACATGCGGAAAAAACTATTATAAATTATAAGCAGAATTCTAGAAGCAAATTAATGTAATCACAGGTCCTGTTCTGTGTGTTGTATTTAATGATACAAACAAAACTTTCCCAGAGAGAGAGGGAGATTTGGCCCATTTGGTTATGTCCCATGACAGACAAATCTACTATTGGCTCAGGAAGATTTTCTCTCTGATAGACTAAGTCTTTCTATTTGCAAGTGAGCCACATCCTAGTGCATTGATTGAATTGACCAAGTATTTGTTACAAGCCAAACATCAAGGATAAAGAGACTGTGTTGAATAGCCCTTGTCCTTGAAGAGCAACTTTATAATGTAGAAATACAATATGTAAAAAAGATAAGTAGACCCGCCATCATTTGAGGAGGGAGAGAGCATGAAGAATCAGTTATCTGGAAATGGTTTCACTGTGGGAGCCTTAAAGGAATACATATTTCAAGAGGCAGAGGTGAGGAGGGAGGATACAGGAGAGTTTGGAAAGGAAGTAAGTAATTCATTCTAAGTATGAAGCTATTTTCTATTTGTGAGTTTTTCAGTCTTAATCTTTAGTAGTCTTGAAATATTATACTTTCCAAAAAATGCAGTTATTTCATTTTGGAGGGAAGACTTGGGGATTTATATGGAAAGAGTATAATTGCACCTAAGCCATTATAGTACTGATATTCTTGGCAGAGGGGAATGGAAAGTGGAATTCTGTAACAACTTATTCTTTGTGTTCCCTCTGCTTGAATGATAGTACAAGTAAGTGGTTTCTTTTTAACTAGAAGGGTCAGATTGAAGGATGGGATTGGAGACTTTCAGAAGTCATCCATTTCCATCCCTCCATCCCTGGATTTCATAATACCTACACAAAGAATAGATGCACAGTCACACCCAGAGAATGCAGAGAAGGTACAGCTGGCAAACTGCCATGAGGACTGAGGGTATTTGGGGGTGCTTCTTTCCTCTCCCCCTTTTCATTTAACCAGTATCGAAAAAACATATAGTGTGTGATCCAGCTATTATCTTTTACTACTAACGGGATATAGAGACCAGCAAGAGATTGTGGATAAGGTAGTTCAACTGTTAACCCCTTTCTCCCTACTAGTTTTGTTTTTTGTTTTTTTGTTTTTTTAAGGCAGTTTTGGTGCTTATTCCCATATCAATGCATCAGTGATGAGGATTAAAGAAAACAGCAGCTAAACAGAATTGGTGGGTCTGGATTTTTCCTTTCCTTATTTTAATTCAACAACATTTCTTTTACTTCCCCCAACCTGCAGTTTGTTTTTGTTTTTGCTCCCATGAATCAAGACTGGCATTCAAGTTAGTGTTATACAGCACTTGTTCACTTAGAAAAGGCACAAGTGAAAATTCCTAGAGTTGACCAAATGCCCTTGTCATGGCTAATAATGACAGAAGCTGATAATGACACTTTTGTGGTTTGTGATATAAATTTTAATATCCTTAAACCATAATGATATTTACTTTCTAGTGCCAAATATATGCAAAGTAGTTGCATATTTTCTAGTTTGCCCTTTCCCAATTTTTCCTGAATAGCACCACTCTGGGCTCTCCCTTTAAGGAGAGGAAATCTTCTTTGGACCTGATTTTGTTGCTGAGCCAGGTATTAGGACTAGTTCGAGCATAAAAATGGCTGAATTGTACATGATAGACCACACACATGGCTGTCTTTGACTCTTCTTTGTACTTGTAAGGCAAAGCAAGAAACAACATAATGCAGGTGGGTGCTTAGTAATTCTCAAGTAAAAATAACAGGGAAGCTGGTCAGGGGCATTACCTATGGCCTTAGGTATCTATGTAACAATAACAAAGGGAACTTGAAACTATAAAACACAATGGTGAATATGATCTGATCTGTATTAATAGGAGGTGTAGGGAATATAAAATGATGCTTTGTCTATTGTTTAATTTTAAAAAGCATTTAATTGTAGAGTGAACCTGGCTGAAGGATTCTATTATTATCTCTCATGCATTTATTCAAATAAGATTCTTTGAGAGGAAAAACCACAGAGATAATTTTGTTTAATGATCCTTTAGTTATCAATATTAAGGGAGATATAAAACAGGGGGAGTGCAGGTTTTCACCACTGTTAAAGAGATGAATGTAGAGTCTATGTAGAGTCCGGGAAGAAGAGGGGGACACAATAGATCCTTGGAATCCCCAGATGATTCTGTTGGCAGATGACAATGTACTGATTACAGTAAGCCTCAGAAATTATGGGGTTATTTGGTTATTTCAGGAGAGATCAGATCAGCAATCCATTTAGGAGAAATTGTTCAGGAGTGAATATTGTCAAAATTATGACATGCAATGGGAAGGGCAAACAGCTCATTGAATTGTCATCTATTGGAGACGGGGCCTGCTGATAGATAAATGATAGGAAGAAGGTAGAACTATTGCACTCTTTCTTTGATTCAATCTGTTTAAATTAAAAGTACAGAATAAGGAAGACCTATTTTCATGTGGAAAAAGATCTGATGATTTTAGCTGACCATGAGCTAAATATAAGCTAATGATATGTTGTGGCTGCTTATAAAGGAAAAAAAAAACCAATGATTTTTTTTTTTAAATTAACAAATGCTTTACTTTTTTAATATTGAAAAAATTCAAAAAATGTGTTCAATATGTAACATTTGTGTACCTCCCACCTCATATCTCTTCATTTGAATCTTAACTGATCTTTATAATTTTACCTATAGTTTTGATTTGAAATTTCCATTTCCATTATTGTAGTTACTATTTACATTATTTTCTTTGTTCTTGCTTATTTCCCTCTCCCTCATTTCCAGTATCTCCTATAATCTTTCCATGCTTCTACATAATCATTTTATTCATTTCTTAAAGCACTATTAATTTCTGTACCATCATTTGTATAGTCGTTCCCAATTGATGGCATTTACTTAATTTCTAATTCTTGTGGTTGTTTATTTATTTATTTTTTTTCCAGTCATATCTGACTCTTTGTGACTTCATTTGGGGTTTTATTGGCTAAGATACTGGAGTAGTTTACCATTTCCTTCTCCAGCTCATTTTACAAATGAGAAAACGAATTCAGACAGGGTTAAATGACTTGCCCAGGGTCTCACACAGTTAATATTAGAGGTCAATTTTGAAGATAAATCTTTCTGACTCCAGGCCTGACATTCTACCCAGTACACTATTTGACTACCCCTTCTAATTCTTAGCTATCACCCAAAGGGCTGCTATAAATATTTTGGAATATATAGGAACTTTTTAAAAAAATCACTGGCTTCCATGGATTAAAATAAATCCTATAATGGAGTCTCTGGTTCATAAAGTATGAACATCTTAATGGAGAATTAACTTGCATAATTCTAAATTGCTTTCCAAAATGATCCATTTTTCCAATGATACCATTTACATGTGAAGTTCTACCAACAATGTATTGGTGTGCTTTCATATATACATATATACATGCATATATATCATATATATGTAACATTATTTTTACTTACATATATGTCCACATTAGATGTCTTACTAATCTTTCATTTCTTACTCTGTTGCTGTTTCAGTCCTTGCCTATTGTGTTTATTCATTCTTCTTGCATTTGTTTTTCTTGGGTGTTTGAGAGTAAAATAAACTCCCCAGTTTCTTTTTTATCTCTAAAAATGTTTCAAACTCTAAAGAACATCCATCATTTTTCCTGTATGGTTAAGCTTATAGTTACAGAATAAGTTGCCTTGAAGTGCACCCTAAGCTCAAGTGTTCTTTGGGATACATTATTCCATTCCTTCCTCCTTTTTCTAGTAGGGATAGAATAATCTTATATACTTCACTTTGTATTTGAAGGTCTTTTCTCCTGGTGGCTTGCAGAACTCCTTGTTACTGAATTGCATCATTAAATTTAACCACATTCTCTGTGTCTTTGTGCCCTTGAGCTTTTTTTCTGGAGGTCATTTGTGAATTTTTTTCAATTGGAAATTTTATTTTCTTTGTTCTAGAAGTTCTGGATAGTTTTCTTCTATTTCCTTCCTTGTTCTATGAAGATTTTTTGCCCAGTCAAGTTCTTCTGTGAAACTTATGATCCCTTAGGTTATTTCTATGCATCTACTCTTAAAAATTCATATGTTTTGGTCACAGAGTGAATATATATTCTTGTTTTTCACTTCTCTTCTTATAGGTTGTTCTTCATTTTCATGTATTTGCATTCCTCAATCTTTTGTCCTCTCTTTTATTTCTTGGGTGACGCTTGCTATTGCAAATTCAAACTTTTCTATTCTACTTATTTATCTTATTTATATATATATTTTTACTATCCTAGACATAAATATACTCTAATAATTCTCATTTCTCTTTTAAACCACTCAGGAACATTGTGGTTTTATGTTCTAAAATTCCACAGAGAATCTTATCACTGACTCCCTTCTTTTTTATTTTTATTTTCTTGGGAACTGGATCTCAAAATGCTTCAGCCTCTTCCATATTGGGTAATTCAAGTTTGACCAGCTTAAGCCTCTGGTGCCGCTGACTTTGGGAGGCTTACCCTCAACAAGTGCTGGGTTCTGTCCCTCAGGCTTACAAAAGAGTGACTGGAATAAAAAGAAGTGTGTTTTGATGAAAGTCTGTGTTGAATCCTTTGGTCTACTAGTGAAGTCTCCCTATCACTAGTGTGGAAGATAATGGATGTTTATTGAGTGAATTCAGGGTTAGTGCAGATTAGTTCTTGAGTATTTATTACCTTCTTTTAGATTCTGGTTGTCCTAGACTGTAGAGACAGCAGAAATTGTTTTATCTTTGGCATATAATTTCTGTTTTGGAGAGGTTTGAGAGATGGTGAAGGTAAGAGAAAATGTCTAGATCGCTACCAGAAGTCTCTAGTAATATAGTCTTAGGTTTAATTTAAATCATTCCATTGAACTGTTTATTATCCCATCTGAAGGATTGTGTTTAATCCAAGGTACAACATTTTATAAAGATAATTAGTATGATGAGGAAAGCATCCTACACAGAAGTAAAAAGAAAAAGGGAGAATAAACCCCCAAAAAGAAAAGTCTTTATAGCTCTGGTCAAATACTTGACTATATCAGTTGTAGAAGAAGGTAGATGCCTGGATTACTTTGGAAGACAGGAGTAGTACTAGTAAATGCAATATAAGGAAATCTATCCTGCTTCCCAAATAAAAGCCTACTTTGGAAAGGGCGGAAGGTTGTCCATCATCTGATCAATACCTCATGAATTTATAAAACTAACAATGGTATGTAGAATTGTTAGACTCTTATGAGAGAGGTTCTATATTTTCTTATTTCTTTCAGGTCTGCCTAGGTCTTCCCTATTTTTCCCTACTCTTTTACTTCCTGTCTTATAGAATTCCAAGGAGATTATGTAAGATGATGACCACCTTCTTGCCAAGAGGTATCTCCTTCAGTCTTACTTCTCTTCTTCTCCTCTCTTCTTCTCTTCTCTCTTCCTTTTTTTTTTCTTTCTTTCTTTCTTTCTTTCTTTCTTTCTTTCTTTCTTTCTTTCTTTCTTTCTTTCTTTCTTTCTTTCTTTCTTTCTTTCTTTCTTTCTTTCTTTCTTTCTTTCTTTCTTTCTTTCTTTCTTTTCTTTCTTTCTTTCTTTCTTTTCTTTCTTTCTTTCTTTCTTCTTTCTTTCTTTCCTTTCTTTCTTTCTTTCTTTCTTTCTTTCTTTCTTTCTTCTTTTCTTTCTTTCTTTCTTTCTTTCTTTTCTTTCTTTCTTTCTTTCTTTCTTTCTTTCTTTCTTTCTTTCTCTTTCTTTCTTTCTTCTTTCTTTCTTTCTTTCTTTCTTTCTTTCTTTTTTTTAAGATATCACCCTTCTGGTGGGCAGTGACAGTCTGTGATGGGTTCTTTGCAAAATAGATGCCAAGGCTATCTTCCCCCAGCTCCAATAAGTATAATTACATTTTCCCTTGGAATGTTTTCTGAGACTTAACTTGAGTATCTGCATATATTGCTCCAGCTAGATAGGGTTAGTCATTAAAAAATTGAGCCGATTATCTGTGGAATGTGTTGTTTTAATTAAAGCCAGACCCCCCAGATATGAAGTTTGAATTACACTGAATCATGTTTCCTTGATTCAACAAACGTGCCTAGCATAAATGTTCACCAGTGACAACCATAATCAATATAAATATGTGTTGATGTCCTTTAATAAGTGTGAACAATATTCCAACTTACATCCTGCTTCTTATTTGTGCAATATACTAAGCACTTCCCTCCTTCCAACCTGTCCCTTCAATCAAAGTTTCCATTCCTGAAGATCTCAGTTAGCTTTCAGGCAATCTGATTATCTAATTGAAGTCATTTACTGTAAGGTATGAATGACTAATAGCTTAATTTTCCCAGAGGATATTTGCATTTAAAAAGCAGGGCTTATTAACCAAAATGAATCTCTCTTTGGCATAATTTTGTGGGAGGAGCTGCTGTTTCTTTGGTGTTTAGGGGAAGGAAGAAAAGTCAAAGAGGACTGAGGGCACCTCCCTTTACCCAGCTTCCTGTCCCACCAAGGAAACTAGTTATGTTGCACGGACTAATTTTATTGCTTTCATATTTTCTTTGCTTGTAAGATGCATTGATACCCAGTTGCCCACCAGCTAGAATATCTCCACACAGCTTCACTTAGACCTGTACGATTAAATTGCAAACATCTCTTGGAAATCTATCCAAGAGTTAGTTTTTTGTTGGAAGTAAAGAGGAGAGGCTTTCTCATGTAGAATTAGGCAATTCTTGTAGGGGTTGGGTACAAAAGAGGCTGCAGAAGGAAGATTTTTGTTTTGGGATTAGACAAACTGCCTCAGTATCAAAGCTCTACCAACTTCCCCTAATCTACCATTTCAGGATCATGAGAATATCAAAAATTGGAGCGAAGGCTTTGGGGCTCCTCTTCTTTTTAGACTCATTTTCTTTAAAATATCTGTTCATAAGGGAAACATTAGATGAAAGCAGTTTTGTCTAGATTTTGAATTGAACTTCATTAGAAACAGCCTCCTGTCTGATTTCCGCAAGGATGGGAAAGAACAAGGATGGTCCTCCATATGGTTTTGAAGTTAAGGAAACAGTTCTTTTCATTTTCCCATCTTCCAGTAATTGCTTTTCATTGCCCCTTGTCCAGAAGTCCTGTGAAGGTAATTTGGAAAATGTGGTGGCCTTTACAGGTGTTCTTCCAGAGAATAAGAACAGCCAGACCTTTGAACCCTTTGGCTTCTGGTGTCAAAGAGACTGAAGAGAGAAGATCATCTTTAAAATTCAGCTTACTTCTTTCAAGTAGGAACCATATTACCCAATTAAACCAACAGATAAAAGCAGAGTATTAGAACTGAATGGAATTTAAGAGATCTTACTCTCTCATTTTATAGATAGCCCGTGTTTGAGCCAACTTGGGTTTGAACAGTTTCCTTTTCTTTGTATTTGACCCCTTTTCCCCCCATTCATTTCCCAAAAATGACCCATCATTTTTCCCCACCCCAAGGCTCTAAAGAAATGGGAAGTGTGTTTCATGTATCCTCAGAAGATTATCTTAAAATGAGACATTCAAGGGTCATGTAACATCTAGTAATTGGACATTTAAAAACAAAATTGGAAGATTGTTCTCACACCAGAAAGAGCCCTATAAGGTAAAAACAAACTAGATATAACATCGAGAGTGAGCTTTCAGCCTGAGTTCCTGGGATCCCGTGCTAATGGGGCAGGATAGAATAATGGTAGACATCAGAGAGAAGAACTAGAGATTGTTAGACTTCAGGGTTCATCTGGGTGATGAATCAGGAAAGTGGCTGCTGTCTCTCCAGGAGTTGGAATGAGGTTTACACCCAGCTTGTAATAAGACTTCCATTACCTCTTTTTATGACTTAGATATTGTGAGGGGGGATGCTTGAAAACTCTTTTCAGCAAAACTGTCTGAGTGCATCTATTCCCTTGGTGGAAGGTGAAGTTGAAAACTTGGGTTTTAATGGCAGCAGTTGCAATCACTAGGGAGTGGAGATCTTAGAACTTTTATCAGAGCTGTTCAACACTACTTAGTAGTTTTAATGTTATATCTTTTATTTTCTATTCCATTCAGTAAATGTATGCTAATTCACAATGCAAATGTGTAGAGTCTTTACAGATAATGATCAATTGAGGAGATGAGAATCTTATAATAGGAATAAATTATCATAACCTTTGCATTTTTAAGATTAGACTAAATGAGATGGGAAAGACTCTGAATCAAGTCAATAAAATGGAAGTTGGAAAGAGGGGAAACTCAATAAGTCCGTTTGTACTCATGTATGAAGCATTGGAGGGGAGCTAGAGCAGCTTGTGCTTGGAATGCCATCTGCTGATTTATATAGAGATTACACATTGAGGAGACCCATTTCTGGGAGGCATATGAACATACTGCCTTCTCTTACTCCTATTCTGTCTTGCCACTCTTAATGCCTGTGCAAAGTAGCTGCTATCTCGGAACAAATTTTTGTGCTTGCATACAAGAAAAGGAAGCAAATTCAGAGAGAAAGTAATTTTCTCAGGATCACAAGGCCAGCATTTGGCATAGCCAGAACTTTGTCTCCTTGATCCTAGCCCTGTGTTTTTTCTACTTTGTCACATTGTTATGTTCGTTAAAAAATTTATGGGAGTTAAAAAAAAAACCTTAACATTTTCATTAAAATGTGTGATTAAATGACTTTTGAGAAGTACTTTGGTGTAATGAATATGAAGACCAACCTTGGAATCAGAAACCTAAATTCAAGTTCAACCATTTGATACTGTGGTAGGTAGCTATGAGCAAGCTGAGAAACATTTCAGTGACCCAAGAAACTCTGAGATTATAAGTTTCAGATGAGTTGTTATGTCAGTGGAGAGAGTTCTCTATGCCAGAGAAATTCCCACATAGAAGAAATCATAAGTCTGGACAAAAAAAAAAAAAAAGGGAAAAAAAATACCCATGACATGTTTTGTGTTTATATTTTAAAATAAATTTATTTTAATATTTTAAGAACCCATAATTATGTTCATTTCTTCCACCAATATAGATTGTAACCTTAGATGATCTTCATAAACAGTTATAACTAAAAATTTCTTTACTTTTTTAATTAACTTGGTGATAGACCTTGCTAAGCTCTAGTGCCCAAGACATAGAGAATCTGTCACCCTGCCTGGATGCAAAGCTGTTCTATTTTGGTGGGACCTGCCAGGATTTATGCTCATATGGCATAATGTAAAGAAACAGTGGTCTGTATATGCCCTTACATCCCCCCCTCTCTCATTTTCTCTCTCTCCTTCCCTCTTCTTTTTCTTTGACATTTCTCTCACTCCTACTTCCAACCCCCCCATCCATCTAGTACCAAGCATATCGGGATATTAAAAGCTATTTAAAAAAATACCTTAATTCTCCAAGGATCTAAAAAGTCATTGTAAGTAATTTCTTAGTCTGATGCATATGCATTCACAACTTACTATTTCATAAACCATTGATTTAGAGCTAGGAAGGACATTTTATTGCTATAGTTGAGAAATTTCTCACTTCAGTAAAGAGAGTCTTCAAATTTAACTAGTCTGGTCCTCATTAAACAAACATAAAATTCTCCACTAGACTTGACTTGCATTAAAACTTTTATAACCTTAAAAAAAACAAACAAATAAATAACAAGCCTTGATTCTAATGTTTCTGCTAGCTGTTTTCTTATATCTCTCTTCCCTTTCTTGACTAAATTCTTTGAGAAAGCCATCTACACTTACTGCCTCTGTTTTCTCCTCTCACGTGATTCTAAACTACAATCTGACTTGTGACTTTCATAATTTAATGAAAACTACTCTGTGCAAATCACTAATGATCTCTTAATTGCCAAATCTAATAGTCTTTTCTTAATCCTCATCCTTGTTCTTGCTGTAAGCCTTTCATTCCATCAGGTATCCTCCTTTCTATATAGGTTTTCATGTCACTGATCTCTTGATTTTTTTTTTTTTTTTTTTTTTAAGCTCCTGGTTTTCTTTGCTGGATCTTTACCTAGGTCACACCCACGAAAAGTGGGTGTCAAGTCATCAACAAACATTTATTAGACTCTTATGTTCCATGAGCTAAGCACCTGGGGATATGAAGAAAGGCAAAAATAGTCCCTGCTTTCTAGGAACTCCCATTCTAATGGAGTAGGGTGAAAGAGAGAGTCATAAACAAGTATACAAGGCAGGGTAAATTAGTAGTCGAGGGAAAGGCAGAGGCTGACAGTAGGATTTTAGCTGAGACTTGAAGGAAACCAAAAGGCAAGAGATGAGGAAGGAGAACATTCCAAACATGAAGAACAATCTGTAGTCAGCACAGAGTCAGGAGATGGGGTGTTGGGTATGAGGAACAGAAAGGAGATGAGTGATTTTGGATTGTAGGGTATGTGAAGGAGGAGTAAAGTGCAAGAAGACTGGAAAGGTGGGAAGGAGCAGATTGCAACGGAATTAAAAACTCTTTCCCTTTTACCCCCTTTCATTTCCATCTTTCATTTCATGATCTTAGCTTCCATGGGTTCAGTTATCCATGAAGAAGATGTAAGAAGAAGATGGACATCTACATGTCCAGCCTTAACTTTTCCAATCCTATCCCCCAAGAGGTTTTTGTGACATCTCAAACTGCATGGTGTACAGGCATCTCAAACTTGCTATGGCTAAAACAGAACTCATTTTCTTTACTCTTCCCAAATTCCCTGTTCTCAAGGGAATTTCTGTCCTGCTGGTATCCGGTTTCCTAACCTTGTTGTCATTCTTGACTTTTCTTTTGCCTTCATTCCACATAGATAATATGTTGCTATCTTGTCATTCCTACTTTGATCATCTGGTGTGTGTGTGTGTGTGTGTGTGTGTGTGTGTGTGTGTTTTTATATATCTTTATATAGCTCCCCTTCTCTTTACACAGCTCCCCTTACTCATACAGTTCCCAACCAGGTATAGGTCATTACCAAGGAACAGCTGGAATATTTCACAATAGTCTAATTAGTCTCCCTGCTTCAAGTCTCTTCCCATTCAAATCCATTCTCTACACAGCTGTCAAAGTAATTTTTGTAAAGAGCACGTTTGACCATTTCACTCCCCTACCCCCCCCCCAACAAATTCTAGGGACTCTCTGTTACCTCTGGAATGAAATATAAAAATCTTCTGTTGTGTAGTTAAAATCATTCATTACCTGGCCTCTCCTTAGCTTTCCATTCGTCTTACACTTTATTCCCCTTTAGACTCCAATCTGATGAAATTTACCTCTGTCTCCCAGTTGAATGACTTTGTAATAACTTTGCCTCATGCATGGAATGTTCTCTCTCATGTCTATCTTCTGGCTTCCTTGACTGCCTCCAAGATTCCCTCAAATACTGCCTTCTGCAGAAAGCACTTTCCTCCTTCCCCCTTTTCTCTCCCCCTACCCCCCAGTACCTTCTCTTTAAGGCTCTTCCATTTTCTATTTGTATGTTTAGATATTTGCATGGCATCTTTTTAATATGTAAGCTGTTGGGGCAGCCAGGTGGTGCAGTGGGTAGAGCACCAGCCTTGAATTCAGGAGGACCCGAGTTCAAATGTGATCTCAGACACTTAACACTTCCTAGCTGTGTGACCCTGGGCAAGTCATTTAACCCCAGCCTGGGGGGGTGGGGGGATATGTAAGCTCCTTACATATTAATATGTAAGGGAGCCTTGATTATCCTTAAGATACCATGTTTTTTGCTTTTCTTTTCACCCCCATAGTTTAGCAGAGATGCTTGGTAAATGGTAGAGTCTGCTACAATTTTAATTTCACTAGCATAACCTTTTGAAAACTCAGGATCATTGCTACATATATTGAGCCTCAGAGTGTGGGACTGGAATCAAGGTTTCTGTGGATTCAGTTTGTTAGATTTTAGTGAGATATGTCCCAGCACTTTTTGCTTTTTAATAGTCTTAATGCTCCCACTTACAGTTTTTTTTTTTTTTTTTTTTTTTTTTTTTTTTTTAATCAGACACTGAGGAACACAAGACAATTGAAAGAATGGAGGGATTACAATCAGGAGAAATCTGTGTGAATCTTTCCTTTCACACTTAAACTAGCTATGGGATTTTGGCCAAGATGCAAAATCCTGTTAAAAGTTATAGATTTAAAGCTGGAAGGGAAATTAGAAGTTATCTTTTTTCAGACAAAGAAAACTGAATCCCAAATAGATGAAGTGACTTGCCCAGTATCACAAAGGAAGCAAGAGTGAATTTCAGGTTCCTTCCACCTTCCCTGAGATTCCTGTTCCTTTATCTGTAAAATAGGGATGATAACCCAAGCTCTTGGGGATGAAAAATCCTCATAAATTTTTTGGGTTCTCCCTTCCTACCAGAGAAGAAGTCTGAATTTTTTATTTTTCTTTTATGAGGTATTTATGATGCCTTTATGTCAAGTTTGGGTAAGGTATTTATTTGGTCATCTCATCTTCTGGACTTTTGGCTTTGTCTCTTCCACAAAACTCCCCCCAAATTCTATTAAATTTCTTATGTTGATCCTTGATATATGAAACTGAGATGGGGAAGATTGAGATGTAAAAGGGATAATTGTACTTAACACTTTCTGCCTCACAGGGCTATAGTGAAGATAATGCCTTGTGAAGCGTAGACTTTAGGAAATGTGAATTGTTACTCATTGTGTTATTGATTACATAGTGTTATATATAATTATACATATATATATATATATATATATATATATATATATATATATATATTTTATATATTGATGTTATTCAGAAATATCTTCTGTGTAACCTGAGGTTCGTCTTGACAGCATTTTAATTTGAAATGTGATTACATTTGTTTTGTTTCTTGGTTAGGGAAGAGCAATTTAATTAAACTTTTTGTTACTGTTGCTAGAATAGGATAGTTTCCATGGTTCTCTTTTGATAGGTTGTCATTCATGGTTAGAGAATCTGCCAGGAGGAAGCTCAAAAAAACATCTCTTTTCATATTACAGATGGAGAAACTAAGACCCAGGAAGGTGACTCCCTTAATTTTTATAGCTATTTTGTGGTAGAGGTAATATTAAAAGCCCAGAATTGTTTCATTTTTTTTTCTGCCTCTAAGAACATACTCTGATGTTTTTAAACACAGAGTTTTGATCTATTTTTCATCTTTTATTGCTTACTGTCAATAATGGAGCCAGTACTTTGTACTTTTCAAAGTGTTTCTGCTTACCACATTTCCTTAGATCCTTATACCTTGGAGGTAGGCCATTTTTAAGTTATCTAATAGTACTCATGGAGGCCTGCATCAAGGTATATGTCAGGGGCTGGAAGTGTCAGATAGGATATTGGAAAGCTACAGTTATTATATTTAATAGCCCTAACTCCTCAATTTCCAAGAGATAGAAGTAAATGGAAGAGAAAATATGGCAGGTAATGATTAAAAACAGGTGTGTGAATAACAATTTATTTCTTAAATGAACATCACTTTTTTTGTTGTTGGCTTTACTAAGCGTGTTTAGTAAGAGAGTCTCAAAAAGCAGTTCTTCAGCCTTTTTAAAAAGACTTGACAGACTTCTTTCCTGAGGAGAGAGGTAAATCATTCACCTTGTGAAGGTATATGGTTATTTCTTGCCACTCAAGTTCTGATTAGCACATGGTATCAATAATTACAAGGCATTCTGTCAGGGCTTTAAAGTTAATAAACAGAGAAGCAGCTTGGGGTGGTCCAAAGAGCTCTGGGTGGAAAATTAGGGGATGTATTCAAGTAACATTTCATCTCTGAATCTTGTTTTCCTCATCTGTAAGTGGACTAAAGTCTTAAGACCCTGTATGGAGAAACACCCCAGAGGAAACACATAAACACAGATTTATCTCCTTTACCAACATCCTACTTGATAAGTGATCATTTCCCTTAATTGAAGAATGCTAATGATTGGAAATCTATTACAAGGCAATTAGTTCTCAATTGGATATAGGTCTAAGTATTTTAAAATTATCTGTTTTTTTAAATGATTGGATAAAATTACAGTTCCATATAAAACCTAATTTGCATCCTTGTATCTTTCAGTTATAATTCCTAGACTTGCCTGCAGGGAACTGAATAGATAGGTTTGGTAGCCTTCCCAGTTGGTTGTGTCAGATATTTGAATACAACTATCTTAAGGCCTCAAAGTCTGAGATCTTAAGATCTTTTTCATTGCTGTTATTCTGTAGTTTTAGCTCTAGAACATTTATTGTATCATGAACCTCACTGGCATTCTGGTGAAGCTTTGAGCCCCATCTCAGAATAATGTTTTCAACGGCATAAAAGAAAACACATAGAAATACAAAAACACGCCCAATGATATTGAATGAAAATGTAATTTTCCCCCATCCAGATTAATGAACTTTGTGTTAATTTTTCCCCACAAGTTATTGAGCCCTTTGTATGCCTTGTTTTAAAGGCATAATCTTTAAAATAATTGCCTTCTACTTAAAATGATTAATTTTATAGTTAGATTTTTTTAAATGTCCACCTAATAAGGTACATTGCACCAGGTGCTTTGTGGACTTGTGGAGGAAACAGTGAGATAAGCTCCTGCTTTCAGGTAGCTTTCAGTTTATTTAAAATTTTTTTTTCTTAATAGTATTTTATTTTTTTCAATTATGTGTAAAAATAGTTTTCAGTATTCATTTTTATAAGATTTTGAGTTCCTTCCTTCCTCTCCAAGACAGGAAGCAGTCTGATATAGGTTATACACGTACATTCATGTAAAACATATTTCCACATTAATCATGTTGTGAAAGAAGAATCACAACAAATCACAAAAAGGGAAAAACCACAAATAAATTCCCCAGAAAGTGTGTGTGTGTGGGGAAGTGAAATTGATATACTTAGATCTGCATTTAGTCTCCATAGTTCTTTCTCTGGATGTGGGCAGCATTCTCCATAATGAGTCTTTTGGAATTGTCTTGGATTATTGTATTGCTGAGAAATATTAAATGTATCATAGCTGATCATTGCACATTGTTATTATTAGTAAGTACAATGTTCTCCTGGTTTTGCTCACTTTATTCAGCATCCATTCATGTGAGTCTGCCTGCTCATTATTTCTTATAGACCAATAATATTCCATTTTATCCATATAGTACAATTTGTTCAGCCATTCCTTAATTATGGGCATCCCCTCAGTTTCCAGTTCTTTGACATTGCAAAAAGATTTGCTCTAAATATTTTTGTTCACATGGGTCATTTTCCCTTTGGGGTAAGAAACTGATTATATAGAGTATAGATCTTCTATAGGTATTGTTGGATCAAAGGGTATACACAGTTTTATAGCCCTTTAGGCATAGTTCCATATTGCTTTCCAGATTTGTTGGAGTAATTCAGGACTCCAACAGTGAATTTGTGTTCCAATGTTCCCATATCTTCTCCACTTTATAATTTTTCTTTTCTGTCATTTTAGCCAATTTGATAGATATGAGGTGATACTTAAGTGTTGTTTTAACTTGCTTTTCTCCAATCAATAATGATTTAGAACATTTTTTTTTTCATATGACTACTGATGGTTTTAATTTCTTCATCTGAAAACTGCCTGTTCATATAGTTTGACCAAATCAGTTGGGGAATGACTTATATTCTTAAAATTTGCTCATAGATAGAAGGCTTTTAGACTTTTAAGGAGAAAGGTTTTCTTGGTCTCAGATTGCCTTCAGTCTCTCCCGCTGCTTTGAAACCATGTTTATCTGACACTAAAACTAGTGGTAGAGATATGGAAAATTCCATTGAATGGTTGTTTTTGTCTGTATAGTGCCAAATGGTTGGTTTGATTTTGTTTGAATGAATTGAATGGTTGTTTTGATACCATATAAACAAAACCACAGTGAAAAAAATAGTTATTTCTAAAATTCCTACCTATCCAGATCCATCTAGCCCAAGGTTGACATGATACTTTTGGAGTCCCTACCCAGTACCCATGTAAAACTGACTTACATCCCTTTGCTCTAGCTGCAATCTGTATGATGACAACTATGACAGTTATGTCAGTCAGTGATACTTTATGCAGGACAGGCCATTTTCAAATCTTAATTTTTAAATCCTTGAATGCTGTTAGCTGGAAAATCCCATATTCGTTTCTGTAGTTTTATCAGACTTTAAAGATGCTCCATTTTTAGTGGCTACAGCAAACAGTAAATATAACATGCTAATTGTGCCAGAATTCTTTTTTGCATTGTAAAATAGAGGAGGTTATACTTTTGAACTACATAAGACATAGGGAAAGCCAGTGGCAATTACATCATTAGGTAGTTTTGCTTCAGGGAATGTACTTTAAGGGTGGAAGAGGATCTGGGTCTTTGTTGCATATGTCTGCTGTGTTAATTAAGCAAAATATATCAATACAGGTAACAACAAAAAAGAAATGAATAACCTTTGATCATTTAGACCCTAAATTTGCAACTAAATCTCTTACCTCCCTCCTTTTCCTTTGTACTTTTTATCATATATATTTTCCAAATTTATCTAAAATTGATACTAATAAATTAGTAGGTGTGTTTTTCACATGAATAGTGCTTAGAATGGACAGACTTTTCCTAAACTTTACCAGGATGAAGCCACGAATTTGACTACTGAAGCAAGGTGATCCTAGTTGGCCCACATTTGATGAAAGTGCTAGAGCACAAGTGTTGGTGTGGCTAATTATTCTGGTTGGGACTAGATTCTTGGTCAGGTAATTTAGTTTCATTAGATTCTGGGAAACTGTCCCTAACGTGTAATTCTCTACCTTGAGGCCTTAGGTAGATTTGGGGCTCAGTTGGTATTGTATATTTACTGGTTTGGGATAATCTCCTGAATCAATTAAGGAGGCAGAGCATTCTTTTTTTTTTTTTTTTCCCTTGAGGCAATTGGGGTTAAGTGACTTGCCTAGGGTTAAGGCATTCTTTTAAAGAGCAGGAGAGGCTTGTGGGCACTGGAGATAGTGGGCAGTAAGGATGACTTAAAAATTTTTGAGAAGGGGGTCCTATCAAAATAGCATATTAGGAAGCTTAATTGGGTGAAGGTGTTAGACCTGGAATGGGGAGGTATAACTCTTAACATTTTTTAGCAGGGCATATAAGTTCTAGGGAATACCAGTGAAGGGACAGAGCTGTTCCTCTATCTTCTTACTTCTTGCATTAATTGGAGTTATTTCTGTTAATGTAATTCTTTGAAAAAGAGTCAGGGAAGTTGATTGAGAAGCTTTTGAGGTCATCTTCTGGTAAAGTGATGAGGATTTTGAACTAGATTGTATCAGTGGAAGAGACTTTTGGGAAAGACATTTTGAAGGAAGAACTGAGAGGACTTGGTTATTGATTTATTTATTCCTTGAATTTTTTTTCCCTTTGAGGATGAGGGAGAGAGGAAAAGAAATAATTGTACCACTTTGAAATTGGTAGAATAGAGGTACCATTGGAAGAAATAGGAAAGTCTAGAAGGTTTGGAAAAAATGATGGTTAAACTTAGATTCTGGCATATTAGGTTTGAGCTAATGTGGAAATTTGCTAATCAAGTTTATTACAGATATGAGATTGAAAGTCAGAAAGAGTATCAAAGCTTGAAATTCAGATTTAGGAGACATCAATGTCCCATTTATATTTTGGGCCATAAGAAGAGATAAGTTGTTTCAGTGAGAAACTATGTCAAACAGCAGAGGAGGATGAAATGTATGGTATTCTACATTTAAGGAAAATAAATAAGAGAAGTTAGAGAAGTAAGAAAACCTTAGCATTCAATTCAGTTCACCAAATATTTAATAATATTGGCACCCTGTTCCACAGTATTGTTAGATATTGGGAGAGCTACAAAGTTACAATAGTTTATAATACATACTCCAAAGAAGCATACTATATATAAGCATACTAATACATTGTGAGACTTCATCAGTAAATGGTATGATCATTTCAGAAAACAAACTTAGAACTATGCAAATTAAGTGGCTAAAATGTCCATACTTTTTGAATCAGATTATATATATTCCTAGCCCTTATGAAACTTGGGGATGGGGAGTGGCAGAGGGGGTTTTAGAAGGAAAAGATGTTCATAAATAACTTATAATACCAAATATTACATGATAAAAGAAGTACAAGCAGTATTGTTTATAATATAAGAGAAGAAAGGTCAGTATCACCTGCAGGAGTTCAAGAAACACTTCATGAAGACATAGCATTTGAGATGGACTTTGAAAGACAGGTAAGAATTCTGTAGGTAAAGAATGATGTTATCTCATATATAGGCAATAGGAAATGAGATAAATTAAGTTGAAGCATTTTGTGAGCCTTACAGAGTAGATGTTAACCATTATTTTTATTAATTATTCATTATTAACAGTAGCCAAAACAAAGAGATGACTAAGCGTATAGTCTAGTTTGGTGGGATCCAAGAAAGGGGTCAGTGATAGATTAAACAAAGACTATTGATCAATTCATTTTTTTTAGAGTGGTAGGGATAGAAATCTTGAGTAGAATGGTGAGCAGAGCAGAAATAAAGGTAGTATGTGATGTTAAAGGACCAAATTTGGAGGGAAAGGAGTTCAAAATCCACCTCTGATGTTTACCACCTGTGTGGCCAGGTGCAACTTCAGCTTCTTTACTGATAAAAATGAAGGGGTCAGACTAAATGGCTTCTGCCAACAGATCTGTGATTCTATGACTCAACAAGAGATGACTAAAAGGATTTCTGAACCCTTTACTACCCATACTTTAACACAGTGACTTCACATTAACTTTTAAATTTAAGGTCCTAAATTTTTTTTTTTATCATGAGAATATTTTGAATATTTTTTTCTTTATATAATGACAATTTATGGAATAAACTAAAGAGATTAGTACATAGACTAAGATATTTTCTCTCTCCAGTTGGGGCGGCAGGGAGAGAAAGAATTGTATTAAATGGAATTCTGAGGAGGAAAAAGAAGTTCAACTGAAGCCCAAACTTACTGGCATTTGTCTACTTCTAATTGCTTTCCTTGCTTTTTCAAGATGTGTTCTTGTTACAAAGAAAGAAAATTTTTTCATATAACATCTGAGTTGAAAGGCATCTAAGAGAGCATCTAGTCTAACATGCACATTTTGCAGATGAGGAAATTGAGTCCTTGTTATTAATGACATGCCTAAGCTGGGACTATGGCAGATTTGAGCCTATACTCCAGGCTATCTTACACTATACTAACATTGCCTTTGTTGGGGAGAGAAGGAAAAGGGAAGGGAATATTTGCAAAGGCTTTTTCGTTTTTTAAAAAATTAGGACCTTTTATCATAAAATAAATATAATGTATTAACTAATTCTAGTTTACATAATTTATATCTTGCTGTGGATTAATTGGTTAAAAGGGCCAAATCTTTATATTTTTCTCTGATTTTTTTTTAAACACACAAAATCTCTCTCCTTAAATCTGTTGCCTTAAACCACAGTACATTCTTTAACACAGTCCAGCCAGACCACAATGGGGTTTTGATAGAGCACAGCACTATAGCTAGACTTTATTTTTTAAAGTTCTTTTTAAAAAAGAGAGAAAAGTAGTAACAGTGAATCTTTAATGATTTAGTATAAACCTTGTATTATTCTTAAAGAAGTAACTTGCTTTATTTTAAATGAACATTTGTATTTTAGAATCTGTCTCTTTTGGAGATATAAAAGTATTTTAATTTTCTGCCACATTCCTCATGGCCTTAAATCACCAAAGCCAGGTCTTCTGCCATGACTAGAACCAAATGTTATTTCCTAATGAAAAAGTAGTGCATGATATGTGAAGTGTCAGGTAATTCGTCAGGAGCAAGGAGGAGATGGCTCTGAGGCAAACAGTTTACTCTAAAACATAATAGCTGCTTAACCCTTAGCAGAAAATAAAGAATTTTTAAATTATAGAACACATCTGAGTTTCTTTTTTTTTCTTGAAAATATTAATTTTAGGAAGACTGACTTTTCATTTAGTTGACCAAAAATGAAACTGTAAAAAGTTTGAACTGGAAGAGATAACAGTGATTTCAAGCCCCTAATTTTATAGCTAAGGTAAGGAAGACTTTGAATGCTAAAACTTAATGAAAGTTGGGCAATCAATGACAGAAATGGAGCTAGAACCCAGAATTCCTGACTCCCAGCCCCAAGTTTTTCCCATTGTATCATGTGATCTTCTCTGTCTGAAAGCAATTCTGAGCATTTCAGCTTTTCTGTGTGTTCTTGAATAGAACAATTATAATGATCCTAATTAATAGAGTTTCAAATATTTTGTTAGCACTTATTTTTAAAAGGAAAGTGTCTTTAATATTAACTAAGCTGTTCCAAAAAAGCATAAAATAATAGAAACAATTACTTATGTCATTTTTCAAATAAAATTTGAGTGAATAAATGTTCTTTTAAACACTTGAATGTGTTTTTTTATTTCTGTATTGTTACATAGATATTTGCATGTTGCTGTATACATGGCATATATACAGTATGCATGCATATATGTATATAAACACAGGTATATGTTGATGATGCACACATATATTAGATCAGAAGTGGGAAACTTTAATCTAAATGTAATGAAGGTTACATTTGGCCCTCAGTTTCATTAACGTTAAATTTTCACACAAGGTAATATTCTTCTGGCTTGACTATCTCAAGGGAACAAGGTGAGGGGAAAAAATGTTTTCCTCCTGCTAAATATTATGGACTGTTCTATTCAGGAGATTTGATCACAATAGTTGTAAAGTTGTGAACAGCAGTTAATAGCTAAAGAGCCAAAAAGCTGAAGACCACAATCTAGGTAGAGAAATGGGGGGACTTTTTCAAAAATTCTTAGACTGACTTTCTAAGACTTTGAAGAATAGGCCAAAGCTATTATCCTTTGTCAAATGTCTCTTTTTCTACCCATGTCTCCATTCGCCCTCTTTTGTTTCTCTTACATTTCTTCTTTCTCATAACTGTCTTTTTCCTTTACCTCTTTTTTTTCTCCTGCAACTCCCTGTAATAAATTCCCTTAACAGTTTAACCTACTTGAAGGTTATGATGTCTGATTTCCCTGTTATGTGGTCTGTGATACCAAGAACCTGGCTTTCAAGTTTTTTTTTTTTTTTTTTTTTTTTTTTTTTTTTTTTTTTTTTTTTTTTGTGTGTGTGTGTGAGATTCCATCTTTTTTCTCATAGGTCTACCCTATTCCCAAGTAGTTTCCCTCCTTGCTCCTAAGGATCCCTAACTTCCTTCAAACTAAACTAAGTCCACCCCCCTACATGACATCCTCCCTTTAGCTGAAAGTGTCTTCTTTTCTTCTCATTTTAATTTGGAATTTTTTTATATCTATATTTTTTCTATATTTGTATAGGTATGTGTTTATTTCCTTCCAATAGAGTATAAGCTTCTCAAGGGTAGATATTGTTGCATTTTTGACTTTGTGATCCCATTTGGAGTTTTCTTGACAGTGGTGTTAGAGTGGTTTGCCATTTCTTTCTACAGCTTATTTTACAGATGAAGAAACTGAAGCAAGTAGTATTAGCTATCACTTGCCCAGGGTTATATAGCTGGCATCAGAGGCTAGATTTGAACTTGGGAAGATAAATCTTCCCAATTCCAGGCCTAGCACTCTATTCACTGTCCCCAACCGATATTAAATGCTTAATAAATATTTGTTGACTGATTTACTTTGAAACTCAAGGATTTAAAATTTTATTTTTTTAGTTATTGAAGTAGTTTAATGACATTTAAAAAGTAGTTAAAAATGTTTTTGGGAAAGGTTTACATGGGAAGTTATAAAATGGTTACGAATGGATTTCTGTTCGCACTAGAAAAGACAAATATCCCTCCCTCCACCTCACCCTTGTGAACCTTGAATTGAAGTTGAATATTTTGTATTTTTTGCCAAGGACAGAGCAAATTATTAACAGTAATTTTATTTGTGTAAAGTCTTTTGACTGGATCTCCTACCTTCTCATACACCTGTGGCTCTTGACTGGAAGTTAAACAGATTTATCCGTGTGTTTATTTTTGTAGACCTGTACCAGTCAGTGTAGGAAATGAAGTAACTCTTCTGCCAATTATAGTTTTAGAGACTTGCCTGGGAGCACTAGAAAGATAAGTACACTAGGAAGAAATAAGCTAGCATTTGGCAGGCTGTGGGGTTACTATCAACTATGCCATATTGTCTCAGATATGTAGCTCTATAATACTTAATTATGCATACAACCTATCTGTGTATTTGTAGATTGTGATAATTTGTCAGGACACATGACAGATGCATATGTATAGTCACATCCAGACCAGTTTAGGAGACAAGATGTACATTATGAGGTAAATGATTTGCTTGTGTTATTTTTTCAATTTAAAAATGAACTTTTATTTGCCTTTATTTCATAATTTTATGCACTAGCATTGAGGAAAGATTCTTTTTAAATGAAATGAACTTGGTTAAAGAAAATACATTCATATCGAGGTGGTTCAGTAAAATTTAAATTCTTCTCGATGGAATATCACAGTATTTAAATTCATTGTTAATTTTATCTTTGGAGATACCTTCTATGCTGCCTGACCTAAGAAAGCCAGAAAGAGCCCTAAGAATTTTTTTTTTTAAATTGCTTTTGGTATTAGTTTAGAAGGAAAAGAAAACCCCACTCAGTTTGAAGGGGTTAATATCATCCTCTCTTAAAGACATCTGGCAGGGGCTGTGGGTGTTGGCTGTGGTAGGACCTAGGTCCGTACCAGTCTCTACAAGGGAGCTGTCATGCCTGTAGATTTATCATTCTCTAATGTCACGGGGTATGGGATGTTGAAATTGTGGCTAGAATGTGAAATACGAAAAACATGAAGATTATGATTTAGCGTCTGGGGAGGATCATTGTTGGCCTCTGTATACAACTTGTAAAAGCTCAGCATTGGAGGCAGCCCCGTGTGGTTTGCAGAGTCTGGTATGCAGCACAAAAAAGCTATGGTCTTCTGGCAGTCGGCGTGTTACCCATGTTAGTGCAAAGCCCAGAGGGTAACAATTTCAGAGACAAACATTCATTACCACGTTAGTGATAATCTAGATGTCCGTGTGAGACCCACAAGTACAGTTTAATTAAATAGGAACTGGAACTGAAAGTTAAACTAAAAGAACCTACAGGGGAAGCCGTTTCAATAAGCGATTCACAAGTTAATGTCCTGATATTAGGTGCTTCCTGGAAAATTTATAGAGTAGGAATGGTGTCAGAAATATGCAGGGTTTCCCTCAGTGCTTATTCAGAACTATTAAAGAAATTCTTCCATTTGAATCAAAAGAAGGAACCAAGTAACTGTGAGATGCCTTATTTTAGGGAAAAGTTATTGGAGGGAAAAGGTGATGTGAAAAAAGTAAACCTGGCATGTGGTATTTTTATTTGTTTTTAATCAGCTTGGCAGATTAAAAGTTCGGAGAAATCATGGGTTTAAGGAGTTGGAATAACCCTTAAAGACTGTTGGATCCATCTCTTGTTTTTATAAAAGATGAAGAAACTGAGGTACATTTTATCCAGGAACACATAGCTAGTGTCTGAGGCAGGATTTAAACATGTGTTCTAACTGTTTGGATTATTTCCACTTCTGAGCAGTTTTTTCAACTTTCTACTAGTACAAAATAATATATGTAAAAACACTTTGCCAACCTTAAAGGTGAGAATGAGTTTAAACTATTATATTGTTAACAGCAGCTAGGCTGGCATAGTGGATAAATAAAATAATAAAAACCCAAGTCTGGAGTCAGGAAAACTTGAGTTCACCTGTGACTTCAGACACAAACTAGTTATGTGACCCTGTGTAAGTCACTTAATACTTTTTAGCTCAGTTTCCTCAAAAATTAACTGGAGAAGGAAATGGCAAACCACTCTTTACCAAGAAAATCCCAAATGGGATCACAAAGACTTAGACATGACTGAAATGACTTGAACAAATGATTTTTTAAAAATTATTTTTCATCTAGATGATGCAATTTAGCTTCTCTTCTGCTATACATTCAGTTATCGTTGGCTGTGGAGTTCACCTCTTTTACAAAATTTTATTTTCACATTATTATTTCTACTTTTTCTTCATTTCAATTATGAGCAAATATATGTGGAAGGAAGTGAAGTTTGGGATTGTAAAGTGATGCTAGTAATCAAGGATTTCAACCTTTGACTGAATTTTAAACTTCTTTCCTGCACAATGAAATGTAGCCTAAATAACTGTCACTGGTTGAATCTAAAATATGGGTTTTATTGATTGGCCTCTTGACATCAGTATGCTGCAGAGAATGCTAATTAAAGCTACATAGGCAGTGGGGCTTCTTTAGATGAACTTAAATGGAAAGCTATGTGCGTACATGTATACATACAAATATGAGTACAGGTATATTGGTGTATGTTGCAATACTTCAAGAAGATTTAATTTTGTTATTATGATTACTTTTTCCAGCCCTTCATATCATGCCCCCTTGGTACTGAGAAAGGGAAAGGAATAAGCATTTACATAAAACCTACTATGTGTCAGGAATTGTGCTAAGCGCCTTTTTTTTTTTTTTTTTTTTTTTTTTTAATGTGTTGATCCTCATAATAACCTTGTGAGGTAGGTGTGCTGTTTGTATTCCTTGAGAAAAGTGAAGCTGGGAATGACATGACTTGCCCATGACTATGCAGCTAGGAAGTATCTGGGACTCTAGAATCATCCACTCTACCATCTGGTGCCTTCTATGGATCAAAAAATTTCTATCTGATGACCAGTCTTCAGCCAGTAAGTCTGTCCAAGATGAGCTTGGTTGGTCCTGAGATTAAGAGATAAGCCTGCTGTCACTGGGCATGAACCTTAGCTAGGTTTTGCCAGAGCTTGTGAAGTCTTCTAGTGCGTGAAATATTTTAGAAACCACCTCTGTAACATGAAGAGGCATTTAAGAGGAGGACTTATCATCTTTGATGAGTGAGATGCTACATATAAACTATCTTTTCTATTTAGTGGAAACGTGCCACTTCAGACACCAAAATTTCCTTGACAATTTGGTGGTTTAGTAGATAGAGCACTGGCCTTGGAATCAAGAAGACGTGAATTCAAATTCAGCCTTGAATACTAATTGTGTCGTCTTGGGGAAATTATTCAAACTCTTTGCCTCAGTTTCCTCAACTGTAAAAAGGGTATAATAATGGCACCTACCTCACAAGGTTGTTGTGAGGATCAAATAAGATAATAGTAAAGCACTTAGAATGGTGTCTGGCACATAGTAGGTGTTATATAAATGTTAGATATTATTATTATTATTATCATTACCATATTTGATTTCATCCAAAATGGTTAAAATCATTTTTGTGTGCATTATAGACTCTTCTAATTTTACAAACTGAATAAATCGAATGTAACTTTACATTTAGGAGGGCAGGAACTGATTCATAATCATCAACTTGGATTTGGGGTGACATGTTGTAGAGAGGGTATTAGATTAGGGAGTCTCTGGACATTGGGGAATAACTAGAGAAGGGAAATCATACATTTCAGATTACCAAAATTCAAACAATCAACCATGGGTAGCTATTAAATCAGTTACCTCAGGTTACATTCCAAATCTTTCCTTCCTTATTTCTCGGGCCTTTCTTTTAGAAACAGCCCTACCCTTGACCTCCAAAAGGAAACTGAAGATGGGCTCTGTGTTATATATTCTTCCTTTTACCTCCTATATACCTAGGTATATAGCAGGTACCTAACAGTTGAACGGAATTGATTTTTACCTTAACAGAGCTGTAGGAAAGCTGTCCAGAAGATAGATCAGCTTGGTGGGTTGCTCAGAAGTCCAGTTGTAAATAGGCAGATCTGTTTGGAAATGAGAATCTCACAGCATATGGACCAACCCACTCCCACATGCACACTGTGACAATTCATCAGGTATCCTTCTACCCCCCCCCCCAACCCCTTCAGCCTTTATAGCCTGGGAGCTAGCAAACAAGTAATTAAGGCATCACTGGAGTGTATTAGAAGTTTATGTGATTGCAGAGTGGGTTAGGTCCTGCTATATCATAGCATTCAACTAGTTTATTGATTTTCCTCCTGTACCTTTTTAAAAAAGTATCTCATGATGTCAGAATATTTCACTGTGTACTAATGTTAATGCTATATCGGCCAATTTCCTGATAAATATTATCTATACATTGTGATGTGTATTCATTCAAGCACTCAAAGTGAACTTTTAACAGGATCTATTCCATGTACCAAGGAAAAGGGAGGCACATGCAATTACAAGGCTGGAAGAACCCTTTAGAAATCACTAGTTTGTGTCTCTACTTTTATGCAGGGACAAATGGGAATGATTCCAGATGGATGAAAATTTGCAAATGCCCCCAAAGAAGACATTTCTGTGGCCTCCCTCAGCATTCTGATGGTTTTTAAATCCTCCTTAATTCTCCTTTCTTTTATCTGACCCAAATATTTAGGGCTGATATTTATGCTCATTTCTCTATAGTCTGCTCATAATGAGGACCAGGAACAATAGATCACTACTCTGTAAGGATACAATTGATACCAGAAGATTTCCAAATTATTCCTTAGCTTCTCTGGACTTCATAGTCTCTGGTTCCATTGACATTTCCTCAAAGGACATAATCTTTTACCTTTTTGTTTTTTCATTACATAGACTTAAAACATTACAAATTTCTTAATCTACTCATTTCATAATCACATACTGTAAACTAGATGAACTTCAAAATGACCGTATCATGAGTGTATGCAGTGAATATAATCTTTTTGACTGTGATATGCTATTGTATCTTTTAGCAATTATAGTTCTAATATTTCAGTATCTTTTTGGTATCTTTTTAATATTTCTCTTTTAGGTCAGCCATAGATTACATCTTCAAATTTTTATTTGCTTTTTGCACCATTTTGTGTTAGAATGGTGGAAAGCGTTATTATTTTAATTTGATTTTGTTTCTGTTTCCTACATATGAGAGAATTAAATTTTTTCATCCATCTAGGATTAGGGAAGAAAATGATCTTAAAAGTCATCTAATTAATTCCCCCCTTATTTCCCATTACTTATCCACTGATTCTTTCATTTTTTCAACAGCTATTAAGCAACTGTTGTATGCAAATAGGCTGTCTATCAGTTATCCCTCTTTCTTACCATATGACTGGCCCACTTTTTTTCTAATGTCCTTTACAGTAGTAGTTTCAGATTAAAATATAACTAGAGGCCACTAAACTGTTCATAAGGATCCCTTTGGGCTCCATATCAACTTAGAAAACCACATAGTGATGTGATTTATATTCTGTTGTATTTTTATTTCTTTTGTTAAATATTTCCTAATTACATTTTAATTAAGTTCTAGCAGTGTTTCTCATCACATGTTTGATATATCTGCTCTACAACAGTTTTTTTTTTTTTTGGTGTAGTTTTTAGTTGGTATTGTGTAGCAATTTGTTTACACTCATTTGCCACCATTGCCCTTTGGTATGTAGGCAATGGCAAGAGAAGCCAAAGCAAACCCTTAACACATTGAGTAGACCCTTCGTGGAGAATCTATAGCTCGATGAAACATGTGGACAAAACATGCACAGAATGAAGGGCATGTCTGGATTGCATCATTGGAGGGAGTAATAACATTGATGAAGATCGATTAGAATATCAGACTATGTTCAAAAAAGTGTGTTTTTTTTTTTTTTTTTTTTCTCCAAGCTTTCCTTTTTTTTTTTTTTTTTTTTTTTTTCAGTATAAATGGGAGTCTGTGAATTAATATATTTTCCTATGTTTATTTCTGGTCATTTTTTCCACATACAAAAAATCATAGTTTACTAAACCTTGTGCTAAATTATAGCGGTGTCCTGCTTTGCTGAAATTTTTTAGGGATACATTTCCTTAGGTAGAATCTGCCTAACAGCCACTTTGGGAAGGGAAAAATAATATGTGCAATTTAAATTCTTTTATGTGTTTCAAATAGTTTTCTGGAAAAGTCAATTGTATCACATGCCATCGTGAAATCAAGTTACTATTTGACCATGTTGTTTCGGGTATTTCCAATTGTAACCTTTTCTACCTCTTTATATTTGTTATCCTAGGCATTCTTTAATCTAAAACTAAAATCTCATCTTTTACAGGAAGCCTATTCTAATGCCTTTCTCTGTTAATTATTTCTTATTTATCCTGTATGAAGCTTATTTACATATATTTGTTTGCATGTGTCTCTCCCATTAGATTGTAAACTCTTTGAGGTTAGGAACTGTCTTTGCCTCTTTTTAATATCCCTGCACTTAGTACATTGCCTGACACAGAGTAGGTATAAATGTTTAATTATCATTTCCTCTCTTATTATTACCTCTACCTGGGGTATCTAGGTGGCTGTGGATGGAGTACTAGGCCTGGAGTCAGACCTGAGTTCTAACAACTTCAGACACTTATGAGCTGTGTATTCCTGGGAAAGTCATTTAACTTGTTTACCTCATTTTCCCCATTTGTAAAATAGTTCTATCTGCCATGGCTATTGAGATAATAATTGTAAAGTACTTATTTAGCACAATATTTGGCACAATGTTAGCTTTTATTAATTATTAATATACTGTGTGAAATTTCCTCAAGGAGATAAATGAATACTGGTCTGCTTGATCTCCAAGGTCCCTTCATCCTATTTATCTACCATTAATGGAGGGGACAAGACACTGGAAATCATAATATGTTTGTTTGGCTTTTCATTAAAGTCTTATAACTCTCCTTTGATGAAGAGATTTTTTTGTTATCTCTACATTACAAGGCATTTATGCTACCAGGTGTCATTTCTTGCATGTAACAATACTGTAGATCTTATTCAGTAATGATCAGCTCATTTCTTTCATCATGGCCGGGTCTTTGTCACCCCATTTGGATTTTTCTTGGCAAAAGCAGTTTGGTATTTACTTTAATAGCTCCCTTTACAGATGAAGAAACTGAGGCTGAGAAGGTTAACTGTCTTGTTCATAGCCACACAGTTATTGAGTGTGCAAGGGCAGAGTTCCAACTCAATTCTTTACTCCAAATCCAGTGCTCTATCCACACCACAAACTTTATTTGTTGCTCTACATTCACTGGGAAGGCCCCTGTTTTTCTTCCAAAGAATATCCCATTCTGTGACCTTGAAGATATTCTGAAATCATCCATTTATCTAGTTTTGCCAGACTGGTTTGCTTAATGAGATTGACCATTTAATACTATTTATTGAAATACGAATCTATTTAATATGGTAAAAAACTTGGAAGCCACCCTATTGTAGATGATCAGCCTTTCTATTTCTTTTTATTGCCAAGCACCTGTCAGAGTTTACATAAATACTTTAGGATCCTTGCTATGATTTCTTGTTAATAGAGTCAAACACTTGGAAAAGTTAAGAATTCTCTGTTTTTTCCCATCAATGATTTTCTCCTTATTTTGTCTTTTTTTTGGTTTCACTAATAAAATTACATTCAGCATCACTGTAAAAACCTGGTGAGAAGCTTCAAAAATATTTATTCTTTCTTCAAAAATATTCTTTATAATTTCTTTTTATGTGTGTGTATATATACATACATACATACATACATACATATACATATGTATATATATATATATACATATATATGTATACACACACACACACACACACACACACACACACACACTTATATTGCTGAGGCAATTGGGGTTAAGTAACTTGCCCAAGGTCACCCAGCTAGGAAGTGTGAAGTGTCTGAGGCCAAATTTGAACTCAGTTCTTCCTGACTTCAGGGCCAGCATATTATCCACTGTACCACCTAGCTGCCCCTTGTATATAGTTTTTAAAATATATTTTTTTCTTAAATATAATGGCATAGATGAACAAGTTGTTTTAATGAGAACATTTCTTAATTGTTGAATGAATGATTATTGTTAAGTGTCACAGATTGGGGAATCATAAGAATCACACTCGCCTTTGCAGTATTTTCATGTACTAACAATGTAAAAATTCCTTCAATCACTTGGTGGCCCAAATGGGGATGGAACTTGAAAGCTTAATGTTATCCACACATTCCTTTTTTTTTTTTTTAATTGATTTTTAAAATTAATTAAATTAAAATTTTTTTAAATTATAAATTTTTATAACTTAGAACTTGTTAGGATATTTGAAAGAATACTAGATTTGGAATCAAAGCTTGGATTAAAATCTTGCCTGAACTAATTTTTTTTAACTTGTGAAGCCTTGGGTAAGTCAAAAATCTACATTTTCCTCTCCTTTCAGAAAGAGGATTGTACTAAATTAATTGATCACTAAGCACCTTTTAAATTCTCAATCTTAAACTTGGGAGTTTTTTTTTCACTCTCATTTCTGTTCCCCTTCTATCCCATTTCTATCAGCAGTATTACTGTTCTTCCATCCTCACAAACAAAAAACTTGGAAGTCACCCTTAACTTAGATCATCATCAAGTTTTGTTGTTTCTTCCTGAAATTGCTCTCATATGGGCTTTTCTTCCTGATCCCTATTGCCACCACCATTGTCTAAATCTTTGTCATCTCATCCCTGCTCTACAGTAACAGCTTCCTTAAAGTGTCCTTGTCTGATGGCTTTCATTTTCATTTCATCCTGAGGAATATTAATCTTTCCTAAAAACATTGCTTTCACTTTATCACTCAAGCATCCACAGTGATGCTTCCTATTGAATTTTGAATCAAAGTAAAATTCTTCTGAGGGATATTCAATGTTCTCCATTATTTGGCCCCACCCTTCCTTTCCAAACTTATCTCCCTATTTCCTAACATTCTTCCCCTTGCCCTGACACTGTTCTCACTGTCCCCATGTGTGCACATGCACACAAGAGAGTGATCTCAACATACTTTAATCCATTTTGTCTGAAGCACTCACTTTTTTCCTTCAATTATCCAAATCCTGCCCATCCTTCCAAGCACCCCTCAAGGCCTTCCTGGGATGGAGTTTCTTGTGACTTCAGCCTGCCATCATTTCTTTTCATATTTCCTTGTTATTTAACCTCTGATTGCCTTTCTGTGCTCAAATTCTAAAATAGGGATAATAACTGCACCTACTTCACAGGATCAAATGTGATAATTGTAAAATATTTAGCACAGTATCTGGCACATAATAAGATAAATAAATGTTTGTTGTTATTGTTGTTAAATGAGATATTTATAAAGTACTTAGAACAGTGCCTGGAACATATTAGGTACTATATAAATACTGTCATTATTATTAATAATAAAACCACCTATTCATTGTTGTCTTCATACCTAGATTTTAAGCTTCTTGAGGGAAGGGCTTATTTTTTTTAAACAGTTCTCCTCTTCCTTCCCCCCTCCTCCCCACTCCAAGTGCCTGCCAGGTGGTTGGCCCAATAAATATTCTCAGAAAAGACTTTTTTACCTTGATGGATGAAACTTTGAAACATTCCTGTTTAAATAGAAGCATAATGTGAGAGAGCCTTGAATTAAATGTTTGTGGAGTATCAAGACCTGTGGTTCTGTTTTATTCATATGCCTGACAGAGTGGAGGATGAAGTACAGAATAATTGCTATTCACTTATTAGTTAATAAGAATTTAAGTTCCTCTTGTACTGAATGCTAGATAATAATAGGAAGAAAACGATATTATTTAATATTCTACAAAAACAATCCTTTTAAATGCTATAAGCTTATAAAGAGGGAATATATACTACAAAAGCCCACAAATCTGAAAACTTAAGAAAGTTTTCCTGACATTTCATTTATTTATTTCATTAATTTAATTCAGCAAACATTGGTGGACTGAACACTCATGTATCATTGAGGGGGTGTGTGGTATAGACATGAACAAAACAAAAAACAGGCATTAAAAAGCTGACAGTCTAAAGGGGAAGATAAACTACATTCAGAAATAACTGAACACTTCATCAATAAAGCCTTCCCTCATCCAAACTGATCACTTGTGATTCCTTATCCCATGTGATTCCTTATTTCCCCATAGCATTTTGTTTGCATGTTGTGTGTAACATGTAATACCTTGCATTATAATTTCTTTTATTTCCCCCCTCTATTAGATTACAACTTCTTTGAGGTCAGATTACAACTTCTTTGAGGTCAGATTATAACTTCTTTGAGGTTAGGAACAGTGTCTTGCAGTACCTTTCATAAGATAAGTACTCAACAAATGTTTACTTAACTTGAATTTTGAAGATTCATCATGTGCTAGAAGCCAATAACCACATAACTTCTAGCCATCTTTTTCTCAATTCAAAAAAAAAAAAAAAAAAAAAAAAGGACAATTAAATGGTGAAGGTAATAATGATGGTTTCTTTGTGGTAACATGATTAATGGGAATTAAGTTTCCAGAATAATTCTAAAATACAGTAGTGGGAAATATTAGTAGGAAGGATATTATAAGAAGTCTTACTTTCCCTGATATCAAAGGAACAGGTCGAAGACATTGTCTCTTCATCCTAGAGGATTTAAGTCTGTTAAGGACCACAGATCTCCCCAACTACCCTTATATTGAGGGGAAATTGACAGCTGTTTTTACTTTTCCTACCTTCTTCCTGGCTACAACTGTGCTCAGCATATAATTCTTTCTGGGCCAACTGAGGAATTTCTTAAGTGAAATATTTCTGTCTTGAAACAACTTTTCTTGCTGTCCTCACCCACAGAACTAAAAAAAAAAAAAAACTATTAAATTTTTTTTTTTCCCCCCACAAAGCTGCTGCAAATGTTGAGGGCTTAGTAAAAACCAGTGTTTCTGGCAATACCCAAGGGAAACCTGGAACAACACTCAAGTAAAGAAAAGAGAGAATACTGGAAGATAAATGGTGGAGATTTTTCTCCATAGTCCTGAGCAAGTCAGAACTTCTGAAAGCGGATGGCAGCCAAGGGATATAACTTGCCTTGATGAGCCAAGACTGAAGTCGAGCTGCAAGGAGTTTACTATACACGTACAAAAAAGGAAATTCATAAAGTGATAAAGTATGTAAAAATTCGAGTGACTGCCAAGAAGTAATGCCAAAATATCCTCACTGGTGAGGCTCCTCTTCTTTGCCATGCTCTCATTTATGAATGTGGATCCAAGCCAGGTGAACTGATATGTCAGCTTTAAATGCAGTGCTTCTCCCCCTAAATGTACCTGAAATTGGTTTGGGAAAGCAGGCACCTTTGTGCATTCTGGTACTTGCAGCAAAAAAGGGGGAAGGAAAATGCCATACTCAACAGTGCATGGGGATCATCAACAGTCTCATCATTATAATGTCCCAGTTTCTGTATCGCTAAAATGAGAGATTTGTACCAGATGATCTCTAAGGCTACTAAAGCTATGAATATATACTAAGGGTGATTATAAGCCACTGGCATATACATGTAGAACACAGTAGGTAGGTTTCTTTCCCAAGTGGATGCTGGTTTTCCAGTCTTTCCAATATCAGATACTGTTAGTGTCCTCTTCAACAAAGAACAGGTGAGCCTACATTACATAGACTCCGGTGCACAAAGGAGGTTTATTTCTGAAGGGGAATAATTTTGGTGGTTAATGTGACTCAGATTGCATGTCTTACACCATCAGGAAACTCTTGGGAACAGAGGCTTCTGTCTTTCATGTGGAGCCAAGCAGTAGCGTTGATGAATATGCAGAATGAGTTTGGGTGCGTTTTAGCTCTTGCCTTAAGTTCCAGTTTGTTTTATTTCCATCAGAATATAGTAAATAATCCAAGCTGTGGGTTTGGATGTTTAATTTTCATAATGGTGATGACAGTACCACAATAGTCCTTCCTACTGCAGACAGGTAGATAAATCCCTTGTCTTTTGCTGTTAAAGGAGAATGCAGAAGACTTTCAGTCAGAAATTGCTTTTAGGCTGTAGTTCATTCTTCATCTTCACCACCCTTTCCTCTGAAAGTCTTCAAAGGGGCAGCAATTAGCCTTTGTCCCAGAAGCTGATAATCCATTTACCCCTAAGTACAGATGTTCAGGTTAAAGATGCGGAATGTTTTTGATTCAATTGTTTAGCATAAAAGCACAACGAATAATTTCCCCTTCTCCCTTTTTTTAAACAGATGGGAAAGTTATAGACAGAAGATGATCAGGTTAAGTGATTTTAAACACTTGCCCTTTGGGTATCAGGATGGATGAGACCTGTCTCTGGTCTCACTCTTAGCTCTGATGTCAAAAATGACCGGGCAACCGGAGGATGGCAGGGAGCAGAATTGACATGGAGATCTGTTTGAGTGGTTTATTTTTTCTCATCTAGGGTATAGTGCTTTTGTCTGAAAAAACTTTGCTTATTAGGGAACTTCTGACTATAGAGGAGTGAACACTTCTCTCTTGTTGCCAAAGAGGCAATGCAGTTCCAGAATATCCTGGGAAAGAAGGAAGCACCAACTATCCAGACATGATTCCTGGGGCATGCAAAACAGACCTTAACGAATCCTCTCCTGAGGAGAATGAAGTCACCTGCCAGAGAGGTAACAGCCTAACGTGTTCACTAGCAGGCTTAAAATAGATGAGGCTCCCTCTATAAACACCTTTCAAACACCATTTAGACGAATGCCAGGAAACTAATGAATCTGAGCTTATTGAATTAATTGTTGATGAAATAATGTGAACAACATGCTTCCTGTTCATCAGTTTGTACAGAAATTAATTGGCCCTGCTTGGCAATAACTTAAGCTTAAATTTTATATATAAATTATGAATTTGGCTAAATTGTCTATGGGAAATCTTGCCTGAAGTCTATTCTATGGCTGTTACGTGTCCTGACAGGTTTGGCCTTCAACTTGGAAGACATTATAGCTCCAGCAGGAGACTTTAAAATGTGTGTGTGTGTGTGTGTGTGTGTGTGTGTGTGTGTGTGTGTGTGGTGTGATTGGGGGAGGGGGGGCTTTTTAATCTGCATTATTCACATTTTTCTTTTTTGCTTTCTTTAATCACACAACAAAACAATAAGACATGTCCTGATTTTTGGTTAGTCCATTTCTGGGGTGTAAAAGCTCCTTCTGAAAGTGTAACAATCAATTCTGGTAGACAGAATGAGTTGCTCCCAGCACAGCCCTGGGTCCACAGCACAGAAAAGTTTAAGGACCCTATCCTAGAAGACATTATTCTTATTTTAAAAGAATAAAAACTAACTTGATTAGTGTAGATAGATGGGTAAATCAGCAGTGTGATATGGGTAGGGACATCAAAAAGCAGTAAAGGAAAAGACAGAAAAACTCACAAAAGAAACAGTACACACAGAGAAAAAAGAGAGGGAAGGGTGGAGAGGGAGAGAAAGAGGGGGAGGGGAGACAGACAGAGACAGAGCTTTCCTAGCTTTAGTAGTTTAAAGGGGCATTAAGACTTTGGCGGTACGCTGTGTAAAGCTAATAAATAAAATATAAAATAGTTTAGGATGAAGACCACCAGCAGTTGGGGGGAGGAATTAAGAAAGGCTTCACATACAAGATGGTGATTGAGCTGTATCTTAAAGGGAGAGATTGACTCTATTAGGCACAGAGGAGAGAAGACATTCCAAGTATGTGGAACGACCACTGAAAAAGCACAGAGACAGAAGTTGGAATGTCGTGTGTGAGGGTCTTAGAGAAGGCCTGTTTCATTGGCCCAAAGAATTCAGGGGGATGGGGGAAGTCCAGTGAAGCTGAAGAGATAGGTGAGGGCCAGATCTTGTAAGACTTTAAAAGCCTAACTAAGCAAGGAGTTTATATTTTATCTTAGAATTACATGGTTATATTTAACTTATTGAATGATTGCCCAGATTCCTCCTCCTCCTCTGTCCATCTCAGTCTCCCCTTTTTTTTAATCTTCCATTGGACTATTTGAAATATGATTATTTTACCATAGGTCAATTTAACCACTTTAGGGAATAATTAGAAGCAAAGTAAATTAATTTAGTATTTGGGGAACCTAGGAGCTTTAAGTTGTGGCATTATATATGCTAGTTAAAATTATAGGATGATTTAAAAGGAAAATTCAAGGAAGTATATTTCTTACTCTATTTAAAATGGTAGCAGATATTTTCCTGGATCTAGAAAATAAAATTGAATAAATTATTTTCGTGAGGCCATGTGAAGGCCACATTTCAATTTGCCTTAGGGAGACAACAAATTTTTAGCATTCATAAATGCATAAACCAGGAAGGACTTTAAAAGAATGTTCTGCCTGCTGTTAGGAGCAGATTTGGGGGCAAAGACATTTGTTTGTTTTTGTTTTTCATTTTTAGGAGCAGTTTTGGATCTAAACCAAGGGAGGAAAAGGCCCTTAACTCCAAGAAAGAATGTGTTAAATTCCCTAAATTAATGAAACTTAACTTTTCTTTGATTACGTTTGAATCTCTGACACTGAAACAGACATGTCCACTATCACTATTTAGAGAAGTTTTAAAGATTCATAGGCTTCTGTGGAATATGGTTCAAAAATTATTGTGTTAGGAGAAAGACAATTAGGAAATTCATTGGTTTGGAGTAATACTACATCTCCTTTGGGAGCCTTAGTCATGTCCCCTTTCCCTTCCCCCAGCATTTAGATTATTAAAAATACCTTGGGGCAGCTAGGTGGCGCAGTGGTTAGAGCACCAGCCCTGAAGTCAGGAGGACCCGAGTTCAAATCTGGTCTCAGACACTTAATACTTTTTAGCTGTGTGACCTTGGATAAGTCACTTAACCCCAATTGTCTTGAGGGGGGAGGGGGGAAAGCCTTGTGCCTCAATTGTGGATATTTATATAGTCATTGTCTTCATTTGGTTTCAGGTTCTAATAAAACTAAAGCTAGTCAATTAATGAACATGCTTGCTAGACACTTCCATTCCACGTTTTCATTTCAAAGCCATACAATTTTACTTTAATAAATTTTACTACATATTAAACACAAATGTTCCTAACACATACTTGAGAAAAATTCACACCAATGCAAGCTAAGTCCCCAGGATTCTCACTGTCTGCCTTGAGGCTCTGTGGCCATTATTCTAAGAACCTGAAGCTCTTTCAAGCAACTCTGAAGGATTCCTTCAGCCAATGTACTTATTTAGTGTCCCGATCTCTCTGGCTTTGGCCTTTGTTTTTTGTTGTTCTTCAGTTGTAGATTCGTTGTGACCCCATTTGGGGTTTTCTAGGCAGAGAGATTGGGATGGTTTGTCATTTCTTTCTCTAACTCATTTTATAGTGGAGGAAATTAGGGCAAATAATAGAGTTAAGTGACTTGCCCTAATAGTTGTGAGGGCAGTTTTGAACTCAAGACGAGTCTTCCTGACTGGAGACCCAGCAGAGACCAGAGACCAGAGTGGAGATCCACTGGAGGAAACCACCTAGCTGCCTCCAATGTCCAGATAAGAACTCTAAGGTATCAACTCTGCCGACTTGCCAAAAAAACAAGCAAACCTGAAGTTGGCGAGAACATAGCTATTTGAGCTCAGCTGAGCTCTATCTTCTATCTTTTTCTATTGTAAATGTAACTATAAAACCATTTTAATTATTACTATGCTAAATGGACCAGTTGGGAGCTAGGTGACACAGTGAATATAGAGTTCTGGTCAGGAAGACCAGAGAGTTTAAATCCAGCTTCAAATGTTTACTAGCTGTGTGATTTGGGGCAAGTAACATTGCCTCTCATGCCTCAGTTTTTCTCAGTTGTAAAATGGGAATAATAATAGCACCCACCTCCCAGGGTTGTTGTGGAGATCAAATAAGATAATATTTGTAAAGCACCTACCACATAGTGCTTCGTAAATGCTTATTTCCTTCCAGTTGAAATTACAATACGATACGCTTTTGAATTGAAAATCTAGTAGGGAGGCTAATTTTTTTATTTGTTTAAAATAAGTGGTGGATTTCATGCGTCTGAGAGATGAGTTTGGAAAAATAGTCCTGATAGGGGTGAAAAATAGTTTTTGGATGGATTCCCTTAAGGAGTTTATAATTTCACTCCTGATTTACTGTGTCTAATTGTGTCCCTATGGCTATATTTCATCTTTGTTCTTAAACAGTGTGTCCTAGAAGAGAAGTTTCAAAAGGATCCTTGGGATTGCTTGAAAGAACTTCAAGTTCTTATAACATTGGTATAAGACTTTGGTTCAGATAGTGAAAATACTGAGAGCTTATGAATCAATTCCATATTGGGTACCTTCTTTGCAATAGCAGAATTCTCCAGAACTTTCAGTCCTATAGTGTCCTAAGAGCACACATTTGATAATCCCTTATAAATTTCTGTGGCTTCCAGTGTCATTTAGAATGTTCTAGTGGGAAAAACAATTTTTTTTTTTTTTTTTTTAACATCTTCACTGAAGAAAGATATGAAGAATTAACTCCCATGTGAACTTTCAGTGTTAGGGAGTTCAGAGCTTTTAATTCTGAATTAGAGAATCAGTGAAAAAGGTTAAAATTTATTTCTCTGAGGTCCTCAAACAGATTAAAAGATTATGTAAATTTAAAAAAGGAAATAACTGCCAAAATTTATGGAGCAGCTTATTTCAATAAAGGATTGTTCTCTAAATCTGCTTTATAATTTAATGTGATGATATGCATAGTTTTCATTGTTATCATTGACCTAAAAAGTCTCAATTGTTCCAAGCTCTAATATTCTAGTGTATTCTGTTGATTTTTTTTTTTTAGTCATATCCAAATCTTTGTGACATTTTTTGGGGTTCTTTTTGGGGGGGGGCTTTTTTTTTTTTTTTTGACAAAGTGCAGTGGTTTGCCATTTCCTTCTCCCACACATGTTACAGATGAGGAAAATGAGGTAAACAGGGTTAAGTGACTTGCCCAGGGTCATATGGCAGTTAAGTATCTGATACCAGATTCTCTCTGGCTTGCTCTGTCTCTCTGTGTGTGTGTGTGTGTGTGTGTGTGTGTGTGTGTGTGTGTGTGTGTAAGGGGAGACATACTTTCTGGGTATTCAAGTTGCTGCTGTCTTGAAGTGTGTGGGGGGGCGGGCGGAAGGAAGAGGAAGCCATCTAGTTGGTAATTTGCTATTTTGAAATGATCATTCTTGCTGATATGTTTTATAAGTTCAGTTGTGTTTGGTTTAAGAGTACTGCGCTAGGAAGGGTTTTCCATATCATTTTTCTCATACATCTCATCAACTAGAATTTTATTTGGATTCCTAACTTTTGATTTTACACTGCAAACAACTGCCTAGAGATTTAAGATTCCTTCAGCCATAATATGATTTACTTTAATCACATAATGCAGTTAGCCCATAATTGTGTATCAACACGCATTTAAAAAAAAATAATGCTTTATCACTTCCCTTCAATTACATGTAAAAACAGTTTTTAAAATTTGTCTTTTTATTTTAAAAAATTTAGGTTATATATGTGCATTCATTTTTTTTTACATATTTCCATGAGTAATGTTGGAGATGAAAAATCAAAACAAAAGGGGAAAAACCACAAGAAGAAAAAATAGAAGAAAAAAAAGGTGAAAATAGTATATGTTGATCTACATTTAGTCTCTATAGTTCTAAATGCAAATGGCATTTTCCATCCAAAGTTTATTGGGATTGCCTTGGATCACTGAGTCACTGAGAAGAACAAAATCTATCATAGTGGCCTTTTTAACTTAATATAATCAAAATGATCTATTTTGCATTCCATAAGATACTCTAGTTCTTCTTTGGCCACAAATTCCTTCTTTCTCCACAGATTTGAGAGGTAAACTATTTTTTGTCTTTGAATTTTGCTTGTAATATCCCTCTTTATGTCTAAATCATGAACCCATTTTAATCTTACCTTGTTATATGGTATTAGGTGTGGGTCACTGCCTAGTTTCTGCCATGCCATTTCTAATTTTCCCAGAAATTTTTGTCAAATAGCGAGTTCTTATCTCAGAAGCTTGGGTCTTTGGATTTATAAAACATGATTGCTGTAGTCATTGATTATTGTGTCTTGTGAACCTAACCTATTTCATTGATTGAATCCTCTGTTTTTTAGCTAGTACCAAATGGTTTTGATCACCACTGCTTTATAATATAGTTTTAGGTCTGATACAGCTAGTATACCTTCATTGATTTGCAAAACATTTCACAATTATTTTATCCTTTCAACAATTACAGAAGATGAAAGCTATTATTTCCCCCATTTTACAGAGAGAAAACCAAGGCCAACAAAGTGACTTGCCCAGAGTTATATAATTAAATATCTTAGGTTGGATTTGAACTTGTAGTTCTGTGAATCTTCTTAGGTCCAGCAGCACTCTATCCATGTTCCACTTAATTGCCTCTTATGTTCCATCTTGTTCTATGTGTTTTAGTATTGTTTACCCATCTATATGCTCTTTATACTGTTTTTCTTAATTTTTTCTTCTTCTCTTCTATCTCTTCTTCCCTTCCTCCCTCCACCTCTTTTTATATCTGCCTTTCTTTTTCTTTCTTTCTCTCGGACTGTAGATTACAAAAATTTTGTTAACTGAAATTAATTTACGTTCCCCTAAAGAAGTTGACACTCCTTTAGAGTGAAAAATAAATTCCAAATGTAATGGTAAAATCCAGTAACTCTTTTTCATCATGAATTTTTTATTTTAAATAAGGCATGTACTTTCATTATTACTCTTACTTGTAAATTGTGTTCATACTAACTATCTGTATATTTAAAGAGACACTTTAAGGAGTCAATCTAGTCAACCTACTTGTTTTTACCTAATAGGATATGCATGAATTTTAAACTCTATTAGAGAAAGAAAAAAAAAGTCAGCTCTCCATTCTGTTCCTCTTTTCTTTTTTTTTTTTAACTTATTTTTTCATTTGGCCAATTGTATTTTTAACTTTTTTTTTTTGCAAGGCAATTGGGGTTAAGTGACTTGCCCCAGGTCACGTAGGAAGTGTTAAGTATCTGAGGCCACTTTTGAACTCAGGCCCTCCTGACTCCAGGGCCACTGCTCTATCCCCTGTGCCCTAGCTGCCCCTAGATCTCCATTCTGAAGTGAAGTGCTTCAATGGGCAGCAAGTTGGGTTAGGGAGCTAACTTCCTAAGTTACAGCACTCAGTCATCAGACTTGCAGAAGTTATTAATGAGTCAGTTGTTGGAATCCCACTGTTGAGCCATGTTCCCTGATGCCAGAGTACTGGCCATTACAAAGGACATATGAGATAGTTTCAGCCCTCATTTGCCAGTGAGAAAACGGGCCCTGAGATGAAGTGACTTGTCCTTGGTCAGATAAAGTTGGGCCTAGATTGTGACTTCTAGACTATTTTTCCTTGAGTCATACTTTTTTTTTTTTTTCTCCCAAGATGGCATTCTTTATCTCAAGGCTTTAAAACTACTCCTAAAGCTATTATTTGTCAACATTAGGGCATTGTTGTTTTCTTCTATCAATCAGATGCCCTGTGGTTCTGGGAAACATTGGAAGGGATTGGAAAAAATGCTTTATCATGTTAAAATTTTTTTATAGACTTGTTTTTGTTTTTTTTAATTTCTTAAGATTTTGTTAGGTAAATTCTGTTGTTTATTAAAAATCATTTTCTCAATTTTTCTGAATTTATATTTTAAATAAATTAATAATTCTTTAATAGGAATAATTTTGGTCTATTTCAAGTAGAAAAATGATAGTGTTAAAAGCATTTTCTAAAGAGGCAGTATGCATGAATTCTACACTTTAATTCTACAGTTAGAATTAAATAAATCTTTGTTTAAATTTCATATTATAATCTTATTAAGTTTGCGACCCTTGGCTAGTTACTTAAGCTCTCCATTTCCTCATCAGTAAAATGGGGAAGGTGGTTGGATGTGATAACCCTAAAAACTTTTCCAACTCCAAATCAGATTTTAATCATGAGCCCTTAATGATGGATTTGTACTAAACCTTATAGCCTCTTCCTTACTCATTTGTGTAAGCAGTGTGTGTTTGAGATGGTGTTGAGAACATCTTACTGTGATAGAAGGCACAGGGGACAAGGAGAGCCAACATTTTCATAGCCGGAAGGTCCATGCCCTTGGGTGGTAGTAAGCAAGTAAGGAACATACTGTACTTTTCTGTGCGCTTAGAGGATAGATTATGAAAAGCCCATTTGCTATATGCTGGTTTTTTTTTTTTTTTTTAAGCCTTATCAAATTTTTCACCATGGGGGGGGGGGTTGTGCTTTGTCTTCTTTACCTCAATTTCCTTTCTAAACTTTAGATAGTTTGAATAGAGCCACCTACAGAATAGGTCAGATCAAAGCAACATGAGATAAGAAAACTATAGATAGTCTCTGTAGCTTAAAGCTGGCATGGGGAAAAATAGAAAATGAGACATAACATGTCCTATTGCACTCTGGTAGGTTTTTTCACTAAGTTTTATCAATTCAATTTTAATTCTATAGAGCTCTATATTTAATTCTTATATCCATGCAATATTTAATTCTAAGCATGATAAGGAGGCAAGGGGTCAAAGCTAACAATTAGCACATAACATATTCTTGTTTTCTACTCTTAGGGTATGTGCATGCCCTATGTCTAGTCTCCTATCTGTAAAATGGGCTCTTCCAGGAAAGGTAGCAAGAACTAATTAATGCCTAAAAATGTTGTCAAGATCTTCTGATAAAAGTTGCTATAATAAGGGCAAAATATTCTCATATAAATTCCAGATTTGTATCATATGACCTGTTCCTATGTGGGCTCGAGGGGTGTCTTTTCATGTTCAGATCTGATCTCTAAATGCAACCATGCGTTTTCTCTCCTCCAAATGACTGTACTTGTCTAAAGAGGAGTCTTTAATTTTCTTTTTGGAACTAAGTAGCATCCTGACTTAAAACAACAAGAGACCCATGGCACAGTGAGGTAAGATTTAGTAGGAGATATGCTGGCACCTTTCACTTCATAGCAATTAACAAGAAGCAGGTTTTTAACACATGCACACACACACACACATACACACACATTTAAGAACAGTTACTTTTTAATCTCAAAAAGTGTCTATCATAACACCAACTGGTGTTTATTAAGCACCCACATACAAATGGCATTTTGCTAAGTGTAAGGAAAGAAAATTAAACAATGTGACCTTGGCTCTCTTGGAGCTTACCATACTGGTGTAACCACATAATTAATGATTGTTTTCACATGGACCTGGTTGAAATGAGCAAATATAGTCAACTTTGGGGAGCCCTTCCCTTTTCCCTTCCCTTACAGCTAGCTGCTGGACCTTTAGCTACTTAGTTCTTCCCTTAGTGGATGGGGATGGAGAGGAGGAGAGAGGAAGGAAGAGGAGAACAGAAGATGAGAGAAGAGTATCCACAGGAGGCAGGGTTATCCAGAGGGGTGAGCTTTTGCCTACTGAACAAAAAGAAAAACCAGTCTTAGCTTGATTCTGGCACTTATAAGCTCTGTTAATGTAGCAGAGCCCTGTAACCTCTCTAAACTTTGGATTCATCACCTGTAATATGAGCTGGATAACATGGCTTTTAAGGACCCTTCTCAGTCCAAGATCTATTATTAGTCTTCTGTCATATTGAACTAATTTTTCAAAAAAATTGTTTTCTGACCATGTATGACCAGTTATGTTCATGTGATGCATGATGTATTTCCCTCAAAAAGACCTTGTGAAGTAGATAGCACAAGTGTCAATTTAATTTTATTTCAAATTTCCTTATTTTTAATGATAGCTTTTGTTTTTATATCCATTAACTTCTGAATATACAGGTCTGCCCCTAAACCCTATCCATAAGCTATTCCTTGTAAGAGTGGTTTAAATAAAAAAAAGAGAGAGCAAATCAGCAAAAGTATCCAATATACTATGTTTGACAGTTTGTGCAGTAATCTGTGACCATAATCTCTCTACCCTTCACTTCCTCAGTGAGGAAGAAATGTCTCCCTGTTTCTTCTCCTGGGTTAAATTTTACCATTAAAACTTCAGAACCTTCACATTATTTATATTAAAATTATTGTAGTGGTGTATACAGTTTTCTTGGTTCTGCTTGCTTTGCTTTTCATCAGTTAATAAGAGTCTTCTGTGCTTTGTGGAATTATATATTTCATAATTTTTATAAGGTAGCGATTATTCCATTTTTATTTACATACTAGAGTTTGTTCTCTAGTTCCCTAGACAATGAGCTTATATTTTGTTTCAAAATCTTTGCTACCATACCAAATGCTTCCATAAATACTTTGGTGTAGGTAGAATGTTTCTGTCTGTCTTCGACTTTCTTGGGGTATGCACTGAGTAATAACAGGATGTCTAGGTTAAAGGGAATGGAATTGTAGTCACTTTTTCAAAAGTAAAATACTAAGTGGATTTCAAAAAAGTTGAATCAATTCCTATCATTACCAACTATACATTAATGTTCCTGTCTTCCTGCAATTCCTACAACACAAACTATTTCTATATTGTATCATTTTTGCCAATTTGCTGAGTCTGGGGCAAAACTTCAAAGTCCATTTGATTTGCACTTCTCATATTAATGATCTGGAGCAGTACTTTTCAGTTCTTTTGAAAACTGTTCATATCTTTTGAAATATTTGGTTTACTAGAGAACAGATTTCAATCTTACATATTTGTGGAAATTCTCCATACATCTTGAATATTTTAAAAGATATTTAATACAAAAGTTTCCCCAATTGATAGTTTTACTTCTTTTCTTTGCTGAATTAATTTTCTCAGTAGAAAAGCTTTTCAATTTCATTAATTTATGTTGCTGTTCTGTTTGGGGTTATTGAAATATGTTGATTCTGGTTCTTTTTTCCTTGATGTGATTCAATTATCTAATTTCCTATTTTTTTTCATCAGAACCAAATAATCTTGATTACAGCTTTAAATTATAATTTGAGCTCTAGGAATAATGTTCCCTTTCATTTCTACTTTTTTCATCATTTCCCTTGAAATTCTGGACTTGTGTTCAGAGTGAATTTTATGATTTTTTTTTTTTTTTTTGTGCCTCTATGAAATTCTCTTAGGTAGGTAATTTGCCATAGCAGTAATTTGGCACATTAATCTAGGTGGTATCATTTTATTATATTAACATGGCTCAGTTATGAACAATAAATAACACTCCAATTATTTAAATCATTCTTAATTTCTTTGCAGAGGATTTTATAATTGTATTTATATAAATATCTCATTATCTCTGATGACTTACTCATGTAACATACTGGGTTAGTACTGAAGTCAGAGTTGAAATCTTATTCTTTGCATTTTTCTATTTGTCTCTCTGTCTCTCTCTCTGTATTTGTATCTAGCTGTCTCTTTCTGCCAATGCCAGACAGGCTAGTTTTTTTTTTTTTTTTTTTTTTTTTTTTAGCACTTCTTGTGAAGGTTTTATTGAATAAACTGGTTTATTCAGATAGGAATTTTTCAATGAGGGCAACCAATGTAAAGCCACAGACATGGGAAATGGATACACACACACACACAAATCTCATATATATACCTGTTTTGTGTACATGTTGTCTACTATATTCATATATAAGCTCCTCAGAATTTTTGTGGTCTGTTTTTTGTTTTGCTATTCTGTATTTTGCAGCAGATTTGGAATGAAGTAGGGGAGAGTGAATGACCCTATCTGAGCAATTAAACTCTCTTTTCAACTCATTTATAAATAAAGGGATGGGACTTGATCTTCATGTTCTTATGTAGCTGCCAATCATGAAATGTTAGGATTTTAAAACTTTGTTTATTCATTTTTAGGTTTATTCACTTATTGAGTGTTATAAAAGGTAACAGAAAAAGATTTAAGACATAAAACTAGAATACTGTTAAATTCATGGGAAATGTGCCTCTGTTTATATTAATTTTTTCTCTATATTTTAAAATATAGAGATTGAATTTTTAAGTGATTGGATAGTCTTTCTTGGAGAAATTATCATAAGAGAAGATATATCAAGCCAGTAAGACAGAAGAGCCCTACTTTATTTGATGAGCCCAAATGATGATTTCAGTCAATTTGGCTTTTGTGGTCTTTTGGCATGGATAAAACAGGTGGTATATATGTGTGTTTGCCACACACTACAGATTAAGCAGGCCGTATCCAAGCATAATGAAATCATTGTGCAACATCAATATTCTTCCAATGGCTGGGATATTTACAGAGAACACTTGAGAAAGCTCTGTGTGAACTGGATTTCGGTAGAATAGGTGGGAAAGATTTTCTATCAAGAGAAGGCTTTACATCTGCTTATATCTACTTAATTGTGTTTGCCCAGTAAGAACTGTTCTCTCTCTTTTTTTTTAATATTATAGCTTTTAATTGACAAAACATATGCATGGATAATTTTTCAACATTGTCCTTTGCACTCACTTCTGTTCCAACTTTTTCCTTCCTTCCCTCCACTCCCTCCCCTAGATGGCAGGCAGTCTTATACATGTTAAACATGTTAAAGTATATCTTAAATACAATATATGTGTACATATTTAGAACTGTATCTTTTCACTTATGTCTGAACTAGAAAGTGGCTCTGCTCATGTGTGTATACATGGTACTTATCCCAGCTTTTCTATCAGGTTTTTTTTTTTTTTTTTTTTGGTTTGTTTTTAAATGAAGGGGTGTGTGTGTGTGTGTGTGTGTGTGTGTGTGTGTGTGTGTACAAACATATCCAAATTTGGACCCCAGGTTCCTTAGTTCTCTAGTAGGGCAAGTTACTTCTCTGGGACATCAGTTTCCCTCCTCTGTGAAATGATGAAAAATAGATTAGGTGATTGTCTAAAATCCCTTCCAACTCTGAAATTCTGTTAGTTGCTTCATTTAATCTTCGGATAATCTAAATGGAGAAGTTGTAAAGCCTGTTTTTCTATCTTTGGATACCATTTGGACAACTCTCATTAAATATTCATGAATGAGGTGAGAAGAGATGCCTTGGGGCATTAACTAGCCAACTCCTGCTGCTGGATAGTCAATGGGCAAACAACCTGGAAGGACATAAATATATACATATACACATATATGCTACGTGTCTACATGTGTGCGTGTGTATATATATTATATATACACACACACATAAAGCTTCCTAACATAACAGATATGCTGAAAACCAGCCTTTAATTCAAATATATTCCCAAGTTATGTTCTACATTAAGAAAACTTTAAAGCATGTAGAGTTTCAGAATTGATTCTAAACTATTTGTCAGCAGTGTGTGACCCTGGGGTTGTAAGTGAACAAAATGTCCCACTGGCTGCGAAAAAGTGCATTTGGCCACTTTTTGCTGTTTTAAGCACAGATATTTCAGGTGATCTTTGAATCAGGTTGACAGGAAGCACACCAAATGACATTGACATGGTTTTCTTTGTACCATCTGAATGTCTGGATTAGGTCACTTAGCTCTTTTATAGTTTAGCCAGCCTCAACTTGCACGGTGGTGACATACATCTGCTGACTCGATGGATCAGTGCATTCAGCTTCAGGCTGACTGGTGGGCCATGCTTGAAAGACTTCTGGCATGTGCTGGTGCCTGCATTTTTCACCCTTGACTGAAAGCATATGCTTCATACAATCAAGACAGTGTTAGCGTGTGGGTCCCAGGCAGCTTCCTACACATCTGGCAGAGCCTGGCCCTCCTTCCAGGTGAATCATCTCTCCTGGGAGGGTGGCTTGCAGCACTGTGGCATCTGTAGAGTGGCAGGAAGTGTCTGAATTCATCTGAGAGTGATTTTTATCTCCACATGCTTTTCCAATTTCATCAGGGCCCCTTGCACTACATTCCAAATGACATGTCTACATCTGCCAAAGACAAAGGAGGGCTGATGGATAAAAATGGTCTGTGACCCTTAAAAATCTGTCCTGCTTTAAGGTGGTAATAACTTGGGTGAAATAAGTATTATATGAAAGGCCTTGGAAATACCTTGAGTAATGACTTCTTTGGGGAATAAATTCACTCTAGTTTCTTTTATCTCCCCACCCCCACACCCTTTTTAAATTACTGGATTGTAAACATCAGGGAAAACTGCATTTTCCTCCCTCTCCCTCTTCTTCCCTCCTTTTCCTTTGTAACAAGCATCTTATGGGGGCATGAACTTACTGGGTAAGTTTTAGTTAACTCGGAGCAGGTATTCAAAAATCACAAGTAAAGGGTTTGTAATATTACTGGGTCACAATGTGTACATAGCTTCTGCTGCTGTCCTTATTACACAGCATATGTCCAAGAGAAATTTTATGACATGGAATTCTTTTCTCTGAGTTAATTGTAAATACTGAAGCTCACACACTTTTTTTTTTTTAAAGGTAGGTTTTCAAAGACCCATTAGAGTCCTTCTCTCCTTCAATTGGGATATAACAGTGATAATGTGAAATAGTTGGGCCACCATGGTGCTCTCTGCTCTGCTTGGTTCTGCCTCTCCCCAGGCCTTACTCTATTCCAAGAATGGGGCTGTCGTTGTAGCTTGCTCGTCTCAGAGAAAATGTTTAGTCAGACCAAAAGCTAGTTTCTACAAGTCTGGCACTGTCCTCAGGAAACACTGAAAGGAAGGGCAAACGGTAAGGGATATTAGTCCCTTTTATGTATCCTTGATGCCCAGTATCTGAATTCACCAGTAGCAATAGTTAGAAGCAAGATAAGTTGTTTTCTTTCACAGACTGGATTTCTGAGGATTAGATTGAATTCTGATATATAACACAAATCATGGATACCTCTTTTTTTTTTTTTTTAAATAGCAAGAAAGCAATATTTATTCAAACAAGGCAAAGCAACAATTGTTATTAATGTTAATATACTAATATTTCACATTTATATAGGCTTTTTTTTTACAGTTTATAAAGCACTCTACAAATATTATTTGATTCTTGTAACATTCCTGAAGATAGATTATCATCTCTATATTATGGATACCTCTTGACAAAAGAAATATTGTCCCTCTTCTCCCCTCCTCATTTTGTTTCTGAATATGAAGACAAATACTGTCATTTTTTCACTTTTAAAATTAAGACAAACACAATCCTTGCCTTCTTCCCTCTATCCCTCTCTTCCTCCCTTCTTATTCAGAAACTCTGGGCCTAAGTTTAAACACTATAAAATGTGAGGGCTAGGTAGATGATTTCTAAGATCTCTTCTAGGTCTAAAATTCCAGGTTTTGTGAGTGACTCCTAGATTAATGGTAAATAAATATGTGCTGAATGTGGGTGGTATCCCAGCATCACTTGAAATAAAGGCAAATGAGAATCCTTTCCATGGATGTAGGCCTCAGGATAGTAGATACAGGGAAGACTTCTTCCTTTTGGGCAAAATTATGACAAGAGAACGTCTAGAAAGGGTTTTTCCATCCCTGTTTTTTCTTTTTCTTTCTCTTTTTTTCCCTCTTCCCAGTTCCCATTTTTTCCCTTTATTTCCCTTTTTTCTTTCATTCCTTGCATTCCATACTGTCCAGTATACAAAACAGTTACTACATACTGATCTATAGTTAAACATCACAGGAGCCCTTGGACATCAAAAAGATACTTGCTAAGAAGTTTAAAGATGAAATGATTAATTTTTGTTTTAAAAATTTTGGGGGGAATTCATAGGTTCATCCATATAGAGCTGGAAAGGATCTTAGGTCATCTAGCGCTACCTCTTCATTTTGTAGATGAGGTGTCTGGAGAAATTAAGGGACTTGCCCAGAATCACAAAAGTAGCATTTAGATAGAGCAATGTTTTTTGTTTTAATCAGTTTTTATTGCTGTTTTGGTTTTATATTATCTAGGCTTTCCCCTAAATCCCTCTTCTTCTCCCCCAAAGGAAAATAAGAGAAAAAATTCTGAAAAACTGATTAATGCAATATAAGAATATAATGTCCCAAACTTAAAGAAAACCCAAGTAGCATAGTGGATAGATAGAATGCTGGACAGGAAGAAGAGTTCAAATCCAGCCTTAGACACTTTCTAGATATGTAGGCTTAGGAGCCACTTTCCCTATGTTTGCCTCAGATTCCTCATCTCTAGAATGAGGATACTAATAGCACCTAGAGTTTTTTGCAAGGTGAGATATTTGTAAAGTGCTTTACAAATTTCAAAACATTATGCAAATTATCACTGTTATTACCTGTGTACTTCTTACCTCTCCAAAGAAGTTGGGAGCCATGTTATCTCTTTTTTGGAGATATATTTATTCTTTGTAATTTAGCACATTTTTTAAAATTGAAAATTCATTGTTGTTGTATATAACATATTTTGGCTCTGCTTGCTTTCTCTGCATCCATTCACAAGATTTTTCATGCTTCTCTGGATTCATCATGTTTGTTATTTCTTACAGCACGGTATCCTAAAACATCCACATAGTTTTTGAGCTTTTTTCAAATCAAGGATATCTACTTTGTTTCCAGTTCTTTGCTACTATAAAAAGTTTTGCTCTAGATATTTTGATGTACCTGTAGCCATTCTTTTCACCAGTGACTTTGAGGTATATGCCTACCAGTGGAATTTCTGGGTTTAATGATATGGACATTTTAACTGCTTTATTGACATGATTCCAAATCATTTTCCAAAATGATTCTCCTAATTCATAGTTCCTTCAGCCGAGTATCCATATACATGTCTGTGACTTCCTTTCCCTTCTCCCCCGTTATTGGCTATCCCTTCTTTTGTCATGTTGACCAGTTTGGTGGATGTTAAAATGAAATTTCAGTATTATTTGGGATTTGTGTTTCTTTTATTTTTAGTGATTTAGGTCAGTTTTTCATATGGTTGATAATAGTTTGCAATTCTTTTAGGAATTGTTCTTATCTTTTGATTACTTTATAGGTTGTTATAAAATGGACAGAATTTTGATTGTCAGTTCTACAATTATGCAAGGGAGTGCCCTGGTCCTGGAAAAAAGAGGGGCTGCCAGCTCCAAGGCCAGGTGGAAATGGCAATATCTAACCCAAGGCGGCTGAGGCAGCTGGGGATGGGGGTTGGGGGAAAGAAGAGTAGAACAGATTCCTACTTGTCGGTGTAGGAGATAAGCAGGTCAGAGCCTGGTACTTGAGATAAACATGGAGACCATATGAATCCAGGCCAGGAGTGTAGACCACAGAGATGTAAAAACTACTGGGGGCAAATCCAGGAGTTAAGTCCAAGATAGAGGCAGAAGTCAAGTTCCAGGAAAGTGAGCTTGAAGGGGGAGCCCTGTGCAACCCGAGGGCTGTGATCCATAGAATCACAGTCACCAGAACCAATGATTTGACTGACTGGTTTTCAGCTTGGCTCAGCGTCTGTCTGTTTGTAGTTGGGGTACATTGTCATGCTTTTTACCCTTCTCTTCCTGCTTAACATGCTGCAGCTGTGATAGGAGCTGTCTCTGACACCTGGTTCTTTTAACATACTTTGAAACAATACTGCCCAACATTCTGATTCACACAGTTTGACCAGAAGATTTTCCTGGCCTTTCACCATTATCTACCTCTCTGCTTACTGTATTACCCAATTATGTCTGGAAGGAAGTCATATTTGCAGGAGTTTTTCCCTAATCCATCTGTTTGTTTGCCATCAAATCCCAAATCTCCAAGTTCTTTTCTAAGATAGTAAAACGATCCTTTATTAACTATAACATTCTTGCTAACTAGCCCTAAACACTTTTTTTTTTTTTTTTTTTTTTCAGTTTCCAAACTAAAGTAGCTCAAATATTCCTGTTTTGTCTTCGGAATCAAACATCAATAAATTCATGATCCAATTGAGTAAGAGCTGGGGATGTTCTCAAAACAGGAAATTGAAACCCAGAGTTAGTTTAAGTGACTTGTCCCAGGTCACTAGAATTCAAATCCTGTTTGTTACGTTATTCTTTCCACTTGTACAATACAGTATCCTTTAAATATATCTGCTATATGGTATTATGTTGCAGGTAGTTAAAAAGGGAAGTATGATCTGCTAATATTCAAATGTTTGTTAAGTCTGAACTTCTGAAATATAAGTTATGATTTTTACCACTTCATTGATATTTTTTGTTGTATTTTACCCACATTTCCGAAAATATATCCTAATAACCCTTCCTTCACAGCAAAAAATTTAAAAAGTGGAGGGCAGGATTCAATAAAACCTACAAACATATCAAGAAAGCCTAATTCTGTATGCATTGTTCAATATTTACCCCATCCCCATATATATCCCTGCAAAAAAGGGGGAGGAATTAGTACTTTCGCATATCTTTTCTTTGGTGCCAAACCTGGTCATTATGTTTTCACAGCATATAGGTACCATTATTATTTACTGTTGTTATTCTTTAAAAAAATTTTTTTAATGTATATTTTTTCAATATTCACTTTTGTAAGTTTTTGAGTTCCAATTTTTTTTTTTCCTTTCTTCCCTTACCTTCCCCCTTCCCAAGACATTAAGCAATCTGGTATAGGTTATACTTGTACAATCATTCTTAACATATTTCCGTATGAGTCATGTTGGGAAAGAAAAAAATCACAACAAAATTTAAAACTATGAGAAAGGAAAAAAAGCTAGTATGTTTGATCTGCATTCAGTCCCCACAGTTCTTTCTCTGGATGCATATGGCATTTTACATGCAAAGTCCATTGGAATTGTCTTGGATCACATCTTGGATCGTTGCTGAGAAAGCAAAGTCTTTAATAATTAATCATCGTACAGTCTTGTTACTGTGCACAATGGTTTCCTGTTTTGCTTACTTTAGTCAGCATCAGTTTGAGTATGTCTTTGCAGGCTTCTCTTGAAATCAATCTGTTTGTCATTTCTTATAGAACTATAGTATTCCATTATATTCACATACCACAACTTATTCAGCCATTCCCCAATGGGCAGTATCCATTTCCTTGCCATCACAAAAAGAATTGCTGTAAACATTTTGGCACATGTGGGTCCTTTCTCTTCTTTTGTGATTTCTTTGGGTCACAGACCCAGGAGTGGCACTGTTGGATCAAAGGGTATGCACAATTTTATAGCCCTATGGACATAGTTCAGATCGCTGTTCAGAATGACTGGGTCAGTTCTCAACTCCACCAATTTCCCCACATCACTTGCAACATTTATCATTATCTTTTCCATGTCATCTTAGTCAATCTGAGAGGTATGAGGTGGTACCTCAAAGTTGTTTTTAATATGCATCTCTCTAATCAATAGTGATATAGAGTATTTTCCCCTAAGATTATAGATGTTTTTAATTTCTTCATCTGAAAATTGTCTGCTCATATCCTTTTGGGGATATTTGCCATTTGGGGAATGACTTATATTCTTATAAATTTGACTCAGTTCTCTATTTTAGAAATGAGGCCTTTGTCTGAAACGTAGTAAAAATTATTTCCCAGATTTCTGCTTCCCTTCTCATCTTGGCTGCATTGACTTTGTTGTACAAAACCTTTTTAATTTAATGTAATCAAAATTTACTTTTATATTTCATAATGTTCTCTATTTCTTGTTTAGTCACAAATTCCTCCATTCTCTAAAGATCTGACCGATAAATGATCCCTGGCTCTCTTAATTTGCCTATGGTATCATCCTGTATGTCTAAATCATGTACCCATTTTGACCTTATCTTGATAAAGGGTAGGAGATGTTGGTCTATACTTGGTTTTTCTATACTATTTTCCAGTTTTCCCAGAAATTTTTGTTAAAGAATGAGTTCTTATCCCAGAAGCTAGAGTCTTTGGGTGTTGTTATTCTTAATGTTGATATTGCTATAATTATTGGGCATATTGTTTTCCTAGTTTTTATTATTTTGCTTCAATTCATCCAAGTCTTACCTATACTTCTTTGAATTCATCACAATCATTTTATATAGTACAGTACTATTTCATTACATTCACATGTCACAACTTGTTTTCCATTCTTCAGAAGGCTTCTTTGCTATCACAAGGACTACTGTGAATTTTTTTTGTGTTTATTGGCCCTTTTTTCATGTCATATCATTGACTGTCTTGTCACTATAACCTCTGAATAAAAAAATCACATTTAAAAATGTAATTTCATATTGATTTCCAGAATAGTTAGATCAGTTAAAAGTTCTATCCACAGTGCATGAGTTTGCTTATGTTTCCTCAACCTCACCAACATTTATTATTCCCTTCTTTTATCACCTTTGACAATTTGCTGGTTGTAGATGAAAGCTCAGTCTTGTTTCAATTTGTCTTTGTCTTATTAATGATTTCTAAGATGATTCCCATCTTGAATAATTTGTAACTCTCAAGAGCATTCCATCCCAAATCCTATATTGGATAGATCTCACAGACCACAAGATGATAGGACAGAAAAGCTGGTAATAGGGTCAAAATAGAAAATGCTTAATGAGACTACTCATTCTTAATCTGCATAATTACATTTTATCTCTCTAGGTGTTGGGTCTTTTAACTTATAAGAATTTGTCCAACTACAGTGACATTAAGAAAATGAAATCCTATGTATTTAATTAAAATAGGAGAAAAAAACAAACCACAATTTGTTTGGCAGAAGTGGGAAAGGAAGAACAAAGTTGTGAAATTGATAAAGTGAGCAATAAAAATGTTGCCCCCCTCTTTAAATTTGGGAAATTTTTTGGAGTTAAAGATTGTAGAATGTTAGGTCTTGCAGGGACATAAAAATTCATCAATCCATCTCTCTTCCAGCTTTGTCTCTGATGCTTCATTTTGAAGGTTAAGTTTTTTAAGATGACCCAGCTAATTCATAATAGAGCTAGGATGGGTAGGAACCCCCTGGGATCTTACCTTCTAGGGCTCTTTTCACTGTACATCTTTGTCTTTTGTATCTTCAGTGCCCTGTTCAGTCCCTGGCAGAATAGGTTCTTATTGATTGAATGCATGCATAAGTGAAACCTATTAAGCATTTACAGACACTGTTTAAGCACAGGAGAAAACATACAACATTGAGATAGTCCATTTTCTTAAGGAGCTGATATCACAATAGGAAAGACAACCCTGAAGAGCTGGACTTAAAATCAGGAAGAATTGAATTTGAATACCATGCCCATGCTTACTAGCAATGTTACTTTAGACAAAGCATGTGATTTCCTTCGGTTTCCTCATTTGTAATATTGGATTATTAATACTTCCTAAATTATGAGATTCAAGTAAAATAATATATGTAAAAAGTGCTTTGCAGTCCTTCAAATGCATTATAGATGTAAGATGTTTTGCAGAATGGTAGTCAGGAAAAAGGAGTATTGGTCTGGAATTTGGGGGAAAGATTATAAGTTGAACTGCAGGGCAAGTTCAACTGACATGTCCTTTTCAGAAACAATGAAATACTTATTTGTTGTGCCTAATGGGAAGCAGCTTGGAGATGGGGAGAAGAAAGTGTGAAGCTGAAAGATGATGAATAGGCTGAGTAGCTGGAAGGAATATGAAACACAGTTTAGTCTGAGGAGAGCTAGATAAAGTAGAATGGATGAGTTTACACTATTGCTCACCAATCAAGATAGCCAAACCCAAAGGACCAGAGGTATATGTTCTGGAAGTATAGTCTGCTAATCCAAGTGATAGGATTGGTTAATGAATGCTTATTGATTTTGAAGTTAAAGTTCCTCTAAAATGATTTTGATGATTTACTACTGGCAAATGTTAATAATAATTTTAAAAAACATAATTTGATAAAGGAGATTAAATATCTGGAGTTTTTAATTCAAAATCACTATTAGTATTTATTTAATGTGCGAGTTAACAGAAGAGTTTTCTAGATGAACCTCATTTTGACAGGACATCAGAATTGTTTTGTCAATTAAAATGGATCAGTTGCTTGGATTTTCAAAAAATAAACAGTCTCATCCTTTCATTTGTCAAAGATGACATTTCTTGGTAGTTGAATTAGAATGTTGATGTGGCTGAAAACACCAATATTGGGCAACAGTTATTTCCACCCTTTCTACAAATGAAATTTGTCTTTTGATGAGTAGCTATAGTAGAGCCATGCTCTTAGTCACTAGTCGTGAGGCATCCTCTTTAGACTTATGGTTAACATGAGCAAGTTTTTTGGACCTTTGCTCAAAAACGAGCAATTCCATGCTACATCACCACTTGTCTCAGCAGCACTTTGAATATCATGACTAGTCATGTCATATTGCTTGAGGCTGTGTTTCATGAATCTTTAAAAGTTAGTATTCTTTCCACAATCTTACTTTATGGAATCCCATATGGTATAATCATACCAGCCAGCATCTTGGGGTATTCCTATTGTCATCTATCCTCTGTGCATTTCCAGCATATGTATAGGGCACTTACGTGCCATGAGCCCTGTTCTAATGCTTGTGTTCTAGGACTTAATTAAGGCTTTTAGGTGATATTGGTCAAATGCTCTTAGAAATGAGGAGAGGGACCCCCATGGTTGGTTCATGTCTCCCAGCTTGATGCCAGAACTTGGTGCCATGGTGCTGTGACACCCTGCAAGTGTCCTGGAGGCTCTGCTCCTACCTGAATTCCTGCAGCGTGGTCAGCCAGAGTGGGTAGCACTCTAGCTGTCTGTATAACTCCTGATTATGATGCTTTTCCTAGAATGCTGGGTTGAAAGTTTCTTTGAATTAAGAACTGAGAATTCAATAAGAATTTTAGTTAAATCCTACATGCAGTCCAATTTTTTCTTGGTACAGGCTGTTACATTTATAATCTTAGGCTTCTGGATTTCTAGCACTTAAATGGATCCTACGAATCTGTGTTTGGTCAGCTCTGTCTTCCTTTATTAGTGTTTTGTGAGCACAGTCCTGGCATGCAGCCATTCCAGGGTGACTGTTTCTAGGACTTTAGATGATCTTCATGACTTAGTGAATGGAATATTTATAAGATACATACAAATAGTGATGTCAAGTTTCCTCAGGTCCCTTATTGTGCTCTTAGGAACTTCTGTATATGTGGAAAAGAATCATGAAATATGAAAGGCTCCTGTGGCCTTGATTCATTCTGCAGGAAATGGTTCAGACAAAGCACTGTGTCATATGACATGACTCTTAAACTAGGGAACTTCTTGAGGCAACCAAAGTACAACTCTGCTAATCACACTTTAAAAAAAAAAAAAAAAGTGGTTTTTGTTGTTTTGTGTGTGTGTGTGTGTGTGTGTGTGTGTGTGTGTGCGCGCGCGCACTCTATTAAATAAGAGACATCGAGATGACATTACTACTTTTTCTGAGTTTTAGTCTAAAATAACATTGTAAATCCTGAAGTCCTTGATTTAGAATATATTAACTAGGAATGAATCTATGGGACTCTTAATGATTGGGATTTTGAAATAGAAAGCAGAAAAAATCATGAGGAGTGTTGTACTTGGCTTCCATTTTAATCTTAATTTCAGCAAAGTAGTGAATTAGCATTCTAATGCTGCTAGATCCTTCAGTAACATAAGAATCTGAGGGTTTTGTTTTTTTTTTTTTTCAGTTGGGCACTCCTACTACCAGTTTAAGTTACTTCCTTTCTATACTGTAGTAGATGATCAGTCTTGGAGAGTTCCTTGGCAAAAAAAAAAAAAAAAAAAAGCTTCCCTGCAGCTAATTTAGTGATACACCTCCTTAACCTTAACTGCTGGTCATTGGATAAAATAATATGTGCCATGAATAATATGGTCCATGCTTGCCACTTGCTTTACCCAAAATAAACTCATTAAATATATGTGTCTAATACCAGGGATTTATGTATGATAATGTCAAAAAGAAAAATTTAAAAAAAACACCCAATAAGACAAGGGCAGCTAGGTGGCGCAGTAGATAGAGCACCAGCCCTAAAGTCAGGAGGACCTGAGTTCAAATGTGATGTCAGTCACTAAACACTATTTAGCTGTGTGACTCTGGGCAAGTTACTTCACCCCCAACTGCCCCACAAAACCAAAACAAAACAATAATACATTAATAATAGACAGGAAGCCACAGAATAGTGATAGTCTCAATCATTCTGAAAGAACCACCAGATGAATTATCTATAGAGAGCCCCTATATGGAGCTGATCAGTTAAGAAGTATTAATTACCTTCCATATGACAGGCATTATATTAGGCACTGAGAATACAGAACGTGAAAAAGAATAGTCCCTGTCCTCAAGGAACTTAAGAGAGGAGTGTGTGTGTGTGTGTGTGTGTGTGTGTGTGTATGTGTAAATACAAAATATATAAATAAAAGAAAATTATGGGGGTAACATGATAGCTACTGGGAAGATCAGGAGAGAGAGGGGGAAGGAGAGGAAGAAAAGACTTGGCAGAATAAACATCACTCTACCTGACACTTCCCTCATCAACTTGCCTCCTAATAACAGGATAAAGTCCTTGTGCCTTGACCTAGCATTCAGCACACTCTATAATCTTGCCCCAGTCTACCTGCCCAAACTTATTTCACTGTTTCTTACCATGAATGCAAGATATGTTTTACTACTACAAGTCTAGTTTACTTATTGTCCCCCGGACTTTCTTCCTGTTTGCCTTTCCTAATATCTTTCCTATTGTCTGTAATACATTTCTTTGTCTACCATAACTCCTATATATTCATCTGACCAAAATCTTTATCTCCATGAAGCCTTCTTTTACGATTCAAAATAACTCTTAGTCCTCTGGATTTCCTTTCAAACTTACCAATTACTAATGATTTGCAAACATGTATGATGCCTTTGGACTAATTTTTTTTTGGGGGGGAAGGGAGTGCAAAAGTGCTAAGATCAGAAAAAAACCACAAAACGCAAACAATACTTTCTGTTAACTGAATAATGTCTCAGATATAATAGTATTATATTTAAAACTTTAAAAGCAGTTCTGTATTAATGGAAAAGGCACATAGTGGGTTGTGAGCAGATTGCAACATATACCCAAATCAAAAACTTTGGGGAAACTAATGAATGAATATATAACCAAATTAGAAAAATAAGAGTAAAGATGTCATCAATAAAATGTATAATAGGAAGATAAAATGGATGACAGTTGAACAGCCAGAATTTCCCACTGGTACCTGTTTGATGTCAAGAAAAAGTGAGGAAGGCTTTCAACATGTTGGATAGAGCCCTTGAAATAAACCTATAGAAGGACACAGACAAGAAGAAGCAGCAGCCCTAGTTAGCTGATGTGGATGAATCATGATCTCTAGCATGGGAGAGAAGTCCTAAATTGATCATGATACTTCCATTGGAGTACTGGATTCATTGATTAACAAGCGTCTATTATATATCTATTATGTGTCAGGCACTGGTAGGTGCTAGGAATGTGCAGACAGAAGTTTTCGGTCATCATATAGTTTCTTGATATCACAATTATTTTCATGCAAGAGTCCATATAATTAAAAGATTGGGAATCACCTTTTGAAAATAGTTCTTATTTAGTACTTCGTCTTATACTCTTGTTATTTACTCACGTGTGTTCGTGTGTTATACTCTTTGTGGGTATATACAATGATTGACAATCCATATTATCTCTCATTGCACCTAGCATATATTGTTTTGCATAGAGTAGCTGCTCAATAGATATAACGAATGAATAAATGGATGTTATATGCTCCTTTCTCTTACTCCATTCCTTTGCTTTGTTACTTACCCAGCCCTTTCTTTTATGCGACTAAGACACCCTGGTTTTTCATCTGTCTCATTTTCATGCTGCCATCTTCCTGATTAATAATTATCCTCCCTATTCATAGAGCCTGGCTCAGGATGTGGTCCATGTCATTTCTTGTCCTTCCCTGTGACTTTTTTTTTTTTTTTTAATTCAGCATTTTCTATCCCATCATCTGTTTTGGAATTGTCTTATCTTTAGACCTCAAGTGAAATGCTTTCCATCACCTTTATCCCAGTATAATCATAGAAACATTTCAACTTAACATTTGAAAAACAATTTAATTTTATTTCATTAAAATGTGGTTATGTTAGAAAGCAAAATAACAAGACAATATCTTTATTATAAAAATTTACTCCTATTTGGATGGGGACCAATTTTTTCATTTAAAAAATTTCTTAATAATAACATCAGCAAAGCTAATGCTAATACAGGCCCCTCACAGGGAAATGAAAATTGTATTGTTATGTGGACTTGGACAATATAATAGAATATATTAAAATGGGATTGTATCTCTAATTATTGGGTGCCCATAGTTCTGAACATGTTTTTTCTTGAAATTTATTATAATGAGTATTTCTGGGGATAGAGAGGTGTTTTAATGGAATACCTAGGGATATTATGGAATCTCTTTGATTATCTTTAAGAAATGTAGAGACATGACTGTTTCTGGAATGATTTAGATACATTCCTATCAGTCCTAGCTTCTTTTCACAGCTCTCATTTTATTGTGCCAATACCATAAACTGAACAAATTTAAAACCAAATTCATCATCTTCCTTTCCAAGTCATTTTCATTTTCTGACATCCCCATTTTTGATAAAAGTTCCAACATCATCTCAGTTACCTTAGCTAGAAATTTAGGAGTTATATTTGACTCCTTCCTATCTTTAAGTCTCTATATTCAAGTTCTCCCCAAGTTCAATCAGTCCTTTGTCTAAAATATTTTGCATTTGTTTTTCCATTCCTGTTAGCCAATCTATTTTGAGTCTTTCATCTCATTCCTGTACGACATAGAAACCTCCTAAGTAGTATTCCTGTATCTAGTTTTCCCCCAGCTTTTCTAATCTATCCTGCCAAGTTGATCTCTTAAAGCATTCCTTTTGGTGTCCTTTTCCCATTCCTAAATCTAAGGACTTAACATAATAAAGGTAGGACCTGAGAATATGATTTGGAAAGGACTTCTGAAGCCATCCAGACCAAGTTACACCTGAATAAAATTATTCTTAACACCCTAGTTCAAAAACTTTTTTATGAGGAAACCATTACTTCCTGACAAAGCCCTCTCTACTTTTGGATAATTTTAAATGTGTGAAAGTTTGCTTAATGTCAAATTGAAACCACTACTCTCCCTTCTAACCATTGTTTCTAAGCATAAGAAGTTCTAATCCCTCTTCCATACGTTAAACTTTTGAAACAATTCTGGTATTCCTTTAAGTTTTCTCTTCCAAAGATTATATATTCTTGATTCTTTTAGCCAGTCCTTACATGACATTATCTTGAAACCCTTCTATAATATGTTCCTCAACACTGAACATAGTACTCAAGTTGTAGTTAAAGTATAATTTTTATCATGAGAATATGACCCTTCCCACTACAGACCTGTGACTTTCATACTGCAGCTCAAGATTGTATTAGCTTTTGGGGGATGCCATATTGAGCTGTTATCTCAGAATGAACTTATGGTCCACTTAATGCTTAATATCTTTTTTTCAGATAAATTGTTACCTAACCAAACGTACTTATAGTTATATTTTTAGAGCCTAAACACAGGACTTCAAATTTATTCTATTAAATATTATTTTGTTAGATTTAACCCAGCATTCTAATCTGTCAGGGTCTTTTTGAATCCTCTATCATCCTGTATCTTATCTATACTTCTAATTTGGTGTTATCTGATAATTTGATAAGTGAGATCTATTCTTCTCTTAAGGCATTTATTAAAATGTTAGCACAGAGGCAAGGAAATTTAGGAGTTAGAAATCTTGAAAGTTCACATCAGAACATTAACATAGTACTCAGTACTTTTGAGGTCTAATTAATGGTTAAAACGGTCTTAAATTACCTAACTGCAAGCCTCCATCTCTTTTGCAAGAAGCACTCAATTAAATACTTTGCTAAAATCTTAGCAAATTATATTTATAATATTCCATTGATCTATCTACCTGATATATATTTAGTATGACAAAAGTCTGATGTGATTGATTCTTGAAAAAGCCATGTTAACTCCTTATGGACATTGTTTCTTTTTCTAGATGTTCGTTAGTTGTGTCTTTGATAACATTCTAGAATTTTAACAAGAATCCAAGTCAAGCTTATTGACTGACCTAAATTGTGGAGATTTTAACTCCCTCTTTAGATAAGTGGAATATTTGCTTCTTCTCAGTACTTTAATGAAATACTCTTCTCCATGATTGTTCAAGATCATTGACAGTATCCTACCACTTGTATCCTCTTGTTTCGGAATCCTGGGACATAATCTAGTCCTAGCAACTTGGTCTCTTTAAAGAAAACAGAGTGCTGTCTTATTATCTTCTTATTGATTTGGGGCTTCAAGTTCCATTTGTTGTTCTAAACAGAAGCAAAATAAATTGGCTAGCTCTCTTTCCATCATCTATTCTCATTGTCCCATTTAACACAAATAATGTTCTTATCTCCTTTTCAATCAACAGTAACTGTTTATAAAAGCTGCATTGAGGGATGATTGTCTAACCTTAGATACTCCTTACTAGCCTCAACTTAGGTGTTCTTGCCACTAGTTTTAGAGCATTATGAATAAAGTCCAGTTATCATAAACTAGTATTCAAGGTACTTTTACAATCTCATTTTAGCTTTCTGCTCTTATTTCCTGCTGCTCTCAACTCTTGGCCATTAGTTTCCTAATCTATAAAATGGGAATAAAAATGGCTGTGATATTTGTCTCATAAAATAAGTAAACCTTAAAGCATAATACAAATGACAATTATTATTTATATTCATTGTAACTTTAATTTTGGCAGTACAGTTATAATTCTACTTTCTCAAATAATTCCTATTTCCTAACTGTACAAAGAAATTTGAAAGCATTTCATTCGTTTTTGTACCACTTCGGAAACTGTGCTCTTCATGAGTCATTTCCTCCTTTCCCGGAAAAAAAAGGAAAATGATACAAAGAAGCTATTCCTCTCTCCTGATGAAGGATATCTGAAGTATCTAAAAGCCTAGACAGGTGGGGTTTTGTGGGTCTCTTGCCTTTGCCTCATTGAAGGGCAGATTCATAGAGAAACAAGCAGACATGAATTAGGAGTGAGGGAGGGGTAGGAAAATGACATTGTTGCTTTTCATTGGGGGAATCGCAGACTAGGAATACAGAGATAGAGTAGTTGACTAGGAGTTGACTTGGTCAAGTAAATTTTGATCTCTTTTTCCTCATCTCTATAATGAGAGATTAGAGTTGGATTCTTTAATGTCCTTTTCAGTTCTCTGATTTGTGAGGCTTTTCAGACCAGACTTGTTAACAAAGATTATCCCAGAATCATCTGAGAATGTATTGTTTATATGATTTCATGGGCTAAGGTCCAGCATGAAATTTTAAAAAGAGCTCAGAGTTATTTTGCCCCAGTTACTTTATTTTGGCATATGGTCCTCCTATTAAAAAAAAAAATCAGACAGATTCCATTTTGCTAAGGAGGATAAAAGTGAGTTTGTGATGTGGAAATCCATCCTTGTACTTTAGTGGAAACTTTACATTTAGTTTTCAAAAGCTCAGTCAAATTACCTGCTAATTCCATTTTGTTCTTAGATCTGTCTAAAATAAAGCTTATTGCATTTTATTTAATTATTTGTTTGTTATTTTTGGTGTCACAGTGATCTCCTATTGCATATTGTTTCTCTGTATGGGTAACCTTTCCAATAAGCTGAACAAGTTTTGTTTAGTGCAATCTTACTATCTGCCATTCTACATTAGAATGATCCACTGGCATTCCCAATCCTAGGAAGTTCCAGGAACTAGAACTAATTCTCCTCCCCCACTCCCTCACTTCTCCCTCTCTCTTCTCTCTCTGTCTGCCTCTTTTCCCTCCTATGCCATAAAGGATTTACTTCCTAATTTACTTTTAGTAGCTTTTGCCTAGGATGAAGTAGGAGAATAGGGCCTAATTGATAATGCTTTCATACTACTTATCTCCTTTGCTTCCTAGTTTGAAAGGATAGTCTGAACATAAGAACATGAAGAAGAGCCTTGTTCTTCTTTCCGTATATTCCAGTTTCTCTTGGACTCATTGCCATAAAATATTCTGGAGCTGTAAATCCTGGGAGTTCAGAGACTTTTTTGGTGAAGTTAACTTTGCCAGCTTCCAGTGATTGGGTATTTTGATAAATGCATACCCCTAGTATTATATAGAGTGAATATATTTTGTGCTCTAGAATCACTATTAGTGTGCTTAGAAAATGGTCTTGTTTTCTTTCTTATACTTCTTCCATGTATATCCTTCAAGTACTCTGAAGTATGTTAGTTTGTTTATTTTTTATTTTACTAATCCAAATAACACTTTCTCCCAACTGCCTTCATAGGGCAGATTACTGATTTTAGGACGATTGTATTTCTTTATCTTTTCAGTAACTGCCAAGAACAATTAATTTGCAAGCAATTACTTTTAAGTGAGGTGTATAAGAAAAAAGGGTTTGACTTAGGAAATTTGGAGTCTGAGGAAAGGGAATATCTGTATTGAATATACTTGGGAGAAAGGAATCATGGTTCCTGAGTTTAATCCTGTTTCTGTCACTTGTAACTCTAAGCTTGGACAAGTTGCTTGACCCTAGTGTATCTCCATTTCTTGATTTGTGAAATGAAGATGTTGGACTAAATAGTCTCCTAAGGTTCTATATAGATATGTACTTTTGATCCTTTGAGATGACATTGAAAGGAGAATCTCACTGTCCCTTCCCAACTTTTTTAAGCACCATTTCTTTCCTACTTTATATACTTTAATTTTTAATACTTTATATATAGAATAATAGAGAGCCTTACAGCACAGAGATGGAACTGGGAAATTTACATAGAGATACCTAACCATGGCTTTCATTACCCAATAAGAAACCCTTTTTTAGTGTGTGAAATATGCTTACCCTTTAGAAGCATGTGGTTAATTTGGCCTTAGAAGGGGAAGTAGATATATCACACTTATGTACTTTATGAAAATACATTTTTAATAAGCAGTGACAGAACTTCTAATTAAGATGGTGGTGCGAAAGGTATCAGATGGGCCCAACTACACTAGCAAATATTAAAAAAAAATAAGACTGGACTAAATAATGATCAAGAAATCTAAAGAGAAACTATAAATTAGCTTATTTTCAACTAACTTAAAACTGTACAAGAAGAGAGCCCAAATCCTGAAGGACCCTTGCTCTGGGGAACCTTATCTGAATGCAAGTAAATAAGCTAGCCAGCCTGCCAGTACTGGGGCCAGAAGTTCACAGCAAACTGAACTGAGATCTCCAGATGTCTGTGAAGACCACTGCATCAATCTTTTAAAGGAATAGAAGATTTTCATCATTCCTGATGAAAAGACCAGAGCTGAACAGATACTAAGAAATGCCAACACAAGAATCCAGAGAAACTCAGAAAAGTAAATAAATTTGAGTAACTGGAAAGAGCTAAATGATAAAATGCTTACCTTCTTATGGGGAGAAAAGACAAGTGTTCTTTCAAAGTCCAGGGGTTGCAGAAAGAATTAACATGGAGGGCCAGGGGTGATTTTGTTATGTTTTAATGATATTAAAAGGAAAAAGAAAAAGACTTTAAAAAGTAATGCATTAGGGAAGAAATGAACAAAGAAGTGGAACGTATTTCTACTAATTGGGATATATGAAAAGAAGATTATCCCAATACAGAGGAAAGAACATAGAGATGTATAGCATCATCTCATAAACCTGATTCTTACATAAATCAATCAGCAAGTATTTATTAAGCACTTCTCATTTTCTGCTCCTAGGATACAACTATAAAGAATGAAACAATCACTTCTTAAAGTAAGTTTGTATTCTAATGGACAAGGAAACGTGTACATATGATAACATATGTACCATAAATTTATTAATAAATATTAACATATAAAAACAAGGTAGTTTAAATCATACAAAAGACACATAAAAAAACCAGGATTTTGTTTAGAAACATACTAAACTCAACAGAGAAGCAGCCAGGCACAGAGGAAAAAGCTGAGAGGAATGTTTAAGAAGGAGGGAGGAGTTAGAAAGGGAATAGACACAAAATTAAGTTTGAAGTCAGAGACTGAATAATAAAAAGAGAGCTAAAAGGAAAAAAAGTATATGAAACAGCAATCAGTGTCTGGTGATCATTGAAGTGGAAGGGGTAGGGAGGGTGTAGAAGCATGGAAATCACGTTATGCTCAAAGGCACTACAGAAAAGGAAATAATATCAGTACTCAGTGTGTGTGCATGAAATTGCATAATGAGTAATACTTAAAAGTTAATCAAACTACAAGAAGAAGTAGATAGCAGAGTTACAATAGTTATTGACCTCATTCTGACAACAACAACAAAATAAACAATAAAGAAGTTATGGACTTGGATAAGGATTCAGAAAATTTAGATTTTGATGTAATGATTCTTTGTTAATTATTTAGTGGGAATAGAAAGAAATATACATGTTTCTTATCTATGACTAGATTTTTACTAGAGAAAATTACAAATGATTTATCTCAATCATTTAAAGAATAATTCTAACATTACATAAATTATTTGTAAAAAATAGGAAAAGAAGACATCTTGCCATATTCCTTATATTATACAAAGGTGATCTTGAATGCCTTAACTAAAAAAAAAAAGTAAAGAAAAAAAGACCTAAAGACTAACATTTCTAACGGATATTCATTTAAAAGAATTGACTAAAATATCAGGAAGATAATAGACTATGATGAGTCTGAATTTATCCCAAGAATTTAAGATTGGTTTCATATAAGAAAAACTATAAATGTAATAGAGAATGTTAACAACAAAAACAGTAAAATTACATGATTAATCAATGTTTAGGCAAAACATTAGTTTAAGTAAGAAAATACAAAAAAGTAATAAAAATAAATGAATATTTCCTTAAGATGATAAATATTATCAATCTAAAACAAAGTGTCAGCATTTTATGTAATGAAATACCAAAGCCTTTCCTAGTCATATCAGGGATAAAGTGAGTATTCTTATTTACTTTAGTTCTAGAAATATTATATATAATGGTAGGTAAGAGAGGGAAATGAGGGAATAAACAGAAGAAAGGAGGAAACAAAATTACTGTTTTTTATCAGTGTTATGGATCAGGACTATTTAAGGAGAATCCTTGTAGTTTGACTAATAATTATTAAACCGATTGATAACAAATCATCAACTTTTCTTTATACTATTAACAAAATAGAAAAAAATTATTTTAAAAATAACTTCAGATAAAAGTAATAGCACTATAGAGAAGCAATCAAGAAATTTAAGGGAAATAATGGGGGGGAAATGGGGAGGGGATCTAGCAGTACCTGATGTCAAGCTAAAGCATTAATCATCAAAATGATTTGGTGCTGATTAAAAAAATAGAGAAAAGGTTATCAGTGAAACAAGTTTATATACGTAGATACAAATATACATATAGATATAGATAGATAGATACAGATATATATATATCTGTATCTACGTATATAAACACGTACTACAATAATTTCTGAATAGACACAAGACCTAGAGATAAAATATAATATAAGCACATACAAGAACAGCCAGGTGAGAGAGACATTGCCTCATCTGTAAAATAAACTGAAGAAAGAAATGACAATCTGTACCCAAAAAACCCCAAACAGGGTTTCAGACAGTTGGAGGGATAGAATATGACTCAACAACAATAACAAGTACAAATCAAATCCGTATGGTTAAAATAGAAGGGGATCAGTTAACAGTGAAAACAAATTTTTACCGTAAGTTTCTCTTTTAAAGGGAACTGATTAAAATATTTAAAAACAAAAACAAAAGCCCCATTCCTCAATAGAAAAATGGTTGAAAATAACAGGGAACAAATACAAATTATCAGAACCATGTGGAAAAATTAGCCCATATCACTTTCATAATAAGAAAATGCCAATTAAAACAAGTCTGAGTCTACTTTATATCTATCAGTGGCAAAGATGATAAAAAAGGAAAATACAGTTATTAAAGAGTTATGTAGAGTTTTGAATTTATACAATCATTCTGGAAAAAAATTTGGAATTCTGCCCCAAAAGGCAGAAAACTTTAACCAGGTAATACTCCTGCTAGAAATCTGCGAAGAGATCAAACAAATAGGAAAAACACTCATATGATAATCAGAGATATTTATAACACTTTTTGTTCTAGCGAATAACTGGAAACTAGGGAGGTGCCCATCAATTGAGAAATGATGGAGCAAATTATGGTATATGACTGTAATGGAATGTTATTGAACTGGAAGAAATGACACAAGTAGTGGATTGAAGAAAAAAAAAAACTAGGAAGACTTTTATAAGCTGATTCAGTATGCAGTGACCAGAACAATAGGCATAATTTATAGGATAACAAGAACATTGTAAAGGAAAACAAACTTTGAAAAACTTAAGAACTATGATTAATGTAATGAGCAATGAGAGATCCTCCAGGAGCAATCATGAAGCATGTTGCTCATCTCCTGACAGGCCATGGACTAGAGGCTCAGAATGAAAGATACATTTTTATTCTGTCCAATGTGTGGATTTTTATTTGACTGTGCTTATTTGTTACAAGAGGCAGGGTTTAGAGGGGAGACTAATTAGGGGGACTAACGATAGGAAGCTGGAAAATATTAATAAAGAAACATCATTGTGAACAGTTTTTTTAAAGTCCCAAAACAGAGGGATGTTCAGAGGGACAATTTTGACACTAACCTGTTGAATTTAGTATATTCTCTTGAAAAAAAAAATTAAAGCTGCATTCAGGCTTTATATACAATCTTTTCTGTTCTTTGTGAATGGAAATGATCATATTGGATTTGGGATAACAGAAATTAAAAGTAAAATAAAAGTAGTGTCAGAGCTTGATGGTTGTGGAAAAAAGAACTTTACAGGACAGTTTACTTGCCAGTTTCTTCTCAGTAAAATTTGGATTGGATGATCCCTAAAGCTCTTTCTAACTCTGACATCCCAAGAGCTAGAGTATGCAGCATTAGCCTCTGGATAGACTTGTTGTGACATCCCTTTTTTAAAAATTACTAGTCTAGATTTTTATTTCTTTGGAATTTGGAATTTCAAACTACAGAGTGGATAGGCGGGACTTTAGCTATAGAAAGAATACAAAGAAACAACTTTTAAAGAAATTCACCCAGTTTAAAAAAAATGATTCTGATATAACATTACTTCAGTATTGTTGGGTGTGTAGAGACCTGCTCAAAAGAATGAAAGGGAACTATAAATTAGTCCCATTTTATCCTTCTTTGGATTGCTTTCCTTCATTAGGAGCTTGCTGATGGGAGCTGTCATTCAGCAGCAGTAAGCCCAGGAATAGTGTCAGGCACCAGTGCCAGCTGAATGTGCAGTCCACAGGAAGCAGCGTTCAGTCTATGGGACGTCAGGTGAGGTAGGGAGAGAGAACCCAACGCTCTCACAATATGATAACATTTTTGTCAAGCTTCGCAGTGCAATGAGGGAATTACTAATAAATAGGTGGAGATGAGTTGGTAGAAAAATCTGATGTGACTTGTCCAGCCTTGTCTAGTCCACACCCAGTGTAGTCGCTTACCTTTTTTAGAATTCCAACATGGGACAGCCAGATTATTACTTTATTTAATAGAAATTTGAATGTGATAAGTCTATAGAAGAGACACAAAATAGTATAAGCTACTTAAGGCAGCTGGGATCCAGGAAGGGGCTACGAACACACTTAAAACTGGCCCAGCAGGATAGGAAAGTTATCGGCAAGGACACCTGGAGGGTGGGGATGGAATGCATTTCATGCTTGGGGGACATCCTGAGTAGAGACAGGAAAGGGCAGGACAAGTTCAAGGAACAGCAAATAGTCCAATTATGCCATAATGCAGAATGAGCAAAGGGGAGTAGGGAAAGCAGTTAGGAAAGACAGGAGAGAACCAAAGACAGAAGACCTTGAATGTGCTTCTGAGGTCCGTATTTCATCTTAGAAGTGGTCAGGAGTTAGCAAAAGCTCTTGGTCAAATAAAATAAAATTGGTATAAGCAGTTATATATTAAGAAAATTGCTTCTGGTGCCAAGTTGGTGGAATGAGGAAGGAATCCACTGAAGCCCCCCCAGATTCCCCTCCAAACAACTAGAAAACTGCCTCGGAATTGGTGTAGGAACGGGGAGCAGCTAACCAGCATAGGAGGAAAGCTCTGTCTCACTGGGGCCAGAGGGGAATAAGGTTCCAGAACAGAAGGGGTCCTGCTGCAAGGCTCCAAGCCTGGGGGAGTTGATCAGGAATGCTTCCCTGTCCTATAGACCAGCCCCACCTCCTAGGCACACACCCAGGGATCCTACCCCAGCACAAACTAATAGCAAGACCTTGACCTCATTGCTGACCAGTGGGAAAGCCCTACCCCAGAGATGGACAACAGCAAATCCCCTCCCATGGAGTCTGCCAGCAGAGAGACCCTATTTTTATAGCATTGGGGAGCCCAACATCTCCTCCTACTCCCCTAACCTTTCCCAGGACTTACCAGAAGGGAAGTTTGCCCTCCAGAAAAAGCAAGGTGCTAAGCTCTGAAATCCAGTGAGAATCAGAAGATCCAGAGCTGTGGTACAACAAGTTTGGGACAGTGCCGGACCAGAGCCCGATTCTTACATAAAAACACCAACTCTCAGAACAAGGCTGGAAAAAATGAGCAAGAAACAAAGAGCTTGACTAGAGAAACTTAGAAAAGGGTAATAATGTCAAAATGGCGATGGGTGAATCCTCAAAGAAAAATGTAATTTGGTCTCAGGTTCCAAAAAAAAGCCTAAAAAAGATTTTAAGAAGCAAAAGAAAAAAGTAGAAGAAAAATTGGGAAAAGAAATAAATGTAATACAAGAGAATCATAAAAAAAGAGTCAATACCATGGGTAAAGAAGTGCAAAAATTTACCAAGAAAAATACTCCGTAAAAAAATAGAATTGGTCAAATGGAAAAAGAAGTACAAAAGCTCACTTTAAAGAATTCCTTAAAAAATCAGGTTTTTACTAACTCAATGAGACACCAAGATATGATTTAAAATTTTTTAAAAGCAAAAAAAAAAAAAAAAAAAAATAGAAGAAAATATTACATTTCTCATTGGAAAAACAACTGACTTTAAAAATAGGTGCAGGAGAGATAATATAAGAACCATTGGATTAAATGTGTCATCACCCTCTCCCCTCCCCCCCAAAAAGGCTGGTCACCGTCTTTAAAGAAATTATCAAAAAAAAATTAAACCCCCAAACCCACCTTGATATATTAGAATCAGTGGGCAAAAAAGAAATGAATAGATTCTACTGATCATCACCTTAAAGAGATCCCAAATGAAAACTCCCAGGAATATCATAACCAAATTCCAAAACTCGCAGATCAAGAAGAAAATATTGCAAGCAATCAAAAGAAACAGTTCAAATATAATGGAACTAGTCAGAATTACTTAATAAGAATAGAAAGAAATAGATCTTCCTCAGCAGAATATAACACCTAGACAAAAACTGATTATGTATTAAGGCAGAAAAGCAAAAATAGTAAACATATCTTTTCAGATAACAGTACAATAGTAATTACATCCAATAATGGACAATGGAAAAAGAGATTAAAAATTCATTAGAAATTAATCTAATACTAAAACACAGGTACATCAAAGAACAAATCATAGGAGCAATAGATAATTTCATAAAGAAAATGACAATGAGACAAACAGAATTCGTGAGATGCAACCAAAATAGTGCTTAGGGGAAATTTATATCTCTAATGAACCTGGACATGCAATTAAAAAAAAAAAGAAAAAGAAAAAGAACAAATTTAGAATCTCCAATTAAATCCCAAATTGAAAATCAAAGCAGAGATTTATAAAATTGAAAAGTAAAGAGATCATTGAATGAATAAATAAAACTAGAAACTGGTTTAATGGAAAAAAACCCAATAAAATAAACATTTTAAATTTGATTTTACTACTATCAAAAATGAATGGAGTGAATTTACCACCCATGAAAAGGAAATTAAAACAATTGGTAGGAGCTATTTTACCCAATTATATGCCAATAAATTTGACAATCTAAATGAAATAGATGAATATGGACAAAAATATAAATTGCCTAAGTTAACAGAAGAAGAAATAAAGTACTTAAATAACCCAGCCTTAGAAAAAGAAATTGAACAAGTTATCAATGAACTTCTTAAGAAAAAAAAAACAACAACAACAAAACCCAGGACTAGATGGATTCAAAAGCAAATTCTACCAAATATTTAAAGAACAATTCAAATACTATACAAACTGTTTAGAAAACTAGGTAGAATCCTACCAAATTTTTTATGAAACAAATATGTTAATACCCAAACATAGAAATAAAATTTTCCCTAACGAATATCACTGCAAAACTTTTAAATAGAATGGTATACTAACAAAGAGATTATGACAATCTATCACAAGTGTCCTATACTAAGACCAGTTGGTATTTATACCAGGAATGCAGCATAATTGATCATATTAGTAATAAAACCAACTGAATTCCTTTTCATTAAAAGATAAATAATATTTATCTAAAACCATCAGCAAGCATTATTGGTGATAGGGATAAGTTAGAAGCCTTCCCATTACAGTCAGGGATGAAACAATCCTTAACACCTTTACTATTTAATGTTGTACTAGAAATGTTAGTTAATCCAATGAGAAGAAAAAAGAAAGGAAATAGAGCAGGCAATGAGGGAACAAAACTATTATTCCTTCCAGATGATACGAATTTACACTTAGATAATCCTAGAGAATCAACTAAAAATTACTTGAAATTGTTAATAACTTTAGCAAAGTTGAAGGATACAAAATAAAATCACATAAATCATCAGCATTTCTATATATTACCAACAAAGTCCAGCAGTAAGACAGAGACATTTCATTAAAATAACCGTAGACAACAGAAATCCAAGAGCTATATGAACACAATTATAAAACACTTTTCAACATATAAAGTCAGATCCAAACAATTGGAAACATATTAATTGCTCACATGTGGGCTGAGCCAATATAATAAAAATGGCAAATGTACCTAAATTAGAGAATTGAGTCAGATTTATAAAAACACAAGTCATAAAGGATTAAAGAATATGAAAAGGCAATTTTCAGACAAAAAAAGTTATCTATAGCTATGTGGAAAAAAATGCTCTAAATCACTGTTGATTAGAAAAAGCAAATTAAAACAACTTTGAGGTACCATCTTACTCCTATTGGGTTGGCTATTTTGACAGAAAAGGAAAAATCTGTATGTTCAGGGGATGTGGGAAAATTGAGACATGAGGAGAGAAATTTGGAACACGTAGTTTCAAAGGGCTATAAAACTTTGTATACCCTTTAGTCCAGCAATACCACTGCTAGGTCTCTATCCCAATCACATTTTTAAAAAAGGAAAGAGATATATATTTGCACAAAATTATTTATAGCAGGTCTTTTTGTGATGGCTAATAATTGGACATCAAAGGGATGCCCATCAAATGGGGAATCACTGAACAAGTTGTGGTGTGTGAAAATAATGGATTATTGTGCTATAAAAAATGACAAGCGGGATGATTTCAGAAAAACCTGAAAAAACTTACAGGAACTGATGCACAGTGAAATGAATATCGTATGTAATAATAGCAATATTGTTTGATGAAATACTGTGAATGACTTAGCTCTTCTCAGCAATACAATGATCCAAGATAATAATGTAGCAAGCTATTTGTCTTCAGAGAAAGAACTGATATTGAATACAAACTAAAGCATGCTATTTTTACTTTCTCTTTTTTTTATTCTAACCTTCTTGTACAAAATTACTAATATGAAAAAATTTTACATTATTAGACACGAATAAGCTCTATCTGAGAAGGGGGGAGGAATAGAGGGGAAACTCACAATTTTAAATAAAATTTTTAAAAGAAAAAAAAGAAAGTGATGTTTGGCCAGAACTTAGAGGACAAATTAGAGTAGAAAGAGACTAGTAGTTTAGATGAGTGGTAAGGAAAGCTTGAAAAAAAGGGCTGGAGATAAGGGCAAAAAAGAAGGGAATGGAAACAAGAGACACCACAATAGATGCAAGGATAGAATCATCACTTTGCAATTCATTGAATCTTTGAGGTGAGAGAGTGAGGAGTGAGATGATTCCATTTTCAGGCCCATGTTTCATACTTTTAAGCCATTTATCAATTCACTTTGAAAGAGATTTTAGAAAAAAAAAAATAGCTGTAAACAAATAGAACTCAGATCTAAATACCTTAAACAAGGCATACCTTTTCTACCTGCTGTGAATCCAGCAACTATTTTTCCTGTTAAAATGGCCTTCCATATATATCTGCTCTCTTTCATTGCCTTTGTCTTCTGTCATATAGGGAAGAGATGAACTTCTATGGAGGAGGAAAAGCCTGGCTTTTGTCACTTGTTATTTCTATTTCTCCACATTGACAGAATGATTTGCTCATCTCCTGCCATTCCTTTTGGTAACTGCTAGAATAAATAACAGCCTAGTAAACATTCATAATCTTATCAAGATCTTCAGGGATTTAGTTAGCTGATAATAAATTGGCTATTACTAACCAGTAGACTGAATTATATGGAAATAATGATATTATATTTGAATAACTAAAAGAAATGCATCTTAACATATTTTATAAAAATATTGGACCAAAATAAGAATGCTTCTAATAAATAATGAGGTGGTTGCTTTAAAAACAATAGCACAAAGTTAGGGTATCTTAATAGAAAAACAGTATCCAGATTTTAGGAGTCTATTATCTCATTGTATTCTATGGTACTTGAACCACATTGGGAGGATTGTGTTTAGTTCTGGGTATTTTAGAAGCAACATTGACAGACTGGAATGTGGAGGGACAATGTGGTGTAATGGGTAATAGTGGCTACGATCAGAAAGATTTGGATTCAGATTAATACCTCTGACATAAAATAGATCAAGTTACTTAATTTGAGAAGTAGTAGAAACCTCATCACTTGAAGTCTTAAGACAAAATCCCAATGGCTCCATCTGTCAGGTATGTTGAATTTGGAATTTTTGAATTTGGGATTTTGGTTTTCTTAGATGACCTTTGAAATATCTTTTCACTCAGAGATTCTAAAATGTGACTTATTCTGTGGGACCCCAGATGATAGTTCCATCCAAAGGAAACAAGTTTCAGACACTCAGAATTCTGCTCAATATAAAGACAAATAGTTAAAGAGATTTGTAATAATGAATAACTTGGTAAAGTAATGAGTGCCCCATTGCTGCAGGTACTCAAACCGAAGTTTTGTGCTCATCTGCCATGTCTTCTTTTTAAAATTTTATCATCATTTATTTATTTTGCCAAGGCAGTTGGGGTTAAGTAACTTGCCCAGGGTCACACAGCTAGGAAGTGTTAAGTGGCTGAAACCAGATTTGAACTTAGGTCTTCCTGGCTTCAGGCCTGATGCTCTGTCCACTGCACCACCTACTTGCCCCTTGCCATGTCTTCTAAAAGAGAATTCCTGCATCAGGAGATAGATTTGACTAAAGTGACCTCTGAGCTCTTTTCAAACTTGAGTCTTCTTGGATTCTAAGAATACCTTTTATCTGTGAATTTGAAAACACTTTACAAACATAATCTATTCTTAGATATCTCTTTAGAAAAGTTTATATTTCTCTCTGAGGAATGGAAAATCTTAAAAGGTTTGAGAAGTGAAATCAACTGTTGGAGGCTACAGGACAGTTGGAATTAAATTATTTGCTAATTCAATCACTAACAGGCATTTATTAAGCAATAGTTATATGCCAGGTGTTGGGAACATAAAACCAAAAATAAAACAGTCCTTACCCTCAAATTATTTATATCCTAGTGGGCAGAGTTAACACTTACGTATATGTGTTTGCACATATTATTTTTTATTTGCACACACACACACACACATATATATATGTATGTATAAAATATGCATGTTTGTAATTATACTTAGAAGATCCAACCTAGGTAGTCTCTTCAGGGACATCTTCATGCTTCTCTGTGTGCACAGAAAGGTATAACTCCTGATGAGCTATGATATACACAGAGAGAAAAAAGAGAGAGATGTAAACTTTACATAGAAGATGGAAAGCCATAAAGCCATAGGCATATGGAGAAGAACTAGCATGTGGTGTGATTTGTAAATAGACATAACCCATTCTACATCTCTAAGTAAAACTACAATTTCTATCTTAGTACAGAGTAAAAATAACTGGGAAGTTACTCTCTTCACCTGTCTTCAACAAGACATGAGGTAGAATTACATCTAAGTCTATTACATATCAGAGATTTCCAGTCTAGGGTTAAGATGCTCTTTTGTGGTTCAGGAAGAAAAAGTGTTTTCCCTGGTTCACAAGAATGCCAGTTTTCAGCTCATTCAGTTTAGCTTCCTTCCCCCCAATGCTGATTACCCAAAAGACAATCGTATATGGCAAGCAAATATAGTTATCAAAACAGGCAGCAAAATAGTGTTTGGGAAAGCTTTACCAGATCAATTTAGCCTGCGGAACATGTCAGTGTCAGGGGACTCAATACCTCAGTGATGGGAACAATCTCACCCTCCTAGAAGTTTCTGAGACACAAGTGCTGGGGATTAAGGAATCTTTTGGGATGCTGGCTCTTTCCCTTGTGCCTGAGGCTCTGGGACTTCTCTTCTGCTATTCAAAGTCTCAGTTTTACTCTCACTCTTTGTCTCTTGTTCTTTCTCACTCTCACTGTCTGTCTGCCTACCTGTCTCCTTTGCAGCTTCACAGAGTTGGCCTTGAGGGGACAGCTCAAATCTCATCTTGCTGGGATGCTAAACAGGTCATTGTTGGGATACATTAGCAGCTGAAGGGGCAGGAAAAGCCTCATTTCGTTATTGTTGTTGAGTTATTTCAGTTGTGTCCAACTCTTTGTGACCCTATTTGGGGTTTTCTTGGCAAAGATACTGGAATGGTTTGTCATTTTCTTCTCCAGCTCATTTTACAGATGAGGAAACTGAGGCAAATAGTTAAGTGACTTGCCCAGGGTCACTGGCTTCATTTAGAAGGTCACATTTGAATAGTGTTTTAGGAAACCAAGGATTCTAAAAAGCAAAGGTAAGGAAATATTGTTGCATTCCTGGTATGGGAATCAGCTAAATATTAGGAGGACGTGGAGGGGAAGATGAAGTATTATGTGCATGGAACAGCTATTTGGCCAGGATGGCTAGAGCGGAATTTGAGGAAGGTACAGTAGAAAAGGTAGGAGGGGCCAACCTCTGAGATTTAAATGTCAGCCAGAGGAGTCTTTATTTGATCCTGCAGGTACTAGGGAGCTATAAGTACAGCAGAACAATGACACAATTGAAGCTTGGGTCTGGCTGGGACTTTAAGAGGTCATTTAATTCATCCCTTCCTAGATAGATGGGAATTTATTTCCTCTTAAGAAAAACAAATACCAGCTTAGATATATGTGATACTTACCTTTCAAAGAACTTGGAACACTTTCATGTGTAGGTATGTCTCACTGTCTGAATATAGCATAGGAAAATACAAACCTACAAAATAAAAATTAGGTCAAAGAAATTTTTCATTAAAAAGGGTTCTTTAGGTTTATAAAAGGATTAACTTCACTGCAAGTTCATGCTTTTAAATAGCAATCTTTCCTTAGTGCATTTGAAATAGAATTTTACAAAAATCAGATCTATACTAGATATTTTAGAAACATCAGTTTTTTTTAAACAAAGTCTGTGAAATAATCTAACTGATGCATGCTTTATGTCGGTTTCTTTAACATTGGGAAGAGTAATTCCCTCACCCACCAGATCCTGATGGTTTTACCTTTATAACAAATCTCATAGATGTCCTCTTATTCGTCCTAACACTGCCATCATCCTAGTGCAGGCTTTCCTTCCCCACCTCATGCTTGGACTCTTGCTATTAGTCTGCCAGTTAGTCTGTCTGCTTCTTATTCCAGACCATCCTTTACTCAGCTGTCAACCCTGATCTTTGTAAAGTGCAGGTCTGATCATGTCACTCACCTATTCCATGAATGCCAGGGGCTCCCTGTTACCTCTGGGATCAAATATAAAAGCTTCTGCTTTCATTCAAAGCTTCTTAACTTGCCTCCCGACTCCCATTCCAGCCTTCATACATCTCATCTGCTTCCATGTACTTGGAGATCCAGCGACACTGACCTCCTTAACAAGATGCTTCTGTTTTCCAGCTGTTTTCATTGGCTGTGTCTCCTGTCTAGAATCTTCTTCTTCCTCATCTCCATCTTTTGGCTTCCCCAGCTTCCTTCAAGTATTGAGTGAAAATCCCACCTTCCACAGGCAGCCTTTTCCAATCCTTCTTAATTGTCTTCCCTCCACTGAATATTTACAATTTATCCTATTTGCACCTCGTGTGTCACAAAGTTGTTGGTATGTTGTTTTCCACATGAGACTATGAGCAACTTGAGGGCTTTTGACATCATTGTTATAACTCAGCCATTTTCAGTCGTGTCTGACTCTTTGTAATTCTATTTGGATTTTTCTTGGCAAAGATACCACAGTGGTTTGCCATTTTCTTCTCTGACTTGTTTTACAGTTGAGCAACTGAGGCAAACAGGGTAACTGACTTATTCAGAGATCCACCTAATTACCCCTACTTGTGTGACACGTGCCCCTCTTGATGCTTAATAAATGTTTATTTGACTGACCGATTATCACTCTTATTTAATAGACTGAGAAATAAGGACTTATTCATAGAACCAAATAAAGTACTTTGAATACTAGATCAATGTTTCCCCCACTTAAACCAGGCCATTTAAGATTCTTTGATATTTTATTTTTAAAATAGTGAAATATATGTGCGATCATAGAGCACTTGGACCAAAAACACACAAGTAAAATGATCAGAAAGTATTCTTTCAAGTGAGTGGTTTCTTTAAAGTAATCGTCTTGGGGAAAGTCATATATTTACATCATAGAAAAGTAGAACTAGAATATAATGCAGAAATTACCTTGGATCTTTAAAATACAGATCTGCAGTTGGAAAGGAAGGATTCCTAATCCATCTAGTCCAGTTTCTACTCTCATCTTACTGATGAAATATGGTTTTCCTCCTCATCCCCTCAGGTCACTCAGTTAAATACTACCATTTCTCAAACCACTTTGAGGATGGCTTTGGTGGAAGTATCTAGGCCACCTAAGAAACTCTCTCTTTATAGTTAACTCCAGTTGTTGTCCCACCTTATTTCCCAGACATAGCTCCAAATTACTCTTGGTAGTTTCCAGAAATTAACTCAACTGTCAAAGGACAAAAAAATGCCATCTCTGAAGGGTTTTCAAAGAAGGTGCTGTAGGCTCAGGACGCATTTCCAGAAAAAGAGTTCCAAAAATGCTTTGAGCCATGACAGCGTCACTGGATTAAATGCTTAACATCTTAAAATGATTAGTTTGAAGAAAGCAGCATTCATTTGGTTCTATACATTTGGGTGTGTGTATTAATAAATCAATCACATGGTTTTATAGTCACCAATAAATGTTAATGCTTAAAACAAACTGTGAAATGTCAACATTTTGTATTGGTTCTGCTCAAAAACCTTCCTCCAGAGTCACATAAACTTTTGTAATAAGCACAGTGCATCTCGGGAATATTTAGTAAATTATATACTTGGGCAAGTTCTTATTGATTCTGTTGGTCTGAGGTTAGAGTAATGTTTCCAAATGGTTCTAATGTTTGCATTTTTTCCCAAAACTTGGGAAAATTGTATGTAGATAGAAAAGCTATAATCCTGACTTCAAAAAGAGTTACATTTTTGTCCCAAAGCATTTTTTTTTCCCACAGAGGCAGCTAATAAATTTATAGCTGTGGGCTTAGGAGTAAGAACTTGCTTTGAGTCTTTTCTATGTGACTTACTAGTTATATGATTAGACAGTCAGTACAAATTTGTTATGTTCTTGTTCTTTGCCAGACCCTGTGCTGGGCACTGAGGGTAAGGGAGTCATGAACACATGTGCATATATAGGTATGTTGAAAAGAGATAGAAGATGATTAGGAAGAGAACAACTAATAGATGAGATCAAGAAAGGACTCATAAAATGTGACATGTGAATCTAACCTTGAAGGTTTGACCCAAACCTAAGGATCATGGGTAAATACCTTCATGCCTCCATGAATTAAGGATATTTCTGTTATTTCTTAAGGTTCTTGTGGGCACCAAACGAGAAGAATAACATACGTAAAGGCTTTTTTATTATTCTTATGAACTTAGTCCTTTAGTGCTTTATGTTTTTCAAAACTAGATAAAGAGGAAGAGGGAACATTTATTTAACACTCACTGTAGGTTGGGTAGTATATATATATGGCATAGTGGATAGAATGCTGGACTAGAGTGAAGAAGATTCATCTTCCTGAGTTGAGATAAGACCTCAGGCAATGACTAGCGCTGTGACCCTGCGCAAATCATTTCACCTTGTTTGCCTCAGTTTCCTCATCTGTAAAATGAGCTGGAGAAGGAAATGGCAAAGCTGCTCCAGTATCTATGCTAAGAAAATCCCAAATGGGGTCCTGAAGAGTCAGACAAGACTAAGACAGCAGAACAATAATAAATGGGGATAACCACTGTGCTGAGCTTTAGAAAAACCCAAGAAAATGAACCCCACTTTGAAGGAGATTTAAATTCTAATGGGGGAGGGCAGCACATGAAGAAGTGGAGAGCAAGGCAAGGCGGTCAGTGTGGAGCTGGAGCACATCTGAGAATGAACAGAGGAAATTGAGCGGTGTGGCTACAACTTCTGATGCTAGGACAGTTCTGCACAAGGACTCTCCAATGAGCCATCACCTTGCCCTCAGATTGGAGTCATCTTCAGTGTGTAAGGCAGCTGGTTTGGAGATGGGGCAGACCAGATGAGAGAGTGAACTGAGAAGTTGATTCTTTGTCATAGGCTTGTGAGGTATTACCCACTTGTTGCTGTCTGCATTTTATAGATAAAGAAACTAAGATCTATCAGTGGTCCTCAAACTTTTTAAATAGGGGTTCAGTTCACTGTCCCTCAGACTGTTGGAGGGCCAGACTATAGTAAAAACAAAAGCTCATATTCTATCTCTGCCCCTCAGCCCATGTGCCATAACCCAGTGGACCGCATAAACGTCCTCAGTGGGCTTCAGTTTGAGAACCCCTGGGAGAAACAAAGTGACATGTCCAGGCTCATATAGCCTGTAAATGTCAGATACTATGTAGAAACTCAGGTCTCCTGACTCTAAGACCCATATGCTTTACCACTATACCACAACCACCTCTATCACTTTAAGCACCGCATAAATGAGAGCTATAATTATTTTCAAATAGCACTTCAAATGTTAAAGAGGAACCTCAGTGGCAGAAAGCATAATTGCTTTTCTTTTTCATTATATGTAAACATGAGCCTATTGTTTTATCAGTTGCCTCACTGATAGGTTCCAAAAAACAGCACAATTGAAATTAAGGAATTAGTGAAAAATCCTATTTAAAAAAAAAAAAAAAAAAAGTAATTCTGATCAATTGGGTATCAGTTTAAAATAATATTATGGGGTAGTAATTTCACAAAATGACAGATTTTAAGCATTGCATATCTTTTAAAAAATTAAACATTTATTTTTAACCGTGTGTCACTATCTCAATTCTAAAAGCATTGCATATCAACAGCCCTATATTTGAATGTTTTTTCAACATCTTAACTTTGTCTTTCACATTTATATTTGTTGTTTTTTTTGGATTGCTTTTTAAAGAGGCTGGGTGGGCATATCTGGAAGCAAGTAAGTGTTTTAAAAATGTCTTATTGATCTTTATCATGAGACAGTTCCATAAGTAAATGTACTATTGGAAGGGGCATTTTTCCAAACAAAATCCGAAGTTTAACATTTTAAAATTAACACATTGATTTTACATCTCTGTAGACTCAGTTTCTCTATATATAAAATGAAAGGATTAGACTAGAGGTCCTGTGAGAGGTCCCTGCCATCTCTAAAGCTATGAATTCTATATGGTTCTCTTAGGTGGAAAACATATAGACTTTGAGAGATACAAAGATAACTAAGACATTGTTCCTGACCTCAAGGAGTGTATAGTCTAATTGGGGGAATTAAAACATTTAAACAAATAATAGAAACTAGAATATGCTTTATATGAATGTAGAATAGAAGGTGCACAGGGGCGGCTAGGTGGTGCAGTGGATAGAGCACCAGCCTTGAATGCAGGAGGACCCGAGTTCAAATCTGATTTCAGACACTTAACACTTCCTAGCTGTGTGACCCTGGGCAAGTCACTTAACCCCAGCCTCAAAAAAAAAAAAAAAAAAAAGAGAATAGAAGGTGCACTGAGATCAAACAAGGAATGTTTTTATACACACACACGTAAAACATTCATTGTATATACCTATTAATGCACAAATGCATACATTCTAGATTGGCAATTAGTATGACTTCATTTTGTAACGGGTTTTCAATATTTTCAAGCTGAAAGGTTTATACAAGATTAATTATAAAGTTGGAGAGGCCCATTTTCTTAGCAAAGCACACATTGCCTAACCTCTCATTAACATTAATGAATGTTATCTATGTGTACTGAGAGAAGAAACCTCTAATTGGGTTTATTTTTCTTAAGTAGAGATAGAAATATCTCTCCAAAGTGTAATATAAAAGCATTGCTCACCTAATACAAAAAGTGGAACCTTTGCTAATTCAAGCCAATGATAGGGTCTGCCTAGAATAATTAAATTTTGTGACATTAGCAAGTTGGGGGAAGCCACAATAAAAATCTCCTGCATCACAAAATATACTTAGTTCATTAAGCTGTAAGTAGAATTTAGCCTTAATTATTTATGATAATAGTCTTTAGGATACTAGTCAATATGCTGCAGTCTGTTTTGTACAAGTAATGGAATTCTCCTATGTGGTGAACATGCCATAATCTTGCTATTAAGTCTTCTCTGAGAGATGGTAAAGGATGATCAGGGTTTTCATGGGAATGATCAAATTTATACTACAATCATCATGCTCTGTGCTTCCATGAGATTCATGGATCTCAAAGCACTTTACAAGGATTCATATAAAACACAAACACTATTCCTGGAAGGAATGTGTGTTTTTACCATCTCTGCTTTATTATAGATAAGGAAAAGCAGATTGACGAGTGATAAAGTCATTACCAATGGTCACATATCAGTTGATTGATTTGACTTTAATAAAATTAAATAAGGATCTGGCCTAGTATGTAATCAAGAAACCAAGCTTACAAGGTGCTTTTTTTTCCCCCCTCCAGTTTAATAGGAAGCATGGTTATATCTTACCTTCATGGAATTTAAGCTCCTAAAAGGGAGGGACTATGTCTTGCAATATTTCTGCATCCTGTTCATGCTCTGAACAGGTCCATGCATTCATTTATTCATGTAGCTACCGAGTAATGCATTATACCGTGTGCTGGATAGCATCCAAAGATGAATGACCCACTGTGTTCATGGATTTTACAGTCTTTAAGAAAGCTACGACATATAGACAAATATAGTACAAAATAGAACAAGATAATGGTGGGAAAATAAAAAACACAGTGCTGTGAGAAATTGGAGGGAAAGGGCAGAGAGTTGCCCATAGTGAATGCTAAGACCTATAGGTTCAACAAATGGATGATTCACCTTATTACAGCAGTGATTAAGTACTTCAATGATTCCTGCCTTGAGAGTTAGTTTTATTTACTATTTATTATTTTATTTGCCTCAGCTCTTTAGCCCACAGAGGAATCAGCTGTGGAGTATTTGAAACCTTTCCTTATTGCCACTTTATCTTTGCATTTAGGGTAGAACTGAATTTGTTATGGAGAGAGATTTTTCAGCTGTTTTGTTTTGTTTTCTGTGATGTCAAGTAGGTCAAAACCTTTGTGTTTCAAGGGTCCATTTTTCTCCTTGTAAGTCTTTCTATTCTTTGAACTCTCAAACTGGACAGTGCTAACAGGGAACCTTTTTTGATGCTTTTTCTAGTTTCTTACTGAGCAGTTTTATGTAGCTTTTTTTTTTTTTTTAACTGTATATTTGATTCCTGCCATAATTTACATTCTAGACATTTCTAAAGTTTGTCCCCAACATGCTGTGGAACGCTGAAAAAACAAAGCTCATTTAAAGAGGAATGAACTTTTAGCTCTGTCCTCTGTGACAAATTCCAGAGCATCTCTACCTTGGGGCAACTTGGGTCACCATTTCGCTTCTCTGACCCCTCCTAACCTGTACCAGTCAGCAGGCTAGCACTAATGTCAGTACTGTTTACTTGGACAAGACTGATAGCATCCAGGTGGATTTCCCAACCCCCCCCCACCCCCTTTCCTCTTCTCACTACTCCCCCACATTTTTTTTGAAGGCTGAGGTATATGTTTGCCAGTCAAAAAGTTAAACACTAGATCCTTGGTACAAAAAGACCAGGAAGAGCAGTATTTTTTTTTTTTTTTCTTTACATTAGTTGATTTGTTTTCTGACTACAGAGTAAATGGAAAAAAAAAAATCATATTTCTAGTGTCTTGGTAAGGTCTCCTGACCTGACTTTTTATTTACTATGTTTTTTCCTTTATGTGTATCAAGCAGAGATTAATGGGTCCTTATTGCATCCCTGGGGGAATCTTACAATGAGGTCACTTTTGATGAACTTTATTATTAGGGTTGCTATGGAGCATACCCTTTTGTAGAGGATAATTTTAAGTGGTAAAGTAGATTGACCAGAAGATTATAAGTTCCCTGAAGGCAGGGAAGATAGTATTTAGCTATCACTAGCAACAAATCATTTCCTCCTTTAACTAACAAATGTATTATCTTCATAAACACCAAACATTTATTGAACCCCACCTACTTCCTGGAACCCAGGTTGGTATCTTGTTTAGAGTAGTACCATTTTCTCCCTCCTCTATGACTCCTACTTAAAACTGGATTTTAGTTTTTTAGACTGTAAACCATTAGTATTATATACGTTTTTTTATCATTCTCATTGCCTAGCTCTGTATACCAGTAGGTGCTTAACAGAAATTTGATAAATTCTGTAAAACATGTTTGGTAGCAATCTAATAAAAATGACAAAAATAAGCAGACAGTTTTGAAATAATTTGTTTTTCATTAGCTAAGGGAAATAAGAGGAAATAAACAAGTGGTTTTAAAAATTTTTTAAATAATTATTTCATAGCGTGTAAACTCTGAAACATCATTGTTTAATGATGTGTACTTGCTACTGTTGAAGTGGAATTGGCGGCTAGGAAATATAGGAAAGGTGGAAGATAGACATTTTGTATCAAGGTCAGGGGAAGAAGAAAGTATTTCTAGGCTTGTTGAAATATGTGTCATTCTGTATGAATTTTAGTTTCCCAATATATTTGGTACCCACATGATGTTTATCCATACATCTTAACTATTTGTTGGTATATATGCTGATGGATATCCATGAGCGTGTCCAACAGCCAAGGGGCAAAAAAAATTGCTAAGAGGCATAAAACAAACTCTGCATTAAAGAAACTTAAAATATTATTATCTAAGTTAGCTAAAGGGGCAGGACTAACGGTAACAACAATGGAAATGAAGCTAAGTGTATATTTGAGAGATTTTGAAGAAAAAGTAGATGTATAATGGATATTTGAATGGATATTTGTGTGATTTAGACTTGGTGGCTGATTGCAGATGGGCTTTTGTGCAATGTAGGGAATTAAAAGAGAACTGGATTTGGAATTGGATCCTGTGGGTTCAAATCCTGACTCTGCCACTTGCTATTTATAACATTAAGCAAGCCATTTTACAAATGTGCCTCATCAGTAAAATGAAGATCTTGAACCAGTGAAAATGAGTATTTGCCCCAAGAGGAAAGTTATGAAAGAAGGCTAATTTGGGGGTTCAGCTTTAGCCATGGATTGTATCTCCAGGGGTACAGAGTAGAAGTATAATAAATGACAAAGCTCAGTTTCGGATGTTCTGAGTTCATGGCACTCGTATGACAAACAAAAAGCAGAACCATGTAGGCTAGGTATTTGGACACTGGGTAAAGGTGCCAATGTTTTGAGATAGGTCAGTATGGAGACAAATATTTTGAGAGAGAGACAGACAGGAAGATAAGAGAATGCACGCCAAATAGAAGACGGGGCTGGTTTTTGAGAACGGGATTTGTCAGGAGATGAGCTAGAGAGCCTGGGTATAGATAAGATTTGGAACAGTTGTTTGCAATACTTTTCAGACTATTTTTAAAAACCTGTTGTTTTTGGTTGGTAAGGGTGAGTAATGGCGATTGGAGCAATTCAAGTCAGGGGATCTGTGGATACAGGCTGCTGCTGATCATGATAATAGCGACAACAACTGGCATTTATGTAGTCCTTTAAGGTTTGCAAATAGGCAGCTAGGTTGCAAAGTGGGTAAAGTACCAGAGAAGACTTCTTCAACTCTTGTCCTGAACACTAGCTATGTGATCATGGGCAAGTCACTTAATCCTATTTGTCTCAGTATCTTCACCTGTAAAATGAGCTGGAGAAGAAAATGGCAAACCATTCCAGTGACTTTGCCAGGAAAACCCCAGATGGGGTTATGATGCCTCAGAGGGCTGCACAACAAAGCAACAATAAATTAAGGTTTGCAAAGTGCTTTACAAATCTTATCTCCAACAGCTTTGAGAGGTAGGTCGAATTATTATCCCCAGTTTTCTCATCTGAGGCAGATATTAACTTGCCCAAGGTCAGTGTAGCTAATCAGTGTCAGAGGTGGGAGTTAAATTTGGATCTTCCTAACTCCTAGCTCTCGTCTGCTGCACCACTAAGCAACTTTGGTCCAAGTGAACTATATCTTTAGATGGGAGGGGGGAAAACCATCTCACAGATGTAATTGCTGAACTGTTGTCAGCGATATTTGAAGAATTGTGGAGAGCAGGTGAGGGACTAAAAAGGACAAATGCCTTCATTTTACACACACACATCCCAAAAAAGGGAAGAGAATGGAACATGCAAACTTCAGCCCAGGAATCTTGACTTGGATTCCTGGAAAAAAATTTTAAATTCTAAGAAAAATTAAGGAGATTATTAGTGAACACCTAGAAAAGGAAATGCTGATCATCAAAATCGCCTAATTTGATTTCATTTTTGCCAGGATGGGTATATGCAGTGGGAGTGGGAAGAGAATTGATATAGATACAAATATTATGTTTTTGCAAAGTATTTGATAAAGTGTAACAGGCTGTTACAACAAGTTGCAGAGATGTGGGCTAAATTATAGTGCAATTGCACACATTCCAAAATGGATGAGCAGTCAGTCTCAGAACAAACTTCTTGGGGCAGGGGGTCTATCCAAAGCTCAGCCCAGGGACCTGCGCTTGGTCCTGCCTTGGTTAACATTTGTTCCAATCAATGAAGCATAGATGGCTTCTTTAGCATATTTGCAGATGATGGAGAACCAGGAGGAATGGCTAACATCATAATGCACAGCAGTGTCAGGATCTAAAAAAAAGATTTTGACATATTAGAAAACTGGGCTGAATCTCATGCAATGAGATTTAATAAGGATAAATATGGACGCTTCCGTGCGGGGTTCATAAAATCAGCTTTCCAAGTCCAGGAGGGAAGAAGCATGTTTAGGCAGCAGCTTCCAAAAAGATCTGGGGCTGCTTGTAGCCTGCGAGCTCAAGAGTTAATAGTGTGATAGAGCAGCCGAAAGGGCTACCTCTGGAGGTTGCAGGCTTCCCTTTAATGGATGCCTTTAAGCAAGATTGGACAACCACTTACTTAGTATGCTTAAGTGGGATTGTTTTCTAAAGCATAGATTGGACTAGATGATTGATGAGATCCCTTCTGACTCTGAAATTCTTGGATGCCATTGATTCTCTTCTGTTCCTGTGACTGCCAATAGGGTAACTCATTGGATATTCTTGGGAAAGTGATAATAAGATCCCGACCTTTCTTTATATCTTAATGCTGTCCAACTTCAAGACTTTTTGTAAGGGATGTGCATGTGAAAGTAGCTATGAGAGAGAGTCTGGATGAGATAATACCAAAAAGCAAGGCAGGAAATGAATTGCTTTAGAAGGTCTTAGGAAGAGAGGGAAGTACAGTGGAAAACAGGTTAGAGTGCTGGACCTGAAGTTAGGAAAACTCATTCACCTGAGTTTCAAATATGGTCTCGCTAGTTCCAGTGATCTTGTGCACCCAGAGAGAGGACTGGGGGGGGGCTGAGTGTGGATCACAACATAGTATTTTCACCTTTTTTGTTGTTTTTTGCTTTCATTTTGTTTTCTTTATCATTTTTTCCCCTTTTTTGGACTGAATGTGGATCACAACATAGTAATTTCACTTTTTTTTTGTTTGTGTTTTTTTTTTTTTCATATTTTTTCCTTTTTGTTCTGATTTTTCTTTTGCATCATGATAATTGTCAAAATACATATAGAAGTATTTCACATGTTTAACATGTTTGATCATTTGTCATTTAGTGAAGAGGATGGAGGGAAGGAAAGAGAAAAAATTGGAAACACAAGGTTTTGCAAAGGTGAATGTTGAAAATTATCTATGCATATGTTTTGAAAATAAGCAGCTTTAAAAAAAAAAAAAAGACAATTATGGCTTCAGACACTTACTAGCTATGTCACCCTGGGGAAGTCACTTAGCTTGTTTGCCTCAGTTTCCTCATCTGTAAAAATGAAGTAAAGAAGGATATGATCAGACATTCCATCTCTGCCTCCCCTCTCCCTTCCAAGGAAATCCAACTAAGTAACAACAACCACCTAAATAGGATCATGAAGAAGTGTATGTCAGAAAACAACTGAACAGCAACACAGTAAAAAATGTGCTTGGTTTGGGATCAAACACTATGAATTTCAATCCTACCTATAGTGAGTTACAACAAATCACTTAATCTGTCTGGGTCTCAGTTTCTCTTGTTGCAAAAAGAGCAGCTTGGAACTAGATGCCCTCTCAGGTCCTTCCAGCTCTAAATCTGCAGCCTGTGATGGGAAGGTTAGGAACTGGCTGAAAAGGAAACTGAATAATCTGTCTAACCAATGTCCCATGGTCAGCAAATGGACAAAAAGTGGGCAGACACACTTTCTTGGTACTTGGAGCTTGAATCCAGTGTCATTGCATTAATTTCCTGCTTAAAAAGAACATTGAAGTGTGGTGAGAAATAAAGTTAGATAGAAGAAGGGAACTTGTGTCTGTGGCTAGAATTACCAGGATTCTTGTTACATATCTTAGACTCTTCCCCTACCTCACTGCTGTCATCATTCAGGGGTGTCTCCAGTCATCCGAATCTTTATCTTGCTACTGGACCCAGATGAATAAAGTATAAAGTGAGGCAGGTGACCTTGCCCAGCCTCCCTTACTTAAATCCATTCCCTTGCATGTCATAGCATCATCTCCCTGATGTCATGATCTTCTTGAACAAATAATTATACAGCAAGATTTCATTGCTGGAAAAATAAAATGATCCTAAGTTGATTTTGACAAGATAGTCTCATTGGATAGATGCCAGGAGATGGTGTTATAGGAAGCTTCTAATATTTACTGTATACAAATCTGTAATGTCTCTGTTAATGAAGAAAAGGCATTCCAGTGAGAGTACATTGTTAGATTTGAGGTAGGAAAAAATATAAAGAAGACACATCCTTTTTTGCTACATCATCATGGCATAGAGGTAGTTCTGTATTCTCAAATATTATGTCAGTAGGGAGCAAGTTAAAGTGGGTCCTATTGCCATTCATTCATTCACTGTTCATTAAGCAATATTATGTTCAAAGCACTGTCCTAGGATCCAGGATTTTGGATATCAAATATGACAGCCATTGCCCTTGAGGTCACATTCTATCAAGCTGGAGTGGCTTCCAATTTGGGTCTAGTTATGAGTCACATATCTATTACCAAGCACTAGCCTAGCTAAATTTGCAGAGGCTTTTAGATCAGTCATTTAACAAGGAAAGTCATTTTCCCCCTTCATCCAAAGCAATTGATACAATCTGTGTTTCTTTTATTATTATTATTATTATTATTATTATTATTATTATTATTATTATTATTATCATCATCGTATGGTATTTTTATTTTTTATTTTCAGTCCCAAATTTTCTTTCTCTCTCCACAGCCTCCTCTACTCATTGAAAAGATACATGTATATATGGAATCATGAAAAATATTTTCACTTAATCCATATTGAGGGAGGACAGATGCAAGAAAAATTTTTTTAAAATTGCTACAATCTGCACTTGGGTCCATTGTTTTTCTGAGATGAAGAACAGAATTGTGGAGGAACAACTAATTCTTTCATAGTTGATTTAATATTGCAGTTATTTATTCGTTGTTCTACTTTTGCTCACTTCATTTTGTATCAATTCCCATAAATCTTCCCAAATTTTTCTGAAATTAACTCCCTTGTCATTTCTTTTAACAAAATAGTAGTCATCACAACCATATACAACAACTTGTTTAGATGTTTACCAAATAATGGGTATCTCATCAGTTTTCAATTCTTTGCCACCACAAAAAGAGCTGCAATAGATACTTTTATACACATTTGTCCTTTTCCTTTTATATTAATTTTTTGGGGTAACAGACTATTAGGTCTGTTTTATAGCCCTTTGGGCATAATTCCAAGTTCTCCAAAATGGTTGGATCAAGTCACTATTCTATCAACAGCAATGTATGAGTGTCTCAAGTTTTTCTACACCCCCTCCAGCATTTGTTATTTTCCTTTTCTGGCATATCTGATGGATATGAGATGGTATCTCAAGATTGTTTTAATTTGTACTTTAAAATAAAGTTTTAGAACATTTTCATATTATTTTTATAGCTTTGATTTCTTCTTCTGAAAATAGTTTGTTCAATTCTTTAGCCATTTATCGATTGGGGAAATGGCTCTTGATTTTTTATAAGTTGTCTGCAATCCCTTGTGTATTTGAGAAATGAGAACTTTATGAGAGAAACTTTCTATAAAATTTCTCCCCTTTCTGCCAAGTTTCCCGTTTTCCTTTTAATTTTCACTGTATTGGTTTTGTTTATGCAGGCACTTTTTAATTTAATGTAATAAAAATTCATCTTGCCTCCCATGATCCTTTCTGTCTCTTATTTGGTTTTGAACTCTTCCCTTATTCAGAGATCTGACAAATAATTTTTTCCATGTTCCCATAATTTGCTTTTGATACTGTCCTTTCCATCTAAATCATATATTCCTTTTGAGTTTATCTTGGTATGTGATTTGAGATGTTGTTCTGTGTCTAATTTCTGCCAGATTTCCCAACAGTTTTTGTCAAATGTTGTTTTACTTTTGTTGTCAAAGAGGACCATTACATTGGGAAATAATAAGCTCTTGTTCCAGTAGCTTGGTTCTTTGATTGTGTCAAACACTATGATATTGTGGTCATTTATTTATTGGATACTTAATCTATTAATCAGTCACTCTTTTTAATTTTTTACTTGCTTTTTATTTTTCCAAATATATGCAAATAGTTTTCAACATTCACCTTTGCAAAACCTCAGTTTCAAATTTTTCTCTATCTGCGTTGAGAGAGAGAATTATGTTTTTCCCTTTTTGATCTGATTTTTTCTTGTGCAGCATGATGACTATACGAATATGTTTAATCTATAGTGGATTATTTGCTATCTAGAGGAGGGGAGAAAGAGGGGAAAAAAGAGAATTTCTTCATCTGAAAATCATATCATTTGACCATTTATCAATTGGGGAGTGGCTTGTATTCGTATAACTCTGAGTCAATTCTCTATATATTTTAGAAATGAGACCTTTATCAGAAACTGGGTATAAAATTTGTCTTTCTGCTTTCTGCTTCTCTTCTAAATGTGGCTGCATTGGTTTTGTTTGTACAAAACCTTTTTAACTTAACATAGACAAAAGTATCCATTTTGCATTTTATAATGTTCTCTAATTCTTTTTTGGCTATAAATTCCTTCCTTCTCCACAGATCTGAGAGGTAGACTATCCCTTGTTCTCCTGTGCTTATCACCCTTTATGTCTAAATCATGAATCCATTTCCACCTTTTCTTGTTAGAAGGTGTTAGGTGTTGGTCAGTGTCTAGTTTCTGCCATGCTATTTTCTAGTTTCCCAGCAACTTTTATCAAGTAGTGATTTCTTATCCCAGAAGCTAGTCTTTTTTTTTTTTTAATATCAAACTCTAGATTACAGTAATCATTGACTATTGCAATCACACTTTTTAAAAAATGAATACCAGATAGTTTTGAAGATTACCATTTTGGAGTCAAGTTTGAGATCTGGTACTGTTATGCCATCTTCATTTTTTCCCAATTGATTGCTTTGATACTCTTGACCTTTTGTTCTTTCAGATGAATTTTGTTTTCTTTTTTCCTAACATTATAAAATGATCGTTTGGTAGTTTTGCTAACTATGGCATTAAATTAGTGAAACTACATAGATTTCCAGTGATCATTGGTGGAGGGTGCACCCTTGCCAATAAAATCGCAGATTCATGATTTATTGAAATAAAGTATGGATTCTAAGACAAGGATCATGGGAGAGGTATCATAGCATGGGAAAGAGCACTGAATTTAGAATAAAGAAGAGTTTAAATTTGAGTTTTGCCTCTTAAGACTGCCACATAAAATAGAGTGTCAAAAACACTCACTGGGAGTTTGTCTCTTCAATGGCAAAAAGAGGGGGGTGAACTAAATGAATTAAGTCCTTTCCAGCTCTAACTCTATGATTCTATGATTTGGGACCCGTGAAAATGAAGTTGCTTACAGTCACTGTTGGACAGCATCTTCCATACTCCTAAGGCATATGTCTAAGGTTTAAATAAAGCAGTAGATGGTATCCTTAAAAGATCTGCAGAAATGCAATAGGGCTGGAGTGCAGAGGTGGAAAACCATTCCAGTTACAGGGAAGAGCTTTAGCAAGAAAGTGTGTACCACAGAATTAAGGCTAATGTTACTGAAGTTAAGGTTAGAAAGGTAACATGGTAACAGACCATGGAAAGCCTTGAATGACAGACTAAGCAGTTTGGACTGTAGTAAGAAAGCAATTAATGATTTTTGAGCTGATGAGTGAAGTGTTCTGATCCATGCTTAAGGAAGATGAAAAGATTACTGAAGGAAATGACTGGAGATGGAGAGGCTGATTAGGAAGCTTAATCTTCAATTGTCCCCTCTTTTACCCTTCTTTTGTGTCGTGGGATGAGGTGAGCTTCCTTCTCTGTGAATCTAGCCCTTTTACTTTCTCTCTTAATTCCCTTCTTTTATTTATGCCTTATGAGCTTTTCTACATCAGTCATTTTCTCTTGTTCAAATTTCACTCTTTCCCTTACTATTAACTCCCTCCCTGCTACCTACAAACATGCTCAGCATTCCCTTATCCTTAAAAAAAAAAAAAAAAAAAAAAAAAATCAGGGCAGCTAGGTAGTTAGTTCAGTGGATAGAGCACCAGCCCTGAAGTCAGGAGGACTTAAGCTCAAATCTGGCCTCAGACACTTAACACTTCCCTAGCTGTGTGACCCTGAGCAAGTTACTTAATCCCAATTGCCTCAGTAAAAAACAAAATCTCTTGGACTATTTTCCTCTCAAGGTATTCTTTCATCATCAAGCTTCTCCTCTGATTGCTAAACACTTAAAAAAAGAACAGTTATATCTTCTATTATATTGTGTGTTAGGGGAATATTGCCTCCAATATGGAAAATCCACATAAATGGAATTATTATTGTATTAAGAGATAAAATATGTTGATATTACACTATACTGTGCATATATTTTATGCATTTCTGAATTTCTAAACATTTTCTGTCATGCTTGGTTTCTGCAAAACTCCCCAAAATTCCCATTTAATTTGTTTTTCTGTTTTTGATTTTCCCCATCACAAGTTTCAATATATCACAGGTTGGAATAAAAAATTTAATTGGGGGGAGGGAAGGAAGCAGCTAGATGCTACAGTGGATAGAGCACTAGCCTTGAGTTCAAAATAGACACTTTACACTTTCTAGCTGTGTGATCCTGGGCAACTCACTTAACCCGAAATGCCTTAAAACAAAAACAATAATAATTTCCTCCCTTCCTTCCTCCTTCCCAAAGACAGCATATAATCCAATATCAGTAAAACATGTGCATTTCTTCTAAACATATTTCTACATTCATCATGTAGCACAGAAAAAATCAGATCAAAAGGGGAAAAAAGGTGAGAGAGAAAAAAAAACAAAAAGTGAAAATACTATGCTTTGATCCACATTCACTCTCCATAGTTTTCTCTCAGGTGCAGGTGGCACTTTCCCTCCCAAGCCTATTGAAATTGCTGTGAATCACCTCTTTGTTGAAAAGAGCCATTTCCATTAAAGTTGATCGTCACATCATCTTGTTTTCGTGTACAATGTTCCCTTGGTTCTGCTCACTTTACTCAGCTTCAATTTATCTAAGTCTTTCCCAGGCTTTTCTGAAATTATCCTGCTCATCATTTCGTATAGAACAATAATATTCCATTACAAATACATACATACATACATACATATTATAATTTATTCAGCCATTCCCCAACTGATGAACATTTATTTAATTTCAAGTTCTTTGCCACTATAAAAAGAGCTACTATGATAATTTTTGCACATGTGGGTCCTTTTCCCTTTTTAAAATCATTTCTTTGGGATACAAACCCACTGGGACAGTCTACTTTGGAGATCCCATCTGATCCCCATCCAAGTTTTAATATCAACTCTCCTCAGATACCATGTATTTCCATATATTCCGTCCAAATTCTTCCATGATTTCCAGTCTTGGGCCTTCAAAAGATCTTCCCTCATCAGTGTAAACTCAATATTTCCCAAACTGATCTTTTAATCTTTCCCCCTAAATCATTCTTCCAACTATTGATGATACTACCAGCCTGAGTTACTTAGGTCTTAAATCTCAGAGTTTACCCTTCACATCCAATTTTTTGCTAAATCCTGCTGATTTTAATCCAAACTAAATCTCCCTCAATCCTGTACCCCCGTCTCCATTCACACAACTCCTACACAATTACTACATTTACTCATACAGGTTCTAATCACCCCTCTTATGGACTACTAAAAAATAGCCTCTCAATTTTTTTTTTTAATCTAGTGTTTCTCTTTTCCCGTTCAGCTTTATAGCAAGCAAAATGATTTTTCATTTCACACATATTACTATGTCACTTGCCTGTTCAAACTTCAGTGGATTTCTATTACCTAGTTTAAAATACAGACTTCTCCTCCTGGCATTTAAGGCCACCCACACAATCTGGCTCCAACTACCTTCCAAGACTTTTTATACATGACTCCCTTCATGTTGTAGCCAAATTTGACATTCCATCACCCACCTCCATGTATTCGCAGGGTTTATAATTCACTTTCTCCTCATCTCTGCTTCTGAATTTCAAGTCTCATCTTAGATGCCAGTTTCTCTATTAAGACTGAATTGAGATGGCTGTATTCCACTAGAAGACAGGTGTCAGTGTCCAAAGTTTGTATGCATTTTATTGAAACAAATTTTATCACTAAAAGATTTCCAACTAATTATCCAGAGAAGAGATGGAAAAAAACCATACCTCTAAGTCACATACTAGGGAGATGGGGGTCTATGGGTACACAATATCAGATAGTAAAGACAGGACAATTTGAATCCTCAAGTTTCCTTACCTGTTTTTCTATGTCACCAGGAAAATTCTAATGATATAAAAGTGCTGGGAAATATCTGGGGTTTTAAAAAGCAAAAGGCATCAATACAACTTTAAAAAATGATTTCAGAACAATAACCTGATATGACACAGTAAAAGAGCACATTGATGTGCTCTTTAATAACCTTTGAAAGTGTTTGAATTGAGCATGATAAACCTTTACTTGAGGGGAGAGCATGGCAAAGAATAAACTAGGTTTGCTTTATTTTAGATGAACTTTGAATTATTCCATATTATATCTTAGTCTTCCAAATATTCTCCTACTTTCTTTTTGGTGAGGCATTTGGGATTGTGTGATTTATCCGGGGTCACACAGCTAGTTCTCAATCGACTATGCCATCTAGCTGCCCTCTAATACTCTTTTTCCTACTAAATTGTCATAGATGATCATGGGACTCTTGTCAGAAATGAAAAATTTATATATTTTTCAAATCAGTTTGATAAACTTTCTTCATTTTTTATAGAACCAAACAATCAACAAGCATTCATTAAAGCATTTACTAAGTGCTAGGAATTGAGCTAAGTACATTGGGGATACAAAAAAAACAAAAACATACATACAAACTATCCATCTCTTCCTTTGAAGAGCTCACATTCCAGTGAGAAAGAAGAAATAGAAATAACTAGGTATGTATAAAATCTATGCAGATCTATGGAGGTAATTTCAGAGGGGAAGACACTAGTGCCTGGGGTTAGGGAGTAGGGAGAGCCTGCAAAAGGTGGCTTTTGAGCTGAGCCTTGAATGAAGTCAGGGAAATAAGAGGCAAAGATGCAGAGGGAATGGATTCCAGACCTAGAGCCAACAAGTAGGTAAGGAGGAGCACCTATGCTGGTGTAGGTGGATTGGGCTTGGAGGGGTGCCTAGGTGATCTGTATTGTAACCTTCTAGCTCCCAAACTATGGATCTACTAAAGTTTGCCAGGTTGAAATCATATTTGTAGAAAACCAAAATGATTTTCATTTTCCAAGTGTTGATTTAATGATGAAAGAGCTCATTTAATAATTCTCTAGAAAATAGCATGCTGTTTAGAAATCTAAAAAATGAGTGTTTGTTGATTTCACCACAGAAAGTTCATTTGACTGTTTCTTGGTATTAGTGCCATGTGACTTGAATGAGATTTTATCTTAAATCTCTCCTTCTCTAGTATATCTCTTACTTGCTCAGACCAGGGAGCTTCCCTCTTTACATTGGGTTTCACAGCTTTCAGAGACAAGTTTGCTCAGTCTTGTCCAACTTTTTATACCCTCATTTGGGTTTTTTAGCAAAGATACTAGTATAACATAACTAATAATTGTATAATTTGCTCATTTGCTGATGAAGAAACTAAGGCAAATAGAGTGAAATGAATTGCCCATGTTCAAATACCTAGTAAGTTGTATAAGGGCAGATTTGAACTCAGGAAGATGAATCTTCCCGACTCCAGGCCAGTGCTCTTGTCCAATGGGGCCACTAAGCTTCCCCAAGAGACAAGTAGTAGGTGATAACAGGCGGTTTGTAATTTTAAAGACTAGATCTATATAACTAGTGAGACTATTACATAGTATGGCACTCTGAGAGATGTCTGCTCCTTCAGATTTGTGCTTATTTAATCTTGATATAATCCAGTGAGTTCATGATAAAAACCCCCTCTGGTACCTTATGTTTACTCACATTCACTGTGTTAGGGCTGGTCTGCCTAATTATGAGTGGCTAGTCGCACTGTGTGTAATCTGTGACGTAATCTGGCTTAATTGGTAAGTAAAACCAGCAGCATATGTAACTGCTAAGGGTGGAGTGGTGTACTGCAGCTACTAATTAGCTTTAAGTGATGGTAAATGGTAGCACTTTCACAGAATCTGTTTGCAGGCTTCTCCCTTACCCCCACCTACTAGCCTCTGTACAGAAATGTGGAGTGTAGTGGGAAGAGCATTGCCCTGGGAGTCAGGAGCCCAGGCATTCACTCACTCTATGGCTTAAAAACTAATTTCACCCTTTGCCTCAGTTTCCTTATTTGTAAAATGAGACAGTTGGACAGGATGATCTCCGAGTACTAATATTCTGTGCTTGTATTGAATGTCCCACAACAAATGAGATGAAACTGACCTTTTTCCTTGCTGTCCATGTTTGAGTACTTTGTGCAAAAAAACCCCTACATTGGATGTAGAAAGGGCTATAAAAGTCATCAGGAACTCATCCCTAATCTCTGGAGCTTTCAGTCTGTGAGAGGAGAGGTAGATGCCAGGATGTGATAAGTGTTCCTTTAACAAATACAAAGAAGGGTTATCAGTGTTTAGAAGAGACTTAGTGTCTGAAAGTTTCATGGAAAGGGGCAGCCCAAAAGGTGGGCAGAGCCAAGTTGGACCAGAACAGGCCAAGAGCATTATTTTGAACATTGAGTATTCTGCTTTAGCTGGAGCCACACAATTAATAAAACTAGAAAGGAAGATTAGGTAGGGCCAGATTATAGAGGTCCTTAACTACATAGATTCTACAAAAAGGCTCCTTAACATTTTTTGTCATAAACTCCTTGGACAGTTTTGTGAATCCTGTAGATCCCTTCTCAAAATGATATTTTAATACATAAAAAATAAACAAGACTATAAAGGAAAGCTTTGTATGTCAAAATACAATTATGAATAAAAAAAAAATTCCACAGACTTCAGATCACCTCTACTCCTCATGAACAGATTATCTGGGATTTAATAATGGCCATTTGTTTCTTTCCTTTTAAATGGGTAGGAGGACATTGTGGATCATACTAAGTATCTCTTATTCAGGAGTATTTTAATTTCAGTAGCTTTTAAAGATGCAATTCCTTAATTTCAAGATGGCTAGAATTCTTAATATTCTAAATTCTAATAGAATAGAACAAATTTATAAGCTGGTCAAGGAGGTTTCTGGGTAAAGGAGCCTGGAAAGTAAGTAGGTAAGTAAGTCTCCTCAATAAGTAGGTGCCTAACATGGAGAACAACTTCGCTCAGGGGTTCCCAAGATTAGATTTGGACCATTGGACACCAAAGCTTGCACTGCTTTAAGATCCGATTTCTTTAGTCCTGTGTTTTTCTGTCCCCTCTTCTCATTGGATCTTTATCTTTATCAGCTTTATTTTTTCTCCATTATATTTTTTTTTCTCCCATGTTCTCAGCTTTGGGGCTACTGGGACTTAAATTGTCTCACATAACACCTGCCAAAGGGTGTATGTTTCTGGTTGTTAAATTGGCTGGTTATGTTTAATTTCCTGGAATCCTCTGCATCTTTTGCTCTATTTTTTTTGTTTACACTGGAGATCTAAAGATTTTATTAATTCTAGATTATTTTCTAGATAGTTATGGAGAATCATATCCCCAAGCATATTAACAAGTATTTATTGACAATCCATTGTGTGTGTATATGTATGTATGTTTATACAAACATGGCTTCACCTCTCCCTCTAATCTTTCTATTTCTCATCTGGTCCACCTTCAGTCTGTCCTCATATTTTGACACCTTTTCCTTCATGGCACTTAGCACATAATTGATGCTTTAATACATGCTAGTTTACTGATTTCTATCTTCTGTTTTTATCATTTTCTCAAATCAGATCTTATAAAACTCAAAAAGCCCTCCTTTCTTTCAGATGTAATCATCAACTTATAAATAATTGTCCCATAACCCTCTAACAGTTACTTCATTTTTATTTTTTCAGCTATTTTCCAAATGCTGAAAACAGTCATTCATAAAAGGGCTGATGGACAACAGAGCCTTTTAGCCATTACCACTTTTAGTCAAGAATTTTTTTTCTCTGAGAGAGAATTCTCTCTCAACTGTCTCTTCAAACACTTTTTAAAAATAATTTTTAATGTTTTATTATATCAAAAAAGTTTTACTTAGTAGCTGTCCCTTCCTCTCCCCAGTCACTTCATATACTAAGTAGTATATTTTTAATGAGGAAAAATAACAGTACAAATGATCGGTACATTGAAGAATCTGTAAACATATGGTGTATAGCACCTGTGGACCTCCTCCTATCTTCATGAAGGAGTAGATTGTCTCCTTAAACATTTACATTTGATGTTCTCTTTTTCTTCACAAGTTGATTTTATCAGTGTTCTCAAACAAATGTTCTTTATGCGTTGTGTTGAGTAATTAAAATGTCTACCATTATTCATGGGAAAAATAAGTGTCATTATTGCTTTTTAATGCTATAACTAAAGATGATTTATTTAGTCTTTTGCTTTTCACTGAAAACTAAATGAGAACATCCTGCTTCTCCAGACTGAAGACCTTGATTCATCTGCTTTATGTTCCAACTCAGTCATGTGAAACATACAGTGAGATGTTATCAGAAGTAAGGGAAATACTCAACAAACATTTATTAAGTGCCTACTATCTTTAAATTAGATGCTAGGGCTACCAATGCCCCCTCTCCCACTCCCAACCCTCGACTAGTTCTTGCTCTTGAGGATTTTATATTCTATTAGACTGGACACAAATATCCACAAATAAATATAATAAAAGAAACATTAAGAAGCACACTGAATTACCAGCTGAGAGGATGAGGGAAATGTGTCAAAAAGTATTCAGGGCACAGTTATTGACCTCAAATGGTTTTTAATACTACTAATAATAATAACCAAGACTCTAAGCCCAGTTTTAAGATTTAATGGCCTAAATAGCAATAGCATATCATAGAATTATTGTAAGTAAAGATCAAACGAGAGATTATAGCGTTTTGCAAACTTTACATATGTACTGTACAGAGCATTGTAAAGGGTATACCCTGAAAATTGTGCTAAGGCTTTGAGGACACCCTTTATAATGCTCTAAAGTTTGCAAAGCACTTTACGGATGCTATTATCTTGTTTGACCTTTTTTTGTAACAATTCTGTGAGATAGGTGCTATTATTATTTGAGGCTGAGAGAGATTAAATGAGTTGTCTATGGTCACAAACCTATAGAAAACAAACAATATATAGACAAACTACTTACAAAGTAGTTTCGAGAGAGATTGCTAGAACTTGGGAGATTTGGAAAGGTTTTGTATAGGAGGTGTCACTTGAACTAAAGAGGAAGTTATGAGGTAAAAGTGAGGAAGGGGGAGAATATTTCAAATGTGGAGTATAATTTATGCACAGACACAGAAATGAGAGGTAAGACCATCTCCTATGGGGGGGTTAACTAGTAGGCCAGTTTGATTTGGAATATGAGAAGAGCAACAATCTGGAATGATACTAAAAGGGAATCAGGAAGAAGCCAGCTTGTAGAAGACTTTCAACCTTCTTTAGGAGTTTCTACTTTATCTCCGAGGCAATAATAAGGGGCCAGTCAAGACTTCTGACTTGGAAGTTGATGGATGTTAGAAGATGGGATTTGGATCAGAACATGAGAGATGGGAAAGGAACCCAAGGTAGGAGGACATGAGCGAAGATAATGGGATGGGTGTGAGCCTGGCTTGTTTAAGACAGAGTGGAGAACATCATGGCCAGAATTGAAGTTGGACATTGGGAAGTAAGAGAAAGCAAGGCTGGACAGTCAAAGACCAGTTAGTGCAATGCCTTCACTTTGCAGATGAAGAAACTAGAAGTTATAAAGGTGGAGTGACTTGATCAGGCCAGGCAGTAATCCAAACATGAGGTCATGAAAGCTTGGATTTGGGGAGTGACTATGGAGCTGGAGATGCAGAGACTGTTGTGAGACATTTTGACTGCCTGCAGGGTGAAGGGGGGAGGTAGAATACAGCTGACTTAAGTAAGGTCTCCAACTTGGAGAAGTGGAATGCTCTAGTATGTGGTTTTCAGTGAAAAGTGAAAGGCTATATAAATCATGTCTAGTCAAAGCATTACAAAACAGTAATGCCATTTATTTTTCCCACGATTGAAAGTATGTACTTTGAAATCTTACTGGTTTAGTGTGATTTTTTTTTTTCAACCTAGCCACAGGGAAGAGTTTTTAGGAAAAGATGAAACCCTAGGGATGATACTCCTTACAACCAGTTTTTTAAAAGACAGATTGCTAGAATTGCTTTAAAAATTTTAAGTAGCAGTTATCTTTGGGAAAATTAGGACTCTTTATATTAAAGATTTAGAAAATATCCTTAGAATGTTCCCAAAGACAGCTATTTAGATTGGAGAAGGAAAAGAATGGGAGAGAAAGTGGCCAAACCTCAGATGAATGGTCACAGGGCCCAGAGACCTCCCCCCACAATTCTAAGATACTGAGAAGGAACTGCAACAAATGCCAAATAATTGGCTGGTCCTCTGCAGCAGCAGTGGTGAGAGGTAGGAGAGGGTAGCAAATGGTAGAATAAGACATCCCGGCAGATTCTAGCCAAAACACAAATCTGTCTGAAATGAGATGAAGACCTTAGAGTTGCTATTTTTCAGATTCACTATATTTAAGAACAGATCTTTGTCATTAAAATGAAGTAAATGTTACCTGCCAGTTAACCATTATGGCCTCCTCTTTATTTTTTCCTCTCCAAATGCAAGGGGGAATTCAATGAAGAGGTTAGATGCCTACCAGATGAGGGCAATGATCAAACTTTTTCAAGCACCACAGAATGTTTAAACTGGAAAGTTCCCTAAAATTCATCAGCCCCTTCATTTTACAGATGAAAAACTCAACCCCCCCAAAATGAGAAGTGATGTTTTCCTAAGAGCTTAATGACTGGAAAGCCAATGGCATGAATATGGTCCTCCCCCCCCCCCCATTATACCTTGCTACTTCTCTTTATTTAACTAGCACCTACCATCATCTTCTAGTACATTAAAGAAGCCCAATAAGTAGCCAACCACAGAACCACTCTTCAGGGACATTGGTAATGGTGAGAGACAATGAGACCTCTGAGAGGAGTGGGAAGACAAGCCCTGACTGACCATCCCTGTCTGGCAAGCATTCTGATCTCCATTCATTCATTCATTCATTCATTTAGTCAGTCAGTCAGTCATTCAGTCAGTTCAAGGTAAGCTAAAATAATGTTTGATTTTGAAAGTTTAAAAAGGGTATAGTCATAGTTCCTGAACCTTGTCTTTCAGAACTAGAAGGATATTCTGGCAGGAATGAGAAAGAAACGACTAGTAAATAGTGTCTTCGGCTCATCTGATGGGACCTTATATTTTCCTCTTAGACCAGTGTTTGTGCACACATAAGTCTACTTTTTTTTTTTTTTTTTTTTTTTTTTTTTTTTTTTTAAAGACTGTGAGCACTATAGAATCAAAGGAGGAGAGAGCTTACTTTGAGATCTCTTACAAATCCTCAGAGGTCTAATGCTAGGTCTGTATTTGGGAATATCTGAGTTCAAACCCAGTCTCAGAACCTCTCTCTGCCTGTTTCCTAAACCCCAAATTACAGATCACAATAGTACACACCTCAAAGCTTTATTGTGAGGCTCTTGTGAGATCATATTTGTTTTGCCACAGAACCTGACATACAGTAGGCATTTAATAAGTGCTTATCCCCCTTCCTCCCATCTTAAGAACCGGTCCCATTCTCAGCATTCTAATACTGAGGAAACTGAGACGCAGAGATGGAGCATAATATTTAACCTTCCTACTATCCATGAAAATAAAATGAGGTAAAATATTTGGAATCAAAAAGCCCGAGGACTTCATCCATTTGTCCTAAGTATTCTTCAGATGTGATAAAGTGGTCTGGTCTCATCACAAAGCCATGCTGCTTTTCCAGGAGTATATTACTATTGAGTTTTAAAATATTAAGGTACAAATAGGATTTGTAGAGGATAAAGTTGATATTTTTTTCCTTTCTTTTTTTTTTTCCCCTAAAGAAAAGGATCTTTCAATAAGACCCATGGAAAGGTGATACAAAAACAACATATCAAGTAAAACAGTTTTTTTCCTATGAAAAGAATCACAAAACTCACTAATTTCCCTTTACCACATTTCTGATCAAGACCCAGGGTTTCATAGTATCATAGATACTATAGATATAAAATTACATTGCAATGGAAGGAAGTAGGTTTTCCAAGTCCAATTCCTTTCTTTTTTTACATGGGGAAACTGAGGCCCAGAATGGTTAAGTGAAATCAGTGGTAGCGCCAAGGTTCAAACTTCTGCATATGGAATCTTCTGGCTCCAACATGGCACTTCCCTATGTATCCGGACTCATGGTGGTGTTGAGAAGAATTGGTGATTAACACTGCGATAAATGGACAAGTACCCTTTAAGCCAACAGTCATTCGCCAACACCTCCGGACTCTCCCTTTTCATCCTTCCTCCCTCCAAACCCTTCCCCCCAAGGCCTCCTTTTGGTTCCCCCTTTTCCACATCTCTGGCTAGCTGTGCTTCCATACTTGTTAACTTGGCGAACTCCTCCTGACCTTGGCCTTTGGCACAGTGTCCTGTTTACTTTTCTGTACCATGGCTTGGGTGCCAACCATTGTTTCACTCACCCACTCCTACCTTGTTCCCTCCTCCAGGATTGCTGATTGCCCATGATGGCTAAACTCCATTCCCTTATCCCTCAAGGGGATAGGGATGCAACTTCATATTCTGTATTTATATAAAGCAACCCATAATGAACATTTTGCTTTTTCTGTCTGGACTCATTTATCTAGTCCCTATTCCCACTCTATATGTGAGACATTCAGGCAAGTTACTTCATTTCTGCATCTAGTCTTATCTCTAAAATGAGGGAGTTGGTCAGATAAACTCTTTAGAGTAAGTCTCTTCTGTCTCTGCTCTGTGTAGATCATTGAACTGGAATGGAACTTTCTAACCATCTCCTTTAGGGAGAAACATTAGGGAACCAAGACATAGGGAAGGCTTCTCTGGAAGATATCCCTTTCCTCATTTGATGCTGACACTCTTTGGTGCAGACCCTCACCACCTCCTTTCCACTTACCTGCCTCAAGACCCTTCCCCATTTCTATGCATCCAAAAACACACTCGCTGCCCCCTTCTCCACTCAGTAAACTCCCTTGGCTTCTGTCGCCTTCAAAACCAGCAAAATTCCATTTATTGTTCATAACCCAGCTCCCTCCAATCTTTCCAGTTTTCTCGATTCAGTGATGGGAGATCTCTACTTTCGTTTTATTTATTTATTTTTTTATTAATTTTTATAATTATAACATTTTCTTTGACAGTACATATGCATAGGTAATTTTTTTTTTTTTTTAACAACATTATCCCTTGTACTCCCTTCTGTTCCGAGTTTTTCCCCTCCTTCCCTCCACCCCCTCCCCTAGATGGCAGGCATTCCCATACATATTAAATATGAGATCTCTACTTTCTCTGAGTGTCCCCCTTGCATGGAATGGTCTCCCCATCCTCAACTCTGTCTACCGACTTCCCCGGCTTCCTTCACATCCCAGATAAAATCCTACCTTCTACAGGAACTCCCCTTATTCTGCTTTTCCTCTTTTAATTATTTCCTTTTCATTCCGTCTATAGCTCGCTTGCCCATATTAGTCTGCTTCTTTGTCTTTGCTGTTAGCTTATGAACTACTTGAGGACAGGAACTGTCTTTCACCCCTTTAAGTCCACGGTGCCTGGCACGTCATCTCTTAATAAATGTTTATTGACTGACCGACTGGCAGGAAATAGATAAAAACATCTGAGTAAATATAACTGCAAATTCATGCATGCTCAGAGACGTTACTCACAGATAGCCCTGTACAAAGTTCTAACAAGCTTGTTTATGTTCTCTAAGTCCACAGCAATGTCATATAACATACAGATCTGTGTCTTGGGCATTATAGCACCTAGGTTTATATTTGGGTTTGGGTGCTTATTACTAGTGTGACCTTGAGAAAAGCTGTTGCAAACAGGAACAAAAGAGAGCTAGGTCCTGATTAGTCACCCTTTATGTTTCCATGGGACTAAGGAAAGTTGTCATATTTTACATAAATATAAGTTTTAATCATGAAAATTCAAATTCTTATAACCACATCATGGGATTTCTTGTTTTATAGTAGTCAGGACCTAGCTGTAGTCTGGGCCCATTTAGTATAGTAGCAAACAGCCCTGCTGGCTTTATCAAAACCTAAGGAAAACACCATTTCAACACAATAAAGTCACTAATGGTCATAATGAAAAAACCCAACTCCAGGATCTAGGATCATAAATTTAGAGCTGGACTCTTGGAAGCCAGCTAGTTCAAGCCAACAAGCACGTCCCTCAAATTTTTATTGATAAAGAATTTGAAAGGCTTGTCCAAGATCACACAGGTAGCAAGGATGGGATTTGAACCCAGATTAGCTATCTTTAAATTTAGTAGTTCTTTCACTTATTCATGCTGCCTTTTACAATCTGGTTCTCAAGGAGTAAACCTTAAGCTGTTGGGAAAATTCAACTATATAAAATAACTCATTCCTCAAAAGTTCATGTGATTGAGTTTTTTCCTGTAATATCATAGAATATAAATTCTACATATATATTTCTTGAAAATACTTTTTGTCCTAATATACAAAGATACATGTGTCCTTATATTCTTGGTCATAATGACTGATGTGGTTCCACAAACACCAGTGCCCGCTCCATTCAAGACACTGGAATATAAAGTGGGCATATAAAAATATAAGGGGATTGTTCTAGTTTTCACAGAGTTTACAATCTAAAAAAGCAAAGCAACATGCACATGAGTATGTTGTGATAAAAGGTAGAATGGGATAGGAATTAAGGGTAACTTCTGGAGGAAATCTGAGGGGAAAGTAATCCCTTTTAGATAAAAGGATCAGGAAAAGTATCAAGGAGAAGAGAGCACCCTTCCTGAGCCTTGATGGAAGCATTTAAGCATAGGAACCTCCCTATAAATAATGCATAAATTCATTACAGGATGAGATCATGGAAAAGCTAGTCACCTCTTTGGGGAAGGACAAGGAAAGTGAAGGGGAATGGTGTTAAATAAGGTTGGAAGACTCTGGGAATTCTTATGTGACAAGTGGAGGCACTTATATTATTGTGTCCTAGAAGCAATAGGAAGCTAATGAGTGCTTTTGAGCAAGAGAAAGGGTATAATGAAACCTGTGCATTAGGAAGGCATCCAATAGCAAGAGGCATTTTTTTTTTTTACTTTTGTGATAACCTTTAATAAACTCAGATAAAAATGCTGTAAATACAACTCTGATATAAAGTTGGGGGGAAATTTTTTTCCTCAAACTAGGAGTATTGAACAAAGCTTAAACATGTACCAGGAAAAATGTTTTCTGACTGATTTGTGAACATGGCTTCAAGGGAACTTACTCTGTTTCAGTTAAGTAAGCATCAGGGTAATAGTTTTGGTGTTTCAGGTAACATTAACCTCCTGGAAGGCAGCAGTAGCATAATTTGTCAGAACAGCCCATTTGTGTACTAAGTGATTATTGGACCTAAAGGAGGAGAGCAGATGGTAAGACATTGGAATGATGAGGTAGCAGGGTAATAGCGATCTTCCGTATATAACAGACACTGGGAGAAAGTGGTGAGACTAGATCATCTGTTCAATTATATTTCCCCTGTGATATTGCTTTCTTCTTAAATAAGAGAATGTTGACAGTAAAAAAGTCCTGTGACCTAACAGTCTCAGAAGGTCTGGTTGTGATAAGAATTATATATATTTTTATAGCATTTACCAGTTACAAAGTATTTGTTATTTAATCTTTATATCAACCCTATAAGTGAACTAGTGAAATATCCCCATTTTATAGATAAGTAAACAGGTTTAGAAGGATTAAGTGCTTTGTTTGGTTATCATATACCTAGTGGCAAAATTGGAAGTTGAAACTGTGTCTGCTGATTTCAAATTTAACAATTTTTTTTCCTCTACCACTCTGAAGATAAATCAACAATCCTGGCAAGTAGGTTTTTTCCTTATTGGAAATCTTTTAAGTAAAGGCTGAATTTGTCAATGCAAAGGGAGGGGGGAATGTTTTTTTCAGGTATGAATTGATTAGAAGATTTCTTAAGTCCTTTCCAAATATGAAATTCTGTGAAATATTTAAATTTAAAATTTTTTTTATTAACATCTTCTATTTTTATATCACCTTTATTTGCAAATATGTCCCTCCCTTCTTTTCTACTCAGCAAGCCATTCTAAGAAAGAAAGAGGAAAGAGGCAGCTCAGCAAAACTAAACATTTCAACAGTATCTAACAAACAATATATGCAATGTTTCACTCACCCCAGCAAGGAATAATGGGAGGTATCTCTCAGGGACCATATTTTATCATAATTACGCAGAATTAAATTTTAAATGGTCTTTATGTGAAAAATTTTAAGATAAGGAAATAGGGACCCAGAATTATCAAGTGAGTAGGACTAGCGAAATGTGGGCCTTACATGATAGAGATACATAATTTGGAACTAGATAATTGTGAAACCCCAAAACTAATCATTAGAATATCATAGGAGATATTTTTATTTCATTTTTAATTGATTTTTGCAAAAAATTTATGCATAGGTAATTTTCCAGCATTGACAATTGCAAAACCTTTGTTTCAACTTTTCCCCTCCTTCCCAACACCCCTTCCCCCAGATGGAAGGTTGACCAATACATGTTAAATATGTTAAAGTGTAAGTTAAATGCAATATATGTCTACATGTCCAAACAGTTATTTTGATGTACAAAAGAATTGGACTTCGAAACAGTGTACAATTAGCCTGTGAAGGAAATCAGAAATGCAGGCAGTCAAAATTAGAGGGATTGGGAATTCTATGTAGTGGTTCATAATCATCTCCCAGAGTTCTTTCGCTGGGTGTAGCTGGTTCAGTTCATTACTGCTCTATTGGAACTGATTTGGTTCATTCATTGTTGAAAATGGCCACATCCATCAGAACTGATCATCATATAGTATTGTTGTTGAAGTGTATAATGATCTATAGGAGAGATTTTTAATAGGCTATCCTAGGGTTCTGTGCTTGGCTCTGGTGTATTGTTTTGTTTTGTTTTTTACATTTTTGTCAAGGATGTAAAATGAAGACAATATGCTTACCTATTTATCAAATGATAAGGAGAGTCACTGATATGTTACATGAAAGGCTTTATAAATATTTCAACTTTAGGCTTAATCTTAGTTAAGTAAAATTTGAGAGGAATAAATATAAATTCCTATCCTGTATTTCAAAAACCAGTATCAGTAGCACAAATCAGCGAAAGAGCAGCTAGAAAGCAGTTCGTTTGGAAAGAGATTTGAGGAATCCTTCCGGTACCACATAGGGGTCCAGATTAAGATATGGCAGTCATAATGTGATCTGACACCAAATTAAGAAAAGTGTAATGTCCAGAATAAAGGAGACAAAAGTTCCCCATACTGTTCACTAGTCACACCATTTCTGGAATATAGAATTCATCTTTAAATTAAACATATTGAGAAAAGATATTGATAAAATTGGGAGAATCCTTGAGAGAGGACAGCCATAATAGCAAAATGCCTTGCAGTTGGGGTTTAAAGGGCTCTCATGTGGAAGAAAGATTTGACTTAGAGGGCAGAATTAGGTAGGTAAAAGCCTAAAAGAAGAATATTTTGATTTGATGTCAAAAAAAGAAAATTTTCTGACAATTAGGAATATGCAAAAAAATGAAATGGGACTTCTACAAGATATTGTAGATTCCCTAGAGGGTTTCTAATGAAGGCTGAGAGAGGTTATCAGTAAACCTCCTCCCTTCAAAATTGAAAACATCACAAAAACCTTTCCTTGCATAATTTTATTTCATCGCCAAGACTTAATTTGATTTTTTTCTTTAAAATTGTCCAACCAATAGACATTTCTCTAAGTCTGATCATAACAAGGGGATAAATTAAAGGAACTGTCTATAGTTTTTTGTACTCCCTCCTCTATCTGTAGTAACTCACCTCTGGCTACCATCCGTTCCTCTTATCTTCTTATCTCTTTCTTCCTCCTACTTTTCTGAGATGTGTCATAATGACTCTGAGCATCCATGTTCCTCACTGTGGAAGCAGTGAATTGGAGCTGCCGTAGTTATCAGAAAAACAACTTGTATGATAGGTACTTGATCCCCAATCCTAAAACTTGAAAGAAAAACCTTAAATGTAAAACAACTTTAAAAATTTTCTCAGCCATCTCCACTGTATCTGCTGACCTCCATGGTTCCAAAGAACAAGATGCTCCTCCCAGGACAAGTACATCACTTCAAATCTCATCACCAGGATGCTTAATTTAAGCTTTGATTGACACCATCTCTAACCTCCTCCACTCTCTTATTGGAAATAAAGGGTAGAGTACTGAACTTCTCCCAATGAATTCCTTATAGAGGACAAAAACTGAACTTAAATCTGGCTGCATTGTTTTGGTGGGGGTGGGGGGATGGGGGGGAGTGGAGAGAAGGAAGGGGAGAGGCAAGAGGGAGGCAATCAGAGTTAAATGAATTGCCCACTCACACAAGTAGAGTCAAAGACCAGATTGAATTTAGGTCCTCCTGATTTCACTCAGGGCTGGTGTTCTCTCCACTGAGCCATCTAACTGACTCTTATCTGCCTCTTTGAATAAAGTAGTTATAAATACAATAGTATTAAATACTACTGTTTAAATACAGAAGATGTAAGTATTATCTATAAAGACAAAAAGTGGTCATAAGAAATTCTGTATTTTAAATGATGGTAGAATACGTGGCAAACAGAAATGGTTACAGATGTTTAACATAAAGATTCAGATGAAGTTCTAGGAGCCAACTTAGGAATTTAGTTTTCCCGATAAAAGACGTGTAAATCATAATGTTCCATTTTGTTTTTAACATCATTTTTATAAGCTGGAGATCATCATATAAAATCTTAGCAAGGCCTCCCCTGCCTTTATGTATTCTTTATGCTGTAAGTTTATTTGTTTACATTTGAAATTTTATTAGCAATGTCTTTTTTTTTTTAGAACACTATAATCACTTAAAAGAACTGTCCTTTGTAAAAAAGCAAAAAACAGTTAAGCAAAGTCAATTGACGCAGAGAACTTGACTGACAATAGAAATAACATTCTATACTGTAGTCCATACTACTTCTATACCAAGAAGAGCCCATTCTTCTTTTATAAATGAGGCAGTTAAGGAGCAGATTAATTAAATAATTTGCCCAAAGTCATAGTGCTTTTTTGTACAAGTTCTTGCTGCCCAGCTCAATATTCTTTCTATACCACCCTGAAAATATACATCTTTTTCAGTTGTTTTTTTTTCTGGAAGTACTAAAGATATACAATTTAATTTTTTAATTACTCAGATCCCTTTAAATGACATCCTAAATCCTTTGTGTTTATGGAAAATGGACATAGAAAATCTTGAAGCATAGAAGTAAATTAGGCAGTTGAAGCAAGTTTGAATCCAGCCAAATTGGACAGGAAATTGTTCAAACTCTACTTGCCATCTTCCTCTCCCCTATCCCCACACCAGTAATGTACCTGTTCCTCATCTGGAGGAATTTCAGCGTGTCAACAAAATATCTTATGATCTATCATAACAAACTTTCCATTGTTTTATATTTGGAGTCTTCAGGTAGTTAACAATATCAGTTGGCAGCAACTTACATTTATATACAACTTTACAGATTGCCAAATTCTTTACATTGCATAAAGTCTAGAATTAGATATGTACACATTGTCTGCCCCTATAGATATGAGCTCTTTTGGCAGGAACGATTTCATTTGTCATTGTATCCCCAGGACTTTACATGGCTCCTGACACATAGTGTACATTTAATAAATAAATACTTGTTGATTTTGTTGATTGATCCCACTTCTCACAATAACATTATTAAGTACCAATAAGTAGGATGTGTATTATCTCCATTTTTTTTTCTCTCCTGAAAAAACAAGCTTACAAAAGATTGATGCTGGGTTATCTCAAGGGTGGAACCAAGATATAGACAAGGACTTCCTGAGTTCTCCTCCACTACCTTTAAATAATGACTCTAAATTAAAGTTTAAAAATGTCGGAACCCACAAAAATAGAGAGAGAGTGGAACAAAATTTCAGCCAAAGACAACTTAGAAGGCCAGCAGCAAAGGTCTATTCCATCAGAGTGGGATTAAAGCACATCCTAGCACAGACTGCACCAGCACAGTCTTGGTCCCAGCAAAGCAGGAGCAGGCTTTGGGGCTGCTGACTCAGTGGTAATTTCCAGTTCTCTTAGCCCACAGACACCAAAGGTGACTTGGAAGGTTGGCTAGAAAATTTTGTTGCACTATGTTGAGAGGAGAGTCTCAGCAAAATGGGAGTGGACCTTGAGAGCCACTGAACTGGCACTCCAGCAGGTAGCTTCCATAGGTCTCAGCCCTACCATTGTAGGGAGGTCAGCAGCAAGTAATAGAGGTAGAGATAAAATTGGGAAGAGAAATGAAAGTGATGCAAAAGGAAATACAAAATGCTAATGAGGAAAATACTGTCTTAAAAAGCAAAATTAAGCAAATGGAAGCTAACGACTTTGTAAGAAATAAAAAAGCAATAAAACAAAGCCAAAAGAATGAAAAATTAGAAACCATTGTGAAATATTTCACTGGCAAAACAACTGACTTGGAAAATAGATCCAGGAAAAGTTTGGTGCATTACACAGCTAGTATGAGGCTGCACCTAGATTAAAACCCAGGCTGACTTCACTAAGGTGTTTAAAACACTTTCTTTAAAAGACCTAAAAATAAAGGAGGAGAGGAAAGCCTAGTAATCTTTTTTGAAGATTCAAATATAATAAAAAAAAAATCAAATTTCCCCCCACAACTTCCACCTTGTATTTCTCTCCTGCAGGCTTTAGTTGACTCTAGATTGGCCAATCTTTAGTTGAATAAGTATGATATTGAACCCACCCACGTGGTCACTGCCTAACAGGAACAGCAGAGCATCCTGTGGACTGGTGTCTATCACAGACTCCAAACTAAGAAAGTGGACAATGATACTCCAAGGGCAGATGGCCTCCTCTTTCTTCTCTACCAGACAAAAAAATTTTCAAAGCTCAAAATGTGCTGTAAAGCTCACCAGAGCTAAAGGTTTGCAGGTGTTTTTGTAATGAAAGCTCTGAAAGCAGATGTGTCTGAAATCTGTGCCTGACCAAGTGGGAAGCCTGTAATCCATTAGTGATGTCCTGTCAGGAGAGAAAGTGAGAGAGGGGAGCTTCAAGCAGGAAACCAGTTCTGGAGAAATACAAGAATTAGCATGTGTGGGAACCATTTCATCATGGTTTGAGGACATGGTGGCCTTTAAAACAAAACAACACCCCCCCCCCAAAAAAAAACACCTTTTCCCCTGACATAAAACTTTAAAACAAAGCTTGGGCAGTAATCAAGTTATTCTTTTTCTTTCCCTGGTCAGGTTGTTCAAAAGAATCTTAGCTAACTAAGCATACCTAAGCATTTGAGCATTTAAGGTTTGGCAAGCCTGTCTGGTAAATAGAATACACCTTTCTTTCAGTGTGCCAGCCTTCCCTACTACTTGGTGAGAGTCACCCCAGCTAATACCTCTGCTGCTTACACTCCCATGGAACAAACAAAGGAAAATTGTCACCACTGGCAATTTTTCGGAGTACTTGGGCATTACTTCCAGGTTACTCATGGGCTGTTATGTTTTATCTTTCAACTCCTGAGAAAACCACTAGCTTTTATTAAAGATCAAGCAGGGATTCCTGCACACTGATGCCGGGGGCTGTGAGGATGACTGCAAAGCTTATGACTCTCTCTGAGAGGGGAAGAAAGTGAGGGAGAAAAGCCACGAACTCCAGGAGGGGTGGGCTGTGGGTGGACAGTTTCTTCTGGATTGTTGCTGGCTCTGTCTGAAAGGTCTGCCTTTGATTTCTGTAACAGAGAGGACCTCGAAGACAAATTCTCCTTACCAGCCCTCTTACGGATGTGACACATGGGGTCCATCACTTTTGTCCTAGGTTACCTAGGAGCTGCCGGTCTGATTTACTGCGCAGTCTTTTAACTCACTTGCTAGCGTTTTGATAAACCATTAGTTGGGGATCTTTGGTTAATTACTAAACTCCTGGTGATAGACAAAACTTGCTTGTTTCAACTTGCATTATAATTTGAGGATTAAAAGCACACCTCTGGGATGCATCACTATCACAACTGATCTGGTTACAGGAGACATATGTTGTTGGAAGCCACAGTTTGACAAAGGAGATTCCTAAAAGCAGTTAGCATAGTTAGCAATTATTCTTTTCTTCTCTCTCTCTCTCTCTCTCTCTCTCTCTCTCTCTCTCTCTCTCTCTCTCTCTCTCTCTCTCTCTCTCTCTCTCTCTCTCTCTGTCTCTCTCTCTCTCTCTCTCTTTCTTTCTCTTTCTTTCTTTCTCTTTTTCTTCTTTCTTTCTCTCTTCCTTTCTCTTCTCTTTCTTTCCTTTCCTTTTTTCTTTTCCTTCCCTTTTTTTCTTTTCTTCTTTCCTCCCTTACTCCCTTCCTCTTTCCTTTCTTCTCTTCTTCCCTCCCTCCCTCCCTTCCTTTCTCCCTCTCTCCCTTTCCTTCCTCCTTCTCTCCTTCCCTCCTTTCCTTTCTTCCTTCTTCAACTATAGCTTCAACTATAACATTTCTAACATGGGACTTTTTTCAGAAGCTATGAGTCAAATCTCATTTATTTTTCTTCAAATGTAAAAGTAAACTATACAGGTTTTTTGCCAAAAAATAATTTTTTTTCCCTGCATGGTAAAGTCATTAACAGTGATTTTAGGTTTTAAAACCTGGGATACAAATATGCCTTTTTTAGATGGCACTTAGCTAATGCAAGTATGTGACTGATATATTTTATTGTGCATCAATCTAAATATAGATAGGATTCTCCCAACTCTTTTGTATAAAATCTAAGATGACGACTATATATGACTAAGATGACTTATAATTAGTATTATTTTTTGCACATACATACACTTGTGCATAAATGTCCTTTAACTTTGAAGCCTGTCTTTTAAAGAAGCCTTTATTCAATTAATTTTTCCCTTCTTTTACCCAGATGATTAGCCAATAAAATTAACAGAAAACTTTAAATACACTGCTTCCTTTAGTTGGTCACTAATCTGATCCATCATCTGAAAGTCCCCAAATCAGTTATGAGTACAATAAAACTGTTGATTGCAAGCATTCCCTAATAAAACCTTAAATTATAAAATAATACATTTGGATGTATCATTTTAGAGACTTAAAATGGTACAGAGATTATCTTGTTCTTCATTTATTAAACTATATCTTAATGTGAAGTAGTCTAAGAGAATCTGTCAGTCAACAATTGTTGATTTAGGCACTGTGATAAATGAGAGGGATACAAAGAAAAAATGTTGCAATGGTAGGCAAGCATACATCTATTTGTTTTGTGTTCTGTGGTATCTCATGGACAACTGCATTCACTTAGGATAGAGAACTATTTATTGACTAGTAGAAATTAATTGAAAGGTGTTTTCTTATTGCTCTTGAATTAATAACTGATTGTGTCCAGTAATGAATAACCAGTCATTTGTCATTGTTTTAGCATTTTATTATGTAAGATAATCACTTTATTCAACCATACCTACGTCTTTGGAACATTGTAAGGTGTGAGGAGGCAATACATGAAATCAGCAGTTTCTGTCTCCTTATCCTTCCTCTCTTTTTCTCAGGGTTCAAAAATAATTTACTGATATGCTCTGGAATATTTCCAAAAATTTCCAGAATCTCAGAAATTCTGTCTAATTAGCTTGATCCTCTTGCTTAAAGCATATTAGACAAATCTTGTCTTCCCTAATTTAGCTTCTCCTCTCTGTCTTAAACCAAGAACTTATAGAAAAAAAATCATAATTAATGGATATTAATGAATATAAAGTAAAAAAGAAACAAATAAATGTTTGTATCTGGAACAAGCTTCAGAGGAGTTTATGGCAAAGAGAGGGACTGAGATATTTCCCTTACACTGTGCTCTAGGAAAATAAGTTAATGAGAAGAGTTGTTCACTGGACTTCACCTTCAACCATCACAATTGGTATATGAGGCTGGTGTCAGCTTCAGTTCTTTTTCTTCTGTTTCTTACCCTTGAGCAACTTCTTTTTGTCTGTCTGCTTCCCTATGTGATGACCCAAAACTTTGGCAGAAGTTACTTCTTCAAGACCACTGGAAGCCTCATACCAAAATTCCTGTAGCCTGAATGTCTGTAGCATTCTAGCCTAAGGGTATTTTCTCTTCCTTTCCCTTCTCTATTCTCCTACTCTTCTTCCTTTCCCTGCCTCCCTTCTCTCTCTCTCTTCCAACTCTCAAACTTTCTGTCTCCTCCCCCTTCCCTCTTTCCCTTTTTATATATAAATGTATACATATAGATATGTATTTCTCATTGTTTTTGTACAAAATACGCATTTTGAGTAATTGGAAGATGCAAGAAGGCAAAAGCATTTTTTAAAAAACCCAATAATTTATAAATTAAGTAACAAATCCCTAAACACATATATGATTATAACAATAGGGAATTAGGATTCATTTCTGGTGATCTTAATGTATGTGTTAGTGTTAGTAAAATGTCATGAAAATTACCAGAGGCATTTATTAACAAACTACAAAGAACTTAAAAAACAAAAAATCCTATGTTTTAAAATAACCCAAAAAACAAAACATCACCTCAAAATGCTGACTTATAAAAGGAAAGGGGAAGTGAAAATTGTGAAGCATCTTAAAAAAGCAAAACTGGCATATCTAATGATGTTCCCAGTTATAAAGCTTTTGTTGAGTAAGACAAATTGGGGGGTAAAATTATCAAAAACTAGGTAAGATAAACCTTGTAGTTTTTTGGTATCATTATTAGAAGGCATCTTTAAAAAACATCCTTTGAAAGGTTTTACTTCAAGGGTTTTCCTACAGCATATAGTTTGAAAACCACTCTAAATCCAACTCCTCTTTTTTATAGATTAGGTTCAACCCCTTCATCTTTCAGGTAAGGAAACTGAGGTTCAGAGAAGTTTAGACTTGTTCAGGGTCATGTGGCTTTGTAGACAACAAAATAATAAGTAATTCAAACTGCCATATGATTTTTATAGTTCCTTCTTCCCTTGGGGTATATAGTCCTTAAGAAGTGTTTTCAAAGGTTTAGAATTGTAGTTAATCGTCTTTATTTTCTTTCCTTTTTGAAAAGGATAACCTCAGTATTCTATAAAGTAGGGGATTTGGATTTGGTCCCCTCCAGACTTCAGGTCTGCCTATTACCTTAGCCTTCTCTTTCATTTTCTTGGAAATCTTTTTTCCTTACTTTTGAAATATTACTAGATTAATGTAGTAGTCACATTCCAAATTCTCAATTATATATATTCACTGGTCATTATACCACTCATGTTGTTTATGAAGGCAAAAGCTCCACATTTTTGAGACTTGAAGAACTAAATGGCCTTTAAATTTGCAAATGATACTAAATTTGAAAAGGAAGCTTTGTGATACGGGAAGTGTACTTTTCCAAAGAAGGGAAACTTCTTCTCCCAGTGCAGATTGAAACCTATCTGTGCGTTATGACAACTTCTGGCTTGTGAATATTGGGTGACTTTTCTAAGACTATATGGCTAGTGTCAGAGGCAGAATTTGAATCTTGGTCTTCCTAATCCTATATCTACTATACTATATTACTGATGTTGGGTTTTTTCTTTTAGTTTTGCTTTTCTAAACTTAAAAAAGGCCACTATTTTGTTTTATTTTCAAGATCAGCCTTCTCCCTCTCCTACCTCCTACCCCCTCCAGAAAATAAAAAACAAAGCCCATGTTATAATTATGTATAGTTATGTTGTCATAGTTAAAAAAAAAACTAGAGCCATAAGATTTTTATTTTGTTGTGTATATTCACCAAATCTTACTCATTATAACTCTTCCTTCCAAGTTCTTTTATATACATTCAACACAAGGGAAGAAGTCTTTTAAAGTTTACTTAGTTCACTACATTGCACCTAGTAAGGATTTTAATAAACATTTCACAGTACATCATATATAAAGCCCAGCCTAGACCTGAATAAGAATCCTCACTGCCCTCTCTCCATTGTTTGAAGTCCTCTAATGAGGGAGAGCCATTATCTCTCAATGCAGGTCATTCTACACTGGGACAGTTTCCCACAGTTTACCAATTTGTTGGTTTGTTTTATACCAAGCTTAAATTTGCCTCTCTGCAACTTATTAGTTCTAGCTTCTACAGCCAAACAAAACAAATTGAATTCTATTTCCCCGGGATGACCTTGAGATATTTGAAGGTAGTCATCATGTTGATTCTCCCTCCCCAGGTTTTCTCTCATATAGGTGAAACATCTTCATTTACATCCACCTGTGGTTCATCCCAGTGCATCCCAACATCCTCATCTTTTTTTATCCTCTTTTGGACACTCTCTAGCTTATTAGTTTCCTGCCTATACTGTAATAACAAGAACTGACATAGTATTTCAGATACAGGGGCAAAATATAGCATGACTACTATCATAGCTAGGTACTGAATCTTGTGAATGAGTTCTGCTTGCATGTATTCAGATTTATACAAATATTTGAAGTTATAATTATGTAAGATATGTATGGTAGCTGGTTTTGACCCAATGGAAATAAACAATATGAATTCATTTGTTTATGCTAATTGGGACTTGACTGTGTTCTTCTCTTAATGCAATCAAACATCATATAAGCATTTCTTTGGCTGCCACATCACACTGTTGACTCATGTTGTACTTGTAGTCTGCTTTAAGAAAAAAAAAAAAAAAAGCCCCAGATATTTTCAGACAATTTGTTATTCTGTCACCTCATCCCCAGCTTGTATGTTTGAAGTTGATTTTTTAAACCCGTGTTTTTATTTATGTTTTAAATTTCTTATTAGATTTATTCAGCATATAAAGCTGAATTCGTTCAGCTTTCTCACACCTCCAAATTTTATGCCATATGTGTCAGCCTTCATAAAAAATGTTAAATAAGAACAAAATTGAGTACAGATAGATACCTGTGGCACTTTTATCATAGACCGCCTAGAAATTGATGTCAAATCATTGCTGACTACTCTTTGGGTCATTCAGCTAGATCCTAATCCGTCAAAATCCACTATCACCTCTCCAGTAAAATCTAGGTAAAAATTTTAAAGGAACCAAAAAAAAAAAAAAAAAAAAAAAGAAATACAGATTATTAACAACCATAGGAATGATTCCAGTCAAGGAGAGGCAGTTGCTACTTCATTTGTCTATCATTAGTTCCTTTTCACTGTGTAGTTGAAAGACCAGCCACCCCCAACCAAAAAGACCCTCCCCTTTCCCCTTAAGCTTTCCCTTCCTTTCAATCCCTTAGTCAAAGCCTATGGGCTATCTAACTACTCACAAAACTCAGATGAAATGAGAATCACTAATTCTGCTTTTCCTGGTGAGATGTATTAAACTACAAGGCCTTATAATTTTCCCTATATCATATGTCTTACATGCTGACAACCTAAGAATCCCTGGGTCTTGCCACTTGTCCCTTCTAGTGAGCTCTTAAGACTTTTTGAGACTTTGCATCTACCCTGAACTAAATTTTCTTTTATGGGTTTTCTCCCTTAATTAGAGTAAGCTCCTTGTTTGTTTGTTTTTTTTGTTGTTTGTTTGTTTTGTTTTTTGTCCAGTTCTTAACACAGTGTAAAAGTCCTTGATACTACAGCATACTTTTTCATTCATTTATTTATTCATTCATTATATCCTCTTCTTGGTGTACCAGTCAAAAGGACTGGAGATCAGTCCAGTTTAAACTGATACTGAAGAAACCATACTAAGTCATTGTGATCACTAATTTTTTTTCCCATGTGTTACTAGTCATCACTTGCTGATACATTCCAGAATTTTTCCAAGAAGTGAATTCAGACTCATTGGCCTTCACTTTGTAAATTTTATTTCTATCCTTTTTTTTTTTCTTTTTGAAAACCAGTACAGCATTTATTCTTCCCAAATCCTTAGTAGTAGTTCTTCAAGTCAAGTCAGCAAGCATTTATTAAGCTTCAGGGGCAGTGAGGTGGCACAGTGAATAGAGCACTGGACCTGAAGTCAGGAAGACTTACCTTGCTGAGTTAAAATCTTGCCTCAGACACTTACTAGCTGTGTGACCCTGGGCAAGTCACTTCACACTGTTTGCCTCAGTTTCCTCATCTGTAAAAATGAGTTGGAGAAGGAAACGGCAAATCACTCCAGTATCTTAGCCAAGAAATAGGATCACAGATAATCAGAAATGACTGAAACTACTGAACAACAAAAACAAAGAACTTGTGCCATACAGTGCAGTGGGCTGGGCATGCAAATACAATCAAGAAGAAAATTTGTCCCTGCCCTCAAGGAACTGGGATTCTAATGGAGGAGGACAGCACTTAAAAAGCTGAAAACTTTTGGGGGAGGGGAGGATACACCTTTGGTAGAAAAAGTCAGAAATCAGGGGTGCTCCCTAGACTTAAAATGATTCTTCCATTGCCCATGTTTTACATCTACCAGTTCCTTCACTATTCCAGTTCTCAGTTCGGGTCACCCTCTTCTGGTGATCTACACTGGAAATATTAGCAAGTATAGTGACATGTTCTCTTACTATCTGCTGACTTTTCTGAGTTATCACCTTCCCCATAGCCATTTTTTTCCTGATGTTTCCACTTCAAAAAACAAACAAACACTACAACACAACATTTTCCCTGGGAGAGAAGACTGACAAAATTAAGTTGAGCAGCTCTACAATTTTCCACCTCATCAGTTATCGTCATGCCATTCATCTCTAGCAGTAGTCCTCTCTTTTCTTTGACCTTCTTATCTTTTCCCTATGTAGGTAAGAAGGAAACCCCAGGTGCAGCTGATTCAGTTTTAGAAATCCTGCCGTGAGTCTTAGAAGACCATGGCATGTTTTTAACATTCATCCTTTGTTATTTGTTCTAGCTTCCAATTCTAGTTTGTGTCTTTTACTTTGGAGGGGGGAGTTCCCTGTGTATCCACACTAGTGTCATTAGACAGCTTCTCCTTTTATTTATCAAAAGGATTTTCTTTGTGTTTTTCAGAATTTCTTTACTGAGAGCTTCTAAATCCTCCTGCACTGGTTCCCCTGTAGAATTTCAGGCCATATGATCCCACCCATCTTTTCTTTGGATACTTTGAAATCTGATCTCTCAAAATCTGGAGAGCATGTCAGACTTTCTCTTTTAGATAGAACACTCTCTTCACTGAAATTTCTCATCATTCCCACTGCAGCAGCTCATTCCTTCTTATTGTTGACATTAGCATCCAAAATAGAATTTCTCACTGCTTCTACTACTTTTCAGAGGATAAAATTATCAAAGCAAATCAGGAAATTATTCATTTCTGTGCTTTAGGCAGAGTGCACACTTATACAGATGTCTGCATAATTGAAGACCTCCTATTACTACTATATCTAACACTTCCAATCCAGAAATCAGGTCATTCTTAATATTGTAAGTTATATTCAAGAAATCCAAATCTGATTCTCAACCATTACTTTATTAACCAGCTGCTCATTTCCTAATGTTTGTTGAATGTTGAATTATCCTAAGAAATATACATGACAGAAAAGAAATTTAAAAGTCAAGTTAGCAAACATATGAAAACTTTTACTTCCAAATGAGAAGCATTTCAAAGAAGTCACCTTAGGAGATGAGATCTTGATTTCAACTATGCTACCAATGCTCAGGATTCCAGTTTGGAATTGTTTTCAGAAATAATAGATGAGCCACTCAGGAAATCTAGTCTCATTGTTTTATTACCACACCTATATTTTCACCCAAATAGTATTAACCAGCTTAATAACTTATTATATTCATCAGCCAAAACTCTTGAGTAGTTTAAAAAAAAAATCAAGCCTACTCCCAAAAAATCTGAAGACTGGCTACCTGTGAAGCTATTTAGAAAACTATCACAAGTATGGGAGTCAGCTAATAACAGGTTTCCATGTGCATGCTGACCAGTGAATGTTTTTCTGGATTATACAGATGTTTTTTCCAAAGTAATTACTCTGAGAAGAACATTTCTCATTTGGATGGTATAATTTATTTTAGAGATCAGTCCTATTTCCTGATAGTCATAGCTGATATTATAATGAGCGTCAATACTAAACCCTACTAAACCAAATGTTAGTGGCAGTCTATTGGGGGGAAAAAAAGAAAATGTAGCACTTGAATTTATTTTAGACCTACTACTTAATGGCTCTTATGAGCTAGAAATGTGACTTGTATCAAATAAGACAAGGCCTATTTTTTTTTCTTTCTGAGGCTGGGGTTAAGTGATTTGCCCAGGGTCACACAGCTAGGAAGTGTTAAGTGTCTGAGACCAAATTTGAACTCGGGTCCTCCTGAATTTAAGGCTGATGCTCTATCCACTGCACCACCTAGCTGCCCCAGACAAAGCCTATTTGAAAAAAGTGAAGGATAAAAAGAGGTAAGGTGATCAAGAGTTTGAGATAAGAGTATACTGAAAAGCATCTGTGTGTCAGTAGTATTTGATTATATTTAAAGTAATCTAGCAATATGTTCTTTCAAACGGTACGTAAAGTTTTTCTAAAAAATAATTCTCCCAATGTAGTGAACATATCAATTCTAGTATATTCCACCTAGTTGGGGGCTTTTTATTCTTCTTGCTTTTCAAAAAAGTATTCTTGTTATCTTTTGTGTCTAAATCACCCTCATTTTCGACTATATCTTCCTCCTTATTTAAAAAAATTCTTATAACATTTTTTTTAATAGAAAGAAGCAGAGAATCAGTTCAGCAAATCCAATACACATTGATAGAGTTTGACAATATGCTGTATTCAATACCCCCTGGTCATTTAACTTCAAAAAAAAGGGGGGGGGGAAGGGAGATTAATTTTCTCATCTCTCCTTAGGGGCCAGCCTTGGTCATAATAAATAGATGGTGTTTGGTTCCTGTTTTTGTTGTTGTTATTGTTCTTTTCCTTTTATGTTGTTGAAGTTGGTGTATATTTTGTTTTCTTCTTTATACTTTGCTTCAATTCATTGTCTTCTCATGAATTCCATATATTCATCATTTTTATGGCACAGTAATATTCTATTACATATGGAAGTCTTATGTTTCAAAGGTACATGAAGAAATTTAACAATTGTTCATGGAGAAGCAGCAAAATTGATGGGGAGATCCAGAAAATAGGAGCAGGACTAAAAGATAGTGAAGGGGATTGTTACTGAAGAAAACATTAAGAATAAGGAAAGCACAAGCAGATTTAGACAGCACCAGAAGACATAATTTGGAAAATTTGGCCATGGCTATAAGATTTATTGTTACAACTAAAGTTATGAAATTTCCTTAGCTAGAGATCTTTCAGAAAGGAGACCCTCATCATCCCCCATGTCTGAGAGAAATAGACCCAAATAAAGACCAGCCTTTGGAGGTCTCATTTCACCCTTGTGCTAAGCTATTTTCCTTCATAAAAAACATCAAGATTGCCCTAAAAAGCACTTAGAGAAAATCACTGGATAGAAGTGATACTCTAAACATAGGTTATATTTCTTCTTTTGAAGATGCGATGGTAGAAGATTAGGGACAGTTTTTCATTTTTAAAAAGTAAACATTTTATTTGTTGAACAGCTGGGTAATTCTCTTACTGTAGCTTCTGGAAAAACCACTCGTTTTTAAGCCTTTCTTGTACCTCTCCCTAAACTTGACTTTGACTTCCCTCTGAGCCTTACATTTTATTTTAGTACTGACACATGGAAGGATATGTCCAATGAAATGTTCTCATATATCTGGTAGACATGAAGTGGTTGTGGTTATAAATTTTCATGAAGGAATTGATTTTTTATTTCTTGGCAATCTTCCTTTTTTGGGGGGGTGTTAAGTGACTTACCCAAGGTCACACAGCTAGTAAGTGTTAAGTGTCTGAGGTTAGATTTGAACTCAGGTTCTCCTGACTCCAGGGCCATTGCTCTATCCTTTGGGCCACTCAGCTGCCTCTGTATCACCTATATTCATGATGATAATGGCTTTGTATTCAGAATTATATCCCAGCCAGGACCAGCACTACCTTCTTGTATTTCAGTAATTTGCCTATTTTGACATGAAGCAAGATGCTCTTGGAGCCAAAAGCTAGTTTTCCATTTTACTGGGGGCAGAAATTCATAAACGTCACAATTATTTACTACAAAGTATTATGTATTTTTTTCAGTATGTGAAGAAAAGCAGGTAATCCTATTTTAAAATTGTTTTTATTTATCTCATTTTTATATGGCCAATATTTTTCCTAGTGTTAGTCGCCTTCCATTTCCCAGAACCATCTCATATCTCCCAAAAGATTTAAGAACACCCCCCCACACAAGCAAAAGCCAATATACATTGAGAATGTCCAACAATATAAACAACAATTTCATTCTATGAACCTCTCATCTCTATGAAGTGAAAAGGTGTGTCTTCTCATATTTCTCTCTCTCTCTCTCTCTTTTGTAATTTTGCTTTTTTGTTTGTAAATTCACAACATTCACTTTGGATTGTTTTGTGGTTCTTTCCATTTACATTGTTGTAGTCACTATGTATACTGTTTTCATGACTCAGTTTATTTCATTCCAATATTCCATTATCTTCATGTACCACGATTTGTTTAGCTATTACTCATTCATTGAACATCTACTTTGTTTCCAGTTCTGTGTTACTACAAAAAGTGCCTAGAGAAATATTTTTGGTACGAGGGCTTGCTTTCTTTATCAGTGACTTCTTGGGATTTATGTATATAGTAATAGTATCTCTGGTTCAGAAGGTTCAAATTGACATTTGAGTCACTTGGTGGAATTTCAAATTGGTTTTCAAAATGGTTGTACCGATTACCAGCTCCACCAATAATGTACTAGTGTGTCCATCTTCCCATAGCTTCTCCAGTATTAACTGTTTCCATTTTTGTGATATTTGTCTAAGTTACTATTAAGAATAAATAGCTTTTTTGTCATAGGTGCACAGACCACAAACCAGTGTCACCTTAAGAGACTGGCAAAAGGAGTTCTCTTTGAAGGCAAATAGACCAAGAAACTGGGAAGGGATGGGGGGAAATGAGGCAAAATTTGAACAACTTACATAGATTATATTAAGTATTTATTTATTTATTTGCTCCTGATTTCTGTACAACTAATTCTCACTCCATTCCTCTGGTTTCTTGAGTTAAAAAGTCTTGAGTCAAGCAACAACTACTCTAGAGCCAAAAGTTCCGAGAGGTGAGCCTAATTTATGTACATTTTTGGTTCCTTTGCTCACATTGTGAGGTTAGTATGATGCAAGAGATTGTCATATGTTGAAGCTAGAAGGGACCTTGAGGCATCAGTCTAATAGAGGCTGATTTTAATGAAGAAACTAAGGCTATGAGAGTTCCCGTGACTTTCCAAAGGTTACGTAGCAAGCCAGTGGCAAAACCAAGACTAGAGCTGGCAACTGATATAAAGGTTCACATGAAATAACTGGCAAAAAGAAAGGTCAGTTTCACATACTAAGCAGATCTGAATGGTGATAACCATTGATGCAATCTTTCCCCCCCCCCCCACCCCAATCAAAATGTGTCTTTGCCTCAAACAAAACATACCTTAAAAGCCACTACTAAATGTTCTTCCCAAGTCTGTAGGGATTTCATTTCATTGTTTATGCCTGTTTTATTTTTATTACATTGGGGCAAAATCTTCCAACTTCTGTGTCTGCTGAACACAGATAAATGAGAGAAGATGATTTAGGAACCACACTAGGACTTACATTTTGTCTTTTTTTTTTTTTTTTCTTTGAACATTAGATTCCTTAGACTTCTCTCCCATTTCTCTTATTCTTTTCTTTTTGTTTAAAGTCCAGTCATCTATGCATTCACTCTAGGTAGAATTACACATGCCCAATGGGCACTTTGATCCCTCCTTTTTGAAACCTGAAAACACTGAATGGAGCTTCTTTAGTCGTGGAAATTTAGTTTTCTCTAACATGCAAGGTAAAGTAGAAGAGTGGAAAGTGGAATGGACCAGCAAGAAGGGAATCACAGACAAGATAGTATTTTGGCAGCAGAACTTGCAGCCAACCTCTTGGCTAGACGTTATCATCCTTCTCTCTCAACAGAAGTCTGTTTCTGGGCTAGTCTATAGAAATTGCAACATTTGGCCTCTGTGGCAGTATGATCTGTACCCAGGGTGTTTGTTGCGTAGGGGGGAGCTTTGGCTCCTACTTCTTGCTCTTAGTCAGGTCCTGACACCATTTCATGCCCCAGATGTGCCCAGACCTGCTGCCCCTGGATAGATGTCTCTTGGCAGTGGGGTGAAGGTAGAAGGGTTCATCCTCTCTCTTGGTGTTTCCTGACACACAGTCTTCTGAGGAATGTGCATAGTCTCCTTGTATTGATCCTCAGAAACTCTCTGAAGGAGAGACAAGTTATTCTACGCATTCTTTCATCTCATAAGAGATTTGGTTTTGGTTTTTACCCAATATCAGCAGACCCATTGCTGGCATAGTGCTTCCTGCCAGCTATCAACAAATAGTTGAGTTACTTTCTACCACACTGTCAAAGTGTTCAGGTAGCAGAGCCTCCTCTGACTAAAGCAGAAAAGCTTCCCTCCTGGTTTTTGGGAATTATTAGTCAAAAAGTATACATGCCCAGAAATTCAGTCCTTGATGCCATTTCTACTGCTTAGTGATTTCTCTTCCAAAAGTCTGTGGCCTTTTTTTCTCTTTTTTTTGGGGGGGGAAACCATTTACACTCCTGAATGAGAGTGTTAATCTATTTTAAAAACAGAAAACAAAACCACAAAACCCATTTTTCCTTTGGAAACTACCATTTTGCAACCTGTTACCATGGACATGGGACAGTTTTTACCCAAGTTGTTTAATTAAAAAAAAAAAAAGAGTTGAGTATGTTATTATGTCAGTGTGTAGATTTTGAAGATTTTGTTTCTTCTCTCCAGAAGTTCTCAACCTGGAATATATGAACCCCTAGGGGATGGATACAAGAGGTTTATTGAGGAGTATGAGGATCCTTGTCAAATATATGATCCTGTTGAAATTACTCTGTAAATTTTCTCTATTTGTCTTTTGTATATTCTGATTTGTGTATGTTGTCTTCCCATTAGAACGTTCTTTGAGGGTAAGTCCTATTTTTGCTATTTGTATTCTCAGTGCTTAGAAATCTGAGACATATTAAGTGCCTAATCAGTACTTGATAGTTTAATTGATTATTTTATTTGGGGCATGTGAACAGTAAAGTTTACTGACATTCATGACATTTGGCTTCTGTGGCAGATGCAAAACATACATACAGATTCAAAAAAGGTTGTAAACTCTTGCTTTTATACTCTTTTCTCTATATTACTCCAAGAAGAGAGAGAAATGCTGCTTGGAAAATGCTGTTTTCCTAAAGACATTAGTGCATGGGATAGTTGATTCTTATTCAAGTCTTAGCTGTGGTACTAACCAGCTGTTTGACTTGAAGCAAGTCATTTTCCTTCTCTGGATCATCATTTCCTCATCTATAAAATAACAAATTGGATTAAATGACCTCTAAGGTCCTTTCTAGTCTTAATTTTCTCTGATTCTAAAGTCTTCATTGCAGTGGTCCCTTAGTGGGTTTATTTATTGTTGGCTTTTTTGTTTCCCTGTTAAGTCTATTCTTCCCTCCCCCCTTTTAAAAAAGAAATTGATAATGCAATAATAATGCAAGTGGAAATTCAAAATCCCCCAGCTGAGAAGATGCAAGAAGAGTTAGGTTCTCAGTACAGCATAAATTGACTTTACATTTTGGATTTTTGTTTGGAATGTTCTGCTTTGGTTGAGTTCTTATAACTGTAGGAATTCTTAACATTGGCACTTCCTGACTTTATTCCCCACCCCCACCCCCCAGGCTGGGGTTAAGTGACTTGCCCAGGGTCACACAGCTAGGAAGTGTTGTGTCTGAGACCACATTTGAACTCGGGTCCTCCTGAATTCAAGTCTTCTGGTGCTCTATCCACTGCACCACCTAGCTGCCCCAACTTTCTGCCTTTGTCTAGTTAGAGGGTGCAGATATAACATGCTGCAGCAGAAGGTTTCAGCAGGTATTTGTATTTGACCCCAACTAAAAATGATTTGCCTAACAAACTGAGGCATCGCTGCTTCCTTATGGTGAACAAAGTTACATCACTGTAAGCCAGAAAAACTACCAGAGTACCAGGAGAAAGGGAACTTCCTGGATGGTGAGTGAATAAAAAAATCATCTGTTTTCCTAAAGCATCCTTGGGGGTAATACAATGGGAGGAGAAGTCAGTTTCTCTTTTTATCATAAGCTGAATATTTCAGATTTGAAGCCAAATAGGAAGAAAATGTCATAGAATTCCACTGATCATCCCTCTTGACTCCTAATCTTAAACTCATCTTTTCCTCTTTTTCAAACAATTCATTGAATACCTTCTTGAAGTCTCTTTTAGGTGGTGAAGGGGCAAAATAGGTCCCAGATGTACAAAGAATTAGGCTTGTTTATTTGAAAAACACAAATGCACTATAAATTTGGTTTTTCTGTTTAAAGCCACTTTAAGGCTCTGCACATACATGGTTAAAGTACTAGCCACTCCTTTTGCTCTTATCTCTCATGTGGAATCATATGTGAGATGATTAGTACCCAGTGTAGTGTGTTAGAAAGAGCTTAAGTAGAGAAGACTTAAGGCCTGACTGCATAGCCCTGGACAACTCATATAAGATGTTGAGATCTCACTTTCAAAAAGATTATCTTTGAGTCCTCCTCCTGGAAGGAGGCTGCTGGAGAGCACAACTGCTAAAGTTATGTCACTCCTATTTGCTTTAATCCACAGGAAGTTCCCAATGTCGTGCATCACCCAAATCTTTTAAAACCTAGTACAGATAAGTTAACAAAACTTGATTTAGATTAGTTCTATTAATTAGTTAAACCTTGATTTTAATTAAGGTTTAATTTGTGGGAAGTAAGACATTTAACTAAAGCAAACATACAAGTACAATTCAGTTCTAGCGCATTCTAGACATTTGTCCAGTTTCTTTTAGTTAAGTTGAACTCTTGTCAAATTGAATATTATCTGATTTAAATGGATCCTTGTTTGGGGCTTAGACACTATGTGTATGTTCCTACCAGGATGATATTTAAAGGAATTGAACACATCTCTACAAATAGCCCATGGTGTGTGGGGATACAACGGTTTCTCTGGTAATTGAGTTCTTTTGCTGGCCATATTAAAGTTAGACATATGAACATTTTTAAACATTTTTCATAGCAGCATACAAAGTTGAATCAACCTACATCATTACTGCTCAAATGTATTTTTTCTTCAGGTGGAATAGCAGCAGCACTGAACAAAGCCAAACTTTTATGCCCAATTTGTGTCAGGTTAAAGCAGTATAAGAATATACAGTGATAGTAATGAAGATGAGAATGATGATTATAGTTGAATGCAGACAGCCCAGCCTTCCATAAAACATTGAGGTTAACAAAGGTTTTCTTGGGAGACACCCTGGCCTACCCTTTGTGTGAACTACTTCTTCCAGGGCAACTCATCTTCCCCTTTCTTCTTTCCCCCACCTTTGGCCACTCAATGCCCTTCTGCTCCCCAAGCCTCTTCTTCCTCTTAGAACTAAAATGATCCGATGCCATGTGCACTTGTTGCTTGATTGACACTCATTTGAACTGTAGTTATAATGTTTTCTGTCAAGGAGGCATTTACCTTTTAAGTCCCTTATCTCTCATCATCTTATAAAAGGCTTTGTCTCTCCTTAAAGGAATTTTAGGCATTGGCTAACAGATGAGGAGACGTGTTTTTGGATAGGGGAGGTCCAAAGTCATACTTCAGGTACATCCCTGAATAAAATAACCCCCAACTTATCCTATTTACTATCTGTGTGGTCTTTCTGGTCTTCAGCATCCTCACAAGTAAAGGCTTTGGACCAGATCTCTAAGGTGCCTTCCAGAACTAGATCTTTTTTTAGGATTTGGGATACAGGATGACTGTAGATGCATCTTAAGAGATGAATGGGCTGTCTCCCCCTTTCTCTCCCTGCCCCCTCCTCCAGTTCTGCTGGCGCTGGCTTTCCCTCTGTGGCCTCCAGCTCCACTGGGATCAACAAGCTGGGTCTGGTTAGGTTTAGGCTACAATCTGACTTAACAATGTTTCTTACTTCTTTTAAGACCTTGAGCTAGCCTGCCGCTGGCCTAGCCCACCCCCTCCCCCTGGACCCGACCCCAGCTTCTCCCTTTCCCCTCCCTTTGTTAAGCACAGGTTGGACTTTTCCCCCCACATAACCTCTCCCTTAACCTCCTTCTGCTCCAGGAGGCCCTTATTATGCCCTTCAGCAATCTGACCACATTATTTTAGTTATAATCTTAACAATATTTCCTTCATCATCTTTCCTCTCCTCTGACACCCAGAAAATTCGCCTTTTGCAGATGAGTGTGTGGGACAGTAGAATGCACCCTCAGACAGAAGCATGATTGCATGTGCATCCCTCTACTAAAGTACAAGTGTGCAAGAGAAACTCCACAGCGTTTGCTGTTTTAAACTGGAGATTAAAAGGAGTGCATTTGTGCTTTAAAAAAAAAAAAAGAAGAAGAAGAAGAGGGACTTAAAGTCTTCAGCTTATTTGCAGATAGGTCTGTGTTCTCCGGGAAAGTGTAATGGGCCTCGGGTCAGCTGCATTGATTTAATGCATTACTCAGGCTGCCCGAGCAGGGGGAGAATCTTCTCTGAGCGCATTAGAAGTGCCTCGAGCCTCTCTGACTCCTTTTGATCAAATTTCTGTGAATGATGAGTGTCACGGCCTCTCCGAGCCAGCTGTGAGAGGGACTGCTCTGGGACTCGTGGGGCATGCCGGAACACAGCGCACCGGGCACAGAGACGAGCTCGCTACAAAGGTGAGAGAGGCAGACACAACTTCGCACTGGAGAGCACCGAGGGGGAGGATCCTATTTCATTCCCGTCTGCGGGCTGAGTGTACATCAGACCTTGAGGTGCTTGGATTCAGACGAGAGGAAAGGGGTGGGTGATGGTCCTGCCTTCTCAGTACTTGTACAGACACGAGTGTTTCCAGCACTTCTTCTAAGAGCTCACCGAGGAATGGGAAATTCTTTTAAAGCTCAGGAAACCTAAGCGCCCACACCATGGCTGAGGTAAGAAAAGTTCCCCTTCTGGACACTGGAAGCCTGAGTGCAGTGGCCAACTTTTCTCTCTCTGGGGGACTGTGTGTGTGTCTTGTGGCTGGAAGGATGAGAGGACTCTTGTGGGTTTGGGCTTTAATGGGCTCCAATGCTGCGTGTTGAGGCATTTGACGAGTTAATTTCCAAAGAGCTGCCATACCTGGGCTGCTAGGTATAGTCTGTGTGCTCCTTAGCTGTCGGCACAGAGGGAAGAGCTGAAATGTTAGCTTACTGCACCCAGGTATAAACACCAGTTGGGTAATTGTTTTCAGACTGAAATAAGTGGTCAGGCTCTGCAAACCCAGAGAACTTGATGGTGTCTAATTGTACAAGTCTGGGATATACATTAATCACAATAAAAATCTCTCATTTGTGACCTAAATGTATTCCAAGGCCAAGTGCTTTAAGCAAATACATTAGAGTTATTGTGATCTATAAATGCACCGGGAGACCAGAAAACCCTACATACAGCTTTCTCTCTGGAATTCTCTGGGAATGCACATCTAAGTGTGCAGCAATCGAAGCCCCATGTCTGCATTTTAGACGCGTTTCATTGCTGATTCTCCCTTGCCTCTCGAAAACTAAAGCCAGTAATACTTTTTTTCCAAATGAGGTAGGCATCTACTTAGCGTTGTTTGGTTCCGTGGAGTGTTTTTCTTTGAAGTAATTAAGCAGCTAAATAGCTGACATTTAAGACAGGCTATTTTTTCTGGCTAGATTTGGTTGTCTGTGGAAAACTAAACATGGACTCAAATGTAAACTTAAATCCATTATCATTTTGCTCGGCAGAATTCTACAGAAAACAGAGTGGCAATTACTGTCTTTCCCCCTACCCCTACACCCCCACCATGTACCCACTGGTTCCCAAATAGTTTCTGGAACGCAGAGGGGAGGAAAGAGAGAAGTGTCTTTTTAGAGTTTCCGGGAAGGAAAATGTACAATTACTTTCCATCTGGATTGTCAGGTTTCAGAATAGTTTGAAAAAGCTGGACTGTGTTTTTGAAAAATCTCCTTGAGGTTAGTTAAAGCTGAGCATTAACGTTGAGTGAAAGCCTGATAAAATGGTCACTTGTCACTTTAAAAAAAAACAAAAAACAAACCCACAGATTTGGAATTTATAGGAAAGTAGCTTAATAAATTGGCCAGACAGTGACACTACTTGTTATACTATATTCATTGGGTTGTGAGAGCTGCTCAAGTTTGTAATAAATCCCCCCCTTCCCTTTTAAATTCATATAATTGCTTGACTTCTCAAACCTGGGGAGCTGAGTGTTTGTCTTATCTTTGGGTGAGCTGACTCTGCTCTGTGTTGCAAAACCTGGAGGCGGGCTGGGTTTCTTAGTGTTCCTGCAGCCTGCAAACGGAGTCAGCTTCATTAGTCTCACGATGGCACATCCCATGCATGGCTGGTGTTGCCATTTCCTTCCAGCTAGTCCTGGAGCATGATCCGGACTGCCTTGGTTTGGATAAGCTTGTAAGGATTTGTCAGCCAGATGTGACAAGATTGTCAAGAGGCAAGTAAAGGAGGAGATCTGATATTAATCAGTGCATAGCTCCGAGCCAAACTTTCTCAAATGCTGTGTAGTAACATGTTCTTCTCATTTAGTGCCTCTCTTTGTGGCTCTGGAGCTGCCACTGGTCTAAGTTTGACGGTTAAATGGGATGCCAACTAACAGCCTTTAATTGTATGAATAAAATTCTACTGGGGGGTGGGGGGAGGGGAGAAGGTGGGAATCACACTTTGTATTTTTTTTATATTTCCTCCAGATTTTATAGTTATATGCACTAGAGTCCTCTGAGGATGGGAACACTTTAAATAAGACCAGGCTCCTAGAATATCTCTCTTCAATTCATGGTCAGAACCAGCTTTCCTATTAGTTATTTAGGAATCCTAAGAAGGAGGGGCCCACTAGTTTTCTGGGAGACTGTTGGAGGTGGGTTGCAGAAGGGACATTTCCGAGTTATTTGTGTGTGCATATGTGTGTGTTTATGTAAGAATGACTGCCATTTGGTGGACAAAGGAGGATAGCATGGATTTTTTTGAAATGGATTTTTGTATATTTAACCACAGTTAAATTTGTAAATTATTCAATGGATTGGAATAGTGTAAAAGATTGTCATTTTTCCTCCCTAGTATACCATGTAAGCCCTTTCCCCATAACAAATGTTGAGTCTTACTATTTTCACTTATTAGATTTTTGCAGAGTAATTACAAAGTTTTCTGGGAAAGTTTTAGCTCAAGGGTTAGTGAACATGCATCGAAAAAGAACCCATACACTCTTATATTTAAAGTGAAAGGAATCTTAAAACAGCAACAAACTGAGAATTTTGGGGGGAATTAACCAAAAGAATGTCTAAGCATTACAATGTATTTGACCAAAACAAAAACAAAAAAACAAATCCCACATATTTTAAATGTTAAAATAATTTTTGCACATTGTAGGAATGTGTGTCACTTAAATGGATTCATAAGTGTAGATTTTTAAAGAAAAGAAAAACTACAAATCTTTACTATTAAGAAGTTTGGTTTTTAAAAATTGGATTCTCTATGAAAAAAAAAAAAACAACATACGACTAAGTTTCTTAAAAATAATCACAAAGGATGCTGATTACCATTACTTTTGCTACCTAATGTTAAATGAAAGACTGGGAAAGTCTGGTAAGTCTGATTTCACTAATAAAGGCGAATAATTCATCCAAGCTGTTGTTGAATAATGGATATTATCCCTTCATTCAAGAAGCTAAATGATCTAAAGTATTGAACATGTAGACAAGAAAATAGACAGTAGCATGTATAGTTCATACGTGTAATCATCATGTAATTGTGATGAGGCATCATCCGTTAAGTAATTGGTAATATCATCTGGAAGCATTTAGTATATTTAAACTGATAAGGATTCAGGGACAAACCGCCTTTTAAATCTTGAACAGAAAGCTAGTACCTTGAAGTGACTAATTAGTGCTCAATAGATAGCCAACCATGATCTGTTGTAATCTCCTTTAGAAATGGCTTTCCTTGTAAATTTTGAGAAGTTCTGCACCGAAATGACTTGCAGATAAGCTCCCAAAACATTTCTTTCTCTCTGTAGTAGAAGATACATTCCAGCCTTGCATGTGTTTCAGTCCGGTGAGGATTGGCAGCTTGTTATTGAGGTTGGTCTAAGCTGGATAGCCCAGCAGTTGTAAAATGTCCAGTGAAAGGAAGGATTCCTTCCTGATTTCTTACTTAGAGGTGCAAGAAGTCATAACCCCGTGATCCAGGGAAGTATGTAACTGAGCCTCAACATGCTTGTAATTTATAAATGCGTGGAATTAAACATACATGATATAATGGGTCTACCACATAGTTTGATGTAAAATTGAACTACAGTATTTGCTGATGTTAAAAAAACAAAAACAAAAAAACTCAGCAGTTGTCTATGGCCTTAGTAATTATTTTGACAGTGCTCATTAACAAAAGTTGCCCTGAGGGGCCCTGTAGGGTAAATGACTTGCCAGAAGAACAGTAGTGGTGGTGAGATGTTGTTTTTTTCTTTAATCTTCCCCCCACCCCAAGTAAACATTTTCATTTAGAGATGGTTTTTATAATAAGCTAGCTTCTTTAAAAATATCGTTTTTTTTTTATCTTAAATTTTCCTATTGTCTTTAACGTCCAGAACTCCCTTCTTTTCAGTGCCGCAGGTCATTGTTTTTAGGGAGAAGATTCTTTTTTTTTTTTAATTTTTTTTTTTTTTTTTAAGTTGGGAAATTTTTGCGAATTCTACATGGCAGATAACCTGGGTTTTTTGAGAGATTATTTAGCAGTTTAAAAGAACTGTCAGGCCACTGTATGGAGCTAGTATCGTTGGAACTAGTCCTCTTAAAGTTTTTACAAATGGAGATTGACTTAAAAGCAGTTATTTCCCATTACTCTGTTAATCTTTGTAGCTTTCCTAATTCCGTTTTCTTTTTTTCCGGGAGATTATTGCAGTTGGAGTGTGGTGGTACTTCTCCACCCAAGATATACTCCCATTTTAGCCAAAACAAGAAAGTCTTTTAAAAAAATAAATACCTTTTTAGTGTCCAATGTCTGACCTCCCCAAACTCTTCACAGTTATAGTCAAACATGCAACGCCATTCGGGTCCACACATGGACTAATTATTGTAAACTGTGCTAACATCGCCTCAGGGTGGTAATAGTCTTGTTCAATCAATGTGGGCCACAACACAAATGAAGAAAGAGAACTCTGTCCACAGCAGACAGAGAAAACCCTGTCAAAATAACACCATGTGGAAAACGGTTGTCACATGTATGTTTTGGCTCAACTAGATCTAACAATAGGTGTTTTTTTGTTTTGTTTTGTTTTTTTAAAGAGGATAGTTATAACGATTCTAATTCTTTATCCCATGTGGATTGTTTTTGCTATCCAGCTGTGTAAGAAAATAAGCATCTGGTGATTTTTCTGCTTCATACCAGCAGCTTAAAAAAGAAAAACAAAACACAGAAAAAAAAAGTCCACCATATTTCAGAATCATTTCCCCTATGCTTTCAGAGATAAGCGTCTAATTCCAGAGAACCAGAGATTCTGCCTTGTCACTTCCATTTTTCATTGAAGGATAAATTCTTACTCTGGTGCTTTTGACATCTTGTGATATACATACTGGTGCATGAATAGTTTGTTTGAAATGGCATTCCTCTTTCACTTAGGGGGCATTTGGGGAATTAAACTGAAACGGAGCTTAAAGAGAATTTAACACAGGACGGCACAGCTCATGCTGTTGCTTTTGGTTTTCTTTTTAATTGGCAGAAAGTTGTTTTTGGATCTTCCTCAGCAAAGTTCAGATCCCAAAGTAGTCGTTTATAGTGTTGCTAAGTTCCTGCCTCTTTGGGTGATGGACAATGGCATACAAATGAAGACATCTCAAAGTGCAAGAATTGAGCCTTAATTCTCTCTTCTGAACTGAGTAAAATTCAAATTATTAATCCAAAAGTGCAGTTAGTTCCTGCCCATTGACTTTTCCAAGTTGCCTGAAGAGTGCTACTTTAGATTCCTAATTTTACTTTATCAAATGGAGGACTTTGGTGAAAACATTTTAAGCTCTATGTAGTATGTTTTGAAAAGATACAGGAATGTTGTGTTTTGCTTTGATTTGTTTTAAATACCCTATTTAAAACTGATTTTCTTTATATTTCTTTTCTTCTTTGCCACTGAAGTTATTAACTTTGAAAATAAAAAGAAGACATGGATGTGATGGGGGGGGGGGGGTGGGATGTTTGTACCTGTATTTATAGAGAGATCAAAGAACAAAGATTTTACTAGTCACCTGTCTTTGAACTAGACCGCTATAGAAGTAGCTACTCGGAGATTCACACAAACATATCACCCACAACTCTGTCAAATTATCATGTCTCACAACAACTGCCTTTCTTAGTGGTACCACCATGCCCTCCAGTAATCCAGATTGGAATCTTCAAGCTATTATTGATTCCACCACCATCTCTTATGTCATTCCCTTTCCCCCTCACCCCACTTTTCTCTTCATCCTTCTTTGACATTTATTCTGTTGCTTTCCAAGAGTTTTTTTTTTCTTTTTTTTTTTTTTAATGTCTCTTGTATCAAGCCATCTTTTTTTTTTTTTTTTTTTTCTGCCTAGTGCTACCAATCTATTGTAGGCCATCATCACTTCACATCTTGATTATTACCTTCTAATTAGTTATCTTGTTTCCTAGTAAATTATATCATCACTTCCTTGATTTAAAAAAACAAAAACAAAAAACTTCAAGTTTTCCTATTACTAATAGGTTTAAATCCAAACTTTTCATTCAGGTATTTATCAGATCCCATAGTGCCTAACCAATCAGAGCTTCTGGGTAAATCTGTCAATTAGTCAGGCCAGTCTTCTTCCCCTTCCCTTCATCCATTTCATCCTAATTTTCACTTCTGTGCCTTTTCTCATGTTGTGTTTTCCCCACTCCACCCCCCTTTTTTTCTTTTTATTGAATTACATTATGTTTTGGGATCTGACTTCTTTCCCACCCCCAGTTGAGAAACCAAAAAAAAAAAAAAAATCAAAAACCTCTGTTAAAACGTATAGTCAAGCAAAACAAATTCTCTTATTGATTGTATCCAAAAAAAGTCCTAACCTCTGCAATACCTTTTCATGAATCCCTTCCATGAACTCTGGTCATAAAGTCATTTTAGAATTCATTGCTGGACATGTAGGGTATGTTTGGTACTGCCTTGTTTTTTCACTCTACACCCATATTGCTTGTCTTTATAGTGAAGTTGTAGACACCTCAAAGGGGAGGGACCATCTTTTATGCTTCCTTTGTAACCTTTATATATTAGGGGCTTGAAAATACTTCCAAGAATGAATGAATATTTTATTTATTTATTTTTTATTTTATTTAGAATTTTTTTCCCACAGTATATATGCATGAGTAATTTTTTTAAATAATATTATCCCTTGTATTCATTTTTCCAAATTTTCCCTTCCCTCCCTCTACTCCCTCCCCTAGGTGACAGGTAATCCCATACATTTTACATGTGTTACAATATAACCTAGATACAATATATGTGTGTAAATACATTTTCTTGTTGCACATTAAGTATTAGATTCCGAAGGTATAAGTAACCTGGGTAGATAGACAGTAGTTCTAACAATTTACATTTGCTTCCCAGTGTTCCTTCGCTGGGTGTAGTTATGAATGAATATTTTAAAAACAAAAATAGGAAAGTTCAAACTTTTTAGTCAGCTCTTTATGTAAGGAGATGAATGGAGGCTACTAATATTTTGAAATATGTCTGTATTTACTCCATGCAAGTGATCTAATCTCTCTGGGCTTCACTTTCCAAATTGGTAAAATTTAAGGGATTGGACTAGATTTATCAGTGAGCTTATTACTTACCAGCCCTGTGTGAGGCATTGAGAACACGAAGACAAAAAAGGAAAACATTCCTGCTTTAAAGATGAGCTAGGGGCAATAGGGAGTCACTGAAATTTATTGAATAGGGGAGTAGTTTTGTCACTTTGGTGTTGGAGGAAAATCGCTGTGTAAGATGAATTGGAGGAGAGAATTAAGGCAGGAGGATCATTTACAAGGCCACTGTAGTAGGATAGCCAAGAGTCAGGCAGGGTCTGAAACAATGGATTCGAGATAGATTGTGGAAGTAGATATGAGGGAGCAGTTGAGTATAATGATGAGATTGCAAAAGTGGGAGTCTAAAAAAGGCCCTCAAAAGAAATAGGGGTATTCAGAAAGGTGAGTATGCAGGTGTGGGAATGATATAAGTTCTGTTTGGACATATTGAATTTGAGCTGTCTATTTGATAACCAGTTTAGAAAATTCAGTAAAGCAGTGAATGACTCCTGGAGATCAGAGGAAAATTTGGGTTGAGAGCCATCTGCATAGAAATGATAATTAAAATCATGGAAGTTGATGAGATCACCAGAGCAGAGAGGGGGAAAAGAAGGCAAGGGAAAGTGACTTGGACCATTCTAGATGTGTGCTGGAGACAGCCTGAAGGGGCTCACAAGGGCTGATCATTAAATTTTCATTGTATTTATATCTCAGAAATTGGCAAATGCTTCAGATCAGGACTTTATGTATTGTTTTCTTGATCATTTAGACTGCAGAAAGTGATGGAGAAAAATGTTAAAAATGCAGATTTAACTTAAAAGGATGTCCTTTCTACATTGGGGGTGGAGGAACAGAGACAGAGACAGAGGTATGATTGTTAAGCTTTTAAGCTATCTTGTGAACATTTGGGGTAGCAGAGACCAGAGAGCAGATTGTCAAACATTTATTGCCACACTCCTCTGCTACTGTCACCATTTAGGGGGCTTGGTTATGGATTATTGATCAGTGATGGTCCAGGAGACTGAGAAGGTATGGTCAAGACAGGAGGAGAAAACAGTGACACAAAAAACTCAAGACAAACTGTCCAAAAGGAAAGAGTCTCTAACAATGTCAGATGTTGCAGAGAGTGATCAAGTAGGATGAGAACTGGAACAAAAAAAGCCAACAAGGAAACATCAGATTTGGCAGTAAAGAGATAATTCTGCAGCCTTTTGGCTCCTTCTTTGCTCTAAATCTGTAGATTTAGATCCTGTGATCTTGCAGACTCCAGGTTCATGTGATAACCATAATAACAATGACAACAAAATGCACCATTTTATTATCTTCTTATTATTTCATTCAATGACTGTTGACTGAGGGATTAGAATTGGTTTCAAACACATACTTGTCCATCTTTCAAGGCCCAGATCCTTCATGAAATTTCTGTGGTCCCTTTTCTCCTTGTCTTTGCCTTCTCAAACTAGGCGATTTTTTCTGTCTCTTCTGAATAATCTTTAATTTCCCTTTTTAGGCTTTTGACAGTCTACCTTGTAGTCTAATTAAGAGTGTGTGTGTGTGTTAAGTAATAACCTCACTTAATTGTAAGCTGCTGAAGGGCAGGGATAGTTTCTAATTCATTTTTATTAGGCCCCTGAAGGTTCAAATACAAATGTTTCACATGGTTACTAGATAAATATTTGCGTAATGAATTGATGTTTTATTAATGGTTTGTTTGTGTTTTTGTTTTTTCTTGGTAGTTCTGTTGGTGGTGAGAAGTTAGTTGATAGTACTAGAAAAAAACCCTGAAATCATGGTTTATTTATAAACTAAGAATAATAGCAACCACATGTTGTAGTTAATTATTCTCTGAAGCTTTGCATATATATTACCTCATTAATTCTTTTAAACATGTCTTTGAGATAGATAGGTGGCAGGTATTATTCCCATTTTATAGATGAGGAATCTGAACTGTTAATTAACTGGCCCAAGGCTCTGTGGCAGATCAATGATAGAACTCAGGTTAGAACCTTTAGTCCAGTATCTATCCCAGAGAAGTAGACAGGACTCAAGTCTCTCTCCCCATTGCCTTCAGTCATTCAGGATCTTCTTAAATTTCTTTTTTTGTAATATGATCCTAGTTACATATGCTAAGGATTGTAGTTGCTTTAAACAAGTACTTTTGCTTCTTGAACACAATCCAAATCCTGTCACAGAATTAAATTTGAGATAGAAATGCTATCTTGAAGGCCCTTTCTGCAAGGAAGCACATCATGACCGGTTAGCTATGGATATGCATGCAATCAGCACAAACTCATTCGTGAAGCCTGGGGAAAAAATTAGGTACATGCCCCCCTAACAATGGATGCATCCACTACATTCTAACGGACAGTCCAAACACTCCTGTCAGGCAAAGGCTAATCAATATTCTTGCATGGCTTTTGAGTAGCCCAAAGATGCTTCCAGTTCTGTCATGAAGAAAGACTGGATCATTATAGACACCAAAAGTTTTAATACTAATTTAAATCATATAAGAATGACTAATATTAATTCTGGAAATTGTCAGTTTAAGAAGAGGAGTGATGAAAAAGCAATAATGACTATAACTTTGATAGGTCCAGAATGTTTTAAATAGCTGCTTTCTGTTTTTAAAGAATAGAACACATATTAAGATGCTGAATGAAAAGATTTGACTTTCAAGAGTTTATTATCTTAATTTGCACATGAACCTCTAGTTCTTGAATAAGAATTTTGAAGTTTTACTGGCTTTCGATATTGTAGTTTTACTTTCGAATGTAATGCTATTGTTCTTCCACCTGGCAGGAGTCTGTGACTCTCTTGCTTGTTGAAAAAACACTCTGACATTAGAAGCTTTCTTAGCCACTGTAATTAGCATTCATTTTTATAAATGATTCAGATTAGATTATTTCCCTAGATGCTTAATTAGCTGTATTACCTCTTGTTAAAATGATTTAAGTTAGAATTGATCTGAGTATAGCTTATAAAACACACTTTTGGAAATTAGAATTGTTGATAAATTTCTTGGAAATCCTGAATGAGAATTGAAAGTTTCTAAAAATGAAGTGACCAGATTATATGATATTCAAGATATTCATAAAGAAAAGTAGAATTAATCACTCATAATTATGAATCTTGGGGCAGCTTAGTGACACAGTGAATGGAACGCTGGGTCTGGAGTCAGGTCTCTCCTGAGTTAAAATCTCGTCTCAGACACTTAACTACCTGTGAGATCCTGGGCAAGTCCCTTTAACCCTCTTTGTCTCAGTTCCTCATCTGTCCAAAGAACTAGAGGAGGAAATGGCAAATTACTCCAGTCTCTTTAGAAAATCCCAAATGGAATCACAAAGAGTCGTACATGATTGAAGATGAATACATGAATCTCTTAGGTTGGGGTGAATAAAAGCCTTCCATTTGTTGATAGGAGCCATTCTTTTATAGCATAGAATTCTATACATGGAAAGTTCCCCTTGAAGATCCCTAAGAGTTGTTAAATCGATCAATAGGCATTTATAAGATATTTTCCAGGTAAGTGCCAAGCATTATCCTAGATGCTGGGGTTCACACACACAAAAAAATGGAACAATCCTTATTCTCGAGAAGTTTGTGTATAAAGGCTGAAGTACACATAAAGTACACACATACCTTCTTTTCTGAATCCATGTATCTGCCTACCTCCGTGTATAATCTAAGTTATACTCCTCTGACTTTTTCCCCTTGCTAGGCCAGTTGACCTTGACCTTAACCTTTCTGAGATACAGTCTGATCTATAAAATATTTGCCTACCTTACAGATGAACATCATAAAAGCATAGACTTAAAACTGATAAGGACCATTAAAAGTCATAGACCTCTCATTTCAGAAATGAAGAAAGTGAGCCTTGAGAAATTGTATGACTTCCCTAATGTGCCACAAAGCAATAGTATTAATAAGATTTGAATCCAGATTTTCCTGGCTTCAAAGTATAGCTTTCTATTTCTGCCCTTTAAGTGAGAAATGTGCCAGAAAGTATTTTATAAAGTGTGATATGAATACAAAGGATTATTATTGTTATCATTAGTATTACCATTACTATAATTTTCCAAGTTGCAAATAATTGAAATTTGAATTAACTGTAATCTTGCTTTAAGTGTCAATTATATTCTGAGAGAAATGAGTGCAAGAGGAAAAGGAAATATTGAAATATTGAATCTCTTGTTTTTCTATATTTTTTTTTCTCTAAAAAGGACTACAAAAAGGAAGAAATCCCAGAAAGGTTAATTTATTAACTATAAACCGAGAATGATCTAGTCTTCATAGTAACATACTAATAGAGCATAGGGTCTGGCAAGCTCTCAACAATTGGGGAAAACAAAACAAAACAAAACAAGTATAAACCTAGATAGACTACATCCTTCTCATTTGAGAATCAGTTTAGCTTGGGTTTGGTCACAAGACCCAAATGGTCTATAAAGATGGAATATGTGGATCATGACAAGTTGTGAGGACAGTCTACTAAATTGTATCAGGGTTACAATCTGTGTTGGTGAGGGGAATACCCTCTGATATCCTCAATCCCAGAGCTTTGAAATTGAAGCAAGTTGTGAAATACTTCTGTTTTTATTTGTAAATGACCACTGGACACTAGGTGCTGTTCAGAACAGCCAGAGGGCATGATTTCTGATTCTCTAGCAGCTTACATCAAAACCTTTTCATGGAAGTCTGAACTCTTGGAACATCCATCAAATGTAAAAGGATATTAACTAATTGAACTATATTTCTGTTTTGACATCTTGTTAAGTAGAGGCAATCATTGTTCATTATTTTTTAACCTTTGAGTTAAATGTGTTTGTCTATTCTCCATATGTTTCCTTAGCAAAGTTAAAAATAGATATGTTACAGGAGCAAAAGTGATTAATTAATACTACCCCACATGCTCTTGGACTCTCCTCTTTTTACAAAAAGCTAAAAGCTTTTTTTGTGTGTGTGCCAGTTTTATCATTTGAGGATGACTTCTTTGAGGGATTATGCAAAAATACTCCAGTCAGCTGCATACCCTGTTACCCCTTGTTCCAGTCCTTCAGATGAAAACCGATGTCTGCCTAGTTCCTGCCATCTTTGTATCTCCAGGCGTGCTAATATGTCATCCTCATTCAGAATAAATCCTGGAAATGAGCAAGCCATAGAGAAGTGAATTTCTAAAGTGAAAGAGTCACTAATTATCACTGCTGTGGCTCCCGATACATCCTCTAAGGGCAGGTTTCCCTATTCCCGATAACAGATTCCTTTCTTCCTTTATGTTCAGAAGATCTCAAAACACTTTTGAAATCAGCACTATCCCCTTATTTCTGGAGGGAAGAACTAAAGGCCCCAGAAGGTAATTAACTAGTCATTCTGTTAACCAGTACCACAAGTGAACCCAGTGGTTTTGTATAGCAGTGCCTTAATTCTATCCTTGACTCAAACAGAATGAGATTCTCCCAAATTGATGCTTTTTTCTGGGGTCCAAACAGACCACGTCTTGCTTTTTAAAAACGTTCCTGATACTGTTTCATATTTGACAGGCAGGTCTCATGTGAGGGCTTTGGCTATTTAATAATTCATTTCATTCTTTAGACCTTTATCCCTCACTAGAGGATTGGAGATGAAGGGAAGGTCTGAGAAATTCAGCTAAACTCAAACATTTCTAGAACTTTGTCAATGAGAACTCTACCTAAGGTAATTTGGTCTCATACCTCTCTTTTACATTTTTGTATGTGGAAAAAGCATTGTAGATTGTGGATTGGAAAGAACAATGAACTGGGAACGACTGCTCAGTCATTCATTAGCTCTAACTGGGTGACCTTTGCCAGATTATTTTATTTTTCTTCATAAAACAAGGAGATTGGATGATATGACCCCCAAGATTTGTATCTTAAACATTCTTTTATTCTTATAGAGCTCCCAGCCCCCTGCACTGCAGTGTACCAGATGTATGGCAAAAGACCATCCTTGAAATCTCAGCTCCAGCACCACCGGTTAGGCCTTGGACAGATCCCATTCCAAGCCTCAGTTTCCTCATGTGTAGAAAGAGATTTATGTCATTACTGTAAGATAGCAGTGTTATTGCTAGTTTGTTATGTTTCTTACTGATAGCAAATTTATAAGCTCCGAATTCCTCACTATTAACAGAATGTTACAGAATCACAGTGGATCTTCTTGGGGCTCCCTCCTGCCCAAAACTGTTTTCCTTTTGAGTTGTAGTAAAGATCATAGACCTACCCTCCATGAAGTTAACTGAAGAGATAAGGGCTGTACCTCCAAACTTCCCTGGTTCCCTTAATAGATCTCTCCTTCTTGAAACAATTTGTATTCAGCCTTTGCCACCTCTTTGAGTAATGAGTTCCACATGTTTACTACCCGCTGTTTAAGTAGTATTTCCTTGTGTTTGTTCTAAAACTACCTCTCTTAAAGCTTCAAGCTAGATGTTCTCTAGCTCTAATATTCTGGGATGTGGCAAACAAGTCTGGGCTTTACCCTATCAGTACCCTTCACGATTTTATAGTCTTTGATCATATTTCCTGACCCCCTTCTTACCTACCTTTGTCTTTCTAGACTAAAAGAGACTGATTTTTTTTTTTTTTTTTGTCTGCCCTCGCACAAAAATCTCTATTCCCTTGATCTTTTTCATTACACCTCAGCATGATGGAAAGTATTCACAACAACTAGACTTGCTTGCAACAAGAGGGGCTGCAGGAAAATAGTTCTCAGGAGTGGCCTGTAAGGAGAGTTACAGGGATTACAGGCAAAGATAGAAAGTGGGGTGTGTGAAATTAAACAGGTAAATTGATGTAAATGATGTTGTTTACTCCCCCAAAAGCTGTAGTTTATGGTAAAGTATCACTGCAAGATTTGCAATGCAGATTCAAATGGAGATTCATAACCTCTCACAGGGATGCTTTACCATAAACTACACACAGCTGCCTGCCAAACAGCTTCCTCTCTTTCTCCAGCTAAAAGATAGGGAATTATCATATCCAACCAGTCTGCTTAAATGCATTAGCATTTAAAAGCAACAATTTTAATCCTTTATCCATTTCACTCTAATGGAGCGTCTGTAACAGTTATTGTGAAAGGTTTACTCTTTAGGTTCTTTATTGCATGTAAACCTAAGGTTATTAATAAAGAAATTTATTTCTATTACAGTCATATGTATGAGCTGCTTTTTCTTTTTCTTTTTTTCTTTTTGGAGTGCAGAGAATATTCCTTTGATACTTTAATGGCTTCAGGCACCAAATTAACTGTTTATTTTCCTAGGCTTCTGAAATTATCATAGTCTTTCTGCTTGGGCTGTTGTTCTTATTCCAAATGCCATACACTATTGTGCTTGTTACTTTGCAGGCTATTGGATGCACTCTCAACTGTAGTTGTCAAGGTTTCAAACCAGGAAAAATACACCACCGTCAGTGTGAACAGTGCAGACATGGATGGGTGGCACATGGTAAAAATTTTCTTTTAAACCCAATAAATATTTGTTGTATGACTTTTTGCTTATGATGTATAATCCACTCTGTTACTCAGTAACAAGTTATCTAATTTGGGGAATTATTTCTGTCCTTTGTTTGTTTCCCTCCCTTCCTGTATGTGGCAGTTTGACTGTTCATGAACTTCAGTAGTTAAATGAGGAAAAGAAGGGAGAAAAGAATCTGAGACCTTCTACTTTTTATATAATTTTATATGTTTAAAAATGTTTCTATGTTTGACATGTTATATGTTTAATATTATATAATGTTTTATATATACACATATATAAACATAGTTATGTTTTTTAAAAATTGGAAATGAACAGGAAGTCATTAGTCTAATAATTATAAAACTATTAATAACTTTGTTTTGGTTGGCATTATAGTATGGATTATAGTTTGACTGCATGTATGAACTGAAATTATATCTCTTTATATTGCTTCTTATGTCTGTTTTTCAGCACTAAGCAAATTAAGGATCCCAAATGTGTACCCAACTAGCCAAGTGGAGATAGTCCAGTCCAATGTGGTTTTTGATATCAGCAGTCTCATGCTCTACGGGACCCAAGCTATTCCCATTCGCCTTAAAATTCTTTTAGATCGGCTGTTCAGTGTATTGAAACAAGAGGAGGTAATCCAGATTCTTCATGCCTTGGACTGGACTCTTCAGGATTATATTCGTGGATATGTGCTCCAGGTACTGTAGAACTGACAAGGTAGATTAAGAAATGTTGGGGAAAATGCATCTCATGGAAAGTCACTTGTACTTGGTTGCAGTCTAACTAGCAATAAATTTAGCTTCCTTTTGATAGTGATCTTAAATTAAAATTAAATTTTATCTGGGTGTGGCCTACATTTGCCAGACTAATAAACCTCCCCAAGTTAACCTGTATGGACATTAAAAAAAAAAAAAAAAAAAAGCATGTGCTTCACATAGACTAGAACCTACAACTGCCTGGAAATGACCTTTTATGTAAAGTAGTATTATGATCTTACATTATGACATAGATCAATATTTAATGATCTTGATAATCTTGCTTTTTAGTGTTCAGATTAAAAATATGGAATCAATTACCTTGAACTTCTATCACATGAAAAATTTATGATGTTACATTCCTTATCATCTTAGAAACTCTTACATGCACTGTGAAAAATCTCAGTAGGCCATCAAATACATGTTCTGTGATAAAATATTTATTATAGTTATTGGGAAAAGTTAGGCATAGCTAGAGTTTGAAAGAACTCCAACACTCTAGTGTAATTACAGCTGTGCTTTGTGAACACTGGCAGCAGATCAATACAGGTTCATTTGTTTTCTGATGTTAGTTGCTTGGAAGATTATTAAGCTTTCAGTGAAATAATACTCGAGTTATATATCTAGGCTGATTGCTCTCTTTTCTCCTCAGTTTTAGATGCTACTGTTGTTCAGATTGTACATATTTTACTTTTGGTAATGAAATTATACAAGAGTTACTAATAAGTAATTATTCTTTGGGTCATGACAGCCGAGTAGTTTATCCCTGGGTTGGAACAAAGAGGAAAACCAGATGCTTGAGTTATCCTGAGTTCGATTTATTAAGTAACTATGGTGAATCAAGGGAAAAATGATCAACTGATTTTTTTTTTTTTTTTCCAATTTTGTACTTAGGATGCATCAGGAAAGGTTTTGGACCACTGGAGTATTATGACCAGTGAAGAAGAATTGGCCACCCTGCAGCAATTTCTTCGTTTTGGAGAGACCAAGTCCATTGTAGAGCTCATGGCAATTCAGGAGAAAGAAGGACAATCCATTATCATCCCATCTACAACAACTAATTTGGATATTAGGGCCTTTATAGAAAGTTGCAATCAGAGGAGTCCTAGCCTTTCTGTTCCAGTGGACAAGGTGAATCCTGGCAACCTTCATCATTTTGAAAACCTCATAAATAACATGGCTTTCATGCTGCCTTTTCAGTTTTTCAGCCCAGTGCCTCCCCCATTGATAGGTTCACCACCCGAGAGACATGTGATCGAGCAAGGTCAAGACAGAAATAATGACACTAAACACGATGTCCAGATACCCTTTTCTGAAAATGGCTTCCTAACTCCTACTTCTGCTTCATTTCAAGTCGAAAATGAGCAGTGTATAAACTGTCCGGATATTCTACCCAAAAGTGAAGATGATGCTCATTTCAGTGATTCTGGTTCACACCAAGTGGCCAAGCTTGAAATGACCCGGCTATCCCCAGAACCCAAAGGGAAAACTACTGAGAGAAATGGTATTGGGCCCAAGAAAGGCCGGGTTTTCTGCACCGCGTGCGAAAAGACCTTCTACGATAAAGGGACGCTGAAAATCCACTACAATGCTGTCCACCTGAAGATCAAGCACAAATGCACAATCGAAGGATGCAATATGGTGTTCAGCTCCCTGAGGAGCCGAAACCGACACAGTGCCAACCCAAACCCACGGCTTCACATGCCCATGAACAGGAACAACCGAGATAAAGATCTGAGGAACAGTTTGAACATGGCCATCCCAGAGGACAGCAAAAGAACAGGCTTTCCTGTGACATCCCCAGACAGCCGGCCCATCCCCAGCTATCTCGGACCGTGCACCGACTCCAAAGTACAGTCAGCCTTTTCCAGCATTGGGCAAAATGGTGTGCTTTTTCCCAACTTAAAGACAGTTCAGCCAGTTCTTCCCTTCTACCGCAACCCAGTCACACCTGCTGAGCTCGCTAACACCCCAGGAACGCTCCCCTCCCTGCCTCTGGTGTCCTCCTCCATACCTGAGCAGCTGGCCTCCAATGAATTGCCCTTTGATGCTCTTCCCAAGAAAAAATCTCGGAAATCCAGCATGCCCATCAAAATTGAGAAGGAAGCGGTGGAAATCGCTAACGAGAACAATGACGCCCTCAGTTCAGATGAAGAGATGCCCTTGCAGGTTGTCAGTGATGGAGAGCTAGAGACGTGCGAGCTCAGGATGGAGCAAGAGGTCATTGACCAGGTGGAGCAGCAGCTGCCCTCGGCTAACTTATGGAAATCTCTCTCCGAGGGAGGGAGGCTTCCCAAGACAGAGTCGGTGATTGAGACCAAACACTTAAAAAAAATATCCGAGCAGGATTTGAACAACTCCAAGAAAGAGACCGATCAAAGCCCGGGGTTGGCCATCGTGCCTAGGGAAGCTTCCTTCAGCGATCCCAAACAACACACCAATGTCTTAAAACCAGTGATTGAGCCTCTGCCGATGTATGCAAAAGAACAGTCCAGACACCAGCTTCCCAATTCTGACTGTGTGGAACTGCAGCACCACTTACTGACTGGGGGGTTTTTGAATGCTTTGTCCAACAGGGGGATGGCACTACCTTGTTTTGAGGATCCTAGAGAGATAGAGCAGGTCAGTCAGCATGCGCTAGGAAGACAGAAGGAAGAAACTCGCTTTCATTGTGATATCTGTAAGAAGACCTTTAAAAACACTTATAGTGTGAAAATTCATTTCAAAAATGTGCATGCCAAAGAAATGCATATCTGTACAATCGAGGGCTGCAGTGCAACCTTTCCCTCCCGCAGAAGTCGAGACAGGTAAGACATTTGTAAAAGGTTTGATTTAATGCAATCATGGTAACAACTCATTTAAAATTGCATTACATGAGGAAAGGATCCAAGGAGCTAATTTTCTATGGATCATGCAAATACCCTTTATGAAATATAATTATTGAATTTACTTTGCCAAATGTTTTATAAACATCTGCTTTATTTGAAGGGTCCACCATCTTTCCACAAAGAAGCTTACTCTCTCTAGTGTCCCATGTGAACTAAAAATGTAATGTGCAATGTGCACAGTAGAATGTGAAAATACACTGTGAAAGATATCCCGTGAAACTTTAAAAGGGAGAGATTATTTTCAGTCAGGGAAAGGAGAATGAAGGAAGCTGAGCCTTGAAGAAACAGATTTGTCATTGATAGAAACTGATTTTCCTCTAATCGATCAGATTTTTTTAAAAGAAACAATAATTTTAATTGATAAAAGACTATAATATGAGAATAATGGAGTAGATGCTAAGGGTTGATTTTTTTTTTTTAATTTAATTTATGGTTTATGGTCACAATTAAAAGAAAGCAAACCTATTGATGACTGTGAGGTTTAAGTTTTGATTTCTGATACATGAACATATCAACTTGCTCATTTATAGAATGCAGGGACTGTAGTATAATATATATTGTTGTATGTATTATAATATCATCTCTTAAGGTCTTATCTCATGCTGATATTTTGTGATTCTGAGGTTTAATGTAATCATCCTTTTACTAAGCAGTATAAACCATTTCTGACCAATCTAATAGGGTCATGTGTCCTAAGATATAATCTTGTTCTTTTTGTTTTCAGTAAAGTTGAGTTACTTGACAAGTCTTCAGATCCTATTCCTAGGCTCTGAAGTATTGTCCTTAAGAGAACTCAGAGAAGATCAGAAGATTTTGAAATACATTTCTTTCTGATCATTATACCGTGTTGTAGCTTGTCCATTAATTCAACAAACAAATTTTAATGAACACCTCTAAGTACAATGGGAAATACAAAGATGAGCTTTGTTTTATTTGTCTTTGATACTGGGCCCTGCCCTCAAGTCAAGTATAGTCTAATCAGAGAAAGAAGTATATATAGATAACACTAAAGAAAGACATGGCATAGTAAGTGCTGCAAGAGAACTACAAACTGAATGTTATGGGTGTTGAGAAAAGAAACAGATCACATCTGACTGAGAGAATTGAGGAAGGCTGAATGAAGGAATGAGACATTTGATTAGTGGCTCAAAGAATGGCTGGCAAAAGGAGGACATTCTAGACAGAAAGATTAGTATGGGGGGGAAAAGGTGAGAAAATGCAAAGTTTGCCTATTTGATTTGAAGCAATGGAGTACATGCAATAATAAAAGGCAAGATTGGAAAGGTTGAGGCCAAAATCTAGCAGACCTTGAGTGTCAGTCCAACAATACACTAACATGTCACTTTCCTTATCTATAAAATGAGAATGATATTTCCAGATACCTCTTTTAATTTGATTTCAAAATGAATTTCACAAAAGCTTTCTAAAAGGAGAAATTAAAGGGGAAAATGTTCAAGCTCTAAAAATATTTCATAAAGAAACTCTTGAATGGATCATATAAGAATATATTATTAAGAATAAAACACATGCTTTATTCAAGAATCTGTGATTTCATAAGCATGACTGTCCCCACCAAATCCAAGTGTACTGTATTTATGAGTTTCAGTAGTTGAAAAAACTTATGCCCAGATCTCAGTTTTAAAATGGACCTTAAGACCACCTAGTCCAGTCCGTATCAAATTGAATCTTCCCTCTGTGACAAACCCAACTATAGGATTTAATGATAACCCCCGCTCCCTCCCACCAACACAGCCCCTCCATTTTTAGATAGTAGAAACAAAAGTATTCTCATGGATAAGTACTGTGGAATTAGAACAAAGAAAATAGAGAAGGTAGTGAGAAAATGAAAAGGGTTCTTTTGATCATTCAATAAAGATCTTTGAGTATCTATTCATATGTAACTTACAGTGCTGTGGGGGCCTCAAATCCATATTACCTATCATTATTATTATTTTGGGTAATATATGCTAACTTAATAGCTACTTCATTCAATTTTTTTTGATTTTTCACTTTTTTAAAAAATTTTCATTTGTTTGATGTGTTTATGCTTTGGCTTCATTATAAAAATAATCAGACCCCCTCTTGGAAGTAGGATATATTCTGAAAGTTCTTTTTTAATATAGTTATAATGTAGATGGGACGTCATGGAGTTGGGAAGATCTGAGTTTGAATTCTGCCTCAGACACTTCTGGCTATGTGAATGTGGGCAAATCATACAGATTTTGCAAATAGAAATATGCAAATAGAAATAATAAATAGTACCTCCCTCCCAGAATTGTTGAAGGGTTCAAATGAGATAAAATTTTTAAAGCACTTTAGTAATAACCTTAGCATTAGATAAATATTAACTATTTTCTATTAGAACTAGTTTCAAAAGTGTGTTGCAGTGGAAAGAGTGATTTAGAGGCAGAGGACCTCGATTAATGTTCAATGTTATCACTTGTCTTAGACAAGTCCACCTTCCATCCCTATAAAATGAGCTGGCTGGACAAGGTGGCTCTTAGGAGTCCCTCCAACTCTAATCAACTTCATTGATTACATGAATTTGGGATACATTATTCTATCGAAATGCTCTTTTTAATGATGATTGACTATTATTGATAATAGTAATAATGACCATTCTTATAATGCTGTATCTAAGGTAGTGTGTTTCTTTATCTAATCCTCACAACTCTTGTGAGGTGACTATAGTGAAGCCCCTACTGAGACATTGAGATAGGAGAAGTGGCCCCCAGGCCCATGTATTCTATCTGAAGTAGAATAGAACCCATGTCTTCCAGACTGCTCCCACCAGTGCACATAGGGTATCATACCCTTACCTACAAATGCTTTTAAAGGCATTTTTCCCCTTTATTTTTGTACCTCTGAATCCTCCCAAGATATCTTGGGGCTTTCTGGCTAGATTTCTCTCTTAAGAACCAGGCCATAAACCAAATCCAATCTGCTTCTCATTGGGCACCAATAGGTTCCAGGCCAAACTCCATTTGATTATTATTTGAGTCTTGATTGACTCAGATTGAATGTAAATGGCAGTAGCCTTGGCCAGAAACCCTAAGGGTATTCCCTCCCAGATTCATTCATTTATTCATTATTGTCTTTTTGAACTAGCTGAAAGAAAAGATTCTTTGCCTCAATTGCTGCCTCACCTTAATCAGTGAATGAGTGCAGCCCTTTAGCTTCTAAGGGCCCAGGTCTCCCCCTGCATCCAGGACCACCTCCATTCATCTTGGATCTCTTCTGGCCACTGGACCCAGATGGCTCTGGAGGGGAAAGCAAGGCAGGTGACCTTGCCCAGCCTCCCTCACTTAAATCCAACTCACTTTCCTGTCATGGCTTCACCAACCTGATGTCATGGTCCATTTCAAGAAGAAGGAATGAACAATAACAGCTTCTTCAACTACTAAATCAGCCACACGCTGGCTTAAATCCACTTCTGTGATCTATGCTAGTAATATTGATGATATATGACATTATTTCTATGGACAATGAAATCCATAGAGATTGGAAAAGGGAACATAGTGATGCTCCAGGCACATGAGTGTCATCCTCAACCCATGACACAACCCATTACAAAAAAAAGAGTAGTGATTGGGCATAAATGTAGCCCATTTAGGTTTTCAAAGTGTTTTACTTACCTTGTCTCTGTTGAACCTTACAACCAAAGTATTTTTAACCCCATTATAGTCATAAGGAATCTGAGAATGTTAAATTGTGCAAGGTCAACACAGATAGTATATATAGTATAGGATTTGAACCCAAGTTTTCCTGACCCTCTCTCTCATACCACATAGTACTTTCTTCATATGTTACGTGAAATTGTTACAGTAAATTAGCAAAAGTTTCCCCACCTAAAAATAAATTAACTGTTTTCCCCACCTTTAAAAGTTGGAATCCATCTTTCCTTTGCTTCAGTTTTCAGGAGTGTCTGTACTTGGGCCACAAGCTCTTGAATCAGGGGACCTGGGAATAGAATCTACTTGGGTGATCTTGGGCAAAATCATTTAATATCTCCAATGCTAAGTTTCTCATGTATAAGGTGAGGGAGATCAGACTAGAGAAAAAGGGAGAAAGGAATTTCTCTTCCAGTCTTCCCCCAATTTTCTACCCATTTCCCTTTCTACTTCTGTTACAATGAGGGGGGAAATGTGGTGATCAAGGAAACATTTTTGGGTCAGTAGGGAAATAGGTGTAACATCATTATGTATAAGATATTTAGAAGGGGGAAAAAAGGAAATGTGGTGGCTAAGGAAACATTTTTGGGTTTCTGGGTAAAAGCCAAGGTAGTCTTAGTTTTAATCCGTACAAGATGTTCAGAAGTCAAATGGTTATATCATGAATACTTATTGTTTACATTCTCTACATGGGTATTTTTAAAGTAGTTGCAGTCTACTTGCTGAGCAACTTGTATGTAGTCTGTATCTGTGTGTAAGACTACTGTCCACTTTTTTTGCAATGAAATATGCCTCTTTCGGCTTGGAAATTTGATGGGAAAAAATTTAGCACAGCTGCAATTAAAATACTTGCAAAATGAGTAATTTCCATTTTCATGTGTGGTCATAGAAAGAAGGGCCATTTATAGAGAAGTAAAATAGAAAAATTTAAATTTTTAGCCCTTTTTAGCATTCATTTTATTTCTGGGTCCAGTGAAATCTGAGGCAATAAGGGGACTGGCAGTCTGGTAAGCTTCAAAGTATCATAGACTGCCATCGTCCGGAGTCTTAAAGCTGCACGGGGCCTTCCAGCCCACCTCTGTTAGATGAAGATGCCAGAGTCTCGAAAGAAGCAGTCGGCCGGTAATAGGCCCGTGCTTTTATCGTGTGCCTCTCTCCGCACAGTTAGGGCTGCGAAGGGCTGGTAGTCTTCCTCCCTGGGAGATTCTTCACCCACAGCGGCGGCTTCCCAAGTGATTTAACGTTTAACCGCTAACCTTCTCTCTCTTTCAGACACAGTTCAAACCTAAACCTCCATCAGAAAGTTATCACCAAAGATACCTTGGAAAGCACCGATAATCCTTTGGGCGCAACTTACCTTCTGAAAGATGTGGCTAAGGAGGTTTATCAGGACGCAGCTTTCAAACAGCACGCTCCCCAGACTTCTGTCATCTTCAAAGGAACCAACCGCACCGGGAGCGTGGTCTACCCCATCACCAAGATCCGCGAGTCCTGCTTGGAGAGCTACGGCTGCGGCCCCACCAGCGAGGCGACCGTCCTCGACCTGAGCACTACCTCCAGCATGAAGTCCGAGAGCAGCACGCCTTCTTCCTGGGACTCCGACGGCGGGAGCGAGGAGGGCAATGTCGCTCTGGAGGACAGTGACGAGAGCTGTGAGGGACCCAGCCTGATCCCCGGGGAAGACGGCTACCCCATCTGCGCCCTCATGGAAAAGGCCCATCACAGCTTTTCAAACCTTCCCTCTGGTTTGCCAATAACTTGCCACCTCTGCCAAAAGATATACAGTAATAAAGGAACCTTCAGGGCCCACTACAAAACTGTGCACCTCCGCCAGCTCCACAAGTGCAAAGTGCCCGGTTGCAACACGATGTTTTCATCAGTCCGCAGTCGAAATAGGCATAGCCAGAATCCCAACTTGCACAAAAGTTTGACCGCGTCTCCAAGCAATCTCCAGTAACAAGATGGGCGACTGAGTTTTCTTTTGATAGGCTTTAATTATTTCAGATAATAAAAATAGTAAAATGAAATGTCTCTCATTTTCTTTTCCTGCATTTTGGCCAAGCCCGCAGGGGGAGCTGGCTTTAAACCACTCTTTCGTTTGACTTTTCCTAGAGGCTGGGTAGTGTTAAAACAGATGGAAATTAAAAAGACACACACAAAAGTAACAGTGTGCCATATGGAAGGATGGTATTGTGGTGGTACCATCTAGTATTATTTCTCTAAGCCTAAAGTATTATTTGTGGAGAACAGAGAAGCCTGGAGATGGCCCAGCTGGTCCCAGTTTTGTTTACATATTACCTTGGTGAAGCGCCGGGACCAGTGGGCAGATGGGGATCCCCAACTCGGGCTCACAGCCGAGGTTCGTAGAGTAAGATAGACTTGCAGTATTAAAATAGGACCAGATTTGTATGTTCTGGGGGAAAGTGGACCTGTCCTTATCAAGAGTCCTACGTTGAACTTAATTCCTGAATAATTTTAAAAGCCAGAATGTGGGTTTAGGAAAATGACTTGGAGACTATTAGGTGAGCGGAATGGTCTTTTTCTATTCTAGAGTGGCTTCCTATTTTGCTTTAGAAAACGATCTCGGAGCATAAAGTGTTGACATATAAAATACCCCTTTTGGGTTCCTGATTTGTAGCAAAACACATCCTAGAAAAGGATGGGAAAAAAAAATTACTATTTTAAAGTGCACTTTCTGTAAACTACTTTTGGGAAGCAATCATCATTTTTTTCCTGCCTACTTTTTCTTCCCCTCCCCCCAAAAAGCACTCCCAACTTGGTAGTTATTTAAGTTTTAAATTCTACACATGGAGAATATAGACACCCAAAAGATGTGCTCACGGAGCAGTGGTAGATGTTTACAGTTTGGTTATCCAGGTAGGAAATGGGTAAATTTTGCTTAATAATGGTTAAGGAAAACATTGCATTTCTTATTTTTGGTTCTAAAACAGATGATTCACCTTGTTCTTTCTGGTCACTGTAATTGACAGTATTCTGCATTGTGTTCTGTGCACTTACTGGTGTTGCATTTTATTTAAAAGCATTTTGATAATATTTAATTTGTGGTTATGTTTTATGAGTATTGTATGTGTATATATGTTGTGCAACAGTATACTTGACTGAGGCCTTCCTGGAGAACAGGAAAAATGCTAAAACTAGACTCTGCAAAACCACTGCTTATTTTCACTTTGTAAACTTTTGAATTTCAATTTGTTTTGGTCACCTGTGGTATACAAGCATGATTCTTACAGCACAGTTTGTATATATTTAAGTGTTCTAGAGTATGTGGTTTCAAAGATTTGTTTGAATTTTCACCATAACTGTATCTCTTAATCTTGATACATTTTTTGGATGTATTAAGATTAGGTTGAACCTTTTGAATTTAGTTGGTAGAAAGAATAGTGCAAAGTTATTGCCATTTTGTGTGTTTAAATGCTTAACTTATTCTAAGATATATTCAGTACCATATACTATCCATTTCATATTCTTAGAAAGGAAGCTAAATTAGATCAATGAAATGAGACCTTATGAAATTTGGGATTGGCAGTATTATACAAGTCTGGCAGAAATGAACTTCATATTCTGAGTGTAACTGAACCAATCTTTCATATTTACAGAAGACTAAAGTAATATTAAAACGTCATTAAGAGAACATTTGGTCCAAAGAAGAATATATTACTCTGGCCTTTTGGTGAAAAAGTCAATAACTTGTTACCAACTATTTCAATCTTTTTTTTTTTTTTTAAAGTGTGATTGCTTAAGCTTTAAGGTTCTGTTTACAAGATAAATGTGATGTTATCTTTCAAATATTTGTTATACACAACCATTTTGTTTTTTCACTGTTTTTCAAAAAAGGAGCAAAATTTGTATACCCTTTGCATTTTTTTATGAGTTAATAAAAATATATGACACATCTTTTGCTTCAAAATTAATACATTTTTAGAAAACTTATTTTGCAGCTTAGTTTTAGACACTACATTTTTCAATTAAGATTATCCCATTGCATGCCCACTGGGTTTATGGTGAATCAGATACTGTCAGAGTTAACTGCTACCACAGCAAGAACATAATTATGAAAATTAATTATAATATAAATAATGTAATTTTTATTAATATATTGACTTTTGACCCAGGTAGATTTGAGCTGAAATGATTTTTTCAACTATTACATATTATCATGGTACATAATGAATACAGAGTAATTTTAGTTCATATCATTTTGTTTTATTTCAGATACTAAAAACAATCACTTATTTTGTGGAAGATTTTTTAGATGAATTTTTTTAAAGGAAACTTTTAGTTGTAGAGCTTGGAAATTCAGGAAACTTCCTATTTTCCTTTACCTTCATGCTTCCATTTATTAATCCATAAACATATCTACATAAATCTATCTCTTCTGGTCCTACTTTTATTCCTAGAGTAATCAAATAAAAGCCTTAAAGGATTGTTAAGCTTTAGCCAAGTGCTTAAGAATAAGTATAAAACCAAATATAATAACTCAGGACTTTGATGATTTCTGCTGTCCAAGCAATTAAATGTGAGATTGTGAACAAATAATCAGGTACATCTATATGTAACTACAAGATCACAGATTTAGTGCCACGGAATTTGGTAGGATACTTAGTTTATCCCCTTATTTGACAGATAAGGAAACTAAAACCTAGAGCCTTAGTTAAATTATATTTGCCCAAGATTATACAATGTACTAGGTGTCAAAACCAAGATTTATATCCAGGTCTTCTGCTTCCAAATGCAACAATGCTACTTTCCAGGATCACAAATCCTGACCAGCTAACAAAAGAAACTAATTCTTTTTTGTTTTCATTTTCATTCCCAAATTTTATTGCCCATTTTTCTTAAATGCCATTTCCCTTGATTCTTCTGCTTTCCTGCCCTATTCATTACCCAATGTGTTCCTCCTTTACAGTGATCTGAATCGGTCCTAAGAGCTATTTGCTTCACAAACCCTTCTTCTAGATTTACTCAAATCAGTTATTATAAATGAGGAAGAATCAAAAGGAGGATGGTAGTGTGTCAGATAGATGCTCTTTTATTTCCTTATTGTATGTAGAATTTTGACACCTTTATTCTTAAAAGAAGCTTTTAAAAAATGTAATAAGGGAGGCAAATAGGTGATGCAGTGGATAGAGCACCAACCTTGAAGTTAGGAGGACTTATCTGACCTCAGACACTTAACACTTTCTAGCTGTGTGATCCTGGGCAAGTCACTTAACCCCAATTGCCTCAGGGAAAAAATATAATAAAGGAAAGAACATCATAAAATATTACTTGGTATTTGAGATTTTTTTAGTTCCCACTATTTAGTATTCTATCAAATTTAGACATAGGTTATAAATTATTTGTAAAATTAAAAGGAAAGTTGAAATGGTGAGGCATGCCCTCTGAAATATGTCCCTCCTAGTTTTATATCAATGAACTTATCAAATAAATATATAACAGAGCACTGGAATAGACAATGGGTGAGAAAAAAATTTAGTCAAGACATCTATTATCTTGGAACTTACTATTCTAGTAGTTAATATGAATAAAGATAATACAAAATAATGTATGGTAAATATACTAGTCCCAAACTAAGTACGTCATAAGATCCAAATAGGAAGAAAGAGTTCTTCCCACCTGGGGTAGGAAAGCTTAGGAAAGATTTTGGAAGAAGTGCTTTTTGAGTAATTTAAAGCTTTAAAGAATGGACAAATGAAACAGATGGTGAGGATGAAGTGACTAAAATGTCTAGACATTGGGAACAGCATTAGCATAAGCTCAGAGAGAGCAGGCACAGTGAGTTTAGAGGACAAAATAGTACAACTTAATCAGAACATAGAATACAAAAAAAGAATAATAGTTGAAGCTGAAATTGTAGGATGAGGCTAGATTGTAATGGTCTCATATATAACAAGCAGAGATGTTTGAAATATACTTCCTGGTCAATAAAGAGCCATTCAAGATTTTTTGAATAGGAAAATGAAATGATCAGATTTATTCTTTTTATAGATTGAGTCTCAGAGATGTAAGGATGAATATGAGTGGGAAGGGACTGTAGGTGAGAAGAACTGTTAGGTTATTGCAATAGTCCAACAGGTGGTAATAAAGACCTGTGAGTATGGTGAGAATACAGAGATAGCATCCATCAGATTTTAATAACAGATTTGTGTTCGGGGGTGGAGGGAGGGAAGAATACCTAGGTTCTGAACATGAGACTATAGATGCTGCTGCCCTCTGACAGAAACAGTGTAGTTCCTAGAAAAAGAGCTGGATTTAATGAGGTAGATGATATACTCAGCTTTGGATGTGGACTTTTAGGTTTCAGTGGGAAAACAGTGCAGATATCCTGTGGACTCTGAGAAATCAGGTCCTGGAGACTCAATAAATATAGGTATAGGTCTATATGCAGATATCTATATAGATAAATAGATCAATAGATGTGAGGTTCTTCTGCCTAAAGAGAATAGTTTTACTGTATGAGTGAATGAGATTATTAGAGTTGAGAAAGGAGGGGATAAAAAGCATTTACCAAGTGCATTCTATATGCCAAACAATTATTTCTAGGTGTTAGGAATACAATGAAAAAATTTGCTTTCAAAGAGTATATTCTTATAGGGGTGAGGGAGAAAAATATAGGAGTATGTCTACTTTGAGGGAGATAAATTGATAAGAATAGATATAACCCATCTAATCTAATGCTACCATTTTGTTTTTACATCTAGAACTCTTGGAAAAGCCTAGAGCTCATAGAATGCCTAACAATCTTTAGCTTCAGCATTTGCTCTGCTGATCTTATATTGATTGCAGGTGGGCAATATCTACAACCTAATTAGAATTAGCCAAGTCTCTAATATAACTCCATGGGATGTTCCTGCCTGCTAAATAAGCCATTTATCAAGTTTTGCCTCTCAATATCCAATTAAAACTAAACACTAAACTCAAGTAAAAATATGATGGATTTTTGCTCCACATTTTCTTCCCATAATTTTTATTGTCTAACTAGTTAGCCAACTGTTCAATTTTTTACTATCAATGGATGTTAAGTTCTTACTATATGTTAGGTACCATGTTAGGTGTCAGGTTACCCACCCCTTCCCACCTCCCCCCCCCCAAAAAAAAAAGACCTAAAAGAAAAGCAGCTGTTCAGAGGCCCATGGATAGAATGTTGCATGTGAGAAACTGCAAACAGATCAGTATTAAATGAACTATAGAATGTATTAGAGAAAAAGTAAGGTGTGAGAAGACCAAAAAAGGGTAGGAAGGAATCAGGTTATGAGGAGCCTTAAAAGCTAAATACAAGCCTTCATACTCATCTTGCAGCTAAGGAGGAACCATAAGTTAATTGAGCAGGGAGAGGGATAAGGGTCAGACCTTTCAGAAAATCACTTTGGCATCTATGTAAAATAGGCATGAGGAACATTTTTTTTTGCCAACAGCCATTTGGATATTTATAATATCATTTCTGAGCCATACAAAATTATCAACTTAAAAACTCAAGCAGTGGGAGGTTATTATAGCTAGCTTTCCACTCACTGCCTACAGTTGCCTTGGCAGGACCAGATTAAATGATTTTTCAGGACTTTCACAACTCCTGGGCTGGACATTTCCCACCCCTGATGTAAAGGATAGTTTGGAGCAGGGAGAGATTTTCGATTAGAGAAGACTTGCAATAGTCCAGACAAGAGATGATACTGAGATCGTGGCCATGCAAATGATGGCAACTTATATGAGAGATGTGTCAAAGTGAACACTATGAGTTGTTCCTATTTTAAGAGAGCCTGTCAATATAAATTTTAGGTTTGAACATTAAAGTTTAAACTCTTAAATGACTCACTTTCTAAAATACCCGGTTAATAGGGAGAGTTGACCAGAAAAGGAATAAAGATGAAGAAAAAGGAAGATATGCCTTGAACCAGCAGAAATCGAGGGCTCACAATTGCAGTATGGAGTTGCAAATAGAAGTAATTTTTAGTATTAGAAAAAGTCATTGGGGTGGGAGCCAGAAGACAAAGGATTCTAATCCAGCTTATCTATTTTCTGACTCGTGTTATTATTGTTGGATCAGACAAGTTGTGTCTGACTCTTCATGACCCACTTTGAGATTTTCTTGGCAATAATGCCAGAGGAGTTCTCCAATTCACTTTATATACGAGCAAACTGAGGCAAGCAGGGTTAAGTGACTTGCCCAGTATCACCGAGCTGGTAAGCATCTGAGGCCGTATTTGAAGTTGGAAGAAGAGATGAGTTTTCTTGGCTTCAGACTTAGTAGTCTATTCACTGGGCCACCTAGCTTCTCCTTAGCTCTGTGACCTTGAACAAAAGTCTCTCAGCTTCTTAATATGTTAAATGAGAGTGAAGATGGTCTCAGATATAAATTCTGTTTCTAATCAAGAGAATGGAAGTCTTGTGATGATATCCAACAGGTTCTCATTCTGTGTTAAGATGATGTAGGGGGATGGAGGAGCTGGATTTCTTATTTGTGACCTCCTATATCATCTTGAGAAATTCCAGACAGCTCAGTGGATAGAGTTTTTGGGCCTAGAGTCAAGAAAACCCGAGTTCAAATTCTACCTCAGAAACTACCTGAGTGATCCTCAACAAATCATTTAATCTGTTTGCTTCAGTTTCCTCCTCTGTAAAATGGGAATGATAATAACACCTACTTCTCCCAGAATTGTTGTGAAGATCAAATAAGATAATAATTGTAAAGATCTTGGCAAGTGCTATGTAAATATTAACTATTATTATCATTCTCTGGATTTCAGTTTCTTTTCTATAAAATGAGGGTATTAAAGTCCCTTTCAGATCAAAATCCCATTGGCAAATGGGAGACTCCTTTTTTCCATATTTGCTTTAAAGTTTACCTTTCTTAGGTTTATATTATGCTATTTAATAGACGAGCCCAAACAAGTTGAATTTTTGTACAAAGTTGTGGTTTTGAATGGAGTTCTTAATCTTTTTGGGTCATGGACCCCTTTTGCAGTCTGATAAAGCCTATAGACTTCTTCTTGAATAATGTTTTTAATTACAAAGAAATATAAAGGGAAAACAATTGTTTTGATATGCAATTATTAAAGTTATTTTTTAAAATTCATGTACCTGATCTAGTCCAACTTTATTTTTTTCCAGATAAGGAAGCTAAATCCAGAGAGATGAATGATTTGTTCAAGGGTTTGCAGGGAGCAAGGACAGAGCCAGTATTTGACTCCAGGTCCTCTAACTACAAAGCCAAGACTCTCTCTACTATTATTACATCTCTTCAGAGCTATATGCCATAACTAGTATTAGGTGACTGGGGCTTTGCCTCAGGGTGCCAAAATTTAGAGAGTACTGACAGTGCTTTAATTATTTCACAACTTAGATTAGCATGAATTATTAGTCCATAGTGAACATAGGCAAGGTGAACTCAATTAAGCACCTACCTGTTTCTCCTCCAGGGATGGCCTCTTTGCCATTTAGTGTACCAGATCCTTAATTTAAACTATACTCTTTAGGAAGTTCCTGTTTCCCCGCCCCTTTCCTTTGTATATTCAGTCTCTCCTTATCCAACTGAAACTGTCTTGTAGCCCACTTTCAAATTCTTCCCCCAAGAGTGTAGTGCTTATCCCAAGGGATGAGACTTTGTCAGATCCAGTTAATGGCATATCTGAACTTTCTGATGCTCACAAATGTTAGGTATCTCACATAATTTTAAAGAAGGAAGGAAGGAGGAAGGAAAGAAAAGTATCTTCCCAGGAGTTATTACCTTGGAGTTTGTGAACTTGTGTTTTAAAATACTTTGAAAACTGCATTTCAAAATAAGTGGTTTCTTTATTTGATGTATTTAAAATATTTTTTTCTCAAAAACGGTTGATGATAGTACCCCCAGGATACAAAAGGAATCTATGATGGCCAAAAGATTAAGTACCACTGTCTTACTTAGTCAATTGGCATTTATTTTTTTTTTATTATATATATATATATTTTATAATATTATCCCTTGTATTCATTTTTCCAAATTATCCCCCCCTCCCTCTATTCCCTCCCCCTGATGACAGGCAATCCCATACATTTTACATGTGTTACAATATAGTCTAGGTACAATACATGTGTGTGAATATCATTTTCTTGTTGCACAATAAACATTAGAATCCGAAGGTACATGCAACCTGGGCAGACAGATATTAGTGCTAACAATTTACATTCACTTCCCAGTGTTTCTTCTCTGGGTGTAGCTTCCTCTGTCCATCATTGATCAACTGGAAGTGAGTTGGTTTTTCTTTATGTTGAAGATTTCCACTTCCATCAGAATACATCCTCATACAGTATTGTTGTTGAAGTGTACAGTGATATTCTGGTTCTGCTCATTTCACTCAGCATCAGTTCATGTAAGTCTCTCCAAGCCTCTCTGTATTCCTCCTGTTGGTCATTTCTTACAGAACAATAATATTCCATAACATTCATATACCATAATTTACCCAACCATTCTCCAACTGATGGACATCCATTCATCTTCCAGTTTCTAGCTACAACAAAAAGAGCTGCCACAAACATTTTGGCACATACAGGTCCCTTTTTGCTCTTTAGTATTTCTTTGGGATATAATCCCAGTAGTAGCGCTGCTGGGTCAAAGGGTATGCACAGTTTGATAACTTTTGGGGCATAATTCCAGATTGCTCTCCAGAATGGCTGGATTCTTTCGCAACTCCACCAGCAATGTATTAGTGTCCCAGTTTCCCCACATCCTCTCCAACATTCATCATTATTTGTTCCTGTCATCTTAGCCTCAATTGGCGTTTATTGACACCTATGTGCCACTATAGCACTAAGCACTACAGACTCTGTACTAAGTTCTGGACTAAGGCAAGATTAAATATTTCTCTTCTCCTACATCATATGAGACTGATCATTGAAAATGACTACATACATGATTTACATAAAACTATTTGAATATTTAATTCTGTGGACAAGATCATTTAATGGAATAAGCGGGCTAGGAAAATAAAAACTATCCTCACTCATTGATCTTCAGACTTCTTTAAGGTCCTAGGATAATGATCAATCAATCAACATTTACCAAGCTCCTACTATGTGCCAGGCTATATTGATATATAAAGTAGCATAAATATTCATGTGAAACTAATATATATAATTGTAATCATCTTACTTCACAAATATCCAAATGATTAGAATTTATTTTTCTTCTTTTCATGTAATATATTAAAACCAACTTATCAGTTTTACTTCAAAATGTCCAAGAGCTGTGATTTCATCAGTGTGGATTGTCCCTCCACTGAAACAGACCATAACCCCAGCCAAGACTTTGTGAGATTCTGTGGGAGAATAACTAATTAAGCAGCAGGCACCCTTGTGATGAAATTCCTAAATTATCTAGGCCAATCTTCAACCTACAGTTTGTTATCTAACTCCTACTTAAAGCTTCTCCAGCATAGTAGGGCCTGCTAGGACCTGGCGGCTTTGGGACAGCCTTCCAGAACTCAAAGTTACCACTATGTCCCCTGGAGACATCTGAGGAGAATTTTTAAGAGATTTTAAAACATTTTTTAACAAACTGAAATTTTTTCACTGTTATGGAAAGAAGCATAGCATGTATTAATTAAGCTCCCACTGGTCAAATTAAAACTTAAGGAAAAGCAATCCCCCAGGATCAGTGACTATCAGAGTACTACTTTACTCTCAGTGCTCTGAAGAGGGAATTTTCTCCCTGGCTATCCCCTACACAGAGACATTCCCAGGTCTGAGAATAGATCTCACATGTCCTCCCAGTGAGGAACTTCATTTAGCAAGGCAAATTCATTTCAAAGAGCTGTCTGGGGTATTAAAATGCCCTGTGACTTGTCCAAGAGTCACACAGCCATAAGTGTCTGAGGCAGAACTGGAAGCCGGTTTTATTTAGGACAATACACTCATGCATACATACATGCACACTTGTGTATACAAGTATTTATAAAACATAGTATAGGTATAACTATGTACTTAATCTACAAATATGTATCTGTGTGTGTGTGTGTATGTGTGTAAAAGAGGAAAAAACTCATTCAGATAACCCCAAATATGACGGTGGCAGGGGATCCAAAGGATATATATTTGTATAGACAGATACATAGATGTGTATATATGGATCCCTCATTTTCCTTTATTCACTCAGATACCTTCAGATATGGTGATGGTAGGAATCCAAAGAATATCCTTTGATTTAGGATGTAAATATAGATATATACATATACATGTATGTTGTACTTTTGCCATTTTGAGACCACTTTGACCTACATTTAGCTTATCGGATCTTAATAAGCCTGTGAAACCTGAGACTCAGGTTAAATGATTAGCTCAAAGGTCACATGAAGCAGAGGAGTGAAATAACAAGATTAAAAACCCCTGTTTTCTGGCTCCTAGAGGACTGCCCTCAGACCCAAGGGGACAATGTAAGGTACATTTGCATAGGGAGGATTCAAACACATCTCTCCTTATCCCAAATCCATCCCTTTTCCCCACTCCAGAGAATTGCATTGTCTTTCACTCTTTTTCCTATAGTTTCAACCTTAGTCCAGTCCTCAATCATTTCCTGATGGATCTTGAGAGGCACGGAATATTAGAGCTAGAAGAAGACCTTAAGAAATGGCTCCAGATCAGACTCAGACTTTTTTCAAGGAAGAAAAAGGCACAGAAACAACATATTTAGACATCTATGTAGTAGTAGTAGAGTCTGAATTGGAAGCCAAATCTCTTAGGCCAGTCTTTAGTAAACATTTATTAAGTGCTTCATTCAATTCTGACCAACATATGCAAAGCCCTAGTTTCGCTGTTACTTTGATCATTTCAACTGAATTTCTGAGAGTTTCTTTCAACATAAATATCAGGAACTATCCTCTCAAATTCTAGGTCCTTTTCTACATCTAAGTTTGACTCCTTTCACTTACTTTTTGTTTTCTAATCCAGCAGCTAGATGACACAGGAGAGTATTGGACCTGGAATCACAAGGATCCAAGTTCAAATGTGGCCTCCCAACTATGATAGCTGTGTCACAACCTCTGTATGCCTCCTTTTCTTCATCTGTAAAATGGAGAAATAATAGCATCCCTTCTGATAGATCACAAGATTGTTGTGAGGATCATGTCAGATAATATTTTAAAGGGTTTAACACACTGCCTGGAACATACTCATTTCCTCCAGTCCACCCATTTGTGCAGATAGAATGTACAAGATATATCCAATGATCATTTATCTGCCCTGTTCTTCTGAACTTTCTTTTATGTCACACTCCAGGTCTAGACTATTGTCACCAAATCCCTTACTTCCTGGATTGGAAACGGCTTCATGCACTTCTCATGCACTTCTTGAGTAAGTGGGGAAAAAAATTTCTGATTTTGTTCAATCACAACCATGACAGTGCATTATCAGCAGAGAATAAATGCTTTAATTTTTTGCATAACACAAATGCATCTTTCAATTTCTGTTCCAGTGTTGGTAGTTTCATTGTTTTTTTAGTAGTAATTATTTCAAGTAGTATCTAGAATGATACAAGTGAGGACAAGCATCTTCTTGCTGGTTTTATTTTTGTAAGATAGGCAATAAGCAATAATAGGCTACAATAATAATATAACACCATCTCTGGAAGTAGACATATTCTACTCATCTTAATAAGTTATGGAAGTTTTTTCCCTGTCACCAAATAGATGTTATTTAAGAAGAGATGTCATATCTCCTCTAGTTACTACTTAAACAGTAATCCATTTGGCCATCATGCAGTTCTTTAAGTAATATTGTGCAGTCTTGAGCAAGATTTGAGCAAATAAAATATTTGATTTGACCTTAATATCCTCATCTCTAGAATGAAAGGCTAGGAATGAGACATTTTAAGGTTTCTTCCAGCTGCAGAATGCCATGATTTGGTATGTTTATGTGCTAAAATGTCTTATCTGTGATCCAGGTCAAAACTGAATTTTCCATTTTTTTATTTTTCAACTTAAATTATTTTATTGAAAAGTTAATTAATTTTATAATTATAACATTTTTTGACAGTACATATGCATAGGTAATTTTTTACAACATTATCCCTTGTACTCCCTTCTGTTCCAAATTTTCCCCTCTTTCCCTCCACCTCCTCCCCTAGATGGCAGGCATTCCCATACATATTAAATGTGTTAAACTATAGCAAATATTAAGACACCAATTTTTGATCATGATAAATGATGGAGGGGAAATGGGAAAACTGGGACACTAAGGCATTGTTGGTGGGAGTGTGAACTGATCCAGCCATTTTTTAGAGCAATTTAAGAGCAAGTATCAAACTGTGTTTGCTCTTTGATCCATCAATGTCTCTACTGGGTCTGTATTCCAAAGAGATCATAAAAGAAGAAAAAGGATCCACATGTGCAAAAAATGTTTGTGGTAGCTTTTTTTGATGGTGGTAAAGAATTAAAAATTGAATGGTGTCTATCGATTGGCGAATGACTAAATAAGCTATGGTATAGGAATGTAAGGGAATATTACTGTTCTATAAGATGATGAGCAGATTGATTTCAGAAAAGCATGGAAAAAGTCACATGTACCGATGCTGAATAAATAAAGCAGAACCTAGAGAACATTGTATACAATTACTGCATAATTATACAATGATCAGTTATGATAGACTTAGCTCTCCTCAGCAGTACTGTGACCAAAGACAATTTCAATAAACTTGGGATAGAAAATGCTGTCCACATCCAGAGAGGAAACTATGGAGACAATGTAGATCTAAGCATAGTATCTGTTTCTGCCAACTTTTCCTCATCTTTGTGATTGCCATTTACAAGCCTTTGAGGCACATCCCCACATTCTTAATGTCTAACACCTGGCTCACAGTCTTCTTCTTATTATTCCCAGCCATCATTCTAAGGGACTTTGATTTTCACATCAATGAGACCTTTCCTTTGACCTTCTCCTCTTTCAAAATCACATGATCTCCATGATCTGGAACTTGTAAAGACCACAACCTCTTATTCCTTCAGTTAGCCTACTCTCACTCATATGAAACCTACTTCTCCTCATTTTTTGGCGTGACCTCCAGTCTCTTTGCTTATTCCTATTCTTAAGAGACTAAGGTTTGTCTTTCCCACTCTGCCTTCTTTTGCCTCCAGATCCAATTTTGAGGTGATAGTTTGGTACTTAAAGTTTCTTTAGCTACTGCTACTTGAGAATCTCTTGCTCCTCTATCATGTTCAGGCTGCAATTTCTCATTCCTGAGAACAACCATCACAACCCAAGTTGTTCAAATTTGGACAAAATCATGAAAACAAGTTCATTTTACACACTATGATTGTGCTCACTACTGCTCCATCATCCTTCTAAGCCTATCTTTTCCTCCCACAGTGGCTTTTACAATATTTTACTTCTTTTCATCCCTCAACTGAAATCTTCTCCAGACAGAAGATGACAACCTCATTTCATTCAGAAGATTGAGGTTTTCTGACATAAGCTCCCTTTCCTCCCATCTTACATTTCCCAAAATGTTTGAGAAGCCTCATTAGATCCCTCCTTCCATATTGTCATAGAAAAAAAGATGTTATCTCTACTCCTCACTAAGATTTTTATTCTGTCTTCTCTTCTCTAGAGTCACTATTCTCTACCCCATCTTCCCCTGCCCTCACCCTTCCCCACATACACCTCCTCTCATCTCTCTTAGCACTGGTTCCTCCTCTAACTCCAAATATCTCGGAATGTCTCCAATAAATTTTAAGCTTTCCTTTGTACTTTTTCTTGACCCTTCTGTTTCAGCCAACTTCTATTTCATCTTCCTCTTTTTCTTCTTTTTTAATGGTAAAATGTTTATGTGAATGTGTATATGAAGATATAATGTTTTAATTTCCATAGGTTGAACTGTAAGTTTTATTTTTTATTTCATTTTTACATGATTTGAATTTTTACATAGCATATATCTTAGCAATACAATGATTTAAAAAGTCAAATGTATCTCCTTTAAATCCTGTGCATTTAACACATTTTCCCAATACATATTCTCCATATATTATTAGTAATGATATTATTAATAAAGTCCTACCCATTCAAGTCAGTTAATTAAAATGCTTTTTTGGTAATAAAATGATGAATTGTATTTTTCCCCATTCCTCTTTGCTAGTGTGGTTCAGTAACTGAGTTTATATTTCATCTAAAAATAACTACAGAAGCTACATAATATTCAGTAATATATCTGACAAAAATCATTCAGGGACTATATGAATCCAACTTTGTAGAAATAAAGAGGGACTTAAGAAATTAGAGAAATAGTTGTTACACATGGGTAGGTCAAGACAATAGAATTTTTAAAAGACAATACTATTTATAGAAATTGCTTATTCATTGCTATGTCAAATTCCCAAAAAAATATTGCATAGGCCAAGAATAAAGAATGAGATTAATATGGAAAAACAAAAAATCAGGAATCTCAGTGATAATGATTTTAAAAAGGGCAGAAAATAAAGGGGAACTATCAGTATCAGATTTAACTTGAATATTAAGCAGTAATTGTTAAAAATCATTTGTCAGGGTAGCTACTTGGTGCAGTGGATAGAGCACCAGCCTTGAAGTCAGGAGGACCTGAGTTCAAATCTAAACTCAGACACTTAAGACTTCCTAACTGTGTGACCCTGGGCAAGTCACTTAATCCCAATTGCCTCAGTCCAATAATAAATAAATAAGTAAATAGAATCATTTTGCACTGGTTGAAACAAATTTTAGTTGATCAGTGGAACAGTTAAGGTGCAGAACATAAGGAAGCAAACACTGTAGCATAACATTCAATAAACTCAAAGATTCCAGTTACTAAGAGAAGGATTCACTATTTGATAAAAACTGCTGAAAAAAATGAAGGAAGTCTGATAGAAACTAAGTACAGAACATCACACAATATAACAAGATAAGTTAAAAAAAATATATATATGATTTAGAAGTTTATCATACTCAAATTATAAGGGCAAGTTAAAAATTCCCTTTCAAATCATTAAATAGCTGGAGTTCATGACTAAAGAAGGGATAGAATCACACAAAATAAAATTGACACTATGTAAAATTAAAAATTATTTTGCAAATATGAATTTAATGTAAAATTTTTAAAAAGAAAGCAAGCAGCAAAGGAAAAAAATTGCAGCAAGTTTCTCTGATATAGACCTCATCTCCAAAGTACTTAAGAAAATTATTAAGCCATTCCCAAAAGATTAATGTTTAGACATGAATAGACAATTTTCACTGAAAGAAATCCAAATTATCACCAACTACAAGAAAAAAAATGCTTTAAATTGCTAATATAAAATGGAAACAAATCAATTCAGGGTCCCATTCATACCTATCAGACTAGCAAAGATGACAAAATAGGAAAGTGATAAATGTTGGAGGGACTGTAGGAAAACAGATGACAGTAGTATACTGCTCAATTTAGACAGCAGAGGACAGAAGGATGGATTAATAAAAAACCACAACAAATGATATGTTTGTTCTGATAAGCCACACTTATTTCAATATAATTTATTAGTATTTAATAATGCTGCTCAGGATCAAAACTGCTAAAATGCTCTACAACTAATGCCTCTGATACATCACTTCCAATTCTATCATCAAATTCTTACACTATAGCTTTTGACTACGCTGCTCCACTGAAACTGCTATGTCAAATCAATGACTTCCTAATCATCAATTCCATCGGCCCTTACTAGGCTAAGAAAGTTCATCTTTCTTGACTTCTCTGAGCCATCTGACAAAGTTCAGAGTCACTTTAATATCTAGAGTAAAGTTTGCTGTATTTAAATGGGAGACATGGGTTCTTGGCTCCAACATTAATGAGCTATGTAACCACAGGCAGGTCACTGAACCTGAGACATGTTTTTTCAATGAAATGGGAAAATTAATACATGAATTACCTACAGGGTTGTTATAGGTAAGCAAATCTTATATCACTGCACAAATCTAAAATCTGGTCAACATTGACCTACCTCATCCTACTAAATATGCTTTTTGTTTCTTGATTTTAGAAACATAATACTTTCCTGATTCTTCCAATTCTGCAATCTCTCCAATGTCTGTCTCCACTGGCTCTTCATCCATGTCTTTATCCCTTTATATAGGTGTTAACTAAGAATCTTTGTCCTTGATTCTCTCTCTCTCTCTCTCTCTCTCTCTCTCTCTCTCTCTCTCTCTCTCTCTCTCTCTCTCTCTCTCTCTCCTTCTCTTTCTCTCTTTCTCTCTCTCTATATATATATCTATACATTCTTTTTTTAAGATAACTTTTTTCTGTAAATAGCATTTTATTTTTTTCCAACTACATGTAACTACATTTTCAACATTCACTTTTTAAACAAGATTCTGAGTTCCAAATTTTCCTCCCTCCCTCTGTTCACTCCCTCCTCCCTAAGGTGGCAAGCAATCTGATAGAGGTTATATATATGCAATCATGTTAAACATATTTCTACGTTAGTCATGTTGTGAAAGAAGAAAACAGAACAAAAGGAGGAAAACCACGAAAACAAAACAAAACAAAAAGTGAAAAATGGCTGCTTTAATTGGGCTCCAGACTTCTTTCTCTGGATGTGGATAGTATTTTCTATCATGAGTCTTTTGGAATTATTTTGGATCATTGTAATGCTGAGAAGAACTTGAGTCTATTATAGTTGATCATTATACTGTATAATGTTTTCCTGGTTCTGCTCACTTCACTCATCATCAGTTTTTTTTACATTCTTTCTTGACAAATTTATTCATTTTCACACACTCAACTGCCACCTCCATTCAGGTGACTTCTATTTCTTATCTCCATTCTTCAAGTCTATTTTTCTGAGTTCCAAAACCACATCCTCCAATGTCTACAAGGCATCTTCAGCTAGGTATTCTATTAGTATATCAAATTCAAAATACTCAAAGGCAAGCTTACCATATTTTCCCTGAAATCTGCTTTTTTCTGACTTCTCTCATCATTTACAATTATTTAGCATTATTTGATCACTATCCCAATATGGAAAAGTTGAGGTTATCTTTGACTCCTTTATATAATCTCTCATATCCAAGAAGACACTGACTTAATTCCATCTCCATAATACCTTTTGATCCCTCTCCACCTCTCTGTTCTCACTATAAACATCCTAGAATAGGTCCGTCATTACCATGTGGTTATATGGTGGAAAGTTTTCTTATAAATTTTTCTCCTTTCACTTTCCATCTCTAATCCATTCTTTATTCTGCTCCTATATTAATTTCTTAATATTTAGATTTTGTCATGTTACTCTGATGATCAAAATCTTCAATGTTGGGGCAGCTAGGTGGTGCAGTAGGTAGAGCACCGGCCCTGAAGTCAGGAAGACCTGAGTTCAAATCTGACCTCAAACACTTAACACTGTAGCTGTGGGACCCTGGGCAAGTCACTTAACCCTAATTGCCTCAGGGGGAAAAAAACCTTCAAAGTTTCCTTATTGCCAGATAAAATTCAAAAGGCTTTGCCTGGTATTTAAGATTCACCAGGATTTGGCAGCATGTTCTTTTCTCTAAGCCCTCTCTCATATTAATCCCTTCTAAACAAATTAAAAATTCTCTGCCTGAATCCTTCCCTCACCCCTAGTGATGGAACTTTCTATAAATTAATCGTTAACTTTCTTGATTCTCAGTTCTCCATCTCTAAGATAGGGATCAGAATAGCATGTACCTCAAAAGTATGTTGTGAGAGTCAAATGAGATAATGTATACAAAGTATTAAGCAAACCTTAAATCAGTATATAAATGCAATATTCTTGTTGTGGGCCTTCAGAACAGATCTGCATTTTTGTTCTTTCTAAGCTATAGCTCTAACTGCTCATATTTGGAAAGGCCTCTCTTTTTCCTTTTGTTTGTCAAATCCCAAAATATAATTTAAAGCCAAATTAAAATACCATCTCCTCCAGGAAGCTTCACCTGATTGTTCTGTCAGTAATGAGCTTTTCCATTGAATCTTGCTTGGCATATTTATAATTTTCAAATGTTACATTCAGGTTTTTACAATCTGTTCCAAGTTTTCCACTTATTAAACCACTAATCACTGACTCCATTTATCTATACTGCTCCCCTACCCTCCCACCCACCCACCCAACATAAATCCTGAGTCATCCTGGTAATACCCAGAATATTTATATAAAGTAAACTGTAAGATACATAACAAGGAATTAAATCTATGATTCAAGCTGCCAACATTCTTAACATACAATTCCCCAAACTATCCTATCTCTCCCTGAGTCCTAGGTGGGTGTCCCTTTATATATCCAAACCCCAAACATCTCTTAGCTCAGCAGTGCAAACAATGGAACAGAAAAGATGTAATGATTTGCCTAGTGACAAATGCTAACAGATTGATGCCTGGCACAGAATTGTCACCAGATTGCTAAGATCCCCCAAGTCCTGAATGGAAGGGGATAAAAACTCAGTTTTTACATAATCCTGTCATATCACTGTCCAAAAGTCTAATACCAGCATGATATAGAGGAACTCCTATTAGTAGCAGAAGGAGATAACCAGTGCTGAAATCTAACACCAGCACGAATAGAGAAAATTCTTGATAATATTTTAGAAGCAATCCAGGGTAAGGCTCTACTAGTCTTGCTTCCCATTTTTCTTTCTCTCTCCTCTGCTTCATTTAAATCTTTCATATTCTCTCCCTGATGTGACTGCACTCAACTTCTTACCTGACATACTGCAAATTCTCCTGTGCAACGGGAATCTGTATTGGGAGAGCATCATTATCTGCTGTGCTTTGCACAGGAGTGTGAGGGATGAAGTTCACTTTGCACCACTTGAATGTTTTTATGTAATTTTATTATAATGATATTATCTGTGGGTTATCAAGCAACCAGACCTGTAAGCCTTAACCCCCATGCACCCCCACCCCACCCCCACCTCAGCACAGTGCTCTTAAAACAGAAAGTGCTTAATGTTTTGATTTGATGTTTGAAAAGTGTACTGCTAGAAGCAATAAACTACTAGGTAGAAAGAAGCAAGGGTAGAATTCACCTATCACTTTTACAACAGTCCCACTATAAAAGTACATGTTTATAGTTGAATGGAATCTTAGAAATTTCAAATTATCAGAGTGGTTTTTTGACATTTTTCAAAAGATATTTAGAATAATAGAATTTTAAATCTGGAAAAGTAATTAGAAATATTTAGCCTACCTCTTTCCCTACATTTTATACATCTAGGTGAGAAAATTAATCTGTGCCAACACTTATAATCAAGAAAACCTGAGTTTGAATCCTGCCTCAGAAACTTGCCAGCTATATGACCCTGGATGTCGCTTAATTTTTTTCTTTCATCTCCATTTTTTCCATCTATAAAATGGGACTAAAAATAGCAGCAACTTTATAGGGTTGTTGTGTGGATCAAATGAGATAATAACATATGTCAAGTGTTTTAGAAAGCTTAAAGGACTGTATAAATGTGAGCAACTATATTAATGAAAAATGAAGTCCAATAGAAATCAAATAATTTATTCGTTATTGATTCAATTTTAACCAAAAACAACGTGTGTGTGTGTGTGTGTGTGTGTGTGAGAGAGAGAGAGAGAGAGAGAGAGAGAGAGAGAGAGAGAGAGACAGAGAGAGACAGAGAGAGAGAGAGAGAGAGAGAGAGAGAGAGAGAGAGAGAGAGAGAGAGAGAGAGAGAGACAGAGAGAGAGAGAGAGACAGAGAGAGAGACAGAGAGAGAGAGAGAGAGAGAGACAGAGAGAGAGAGAGAGAGAGAGAGAGAGAGAGACAGAGAGAGAGACAGAGACAGAGAGAGAGACAGAGAGAGAGAGAGGAGAGAGAGAGAGAGAGAGACAGAGAGAGAGAGAGAGAGAGAGAGAGAGACAGAGAGAGAGAGAGAGAGAGAGAGAGAGAGAGAGAGAGAGACAGAGAGACAGAGAGAGAGAGAGACAGAGAGAGAGAGAGAGAGAGAGGGGGAGGAGGGGGGAGAGGTGGAGAGGGAGAGAGAAGGAGAGAGAGGGAGAGGGAGAGAAGTCTGAAAAGTTTTAAAAAGCAATGGTGTGCTAATAATTACTTAACAACCAGGTGAAGGAAGGATGCATTATTGAAATTTTCTCTATCACTTTCTTATTAAAGCCTATATAACCAACAAAACAATAATTTAAGCTTTGATGACCTATAAGACGTAAATCCTCAAACTGAAAATATAACAATCTATTCTGGTAAACCCTTTAGAGCTGGTTCTAGCACAGTTCTATCTTCTCAAAAAATCTTTAGAAAAGGGCAGCTAGGTGGGTACAGTGGATAGAGCACCAGCCCTGAATTCAGGAGGACCCGAGTTCAAATCTGATCTCAGACACTTTACACTTCCTAGCTGTGTGACCCTGGGCAAGTCACTTAACCCCAGCCTCAGGAAAAGGAAAAAAATAATAAAAATAAAAAACAAATTTGGCCTCAGACACTTAACATTTCCTGACTGTGTGACCCTAGGCAAGTCACTTAACCCAATTGCCTTAGGGAAAAAAAGTCAGCCAGCTATCTGAAATGCTCTAAATGCTTGTCACTGGAAGAAACTACAAGATCACATTATTCTCTCTGACCAATCTGCTTAACAAAGCAAAAAATAATTGCCACTCTACATGAACTAACATAGCTATCCCACTCAGAGCAGAGCTTCCAAAGAGTTGATTAAATCCAGTAAATAATTACCAAACACTGAATGTGTACAAGACTATGGTAAGTACTAGAGACAAAGACAAAAATGAAATAATCCCTATCCCCAGGGAGCTTTCATTCCACTAAATTGATAAAAGCTGATTATGAATTGTGAATTCAAGTTAAGGAATTTTTGATTTCATTTTATGTCCCCCATTAGGGGACACACTGGCCACACACCTCAAGAATTTGATTTGGAGAAGTAAAAAAAAACAAAAAAAGCTCAGAGTAAATAAATGTTGGCCCTAAATGTAACTCTAAAGAATTTTGGCAGCTTTAATATGTCAAAGAACAAACCTGTCAAACAACATTTAATTGACTGTTTTCCCAAGACCAATTCAGTAGTCAGGATGAGATCAGTCTAGCCCTGAGGCATTCCAAGACATACACCCCCAACAGCACTGCTCAGCCAGAAGAGACTGGTTTCCAGGTCATCCCCAGTTCTGAAAATTCCAAAGACATGCTATGCTTCCATCGTCCCCACAAGAATAGTACAGATTATTGCTCTGCAGAAGGCACAGAGGTGGACTTGTCCTTTCTACTTCCACAACTTATCTCCCATCTAACTCAATGCTCCCCAGTTACACAGTCACCAGCCTGGTTCAAGTCCCAATTACCTTTCTCCCAGATTTTTACAGTGGCTTTCCAGTGGCTCTCTCTGCCTCAAGTCTCTCTCTACTCCAATCTACCCACTCAAATGCCAAAGTGATTTTCATAAAATACATGTCTGACCATGGCAGCTCCATAAACTCCCATGGCTTCCTATTATCTCCAAGATCAAGTGTAAAGTCATCTGGCATTTAAAGTGCTTTATAACTTGGTCCCTTCCTACCCTTCTAGTCTTCTGTTACCCCCATAGTCTTCTAATTTTCTCATCTTCTTATTCTTTATTTAATTTTATTTAATTCTTTAGTTAAACTATTCTCTCCAATCCAATCCTACTTGCTCTTCCTCATACTGAACATAGCATTTCCCATCTCTATGCCTTTGCCCTGTCTGGTTCCCATGCCTAAAGCGTTATCCTTCCTCACTTTTGACTCTTTATTTCCGCTATTCTTCAAGATTTTAGCTCATTTTCCACCTGTGGGTGATCTTTTTTGTTTTTCCCAGATGCTGATGCCTTCTGATGTAAGATGACTTTCTATATATCTTGTATCTACCAAGTTATTTACACGTATGTCTTTCTCTTTACAATGTGAGCTCCTTGAAAGCAGGGACTATTTTTATCTTTGTTGGTTTCCCCAAAACTTAACAAAGTGAGTGGCCCTATATAAATGCTTAATAAATGATGAATCAGCTGATTTTGGCCCCATTTCTCCATTATGTTTTCCAAAGTCTAGTATCTTAGGCAGAGAACAAATCTTGTCTTCCACAGATCCAGAAGGATAAGTATGAGAGGAAAGGGAGGGAACCAAATCTTTTAGTTCCAGAGAAAGAGAGCAGAGAAATCCCTGAATTTTTTTTTTTCATCCAGAATGAAATTAGCTTTGGCAAGGCAGTGAGGACAGTGACAGGATGTTGACTGGACAATGACTGAACACCTCACTAGATGTTGAGTTTCTGTTTAGCCACCCAAATGCCCTAATTCAAAGGTCACATATGGAAAATGTTGCTCTGGAAATAAGATATACAGAAAAGAGTCCATTATATTTACTTTTGCAAAGCCCCTACCCAGCTCAGCCTCTCAAAATATGCTTATAACTGAAAAAATTTTGTTCTCATGAACAAAGAATTTAAAGCTAGAAGCAATGTTACATGTCACTTAGTGGAGAAAACTGAGGCCCAGAAAGATAAAGCAATTTGTCAAGAGTAAAATGCTTTTGTGATTTTTTAAAGCATAATATCCATCATTTTTTTTCACAAAACAAAATAGGAAAAGCATTGTAGAGATTATCTTCTATATAGCAATGTGCTGATAAATGTTTAACAATCAGCTCTTCAAATATACCCAAGACCCATGTTAAAATTTCATTTGTATGGTTAATATTTTCCTTAACATTTTCTTAAATCTAGAGCAGAGGTGCCCTTAACACTCTCTTGTGTGACCAATAAAATATAGATAATAAGTTGTTTTAATTGGAAGTCAATATTCAGTCAGTAGGGATCCTTAAGTATGGTTTAGTTTATTGCCCTTTTCTACTTGAGCTTGAGACTACCAGTCTAGATAATCAATAAACAACAAATCAAACCCCGAGTTGTATAGCTTGTCAATTTTTAAGGTGTAAATGCTAACACTTGAAATACAACTATTGGCACAGACCTACTTCTAAACCTTCTGAAAACAAACCCTATTCTCTCTTAGAAAAGTTAGTATCAAATAAGTCTATAGAAAAGATAGTTATTATGTGAGTTACTATCCATGCAGGAAATTTTTGGACGTTTCTGCTTTATGAGAATATGTTTATTCTACTGACAGTGATGATTACACACCTAAAAGGCACTAGCTAAATCACAATTTCAGGCTGATTCTATAGCTAAGTAAGAAAAGAATTACTTACATACAACCTCCTTCCAACAGATGCTGTGCAGATTGCCTCTTTTCCTTTGCAAAATATAGTTGAGCAATCCTGAAAATAAATGTATCGTTGTAAATAATCAAATATTTGAAATATTTATATTTCACTTATGATAATAACTCTACGCTACAATATTAATAAACCAGATTTCAAAAGTGTTTTCATATCAGTGCTGAAATTCTAAAAAAAAAAAAATTAATTCCTCTCAAGTGTGGAAAATTGAATGAAGAAGAAATAAGCAAAGAGATTCCTTAACAAAATCTTACTAGAAATCTGAGATTAGGCTCCTTTGCCACTACTCTAGGAAGGTCTCAAAAGGATGGAGTGTGTGAATGGTGAGGTAGAAAGCGTTTTCACTACAGAACCTGAGGACCTAGGATTAAATTTAGACTATGTAGTATACTATTTGTGTGACCTTGGGCCTTATTTTATTCATCTGTAAAATGTGTGAGTTAGATTAGATAACCTCTAATATCTCTCCTAGCTCCAAATTCATTAAATTATTATAGATAATATATCTTGGGGTGGCCCAGGAGAGATGCTGGTACCTATTGACAAATCAGCCTGCTGCCCTGGACTCTTCTCTCTGTCCAGTGAACTCACTGGTTACCATCTTAATGATAAGTACTTAACCTCTATATTCAATTTAATCTGTATTGTGCTACGTATGGGTCAGCTACTGTATTAGGTATTGGGAAATTTTTTTGGGGGGGGTCTTGACCGATGATTTTATCTGTGTAGGGATCTCTTAGGAAGGAGGGAAAACTCCCTCAACTAATGCCGATTGGCAACTGTTCTGCAATCTATCGTATGGCACTAACTATGCTCATGCTCACAAAGCCAATAGATTTTTCTCAGATGACATTGAAACCTAAGAGGTCCTGATCTACATAGAAACAGGCTCTCTATCAAATCATTCTGCCTCTGGCAGACAAGAAAAAAAAGGCACTTCCTGCCCTTATGGAGCTTACATTCTACTTGATTATTCCTTCAGACATTTCAATTTCCATAAGCATCTTAAACCAGAACTCAAACCCCAAACTAAAGGCAAGACTGGCTATGTTAGGAAACATCCTGATTTCATTGAAAAAAATCAAGGAAACAATTTGAGTGAGCTACTGCAGGAAGTGAAAGCCAAGAGCTTGACTAATGCATTCAAACTAATAAAAGAAACAGTTCTTCCTTTCCCCTCAGGGTTCCATTACAAAGCTACATTTAGACAAAAACATTGGTTTGTACAACATAGAATCAGCCTTAGAGTTCCCAGACAGAAGGAGGGGCCTCTTAATCCAGTCCTACAGCAAGATTGCTTAGGGGCTTCATAATGAGGAAAGGACCTTAGAGTCAGGAAGCAATTTTTCCCTTGCAGAAGGGGGATTAATAGTTGGGAACATGGTAGCCTTTTCTAGGAGGAGCTTTCTCGTTGGATGGGTAAATTTTGATATAAATATGATTTGAATTTCCCACTGGAAAAATTCCGCTCCCAGTTCCATCTCTTTGCATCACCAAGTGGGACTTGTCGTTTAAATTTTCTGGATCAACATTCCATACTTAATCTAAACATTTTACTTTCACATAAGCAGGAGGAACTATGGTATCCTGGAAGGGTAGATTTAGAAAGGCAAGAATCAAGTAATATTATATATATATATATATATTTCTGTTACTTGGCCTTAACTCAGCACATTACACATAACTTGACCTGATGATTTTACAGTATTAATAATATTAATTTTGGATTTAATTCTATATATTTTTCTACTGTGCCACTGGTAATAATAAGAGCAACTTATTGCTTCAAGGATTTGTAGTTTCATTGGTGTGATTAGGTTCTTCACGGATGCAGATTACAACCCCTTCATTAAATGGTTGTGAAGGGTTGAAGCCAAAAAAAAAAAAAAAATCCCTCATCTCCTAGCCAGCCTGGCAGTGAGCCTGTCCAAACTTACCTAGGCTAGTTTTTGGACAACAAACATCATCAGACCAATATTCAAAGCCTTTCCAGCTTGCTGTGACCTGCCAGAGCTTGTGCTCTGTTGGCATTGCCTTTGAGAAACTAAGGTCTTTTCCCTGTCATGATGATGATTCAGGGGCAGTATAGTGTAGAAAGTATGGGACCTGGATTTAAGAAGACCGGGACTCAGTTTCTATTTTGGACACTTATTAGCTGTGTCACTCTGGCAAGTACGCCTCAGCTGTTAAAAAAGTGAATTGGACCCACTGACTTCTAAGGTCTTTTCAACTCTAAATCTGTGACCTTATGAACCATGGAGAATTAAGGAATCATAGTAGCAACTCACATTTATAGGGAGCTTTAAACCACACAGCAAGTTTTAACATCCCCATTTTTCAGATGAGAAGACAGACTCAGAAATGTTAAATTGTCCATGGTTACATAGGTAAGAGCATCAGAGACAATATTTGAACCAAAATCATCCGATGCTTAGAGCAGCACTCTTTCCTCTGAATCACATTGCCTCTCTCCTGGTAATAACCATGAGAATCCCAAATGATCCCTGGGTCCTGCTGAATTATGGGAAGTAAAGATTAGAGATCATTAGGATAAAAGCATTGCCTGATGGCACAGAATTAAGAGAAAGTAAGCTATGTTTATTTTAAACGAATTAAAGCTTCTAATTCTAATAACATTTGAATTTGTTCATTACAGCATTTATTTTACAGTCAGGCGCATGATATTGAATTAAATGTCTAAGAAATCCTTTATAATTAGTCAAAGTAGAGAGAATTGCCTTGTTACTCTGAACCCAGCTACAGAGGGAATGTTACCATATCCCATATCTGTGCTATTTTCACAGCCTGAACTACTGATGAAATTGAATGAACAGAGCTCCCTGCTCCAGATTTGGGGAAACAATTAAAATGACCAATCTAATAACATTTCTATTCGTTGTACCACATTTGGAGCAGAGCCACAGCCCCCGGGTCAGTTGGGGCCTCTTGGAACGAGTCCCCAGTTAGGGTTTGAGTATGGCAGAAGAGTCTGTGTATCAAGCTGAAGACTTGGGTGGCTGATCAGAGTTGGAAAGGGTGCTATTCTTCATTTGCCCCAGCCCCTTCTGGAGAACCCCACATTTACAAGCAAGCCCATTTGATCGTCGGACAGTTCTACTGCTCCCCCACTTCCTCCACAACCCCACTTCTTCCAAATCACAACTTTTCACATATTTAAAGAAGATAATTTGTCTCTTCTCCTGGTGGAGCCATCTCTTCACAATCCCTTTTTTCACATAAGTTTTAGGCTGGAAGTACCTTCAGTGCAGTCTTCTCCTTTCACAGATGAGGAACCTGTCATGGTTCCTATTCTTCTCTCTTTATTGTCCACTACCTTCAAGATGTACCTCACCATCCAGCAAGGGCAAATCACAAATTCACAACGTTCCCTGTGACATCAGCTGGAGAAGTCTGGTGTATTCTGGGAGATTAGGTAAATCCCTTACATAGGGCTCTCTGTTATAACACACACAAATTTGGTCTTACCTGGTGGAAAATTAAAAAGGAACTATTCAGAAACTTGATGATTCATATACCTAGGTTTGTCATGACAACTGAGTTCTTGATATATGGTTTCAATGTAAACTGCTCCATAAAAGGAACCAAACATCCCGCAGCTGCCTGCTGATCCAAAAGCCACATCCCCAATCATCATGTAATTATGGAATTAAGAAAAATTAATTGTGTACTTTCTTTACAATCTTCAGAGAATTTGGAATATTTCTCTTAAAAAAAAAAAAAAAAAAAAAGCTCACTAGACCTCATTAACACTGACCTATATGCCTAATTATTAGGGCATAGAGACCTCTGCTGGATCCCACTGGATATTACAGGTGTTCAACTTGGACCTTTTAGGCTCATAAAATTAATGGAAGAAAAAGGCCTTGGAAATCATCTAATATAACATCTGTATTCTATAGGTGATAAACTGAGGTCCATAGAGGGGAAGCGATTTGCCTAATGTCACACACGAATTAAGAAGGAAAGTCAATCTTTGAGCTGAGGTACCTTTACCTAGAACTAGAAGATTTGCAAAGCACCTTATGTAATATACTTTATTTCATATGATCCTCATAAAAATCTTGTGAGGCAGCTATTATTATTAGTCACCATTTTACAGATGAAGAGACATGGGTCTTATTAAATGATATGCTCATGGTCATATGATCTAGTAAGTAGCTGAGACAGGAATCAGACCCCTAACTTCCGACCTCTTTAGTTCAATGTATTATATGAATTTCCTCTCAGACTCGTACACTCACCACTATTTACTATACTGCTTTAACATTACATTCCCCTAACTTCCTCTCAGACTTAGTATACTTTCCACTAGCTACTATACTGCCTTAAGGACTTGCTAATAATTAGGAAAGAGCTTTAACTGGAAAATCCACCTGTTGAACCCATGCTTGAAGCTCAAGTTTGTTTTAAAATCAATTTTATAGGTTTCCTGCTTTTCCCTCCTCAAACCTTTCAGTCATCCTAATGAGCTAGTCTGAAGGTGCTTGTTCATTAAGCTTAGACAAATCTCACTCTTCAGAAACCTTTTCCTGATCCAGAGCAGGATCATCCCCATGCACTACCAGCCCTCTAACAATACAAAGTCTTTCCTCAACAATTTCTATTTTCTCTACCACTGTGATGGGACCTTTGAGCCCACACAAATGCCCTGAGCATTGCTCTATGTGAGGATCTATATTTGGATGCCTGATAAGTCTTATTTCTTGCACTTAGATGTTCACTTTTCAAGGACCAGATCTATATCTCCTCGTTATTTGACAACAACATAGCCCTGTAGCAGTACACCACCTGTGGGGATGCTCAGCAAATGTTTTGGGATGATAATGATTCTTTCATATGGGAAGTTTAAAAAGAAGTAGCTTAATGATTCTCAATCTCATTGGCCAAAAGAAATCCATCCCTCTTTCCTCTAAAATGAAAGTGCTTTTCTTAGGAGCAGAATACTTCCTAAGTACTTTAAGTTGACTAGGACTTTAAGGGCCATCTAAGTTTTAGGATCAGAGATTTAGAACCAGCCTGCTCATCAGTTCAACCCTGCCTTTCCCCATTTAACAGATTCTATATGTAAAGTGCTGAGGAAACAGAAAAAGGAAAAACAGTCTTTCATAATAGGAACTACCTGCTAATTTATAATTATACCTATAGTTAGCCTGAGGATCTAGGGCACTATGCTCTCTACTTTCCTATTGAGGGGCTCCTCTTCTCCAGATCATGCAGATTCTGTCCTGGAGGAGCCTACTTTTCCTGAAAGGGGTTGGCCTTCATTAAACTTGTTACTCTGGTACAGCAGAAACAAATTATTTATAGCTTAGCTTATGACATATTCAACATTTCCCTCCAAAAGGGAGAGCAGAAAAATATTCAACGTACCAAAAAAAATCAGGTAATAATGATAATGATAATCACTAGCTTTATATAGTCTCTTAAAATTTACAAAGCACTTTACAAATATTTTATCTTTACAACAATTTTGGGGGGTGCTGTCACCTTCATTTTACAGATGAAGAAACTGAGATTGAGAGGTTAAATGACCTGCCCAGAGCCACATAGTTAGTAGTTAGGCAAGATTTTTAACTCAGGCCTTCCTTATTCTAGGGCCAACAATTCTATCCATTGTATCAGCTAGCTAGCCTTAGCTATGGGAGAGCTATTTATTTCTATACGCAAAAGTGGTATGCTAAACATAAAAGACATGCATTTCACATTATTTGAATAACTTGAACAAGATTCAATTAACATAACTATGGTTATAATATTCTGGGAGACTTGTACTTAACTTTATCAAAGCATAAAGTAGTTTGTAGAACACATAATTAGGCCTTTTATATTTCAACTCAGTTTTGCACTAACCAAACAATTTGCTGGTAAATTAGCCAGACAGGGGTCATTTCTTGTCCCTGATTATCCTATAAAAGTGATGGAGCACTTGTTAAGGATTCCCCCCCAACCTAATAGAATCTCTAGATCTCTTAACTCATTAGATAATTTCTGAGCTTGGATATCTTCTACTCAAGGAGAGGTACCCCTTCCTCTAACTTCAAGAAAGAGCTGACAAAGAGGTAGCCCAGTCCTAGACTCAGGCTCACTTGTCTGCATAGAAACAAGGAGTCTGAATTTTAGGAAAACTGTCATTCTTCTTCCTATGAGAAATAGTTCAAAGAGTTCCAATGCAATTGGCAGGCAGAGAGAAAAGAGCAAAAAAGGGGTCAATAGCTCTCTGTTGTCATCCATGAAGTCATCAATACTTCTAGTTCTACTATGAACAAGGGAATTTTTCATCATCTCAAAATAGGCTGAACTGCTTAAATCTCACATGACCAGACACAAGCTCCAAGGCTTCCTCATGATTTACCTGAACCAGGAATAGAAATTTTGATCATGCTCAGGGACATGTTCACAATGGCCAATTAAAACTTATATGATGGATTTCCCTTCCCCCCAAAATCCATTATATCATTGGGACCTTAATGATCACTCAGGCCATATCATTACATTTTCCCGTTTCCATTTCCCTTCCATTTTATATATAGGAAAACACATACCAAAGAACCAAGACTCAAACTCAGAGTTACCTAACCCTAAGCCAATTAGTCCAATTTTACCTTGAAATAACTGTTAATTATCTCATAAAATCCAAATCTGGTCTCACTGGCAATTGTTGGTCAAATGCTTGGTGATCAGAATCTTCTCCAGGAGGTTTAACTCTTCAAATGAATACAAGAGTCTCTGAAATCCCATAACCCTCCCCTGCTGGTAAATATATTAGCTTTGCTATTTCTGGACACTGTTAGACATATCTTGGCCATACATTTTGCTTTCAAATAGGAAGAAAACAAAGTTGACAATGGAGATTGAGGAAGGTCTATGGAAGGATTGAAGGATCTTGAAATTATTTCAATTTTTTGAGGGAACAAGAAAAACAACTTATGCCTTTTAAAATATCACTCCTATTGTAGCTGTTATATCTGCTGGGCCTGACCAACTGACACAGAATGTTAGCGCCTGCAAAGACCTTAGAGGTCTTATAGTCCAAGCCGAGTTCACAGCTAGGGCTTGGAACATTAAATGATTTGCTCATGGTCACACAAAGTCATTAGTAGCAGAGCTGAGACCAGAACCAAATCTCTCATCGCATTTCCATTTCCCTCCAAAGTCTCTAAAGCTTTGTGATTACTCTCCACTGGCCTTTTATTTTTCGAAGGTTTGAATACAATCTGACTCCCTGTAGTCCACAACAGACATTCTGTAAATTATTTTTTGTGATGGCAATATCTTCTTCCCAAATATATTTTTGTAAAAATGTGTCCATGGTGATCACTTCTGGAAGACTTTGGGAGGCAGGGAAGAAGGAACTATATAATTTACAGATGCTGAGTTGGGAGACTTCAAAAACCATCTGGTCCACCCTCTTCATTTTATAGATGAGAGAACTGAGGCCCCCAGGTAGTAAGTATCAGAAATCAGATTTGAACCCCCAGGAAGTTATTGGTTTCTACTATTCCATGTTCCTTTTTTTTTTTTTTTTTTTTTAATGATTTCTATATCTAATGTTGTGATAAAGGTGGCTAAGAAGAAAGGAAAAAAAGCATTTATTTAGTGCCTACTAGCATTGTGTTAAGTGCTTTATAAATTATCTCATTTGATCCTCACAAGAACTATGCAAGGTAGGAGCTATTATTATGCATATTTTACAGCTAAGAAAACTGAGGCAGGAAGAGGGTAAGTGATTTTCTTATGGTCACATAATCATTAAGTATTTGAGGTCATATTTGAATGCAGGTTCTCTTAACTCCAAGCCCAGCTCTCTTTTCTACCTATGCACACAATTCATTGTTTTCATTTCAAGCTGAGAGGTGGAAGAATGAACAGAGATGAGCAGAATACAGGCTACTGCTCTTGCAAAATCACTATGGTTAAGGAGTCTAAACATGCTGTGGCTACAATCCTTCCTTCAAGGAAAAAGAGAATATAGTGGAGTGCAATGAAGCTGCCCATCTATCATTTCAGTTGTGTTAACATTCACCAAATAATTTGTCTGAGCTGGGGAACCCAGGGGGACTCCTCTATGTCTGGATGTCTTATCATTTCCATCTCAGTCCCTCACCTTTATTTACTTATGGCTGCTAGAATATTGGCCTTGGGGTGAGGAAAAACTGAGTTCAAATCATGACTCAGATACTTATTAGTTATATCACTGTGGATAAGTCAAGATATATATCTTGCAAACCTTAAAGCACTATATAAATGCTTCTCCTCCTCTTCTTTTTCCTCTTTATGCTTCTCTTCCTCCCCTTCTTGTTCTTGTTCTTGTTGTTATTCTTGTTCTTCTTCCTCCTTTTTTTCCTTCTCCTCTTTCTTATCCTTCTTTTCTTTCTCCTCCTCTTCCTCTTCCTTGTTGTTCTTGCTCTTCTTCTCTTCCTCCTCCTTCTCCCCATTTTCTTCCTCCTTCTCCTCTTCCTCCTCCTTGTTCTTGCCTTGCTCTTGTCCTTCATTGTCATCATCATCATTTTTTTCTTCTTCTCCTCATCCTCCTCCTCCTTTTCCTCTTCTTCCTCATCATTTTTCTTCTTCCTCCTCCTCCTTGTTCTTGATCTTCTCCTCCTCCTCCTGTTCATCCTTCTTTTCTTTTTCTCCTCCTCTTCCTTGTTGTTCTTGCTCTTCTTCTCTTCCTCTTCCTCCTCCTTTTCTTCCTCCTTCTTCTCCTCCTCCTCTTCCTCCTCTTTTTTTCTTGCTCTTGCTTTTGACCTTCATTTTTGTTGTCATCATCATCATCTTCTTCTTCTTTTTCTTCTCCTCCCCCCATTTCCTCTTCCTTATTGTTGTTGTTCTTCTTCTTGTCCTTCTTCTTCTTGTTGTTGTTCTTGCCCCTCTTTTTCTTCTTTTTTCTATTGTTAGTACAACCAATTGACAAAGATAATCATTTCATCAATGCATATTTTAAATACCTATATCACTTCTAAAGCAGGTTGGCAAGTTAATAATGAGCCTGCTTTGAAGACAGAGACATTTGATTTGTCTTGGTTCAAGTCTTACTTCACACACATACCAATTTTGTCATTGGTCATGTCACTTAACCATTCAGTATTGAAGGAAACTCACCTAGTTTTTATATTACAGAAGAAATTCTCATCTGTGTTGATGGAGAGTTTACCTACTAGGAGTTAACCCCATTGTTGAAGTCATGGGTTGGAAACAAAAAACAAAAGTTTTTCCTAAACATTTACATCTTTGGTGGTCTTTACAAATTCTTGGATTTCATGGTATAAATTCTAATCAGTAAATGAGGTTTTAACATTTTTGTGAGTGGAGACACTCATTCATTGTTTTTCAACTGGTATTTTTTGGGGAGAAATACTAGAGGCAAGTAATTTATAGTTTTTGGTAGTATTGTGAAAGTGTACTTGTTAATTAGAAATTATGCCATACTTGAAAAATGGTGCTGTATGACTGGAGTGCGTAGAAATAAGAATTTGGCATTAATATACCAAAAAACACAAATAAAAATTTATAGGTGAGCTATGTGTCATAGTGAATAGAGAGCATCAGGCTTGAAGTCAAAAAGATTCATCTTCCTGAGTTCAAGTCTGGCCTTAGATACTTATTAGCCATGTGATTCTGGGCAAATCATTTTAACCCTGTTTGGTCTCAGTTTCTGTATCTGAAAAATGAGCTAGAGAAGAAAATGGCAAACCATTCCAGGATCTTTGCCAAGAAAACCCCAAATGGGGTCATAAAGAGTCGCACAGGAGTCTACAACTAAGTTAATTCTCATCCTTTATTCTGTATTACATTGATATGTTAGTCTACAAACTTTCTCCACATTCTACTCAACCAAACTACCTACTTCCTGTTCCTCATACATGATATGCCATCTCCCATCTTTGTGCCTTGCACAAGCTGGCCCTAATGACTAGAACATACCTTTCTCTGGTTGACCCCATTCCTGGAATACTTTCCCTCCTCCTCTCAGACTATTAATTTCCCTGGCTTCCTTTAAATTCCTATTAAAATCCCTCAACCCTTCTTAATTCTAATGTCTTTCCTCTGTTAATTATTTCCTATTTATCCTGTATATACCTTGAGATATATATATATATATGTATAAGTATATACATATGTGTATTTGTGTGTGTGTACATACACACATATGCAAATATATGTATACACATACTTGCATGTTATCCCCCCCCATTCGATTGTAAGCTCTTTAACTATTTTTTGCCCTTTTATATCCCTAGCACATAGCAAGTGCTTAATGGATGCTGAATATGGTCACTAACACTAAGTACCTCTTTTACCTAGGACCATTCACCCTTTCTGGACTTCCCTTTCTTCTTCTATAAAATGGCATTGGGGGTGGGGTGGATTGGACCAATGATTTCTCATTTTAATCCTATGCCATTTGTTTTTATTTATGGACCAGCATCAATAATAATAGTAGCTAGCATTTATAGGATTCTATAAGACTTGCAAAAATTTTTGCATACATTATATCATTTGATTTTTGACAAAAGAAAGAAAGAAATGGATTAAGAATTGAGATCATAAGTTTATAGCTAAAAAAAAGACCTTAGAGCAGAGATATCAAACATTCAATTTATGCATTGGGTGGCAGCCCACAACACTCCCAGGTGTGGCCAGAACCAAGTTAAAATGTAATTGAGAAATATTTAACAAAATAAATTTTAAAACAATAAACATAGATAATAGATTTTAAAGTTATGTCAATATACAACCTGCAGGTATCCTTATGTAGATTCCATTTGCTTTCTATTTGAGTTTGACATCCATGTTCTAGGTCAGAGCCCTTATTTTAAAGATGGAGAAGTCAAAGCATTTTCATCAAAGAACTGAAGTGACTTGCCTGAGGTTATGCACACAGTTAAGTGCTGCATAATCTAGGTTTTAATCTAGGTTTAGTCAAGTTATCCACTACACTGTGCAGTGAAAGTTGCATATTTGAAATTTATAAATTAATATTATAGGGTTATCAAATATTCTCATCATAGTAAGACAAAAACACTTAGAAGACAAATACATCCCACAAAATATCATTTTACAAAATATATCTGTAAATGTATGTGTGGATCTTCCTTTCAACAATCCTTTCATCATTATTATTTTTTCTTTATAAATAATAAAATTTTCATTTTTTCAATATTTAGTGGAAAAGCTGGAACTTTGAGGATTGGAGTGGAGTAGGAGCTCTAGGTAATTTGCTGTAGGGGTGGAGATGAGACTCAAGAGTGCTACTGAAAATGGAAAATGAAAAGAAAATTTGGTAGGAAATTTGAAGGGAAGAATTCCCAGATACCTCTCTGTTCCATTGAGCCCTCTATGCCAAGTGGGATCTGGGCTTTGGGTAGACTGGAACAGAGAAAGGAAAGGAAAGGAAGGACTCTCAACTGCACAGCTGAGCACTTCTGGTTGGTAGTATTGTAGCAACCTAGATCTAAAGGCAGAAGGAAGCTCAAAGGCTCTGCAGGTTAATCTTATTTTATTGATGAAACAGAACCAGAGAAATAAAATGACGTGCTTAAAGTCATGTAGGGAATACATTAAGGATTGGAGGTAAAATTTGTTTTAGGTCCTTTTACTACATGTGTATTTTTAAACACTGTTTTTTACCTCATCACCAAAGTAGTAAGTTATTCTTCTCTGCAATCCTGCCTTCCAAGAAATGAATGAGCAGATATTGATTTATTGATTCAGTTTTCCTCTTCATATTGTTGAGTGATGATCATGTTGTACATTAAACTTATCTTTGCAGATCAGCCACATTGATCACCTAAGAACTTTTTTCAATTAGTCATGGTGGCAGAATTTCATTTTCCATTCTAAAATGTTTCCTTTTTTAGGAAATGTTTTATTTCCAGTGTGTGAGTAAGAGGGCTTCTGTTATTAGTCCTGTATTCTACTCATTCTGATACCTTTGGGTAACATCACCAGTCTTCAGGAGTACTGCTTAGGAACAATTGATATTGTTTGTAATCAGGATGTATTGAACAATATGTTGTAAATGATCAGATGCAGGAGAAATGCACAGATTTCTTCATTAAATGCTGATAGGCTTTTCTTCCAAGTATAATTAGCATTTTGGGGTCTTCTGAAGTAAGATACTGTTCAAGTTCACAATAGCATTAGGCATCACAGTATTTCCAGTCATTTGTTCATACTATAAAATCCAGACCTATGGTCATTTTTTAAAATTATGGCATATTTTTAAAAAAGTGAGTCTAGCTAGTAACTGGTAGATAGCATGGCAGAGGATATGCTGTTAGTAGTTAAGACTATATTATATTAACTCAGTGCCTTATGCCAAGAAGTCATCTTAGCATGTTAAATGCAGAGAAAATTCCAAGGAACTGTCCAGGAAAGAAATATTTGTAAATATTCTTCATGACTACAATTATATAAATCCAAAGTGCATCTGTTATTTTTGCAAGGTCCTTTTTTTTGGAGGGAGGTAAATAACAACGTAGTAATTATCACGGTCTGTAAGATTAAAATCTAGCCTATTATTAAGCAGAAACACTGTCTCCACTTAACAAATAGCCAAATGGAGGCATAAAGATCATAAGAGGTTTGGCTAATGGTCTGCATTATAAAAGGGAGCAGAGAGAGTTCTCAAGCAATCTCCAATCTCATATTTCTTGTGGATTGGTATGAGAAGGGGCTGTGATACTAGTTTGAAGATGGCAGGGATGGTAGTACTAGTAGTAGTGATAGTGGTGGTGGTGGTAGTAGTAGTAGTGGTAGTAATAGTCATAGTAGTAGTGGTGGTGGTGCTGGTAGTGGTGGAGTAGTAATAGTATAGTAGTAGTAATAGTAGTAGTGGTGATGGTAGTAGTAGTAGTAATAGTAGTAGTAGTGGTAGTAATAGTGGTAGTAGTAATAGTCATAGTAGTAATGGTGGTGGTGCTGGTAGTGGTGGAGTAGTAGTAGTATAGTAGTGGTAATAGTAGTAGTGGTGATGGTAGTAGTAGTAGTGATAGTAGTAGTAGTGATAGTAATAGTCGTAGTAGTAATAGTCGTAGTAGTAGTGGTGGTGGTGCTAGTAGTGGTGGAGTAGTAGTAGTATAGTAGTAGTAATAGTTGTAGTGGTGATGGTAGTCGTAGTGGTGGTGGTAGTAATAGTAGTTGTAGTAGTAGTAGTGGTAATGGTGGGAATAGTAGTAATAGTAGTAGTGGTAGTGGTGGTGATGGTAGTAGTAGTAGTAGTGGTGGTGGTGGTGGTGGTAGTGGTGGGAGTAATAGTAGTAATAGTAGTAGTGGTGATGGTGGTAGTAGTTGTTGTAGCAGTAGACAGCAGCAAAAGCAACAGTGATATTAGTGAGTTAAGCGTCTTTGTCCAATCCAAGACAAAACTCTGTCTTTTTCCTCCCCTGTCCCATTTCAGTTTGGAATCTTAGAAATCCATGGAGAAGGGATTAGAGCATAGATGATGCTGTAGGAATGAATATTACTACTAGGGAAGATCTTGTGGACCTACAGATAAATCCTTATCAGCTGGTCTACTTGAAGACATTTCCTGCATTTAAACTCTAGATGGCGCACTCCCCCAGCTCAGATGACACCTGTTACCACCTGTTGCCTCCCAGTGATGTCTAAATCAGCTAAGTACATGATTGGTTAGCCCTGAAGGTGACTTGCCTTCATGGGAACCATCTAGTGGCTGTAGCGTGTACATAAACCTGTGACACACTGCAGGATCATAGATCTGGACCTAGGAGGAGTCTTCGGTTCTGTACCTCAGTTCTCCCATACGTGCATACGTCATCTGTGAGAAGAATGGGCGTACTTATGGAAAGTATGAAAGACAAATCATAACTCCGAAGTTTTAGGGTCCTGCTGACTTTTCTCTTGGTGTCTCCACGCTCTTGCCCCTCTCTTCTGGGGAGGTTTCCCTAGAATTCAATATGATTCCTTATCTGGACTCTCTGGGCCTAAACTCTGCTGGGTTTAGTGATATCTTCTAATGGGAGAGTCGCTCTTCTACAAGATGTCACTGCTGATGATGGAGGGGAGAATCTAAGCTTGACTGAACTCTCTGTACAGAAAAAACAACAACATATATTTTGTGATTGACTCTGTGTCATTCATACTGATATACATGGTCATTGACATGAAAGTCTGGAAGCAAACAATAGAAAAACATTATAATTCTCTCGTTTATTGATAGTCTTCATTGGCCACAGCTTCAAAGGGGTTATTTTGCTCCTCTGCTACACACACTTTTTCTTTTAAATAGTTTTTTTAAAATTTTTTCAAAATACATGCAAAGATAGCTCTTAACATTCAACCTTGCAAAACCTCATGTTTCAATTTTTTCCCCATCCTTCCTCCTTTCCCCTACCCTAGACAGCAAGTAATCCAATATAGGTTAAACATGCAATTCTTCTAAACATATTTCCACATTTGACAAGAAAAAAACACCAGAAAAAAACAAACAAGCAAGCAACAATAACAAAAGGTGAAAATGCTATGTTTTTATCTATATTCAGTTTCCATAGTTCTCTCTCTGGATACAGATGCCACTTTCCATCACAACTCTATTGGAATTGCCTTAAATAACCTCATTATTGAAAAGAGCTAAGTCCCTTATAGTTGATCATCACATAATCTTGTTGATGTATACAGTGTTCTCTTGGTTCTACTCACTTCATTTAGCATCAATTCATATAAGTCTTCCCAAGCTTTCCTGAACTCAGCCTGCTCATTTCTTATAGAACAATAATATTCCATTACATCCATATACCATAATTTATTCAACCATTCCCCAACTGACAGACATCCAGTCAATTTCTAGTTCCTTGCCTCTGTTGCACTCTTTACGGTAGCTATCACCACAAACTTATTATTTTACTATTTTCCTGCTCTTTTCTATAACTCCTCAGAAGATAACTTTGTTTGCTGAGAATATATAGAGCTCCTCCTTCTCTCCCACTCTTCTTCTCAAATACTCATCTACACATCTTCCCCATTCTATTTGTCCCAGGCGCTGAAAAAGAACCCCTTCTCTTTTACTAAGTTATCCCTTCTATTTGTTCTCTTCATCTCATCCCTTTCCCTGTCTTTCAGGAGTTTCCATCTTCAATCATTCCCTTTCTTTCTTTCTTTCTTTCGTCTTCAATCTCTCTTTATCCAATGCATTGTCTCTTTCCTGCCACCTACAAGATTTCCTTAAAAACCTTCACTTGATTCTGCCATTTTATCAAAATACCACCTCTTCACACTTTCAGGTCTAATCTCCTAGGAAGACTCATCTAAATAAATATCTAAATTCATATGTCTAGATATCCTTTTCTTTTCTTAATAGTGTTTTATTTTTTCCAATTACAAGTAAAGAACCATTTTAATAATAGCTTTTTATTTTCAAAATATGTGCAAATACTTTTCAAAATTTAACCTTGAAAAAGCTTGTGTTCCAAATTTTTTCTCTTCCTTCTCCCATCCACTCCCCTAGACAGCAAGTAATCCAATATATGTTAAACTTGTGCAATAAAGATCCATTTTTGTAAGATTCTGAGTTCCACATTTTTCATCCATCCTTCATCCCTCCCCATTCCCTAAGACAGCAACAATCTGATATATGTTATACATGTACACTCATATTAAGCACATTTCCATATTAGTCGTGCTGTGAAAGAAGAATAAGAACAATAGAAAAAACCTGTGAGAAAGAAAAAACAAAAAACAAAATTTTTAAAAAGTGAAAACAGTATGCTTATACCTGCATTCAGACTCCATAATTTTTTCTCTAGATATGAATGCATTTTCCACCATAAATCTTTGGGAAATGTCTTGGATCATAGTTGATCATCACATAATGTTGCTGTTGGATATATCTATATCTATATCTATATCTATATCTATATCTATATCTATATCTATATCTGTATCTATATCTATATCTATATATATATATATATAAAATTTTACCATTAGCACTGTAAACACAGGAGAAGATCAATAGGATTATATTTTTATTTTTTTTTGTTTCATGGTTATCATGGCCAAATAATTCATTGTATTAGAATATCCTAAGGATGATAGACCACTGTATATTTTATTAGGTTGGTCTTTGGATGTAGATTCAGTTTGTCACAAGCCTATGTTGAAGTTCTTTTGATGGAATATTATTGTAACACTATTAGAAATTGTAAATAGGAAGAAAGCAGATTATTATGACATGCAAATTATGAAGAATGAAGAAAGCAAAACTGGGAAAATTATATACACCATCACTACAACTATGTAAATGATAAGAACAATGAAACTAAAATGAATGTTGTATAATTATAATGATCAAGATAGAGAAAAGATGAAAAAATGCACTTAAATTTCTTTCATTGAAGATTTGAGGCACTATGGATATGAAATATAATACATTGTCAGACACAGTAAATGTGCTGTTTGATTTTGCTTTTTATTTAATCTTTATTTCAAGAGAAGATTTGCTGGGTAAGAGAAGCTAGAAGATATTTGGAAATGAATGTGATATAAAATCCAATGGAATCAATACAGCTTGGAGGGGGAAAAAGTATTTCCATTATAAGAAGAGTCTGATAGAATTTACTCTTCATTGGTATATATTACTGTTAGGAAACTGGGGTGGAGGATCATTTCCACATCATAATGAAGGATCTAAACAGGCATTTTCAGACGAATATATTTTTATAATGGTACTAAATTCAAATCAGACTTTAAAACAAGTTCATATGATAATATAATGTCAGTAATTTAATAGTGAACTGAAATATTTGGCTTAACCTAAGAAATGACTATTAATATATCAATGAACAGAAATAGTTTGCAATTCATACTGATATACACGGTCATCAACATGAAAGTCTGGAAGCAAACAATAGAAAAACATAATTCTCTCATTTATTGATAGTCTTCATTGGCCACAGCTTCAAAAGAGTTATTTTGCTCCTCTGCTACGCACACTGGAGTTGAACAGCTACAAAGATTGTGTAATTAATAAAAAGAATTGATCAGAGGAGTTTATAATTTAAATAAATCAGAAGAATAATGCCATTTTGTGTGTTTATGTCTCGTGTGTGTGTGTGTGTATGTGTGAGAGAGAGAGAAGAGAGAGAGAGAGAGAGAGAGAGAGAGAGAGAGAGAGAGAGAGAGAGAGAGAGAGAATATATATGAAAACTTTGATTATATAGGAAAAGATTTATTGGGTACATAAAAGAGTGTTGGAAATATCTTATGAAAGGTATGAACGTATCTAATGATTACACATTGAAATGAAGGAGAACACTATATTGAAGAGAAACATTTTAGGCTTAAGTACTTGCCATCCATTCACATTTCATTAAAGATGTGGTTACAAATACTATATGATGATCAATTCTGATGCACATGGCCCTCTTCAACAATGAGATGAACCAAATCAGCTCCAATAGAGCAGTAATGAATTGAACCAGCTACACCCAGTGAAAGAACTCTGGGAAATGATTATGAACCACTACATAGAATTCCCAGTCCCTCTCTTTTGTCCACCTGCATTTTTGATTCCTTCACAGGCTAATTGTACACCGTTCCAAAATCCAACTCTTTTTGTACAGCAAAATAACTGTTTGGACATGTATACATATATGGTATTTAATTTATACTTTAACATATTTAATATAGGTCAACCTGCAATCTGGGAGAGGGGATGGGGAGGAGGGGAAAAATTGGAACAAAAGGTTTGGCAATTGTCAATGCTATAAAATTACCCTTGCATATATCTTGTAAATAAAAAGCTATAATTAAAAAAAAAGATGCGGTTACATTTCAGCATGGAGATAATTGGGTTGACTCAAAGTATTGGGGTTCAGAGACCCCTTTGTAATTGATCTATGAAAGGGGAGAAGCAAATCTGCCAGGATCAGAAAGCGAGATCCACAGAGAGCTAGGACCAGAGAACTGAGAGCAAACTTTGTTCATTGGTGCAGAGGAAGGATGAAGTATGCCTATTAACATAGCCTCTCTGGGAACAACAATCATTTTTCATCTATCTAGAGGTAATTGCAGAGTTCCTTGGCCCAGGAATTGGAAGCTGTAGATAGGGGAAGCACATATCTGAGTAGTGGCAGAGATTGAGCCCCAGTCTTTAACAAAGGTGTTCAATATATAATTTCTGAAGGAGTGGGAAAAATTCTTTGAATAATTTTTAAGCATTTGGAGTTGGAGAAACGGGGATTGGATCATGATATAGAGGAACAAAATCTGCCTTTGACCTCCACCATTTCAATGAGTTATTCCGATAGTACAGATCCCACGGAAATGGTGTTGTTTATATCACAGAGGGAATGGCCGATGTTCTCTCACTAAAACTTATTTAGCAAGCCTATTTGTTTCCATTCCAAGAGAAGCCCAAATCCTGAAAATGCAAAGGCAAGGTTTTCTTCCTATAGGATTGCCAAGTTCTTTTTCCTTCCTTGGGAAATTGAAACCCTCAGGATAGTACTATGGAGGACCTTAGGGTTCACCAGTATATGAGGGCAAAGAATGTGTGTGTGTTGAAGGGACTGTTCTTCTCTCACTTCCTTAAGGGTATTTTTTTACCTTAGGTGCAAACCTTTAGGATATACTACAGGTCTTAAAATCTATATAACTCATTGGGTAAAAGTAAGACTCACCGCAAACTCACTATTTGACTGAGAATTATGTTATTTACTGGCAACCATAAATTTCTCCTGTTATTTTACATTTTCTATGGGATGCAACAAAGGCTACCTTGTATTATGTATACATTATTATCATTTAGGGCTCTTTTATCCACACTGTGGACAACTAAACAAGTTATTTTCTGAGATTTTTCTCTTGTTTACTTGGGATACAAAAGAAATGCGATTTTCAGGAGAACTCCCAAGATGAAACTTGGCTCATGTAAACCTACGTCTAAGGCCATGGGTTACATTAAACTCACCTTGCCACCATGAGTCCCGTGTGGATTATTTCAATTAAGTTACACAGATATTCATTAAGTGTCTATGAAATGCAAATCACTTTACTAAGCACTGAGTTCCAAAGAAAAAAAAAAAACCAAAAAGAAAATCTCTATTCACAAGTAGTTTATGATCTATTGGGAAAGACTATACAAAGTAAGTAAAAGTGAACTTGGGAAGGGGAAGAACATAAACATAAACATAAAATTTATATAAACAGTTAGAGTCTTTCTCTTCTATGGCTGATAACTAACCTTAACTCATTATGTTGTCATATATCTACCATTAATCAGAAAGGTTATTAAAGAAACTTTGATAAGGATGGCAGGATGGATAGAGCACTGGTTCTGAAGGGGGAAAAAGGGAATGGGTACTGGGAATAAGCATCTATTAAGCACTTGTTAGGCACTGTGCTAAGAGCTTTACAAATATTATCTCATTGGATTTGAAGCCCAGAGATCTAGGTTGCAGCCCTATGTCAACTACTATTTTCTGTGTGTCATTTGAGCAAATTACTGGACTACTTTGAGCCCCAGTTTGCTCATTTGTAAAATGAATGAATTTGGTCAGATAATCCATAATGTCATTTCTTGTTCTAAACATGTCAAGGATGGATATTAATTAAAATTTCTCAGCAACATTAGAAAAAAACAAAACAAAACATCAAGTCTATTGCACCATGGTGACTCTGGAGTATAATTTTTGTATCCAAATTTGACAACATGCAGTTCTGTCATAATCCATCCTGTCCAAGTCATCCTCTAAATATATTAAATTCCTAAGTAGCCAGAATTAAATACATTGCTATCAATGTAGTCCAATAGGCATAGAGTATGATGAAATAAGAGGTCTCTTTTTCTGGACACTTCTGTTTTGGGGGGTAATGTTTTTAGTCACTGTACCCCACTGTTGATTCGCTGAACATTTTGATGTTGTTTGGTCATTCAGTTGTGTCTGACTCTTTGTGACTCCACTTAGTGTTTTCTTGGCAAAGATACTAAAGTGATTTGCCATTTCCTTCTCCAGCTCATTTACAAATGAGGAAACTGAGGTAAACAGAATTAAGTGACTTGCCGAGAGTCATACAAAGCTAATGAGTATCTGAGGCCATATTTGAACTCAGGTCTTCCTGACTCTATTCCTGGTACTTTACCCACTGAACCACCTAGCTGTCCCTAATTAATTTCACTAAATTTCACTAAAATTCCCAAGTTTTTCCCCGCCCCCCATGGCTTCTCCCACATCTCCTCCAATTCTATTCCTGATTCTGTCATTTAATGTTTTAGGCATTCTCCAAATGTTGGGTTATTTGAAAATTAAATAAACATACTTTCACCTTTTAAACCAAGGCCAGGCTAAAAATATTAAACAGGACAGGAATAAAGTAGCACCTTACAGCAGTAGATGTGTAGTAGTCAGCAAAACTCCCTGAATTCAGCCCAATTCAGATTAAAATGTAATTGGGAAATGTTTAACAAAATAAAAATGCAATAAATCATAGATAATGTTAATTTGTAGTTTTGTAAGTCAATATGAAGCCTAAAGCGATCTAGTCTTATTTTGCTCTTTAGCATAGTACTTCAGACTTCCCTTTATGTTGATTTCCATTCATTAGTTTTCTTTGGGTATAGTTATTCAACCACCTATAAAATACCATCACAGATTGTCAGATGTCTTCGTGAGATCCAAGTATATTTATTGGGAACTTTAGCAGCTATGTGCATAGAGGGAAGAAAGATACAGATGTGTACCAGGAATGGAGATTTTCTTCCCTACAAACAAGAAATGGTCCTATGGGAATACTGGACAAGTCTTTAGGAACACCAAGAAATGGCTTGATTGCTGGAGAAAGTCAGCTACTGGTTTGGGAGACCAGCCTGTCAACTGTGAATTGAATGGAAGAAAAGCCAGTAGTTGCAAAGAAAGTGTATTGTAGTGGGTGTGTGTTTGTATATGAGTCAGAACAGGTGGGTGTGAGCATGAAACTCGGGCATTCACCTGAGAACATAGAGTGAGTCGGAAAGAGATGTTTTTCTGTGGTTGTATGTTTGGAATTGGCTAGAGAGAAATAGATGGTGTGGGTGTGCCCTGACAGATGAAAGTGTGAGGGGGTGGGTGCAGAGATTGGGTACAAAGCCTTGATGAGTTAAGATTTTGTTCCAAATCTCTTTCCTCTGCTGAGGCATCCAAATATGTGCAAGGGCTTGTAGCCTATTCTCTAGACCTACATGTATACACCATTTACCAGTATCAGATTCTGTTCTGGGGAATGTATTTGAATCTTGCATATCTGAGTTCCTCCTGGGTTCTATTTTGGGATTCGAGCATTTGGGGTGGGGTATGGGAGATAGATATTTTACTTTTTCCTAGAGTTTTCCACTCAAACCTGGAGGTTTTTCTCAAGATGTGACCAAATGATCCATGATGTTCTGTGATTGCAAATGTATCATGTGAAGTCTCTATCTCTTATCCTTTTCTCTATCCACTTCACCTGCCCACATCTTTTTTCCAATCACTTATTTCCTGGGTGATATTGTTTGTGATATTTCTTGAACATGTTTTCCCTAGCAATATTCTCCAACCTCCACACACTCTACAATGCACTGAGTTTGGGTCACGTGCAATTCTGATTTATTGGAAATTGATATATTATGATTCATAGTCAAGCAGAACCACAAGAGGAATATTAGTGTTAAAAGGATAAGTTTTTGTTTCTAGGAGCAATCTGGTAATCCTTTCAAAAAGGGAAAGAAGTCAATTTGACATGTTTAATGCATAATGAACCCATGTTATCTCCTAAGTCTCACTTCCTTTGCCAAGGGAAGCTTGGTGAGTCAGAAACAGTAGGTTATTCTAGCCCTACCTATCTTTACATTTCTTTCAGTATCCTTTTATCATTTAATTAGTTGTGAGTTTAATTGCAATTCTGACCAGGTACAAAAATCTTGAAACAGAAGCCCTCTTTTCACCATCTAGAACACAAAGAAGGAAACTGATTCCTTTGAGATCATGCATATGCAAAATATGAGTACTCAATGTTGGGTTTTTAATTCCATTACAGAATTCAATTTCTTTTTTGATAGGCAGAAATCTGCTTAATCATATTAAGAAAAAAAGCATTCAGACCATTTACTGCCAACCTCAGAGTAGTACCTTTAACAACCACTGTCAGTCCAGTGAAAAAACTAAGGTGATAATTTCCCTAGTAAATGTTTTAATTCAGTTTTATAATAAATTTTCTGAAAAATTCATTAAAATGGGCATCTATTTATACTCATGGTTACATTTCAACATCATTTCCAAGTAAGAAAAAGGAGTTTGAATGTGCTTATGGGATTACTTCCTTCTTTCTTCTAATACATTTAGTAAATGGAGAATTATCCTTTGTTTCCAAGGATGAGCCATCCTTACTTCAAATCCCCAAACTGACATTTGAGAGAAAAATTTCCAAAGAAGTGTAGTAGCAATGCCTAACTAGAAGGAGATATGTGAAACAATACTTACTTTCCTAACTCGTTTCTAACTCATTCACTAAAAGTTAACATGAATTTTAAAAAGCTTCCTTAATAAATATGTTCTGCTGTCTACTTCAAGGTATATTTCCATTAAATTTGATCTAAGAAGTTTTTTCTATTAATATAATACAAGACAAAGGAGAAAATACTTTTCCTTAGTATTTTTGAGATGAAATTTTTTTGGAACTCTATCACAAGAAAATTATGTTTTTGTAAATTCTCAATATGTTTCTCTCACTATTACTTTGCTTTGCTTTTAGATGATGCCTTTACAAAATTCCCTCAGAGAAAATATGAAAAGAAGCAAAGTTTTTCTTTTCTCAGCAGGGTTGTTCTCCATCTAAAGAGATAATGTTTATCATGTAGTCTAGAATTTGATGATATTAGGAACCATTTTGTCTACATGACATTCAAATATAAGAGAATTATACTCTGATGGATGGTTTGGAGGCTATTGAAAAAAAGGATAAGTATATAAGGAAATGTTTGGTGGTCAAACAGCATAGATTTTTCTCTGAAACATAGCCACCAAGATTCTAATGTTCTACTATTTGCCATCATGTATCCTCTTTCCCTCTCAGGGTAGTTTCCTCAGTATTTTCTATGAACACTTTGTTCATCCCCTCCCCTCCCCTCAATCAACCATGGGCATTTATTGGGGTAACCATGTTCATTCTTATCTTGATGCCTTTACTTATGACTGATTTTCATCCTTTACCTATTTAAATCCTATCTATCCTTCAAGGATCAATTAAAGTTCTACCTCTCTTCCTATGATATCTTCTCTGAGCAATTGATTCTTTCTTCTCTACTACTTATACAGTAAGTACCATACAGGCTATTCTTTAACACATTACCAAATGCTTATTAGATATCTCAATATTTTCTGAAAGTATCTCAAATCCAAGCAGGCCCAAATATAATTTAGTATTTACTCTTTCATAAAGCTACTCTTCTTCCAAGTTTCTGTTTCTATTGAGGGTATTCTCATCCTTCTAAAAGTTAATAAACTTGGAGTTACACCTTGATATGGCCTTCTCCCTACTGCCCTCCCATATTATATAAATCAGAAATTACCAGGTTTTATCAATTGCACATCCATGATCTATCCCTAATCTATCCCTTTTCTCTCCAATCCTAGCCCCACACTAGTTCAGACCCTGATCACCTCTTTCCGGGGATAATACAATAGTCTCTAATTAGATTTTTGGTTTCTATTCTCTCCTTTCACCAGTTCATCATCCACGCAGCTATTAAAACAATCTTCCTAAAGCCCAAGTCTGACCATATTTTTTCCTCTATTCAAGAAATTCCAATGGATGACACTGCTAGAATTAAAGTATACCTGCCTTACTTAGCTTATAATTTTTAGACTTACAGTTTGCTACAATTTAGTGTTCTAGGCTTATTATATGTAACTAGTTTTTAAATATTCTATCTTCTACTCACTAGTCTATTTATCTTTGCATGGTTTATCTCCTTTCTTTGGAATATTCTCCTTTCTCACCTTTATCTCTCAGAATCCTTTGCTTTCTTCAAAGCCTAGCTCATGTGTAACCTCCTTTGGGAAGGTCCTTCAGCTGTTACTATTTCCTCTAACTTCAAATTGCCATGTATAGTATTATCTGTGTGCATATTGTATATTCCAATAGAGAAGCTCCATGAGAACAAAGATTATTTCCCCCATTCTATATCTGCAGCACTTAATGCTTTAGATTGGATTAGTATGTTTAGATATTTTTAGTCTTGTCTCTCCAAAGTAGGATAAAAACTTCCCAAAGACAGGAACCCCTACTTTTTGGGCATCCCTCAATTTAACATTATTTATTAGATATGTAATAAAACTATTTTAAGAATAACTTTGAGCAAATATGTTATTTTGACTTATAAAAATCCAAATTAATGATAAAAAAATGATAAAGGATAAGAAAACTATCTGCATATCCAGAAAAAGAACTGATATATAGATTTATATATTGAATAATTTTACACATATATCTAATTGCGTTTATTAGTAGCGATCTCTAGGGTAAGGCCAGGGAAAGAAATTTACATGATAATTTTATTATATATTTTTATATATTTATTATATTTATTATCTACATGTTAACTTTATTATATATGTTTATAATATATAATAATATTTAATACATATTATATATTTTATTAAATATGTAATAAATATATTATTATTTACATGATAACTTTATTGTATGTAATATATATTTATAATAAATATATGTTTGCTACATATTTATTATATATATTTAAAAGGAATAGTATAAGTGGCATACAATAGATTTGCAGTTTAATGTACAATCATCTTTTGATTATACTATGTTATGAAAAGTGCTTGTTTGGGTCTATAAATTAAAAATGAAATTAATAAGTATGTAAAAAATAGGTTCTTTCTTAATATTTGACAACTACATGTTGTTTTTTAAAATCCCACACATGAAGCTTCAAGCAAAAGTAATGAAAATGAAAACTGAAAATTAAATTTGTAACCAAAGTATAGATCATACCACTTTCTTTAGATCCTAATTACCAAATATTGTAGCCATCTGAAAACTGTCACAAATTGACTTATATTACACAGTTTGATCTGTGAAACTAACAAGATATTTCATAGACATTAGTACAATCTGTGAAAACTCAGCCATAATTGAACCATACTTTTGCAATTCAGAGAACTGAATTCCTTGTTATTTTTTAAGAGACCTGAATTCTTAAAAGGATGTTGCAAACAAGTATTTTCTTGAATTAACTAAATGGGCCACAATATGGTACCACTTTTGTGTCCTGCTTGATTAGACAAATCCCTGAACATTGGGGAAGAATAATTTCACACAGGATAGAGAAGACAGGATTCAATTTACAAGGGAAAAAATATGGCTGTGTTGGTAAGTTCAGAGCATACAAATCTAATAGATGAAGGGAAAATTGGTTGCTAAAGCAAAATTTCAGGAGCTGAAAATACAAAGATTAAGAGTCAAAATTAAAAGAGTACTAGAGAGGCAATACTGGAAAGAGCTTTGGATTTTAGAGTCAGAAGACCTAGATTCAAATTTTGACTTGGCTCTCATATTTCATATTTCTTTATTTTTTTCAACAACATTTTATTTTATTTTTTATTTTTACAAAAATTTTATGCATAGGTAATTTTCCAGCATTGACAATTGCAAAACCTTTTGTTTCAACTTTTCCCCTTCTTCCCTCCACCCCTTCCCCCAGATGGCAGATTAACCAATACATGTTAAATATGTGAAAGTATAAGTTAAATACAATATATGAATACATGTCCAAACAGTTATTTTGCTGTACAAAAATAATCGGACTTTGAAACAGTGTACAATTAGCCTGTAAAGGATGTCAAAAATGTAGGCAGACAAAAATAGAGGGATTGGGAATTCTATGTAGTGGTTCATAGTCAACTCCCAGAATTCTTTCACTGGGTGTAGCTGGTTCAGTTCATTACTGCTCTCTTGGAATTGATTTGGTTCATCTCATTGTTGGAGAGGGCTTTGTCCATCAGAATTGATCATCATATAGTATTGTTGTTGAAGTATATAATGATCTCCTGGTCCTGCTCATTTCACTCAGCATCAGTTCATGTAAGTCTCTCCAGGCCTTTCTGAAATCATCCTGCTGGTCATTTCTTACAGAACAATAATATTCCATAATATTCATATACCACAATTTATTCAGCCATTCTCCAATTGATGGGCATCCACTCAGTTTCCAGTTTCTGGCCACTACAAAGAGGTCTGCCACAAACATTCTGGCATATACAGGTCCCTTTCCCTTCTTTAAAATCTCTTTGGGATATAAGCCCAGTAGTAACACTGCTGGATCAAAGGGTATGCACAGTTTGATAACTGTTTGAGCATAGTTCCAAATCGCTCTCCAGAATGGCTCCACCAACTCCATCAGTGCCCCAATTTTCCCACATCCCCTCCAACATTCTGTATTATCTTTCCCTGTCATTCTAGCCAATCTGACAGGTGTATAGTACTATCTCAGAGTTGTCTTAATTTTCATTTCTCTGATAATGACTTGGAGCATCTTTTCATATGGCTAGAAATAGTTTCAATGTCTTCATCTGAGAATTGTCTGTTCATATCCTTTGACCATTTATCAATTGGAGATTGGCTTGATTTCTTATAAATTAGAGTCACTTCTCTATATATTTTGGAAATAAGGCCTTTATCAGAACCTTTGACTGTAAAAAATATTTTCCCAGTTTATTATTTCCCTTCTAATCTTGTCTGCATTAGTTTTGTTTGTACAAAAACTTTTAAATTTGATATAATCAAATTTTTCTATTTTGTGATCAATAATGACTTCTAGTTCTTCTTTGGTCATGAATTTCTTCCTTTTCCACAGGTCTGAGAGGTAAACTATCCTATGCTCTTCTAATAATTTATTTGTAATCTCATTTTTTATGCCTAGGTCATGAACCCATTTTGACCTGAGCTTGGTGTATGGTGTTAAGTGTGGGCCAATGCCTAATTTCTGCCATACTAATTTCCAATTTTCCCAGCAATTTTTGTCAAACAGTGAGTTCTTATCCCAAAAGCTGGGGTCTCTGGGTTTGTCAAACACTAGATTATTGAAGTTATTGGCTGTTTTTCACCTTTGAACCTAACCTATTCCATTGATCAACACAACTAGTCTATTTCTTAGACAATACCAAATGGTTTTAGTAATCACTGCTTTATAATATAATTTTACATCTGGTACAGCTAGGCCAACTTCATTTGATTTTTTTTTCATTAATTCCCTTGAAATTCTTGACATTTTGTTTTTCCATATGAACTTTGTTGTTATTTTTTCTAGGTCATTAAAATAGTTTTTTGGGAGTCAGTTTGGTATAGCGCTAAATAAACAGATTAGTTTATTGTCATCTTTATTATATTTGCTCGCCCAATCCAAGAACATTTAATATGTTTCCAATTGGTTAGATCTGACTTAATTTGTATGGAAAGTGTTTTGTAGTTTTGCTCATATAGTTTCTGATTTTCCTTTGCCAGATAGATTCCTAAATATTTTATATTATCAGTAGTTACTTTAAATGGAATTTCTCTTTGTAGTTCTAACTGTTGGATTTTGTTAGTAATATATAAGAATGCTGATGATTTATGTGCATTTATTTTGTATCCTGCAACTTTGCTAAAGATGTGGATTATTTCTAATAGCTTTTTAGTAGAATCCATGGGGTTCTCTAAGTATACCATCATATCATCAAAGAGTGATAGTTTGGTTTCCTCATTACCTATTCTAATTCCTTTAATTTCTTTCTCATCTCTTATTGCCAAAGCTAGCATTTCTAATACAATATTGAATGGTAATGGTGATAAGTGGGCAACCTTGTTTCACTCCTGATCTTATTGGGAATGGTTCAAGTTTATCCCCATTACATATGATGCTTACTGATGGTTTTAGATAGATGCTACTAATTATTTTAAGGGAAAGTCCATTTATTCCTATACTCTCAAGTGTTTTAATAGGAATGGATGTTGGATTTTATCAAATGTTTTTTCTGCATCTATTAAGATGATTATATGTTTTTTGTTAATTTGGTTGTTAATATGGCCAATTATACTAATAGTTTTCCTAATATTGAACCAGTCCTACATTCCTGGTATAAATCCTACTTGGTCATGATGTATTATGCTGGGGATGATTTTCTGTAGTTTTTTTTTTTTTGCTAATATCTTATTTAAGATTTTAGCCTCAATATTCATTAAGAAGATTGATCTATAGTTTTCTTTCTCAGTTTTCAACCTAACTGGTTTAGGTATCAGTATCATGTCTGTGTCATAAAAGGAATTTGGTAGGACTCCTTCATTCTCTATTTTTTCAAATAGTTTATATAACATTGGGGCTAATTGTTCTTTAAATGTTTGGTAGAATTCACATGTAAATCCAGCTGGTCCTGGGGATTTTTTCTTAGGGAGCTGATTAATAGCTTGTTCTATTTCTTTTTCTGAAATGGGATTATTTAAGCAATTTACTTCCTTCTCTGCTAATCTGGGAAGCCTATATTTTTTGAGGTCATCATCCATTTCACTTAGGTTATCAAATTTATTGGCATAAAGTTGGGCAAAGTAACTCCTATTATTGCTCTAATTTTCTCTTCATTGGTGTAAAGTTTCCCCTTTTCATTTTTAAGACTAACAATTTGATTTTCCTCTTTCCTTTTTCTGATCAGATTTACCAAAGGTTTATCTATTTTATTGTTTTTTTTTCATAAAACCAACTCTTAGTTTTATTCATTAATTCAATAGTTTTTTTTTTTACTTTCAATATTATTAATTTTTCCTTTTAATTTTAGAATTTCAAGTTTAGTATTTAATTGGGGGTTTTTAATTTGGTCTTTTTCTAGCTTTTTAAGTTGCAAGCCCAATTCATTGATCTTCTCTTTCTCTATTTATTTAAGTAAGCCTCTAAAGATATAAAATTTCCCCTTATTACTGCTTTGGCTGTATCCCACAGATTTTAGTATGATATCTCATCATTGTCATTATCTTGAGTGAAATTATTAATTGTGTCTATAATTTGATGTTTCACCCCATCATTCTTTAAGATGAGATTATTTAATTTCCAATTACATTTTGGTCTATTTATCCCTAACTTTTTATTGAATGTAGTTTTTATTGCATTGTGATCTGAAAAGAAAGCATTCACTATTTCTGCCTTTTTGCATTTAATTTTGAGGTTTTTATGTCATAATATATGGTCAATTTTTGTATATGTTCCATGAAGTGCTGAGAAGAAAGTATACTCTTTTTTATCACCATTCAGTTTTCTCCAAAGATCTATCATACCTAATTTTTCTAATATTCTATTTACCTCTTTAATTTCTTTCTTATTTTGTGGTTTGATTTATCTAATTCTGAGAGTGCAAGGTTGAGATCTCCCACTATTATAGTTTTGCTGTCTTTTTTTTTTCATTTCACTAATTTTTTTTTAGTGAGTTATTTTCTTTTTTCAATTCACAAATCCTGCTTTCCTGGGAGTTCTTTACCTTTTCCAATTCACAAATTACACTTCCTGGGAGTTTTTTTTTACCTTTTTCAATTCACATTTCAGGGAGTTATTACTGTCTTGCATAGCTTCTCTTTCCTTTCCCCATTTTTCTTCTCGCTCTCTTTTAAGATTTTTAATAGTCTCTTCTAGGAGAACCTTTTGTGTTGGGGACTAACAATTGTTTGGAGACTGTCTGCTATTAGTCTCCTCGGGGTTGAAAACATGCTCTCTTTCTGTATATAAGCTATCTATCGTCCTTTTGATTTTTTTACTCAATTATCTTCGGCTGGTAAATCGTTGTACCTTTAATCTTCATGAATTTCACCAGTCAAGTGTTATTTTCGAGGCTGAATTCAAAGATTGGTGGTGAGGGCATGAGAGGAGTTTAGAAAGTCGAGTATGCCTTCTCCACCATCTTGGTTCCGCCCCCTTCATATTTCCTTATTTTTAAAATGAAGGATTAAAGGAGATCTTTCAGGTTTCCTCCAGATTTTAATCCTATGACCTTGTAAAGATGATCAATTATCTGATACAATCCAATTCACTAAGGCACCTATCTTTTATTACAGTGATTATGTTCTCTAGCCCTTTCTACTACTCTGGCTGACATGGGAATAGTCAGGGGTCAGAAAGTTCCTCCTGGCTTTGTTGTATCCTTCAGTAGATGATGAAATCATATATCATCTCAGTCCCCAAGATATTTCCTTGAACTTTGAAGCTGTGATTTTGTGGGGTGCTGTTGATAAAAGGAATCTATAAATCTCATGGCAACATACCATGTACTGGGTCTTGTGTCCTTTCTTTGGGTCTATTTATTTACAAGTCTACTTAGTACTAGAATTTACCCTCCCACTTCTGTGTGCCATGGATGTTCTGAGCAGTATATTGTTCCTTACCATTGAAAATTTGATTTTATAATTGGATTAATAACTAATGGTGATGGACAATGACTCAAATGTTTTATTTTAGGGAAATGTTGAGGGATATGTGCCAAGAAAAGCACACTCATGATGCCTTAGAGCTATGAATTTGTACAAATATTTTAAAAAGCAAGTTAAAATTATACTAATAAACTAGTTAAAAGGCTTTTGCCCTTTGACCTAGAGATTTTACTAGTAGGAACATACTTCTAAGGAAGTCATTGATGAAAAGAAAGGTCCCACACATCGCATAACTTGGATAGCAACACTTTTTATGATAACAGAGATTCCCATGTATTGGAGAATGGTTAAACAAACTATAGTACATTAATGTCACAGAATACTCCTGTGCTATAAGAGATCATGAATATAACAAATATGGAGAAGTATAACAAAAGCTAGATGGACTAATGAAACATGAAGTAAGGAGAGCCAAGAAAAGAATACATACAACATATAAATGAAAAAAATCATCACAAAATATTAAAAAAAAATGAATGTCACAAAGTTACAAAGAACAAGCTTGGCCCCAAAGGAGAGATGTGAGAAGACATTTCCCCCTATGCTTTGATAGATGTGGCAGATCTATGACTATGGAACATAATTTATACATTGTCAGATTTTTTTCCCTACACATTGATTGACCTTGATTATCTTTTTTTTTCCTCTTCCTCTTTTTAAAAAATTTTCTGTGATACATAGAATGATTCTTTCAGAAAAAGGAGAGGGAATATTAGAGAGGAATAGTTTTGCTATGTAAAAAAAAAAACTTATTTTAAAAAAGACAATAGTAGTGAACAATGACTCATGTGTTTTATTTTAGGGGAAAGCTAAGCCTATTGTAAAAATTAATCATAAATGGATATGAAGTAAAGTTGGTAACCCCACCAAGATCAACCATCTGAATGATAGGGAAGGATGTTCTAGGTTTTACATCAATTTATGGTGAAGTCTACTGGTACAAACGCTTCAGGAGGATTCAACCTTTAACAAAGAAATATTAAGAGCTTATCTTGTGAGAGAGATAATACCTAATATTCAAGGGCTCTATCATAATAATATCAAAGGCCCTAATTATATACTGCTTTGACAATTTCTAGGCTATGCTACAAGTCAATCTAAGTGAGCTACAGTCCTCCCAGATAATCATTGACTACAGGAAATGCAATGAGTGGGTGAACATCAGAAAAAATTGTGGGTAGAAATCATACCTTTCACAGAAGGGTCTGTTCTATGTGAATGGGTAATAGAGATTTTTAAAACTTCACAGTGCATAATCAGGTAGCCTACTTATCCTAATAGAAACATGGCTCTGAAGATATTGTTCCAGGTCTCAGTTCATGCATTATGTAACTTCATTTGACTAATGGTAATAAGCTGTGGAAAGGCAAATGCATATTTACCTGAAAGGCTATAAAACTGGAAGTCCATATCAGATGTGATATGGAGTCTAAAATTTTTCTTTGGAAATGGAAGATAACTATTCAAAGTAGAGTATCGAAGCCAGGAAAGGAACTAGACTGTCTCTCAGTTAAGGAATCTGCTACCAACAAAATGATGTCATAGGCCCTGGACACAGGTAAGTCTTTGAAAAATATCTAACATTTTTTTCCTTTTTGTGTTTTTTTTTCTTTTTGCACAGCATGACAAATATGGAAATATTTAGATTATATCAGATTATTTGCTGTCTTGGGGAAATGCTGCTGGGAGTGAGGAGAAGGAGAAAAATTTGGACACAAGATTTTGCAAAGGTGAATGTTGAATATATTTAGAAAAACAAAAAAAATCATTAAAATTGAAAAAAAAATAAATCTAGCATTACTGGTTCTTGGACCTGGAGACATTTTCTGAAATTTCAGTTCAATCACCATGGCAGGAATGTATTGTGTTTTCAGTCAGTCAATAAAAATTTATTAAATTCTTACTCTATGCTAAGCTATGTGCTAAACAGTGGAGATGCAATAAAAATTTTAAAAATATATATTATCTCTGCCCTCAGGGAGCTCATATTTTAATGGTGAAAACAGGATGTAAATAACTAGTTATATATAAATATATTCAGAGTATTTTGAATGAACTGCAATCTGAAAGGAAAATGCATTAACAACTGGAAAGATCAAGAAAAATCTCCTAAAGAAGTAAGATTCTCTTGATTCTGCTTCCTTGACTTCTTTCTAGACCTAAATAAGTCTAAATCTAAGTCTAGAAAAAAGCTAGGGAAACTAAGAGTCAAAAGAACAGCACTCAAGTTATGGGGAAGAGACAGTGCAAAGATACAGACAAAAGATGAAGTTGAGAAACATCTGAAAGGACACTGTATTTGGATTATAGAATGCTGAAAGAATAATAAAGTGTAGGAAGTCTGGAATCCAGGAAGGGACCAGGTTAAATGCCAAAAAGGAGATTTTCTATTTTATCTTGGAGGTCATAAAGAACCACTGGAGATTATTGAATAGGGGGGTAAGGATGATGTGATCAGAGTTGTACTTTAGAAAGATCACCCTGGTCTGAAAGTGATAGCATATGCCTACAGTGTTTACTGCCAACGTACTTGACTTCAGGCAATGGGGCTAAAGCTGTTGAGTATCTGCATTAAGTGATGCACCAATATAGTGAGTAAAGAGTCACTAGGTTGCCTAAGAGATGGGTGAAATGACCCATTTGGGGGAAAAATCCAGTTTTAGAAGCAGTTAAAGCTTCTATGCTAATCAAGTAACTGCTTGAACAAAATAACCTTGGACCTAGTCTGGAACATGGGAGAGGAGATAGGGGAGTAAGGAAAAAGGAGAGCAGAATTACTTTGACAGCTGAGTAGTATGATAGAGTGGGGAAAGGCTTGAGGTGAGGTGGCCAATTAGAAGGCTATTGCAATAGTCTAGATAAGAGGTGATAGGAACCTGAATCAGAATGGTGGCTGTAGAGAAAGGGATTTACATGAGAAATATTATATATGAAACCAGAAAAAAAAAGATTTAACTATGGGTTTTTGAGTGTGGGTCAATGAGAATGAGGAGTTAAGAACTGATGTTGAGGGTTCTTTATCCTCAAAGAGGACAATGACCTTGGGAGGGTGATGTCTTGACTTGCAAATCCATTGGGTTTAAGTGAGAGAAGGCTGTGTAAAGTCATTCTCATTCTCTACTCCAGACTCATCAGAGTCCAGTGGCAAGAGATAGGTTAGGACGATTAACAATGGCTCCCCAAGGCAGATGAAAGAATGGTGTTATCTTCAACAATAATAGAGAAGCTTGAAGTAAAGATAATGAATTCTTCTCATCTCTACCACTGCAATTTTCCTGCATTTCTTCAAAATTTAATTTAAACCCCAATTTCTGCCAGTGGCCTTTACCATTTCTCTATTCCACTTCTAAAAACCTCATCCATTTAAAATGCACAGAAGAGAAGAGAAGCAAATTTAGAAGGATGTATAGATAAGAAAATAACATATACATGTGGTATAAACTTTTTAAAAGGCAAATGATATGAAATGGAAGCCACTTTTATGATAGGTGCAAAGAATTTTTTGTGTGTGCATGTGACTAATTTCAGAATTTAAAAAATAAAACCTACAAAAATTTTAAATACCCAGAAAAAAAAAAACCAAGGAGACTTGGAGGGGGATACAGACAATAAGCAAAATAATTTTGAAACTACTGAATTTATTTTATTGTATAATTTTGAAAGGAAAGGTAAGTTGTATATAATGAATATTTGTGGCTTCATATGCATTCTTTCCCCTTTGTTGTTTTGTATATGGAGATGCTCATGTTCACTGGTGTTTTTCAAGTTCAGGAAAACAAAACAAAAAATTTTTTTACAATTATATTTTTAAAAAATCAAGCCCTATGGCATGTAACTGAGCTATTTAGGCCAAGGAAAAAAATATTGACTGTTGAATCTTACCAAGAGATATAAACAAATATAAGGGGAACTGATCCTTCAGATGTGAGAATCATGCTTCCTGAGATAATGACTGATGAGGGCAATTGACTGTTTTAAGTATAGGACTTCTGAGTCTGTTATTGGCAAGTTATATCTAATAGATTCTGATTGAGATTTAAGACTATACAGATATAATGATCATAAAATTTGTAGACTATATAAGAACTTGTTGAGTGATAAGTTAAAGTTATAGCTTTAACTATAAATAGCATCTTGTCTTGATCAGCATTTAGGGATAGTATATGAAGAACCAAGGTATGGAAGAGGAGAAAATGTTCTATGAGAGGACAGTTCCCACAGCAACATTGAACATGTCCCTACACCCAACTATGATTCTGGATTACCAAAATAAAGGTTAAGGTGAACTGGTTTTTTAGTCAAAAGCTTGATCCAATTGTGAAAAGCCTGGAAATACTTTCACAAATTGGTGGGAGGCACCATTAAGTAAATGTTGGCAATACCCTAGGAAACCATGGAATCACTACAGGGTTTTCATGAAGAGGGTATTTACTTGCTATAGTGTAGACTCCCCCTTACATGCTTCTTTTTATATGGACTGCACATTAACAACTATATCAGGAACTCTCCATCTTTGCTAATTTGTATTATTCTCATTTGGCAAATAACTGTTGCTGGCATGGACAGCTTAGACCAATTTAATGTATTGGACAGGATCCCAGGATTAAATGAGGATATAATCAAGACAAACCACCACCTTGTGAACCAGTAGGTCTTAAAACAGAATTCATGAACCTTTGGAAAACTACAGGTATATCACATAGCCCAAAGAACATAACATTCAAACAGGCCTTACTAAAAAATTTTAAATCCATCCTTTATTTACTGCTCCTTTGTTTCTAGACCAGATGGCATAGCTGAATATTACTACTGTAGCCAATTGATCCATAAGTATCAAGTGAGGGATATTTATCCTGGATGGTGATGACAATCAAGACTACTGTCATGCCAAATCTTTAATGTCCAACTTTTTATTTAATAACTTGGGAACGCATCAGAGGGGCTACAGGGCCAGCTGAACCATTTCTTCTGATATACTCTGGCCTTCAATGAGTAGATTCATCTAGAACTGGGGTACATGAATTTCAACAAATAAAGATGGCTAGGACATTCTTTTCTTCAAGCAGTAGGAATATGGCATAGGGCTGAGATCGAAAGAGCATGAATAAAGCTAAGAATGGCTTCCAGTCAAGATGATAGGGGAAAACAAGAAAGCAAAAACAGAACAGTCTAAACATATGTATCTGAGAAAAAAAGAGAAAACAAACTGAACAGACTGAATAATAATTAGGAAACAGAAACTCTAGTGAATATCTTCTTCCAACCTGTGTCCTGAACGTGGACACCTAGGAGCATACAGGCTTGAAGAAGGAACATCCAGGCAGAGGAGCTAGGGTGAGGCAAACCAGGCAGTAAGAAGCTCTCCAGCTTTTGCAGCTTTACTATGTGCCAGTCAGGAAGCCCTGGGGTAGCTTAACTAGCCTGCTCTTGGAACAGACTAGAAAGCCAGAGAATCTCAGAGCAATCAAGTGCACCCCTACCATCAGAATGCTCCAGGGAGAAGGCCTCATGCTGCTTAAGCATCCTGAGAGCCAGCAAAGCTAGTGAGAAGGCAACAATCAATCCACTCATCCTGAAAGTTTGCAGCCCCAGAACTGATCCATGTTTGACAGCTTTAAAGAGCTCAGGATACAGATGAGCCTGGTACCAGGCAGCTTTTTGCTTATATCAGTCAGCAGAGGAAGGGAGGGTCAGAGCCAGAGTTTCAGGAAATACAGACTGAATCTAAACAGGGGCCTATCATCCTATCCAAGTGTGTAGAAGTCTCAGCATGGCCCTTGGGGGAAAATCCCAATTCAGGAAAGAAGTCTTGAAATATGCACAAACAAAAGATGCTAATAATAAAGAAATATATAAAGAGGCTTCTCACAGATCTAAAGGAAGAAGATAGCACAATTACTATGAGCAGACTCTCAGGTAAACATTTGGCTTGCCCACAAGAATTCATGAAAAAGATGAAAAATAAGTTTAAAAGGATTTTATATAAATGAAATGAGAACTTAAGAGGAAAAGATCTAAATAGTTTCACACAGAAGATGTAAAATTTTAACCAAATGACATTCTCTTTGAAAATCAATATGGACTAAATGGTAATAAATGACTCAATAATATAACAGGAAATATTAAAATCAAAAGGCTGAGAAAACTGAAGAAAATATAAGCGATCTCATGTGAACAAATAACTGACCTAGAAAAAATGTCAAGAGGAGAAAAGCTAAGAATCATTGGACCAACATAAAATTAGCACCAAAAATATTCTGGATACTATATTAAAAAAAATAAAATCTGTCCAGATATATTAGTTATCAGAGAAAGAAATACAAAAGGAAAGAATTCAGCAGTTACCTTACTGAAAGTTATATGGGTTAAAGATTCTTTTCTAATTCCCAGCCCCCATGAATCCCAATGGGAGACATCTGGGCTTTCCCGGCCCCCACCGGATCTGAGCTAACTTGGGCTGTCCCAGCCCCCACTCTAATGATCTGCTCAGGTTTCCCCAACCCCCACCCCCAGCACAAACAGTTCCTTATCTAAAAACCCATTGAATTCTATTCAAGTCTAACCCTGGCCCAAACCAGCCAGGAGAAAACATGGGACTTCACCCACGGGCCCCTTCACCAAAAGCCCCCCATTATAAAAAGAGGGAAAGTACAGTCCACTCTTTGCAGGAGTCCCAAACATAGCATATGCCTGAAGTGAAAACTACCAGAATTGTCAGAGCCATAATGCCATAATCTAGAGTCCAGCTGAAACAAAAATAGTGTAAGCAGCTGGGTGGGGTGGGGGGAATTCAAGTATAAAGGATCCACAGTAAATGGATCACACAACACTTGGAAGCTATGACTTTATAGGACTGGAGAGTAAAAATGATATCCCAAAAGGCAAAATGTAAGGCCTTACAACCCCCTAAAACCTCAGCAAAACAGAGTATAATCCTACATGAAAAAAATTGATAATTAATGAAACAGAGGCTTCCAAATATTCTTGACACAAAAGATCAGAGCAAATAGAGAGTAGGGTGGAGAAGGGGGAAGTAAGGGGGAAAGAGACATAGAGGGAGGGAGTGGAGGAGAGTAGAAAGGAGGGGAAGGAGAGCAGAGAGGAGAGCAGAGACAGAGAAACAGAGACAGAAGCAGGCAGAGACAAAGACAAAAAGAGACAGAGGCAGAGACAGAGTGGAGAAAGAGAGATACAGAGGAATAGAGATTTTAAGTGCAAACACAAGAGAAAGCTAGAAAGATATGAAATATCTTGACCATATAATAATGATATATTTACATTCTAATGGGGAGAATTTAAACATGTGACTTCATGGCCCTAGTGTCTTCAAAAATCATGGTTGAAGTTAAAGACAGAGAGCCTATAGATTTTTTTTCTCTTTTAATGATCTTAGGTGAAGAAAAAAAGGAAGGAGGAAAAATGTATTAGAGAAGAATGGTAAAGAAATGAACAGAATTTACTGTTTCACACAATGATAAAGAAGTGATAAGGAGACATGTACATCGGTCACATGAACCTCACTTTCATCTAAACTGAATAAAATCTGTTGACATTCACAGAGCTTGATTTTTAAAAATTGAACTGAACAGGGAAGCAGGTAATATGAAGAGGGCAGAGAGAATGAAAAGAGAGGACAAAGAAATAGAGTAAAATTTATTGTGCTTTAGGTGAACTCCAAAGATTAGAGAATAATCATCATGATCTCAGGCAAGGCAACAGTAAAAACTATCATGATTTAAAGATATAAACAGAGAAATTACATTATGCCTAAAGATACTGTAGACAATGAATTAATACCAATACTATCCATACACTCACAGATGTGTTCATTGGTCTATAGCAGGAAATGACAATAAAACTATAAATGTGGGGGCCTCAGCCTATGTCTTTCAGACTCAGACAACTATGAAATAAAGAGAAACAAAAGAGCCTATATACAATTTTAGATAAGTTGCATATAATAGAATTCTGGCAATTACTAATCATAAGCTGGGGCACAGAAAACTCACAAATATGGAAACAAGGAAATATTAAGCAATCCTCTACTAACCAAAATTTAGTAAATATCATATTCGATAAAGAAACTTTGAAGAAAGAAAAATTATTTGGAGACCAAATAATATCATAATGCATTCATGTGTCAAAGAACAAATAATAGAAACAATAGAAATTTTCATCAAAGATCATGGCAACAAGACATAAAAAACCAAGTATCCCAGAAGGGAATTTATCGTTTTAAACACTTAAATGAATAATAAGGTTTGAAAACAGTTCAATGAATTGGATATGCAACTAAATTAGTTAATCAACAAATCTAACTAAACACCAAAATAGAAATTCTAAAAATCAAAGATGAAATTAATAAAATTGAAAGCAAAGAAATCAATTGAATTAATAAACAAAATGAGATACTGGTATTATAAAAAATAAAATACATAAACCATTACCTAGTCTGATTTAAAAAAAGAGAAAAAAATCCAAATCGCTAATATCAAAAGAAAAAAAGGAGAAATAACAAAAATGAATAAGATATAAAGGAAATTAGAAACTATTTTGCCCAATTACATGCCAACAAAATTGTCAATGGAAATGAAATGGATGAATATCTACAAAAATATAAAAAATTCAAATAAATATAAGATTTACAGAAAATTTATAATCCATTCTTAGAAAAAGAAATTAAAGAAACCATAAAGAAATTCACCAAGAAAGAAACCTCAATATTGAATAGATTGATGTGAATTTAAACAAAATTTAATTCTGATGTTATATAAACTATCTGTAATAATTCTTCTCCTAATTTGGAGAAGATATTCTGACAAATTCTTCCTTTGATAAAAACATAGTTTTTATGTCTAAATCAGAAACCTACAAATCCTAGAAAGAAAATTTTAGACCAACATAATTACTATTAATGTAAAATTTTAAATAAAATAGTGACAAAAAGACTATCATAATACATCAAAAACATTGTACATTATGACCAAGTAATATTTATACCAGAATAGAAAATTACTTCATTTTTAGGAAAACCATAATCATAATGGACAATATTAAAAAAAATAATCAAAATAACATATCAACAAATAAAAGCAGAGAAGATTTTGACCAAATACATCTATTTCTGTTTTTTAAAAAAAAATCATTAAAAGGCACAGAGATAAATGGACCTTTCCTCTCATGTGTTAAATATTATTTATGGAAAACTAATATATGAAGTGGAGAAAAATTAAAGTCTTTATAATAAGATCAAGTGTAAAAATGTTTATTGTTACATTATTATCACAAGTAATATTAAAAATGCTAACTATAGCATTAAGAAAAAGAAATCAAGGAAATAAGTATAGACAATAAAAAACAAAATTACCAATTTTTTTGCATAAGTAAAGTCTATACAGAGTACCCAAGAATCAACTAAAAAAATCAAAACAAATAATAAAGGAAAGGGGGAGGGGAGAGGAAATAAAGATTTACATAGTGGCTACTATGTGCTAGACACTCTCCTAAGTGCTTTTTATAAATATTATATTTGATCCTCACAACAATCTTGCTTTTGAAGAAATTGAGGCAACTAGAGATTAAGTAATTGGTTCAGAGTTACATAGCTATAAAGTTTCTGAGGCTATATCTGAATTCGGCTTCCTGACTCTAGATGCAACACTCTATACATTGTGCTACCAGCTCCCTCTATAATAACTTTAGCAAAGTAGCAGGATATAAAATAAGCCCACTCAAATCATATGTTTTTCCTACATACTGCCAACAAAATTCAGCAGAAAAAGATAGAAATAGAATTTTCATTCAAAATAACTACGGAATATTTTTAAAAATTGGAAGTTTACCTACCAAGACACACAAAGAAAAAAAATATATATGTACATCTGCCAAAACAGAAATAAATATACAAATAAGTGTGATTTATAAATTACTCATGGTCTGGCCTTACCAACATAATTAAAAATGGCCATTCTACCTAAATTAACTTGCTTATTCAATGCCATAAAATATTAAGGGGGGAAAAACACAAAATTCACCTGGAAGGCAAAAAAGGTCAAGAATTTGAAGGAAACAATGAAAAAAAAGAGAAGAAAGGGGGATTAAATGTACTTGATTTCAAACTCTGCTACAAGCAGTAATCATCAAAATGATTTGGAATAACTAAAAAATAGAGAAGTCATACAAAGAAATAGATTTTTGTATAAACATAAGGAAGAAAACAAGCATAGTAAGTTAGTGTTCAATAAACCCAAAGACTGCAGCTCCTGTAGTAAGATTCACTATTTGACAAAACCTGCTAGGAAAACTAGAAAAGAGATTGGAAGAAATTAAACCTAGACCAGTATATAATACAATACGCCACAACAATATCCAAATGGATACCTGGCCTACATATAAAAAGGTTGCATTGTAAACAAAATAGAGAAGCAAGGAAGAAAATATCTTTTACAACTATAAATAGGGGAAAATTTCATGACCAGAGAAGGGAGAGAACATGACAGAAGATAAAATATATAATTTTATTATATAAAATTGATGTTTTAGCACCAAAAAATCATTGCAGTTAAAATTAGAAGGGAAGCAATTAACTGGGAAGAATCTTTACAGCAAGTTTCACTGATAAAGGTCTGATATCCAACATAAATAAGGTACTGATTCAAGTAATAAACATGATTACCATTCCTCAATGATCAAAAGATATGAGTAAGCAAAGGAAGAAATCCAAACTATCCACTAACATATGAAAAAAATGCTCCACATAATTACTCTGAGGTGCTATACATTTATCAGATTAGGGAAAAAAATGAAGAAAATGACAATTGTCTGAGGTGGTCCAGGAAGGCAAGGATGTTAGTATACCACTGATGAACTATAGTAGGTCCAATTATTCTCCAAATCAATTTTGAAATACGGCTGAAAAGATTACTGAACTGGACATATCCTTTGATAAAGCAATCCCATTCCTAAGTGTGAATCTATATCCTTAAAGACACCTAAAAAAAAAGAAAAATATTCATAACAACTTTTATAGCAAAAAACTAGAAACAGAATGGGTATCCATGTTTTGGGGGATAGCTGAGCAGATTATGGTATGTAAATGTAATTAATATTACTTCATTGTAAAAATGAGTTTCAGAGAAGCCTGAGAAGACATGTATAAATGATGCACAATGAAATGAGTAGAAATAGGATAACTTACATGAATCCAACATTATAAAGAAAAACAGCTTTGAAAAATGTAACTCTTAGTTAATGCAATGGCCAACTATGACTCCAGAAAACCATTGTTGAAGCATCTTACCCATCTTCTGATAGAGGAATATTGGACACAGAGTGCAGAATGGGACATCATTTTTTCAAGATGGCAAATTATGAATTTGTTTTGCATGATTATATTTTTATAACAAGGATTCTATTTTACTTTTTCTTCTTAATTTGGGAGGACTGAAGGAAAAAAGAAAAGCTAACAATAATATAAAGTCAGAATTTAAAAAATAACAATACAAAACCAAAGACAAGGATCAGGGAAAGCAGGGAACATAAAAGTCAATATGTTCAAAGTTTTAGAGGAGTAACACATTAGGCTGGGAAAGTAGATTGGGAGTAGATCATAGAAACCTAGGAATACCCACTAAGAAATATGAACTTAATTCAGGACATAGTGGTAAACTACCAAAGATATTTGAATTTGAGTTTCTGATGGTGAGGGAAGGATAGAAATGACCAGAACTGTGCTTTAGAGAATTTATATAGTAATACATGACTTGGCTCCGTTATATGTTTGGAATTATTTCACTTGACTAAAATGTTCATATTTTTGACCCAGGGAACTCATTATCAGTTTTATACTCTCAAGAATCTCAAAACCAGAAAAAAAGAGGTCCCATAAATATCAAAGTATTCACAGCAGCATTTTTTGTAGTAACAAAGAAGTGATTAAGTGGTAGTACAAAAGAATAATGGAATATTATTGTGTTGTAAGAAAAAATGAATAAGAAGAATTCAGAGAAGGATATGAATACTTATATGAATTCATGTAAAGTAAAATAAGCAAAAATAGGAAAAAATATTTGCAATGACTATAAGAGTGTTAATGGAAAGAACAACAATAATAAAAATGGAAATTAAATGCTAATGACCAAGGTTGGCCCTGAAGAAGCAAAATAAATATGTATCTCCCTACTTTCATTCCATTATGAAACATTACGGTAAAAATTCTAAAGTTCTTTCATTTAAGAATTTAGAGACTAAATCTTGACACTTACCCTTTATTTCTAAATGCAACTTTTGTTGCCTGAGCTTGTTGGTATTAACAAACTGGACATAGGCCTGCTGAGGCAGTCTCTGCTTGGGCAATTTACCTATCCGGTCTTGGCAAGCATTTTTAACCTGTGACCTCAGAATTCTGCATTTTCTAATTACAAACTAAAATAATAACAAATATAATAGAAATAAGTTTACAAAGTATTTTACAAATATTATGTTAATCTATTCAACATCCCTGCAAGGTAGATATTATTATTTTCCAAATTGATGAGGATATAAGATAAAATAGTTTTCCTGAAGCTATTTACTATTTGTCTTACATCAATCCTATGTTTCTATTTTATTACTTCATTGGCATATATGTCCTATCCTGAACTTGAACTGTTCTTTCCAGTGAAGTGTGGATTTTTCTCTCTGAGTTTTCATAATTTTATATAATAAGTTTCTTTTATTTTCATTAGCAGGTTACTCGCTGATCCTTATCCCTGCTTAGTCAGGGCATGTGTCATCTTGCTTCCTGATGTGTGCTTCAACCTAGCTTTGGTTCATACTTTATGCATATGTACCTATTTAGGCTAAATTCAAAGTTTTAATCCTTCTTGTTATTTTTATGTCCATGGTGGGCTGGAAAGGAATAGTGAGGGGAAAACATTATTATATTAATAGTTAGCCTATATGTAGTACTTTCAGATTTAAAAAAAAAGCTTTATAGAGGGGTCTCATTTGATCATCACAAAATTTGTGAAGTATGTCCTTGAGGAACCTGGGGCTGAGTTGGACTTACCAAATGTCACCTAACTAAGTGTCTAAGGTAGGATCTGAACACAGGTCAACCTGTTTCAAAGTCCAGATCTCCATCTACTTTACCACCAAGCTGCTCTCTAACTAGTTTCCAAACACTTTACTCAGAATTTGTTTTCCTCAATGATGGGCCGTATTAGTTTCAGAGAATTTCCATAATATGAATGGTACTTTGTTTTTCTGTCTTGTATACTTTATATTGACATCTCTTCAAACTGTCCACAAGATCATCAGTTTCTCTTCATTATCAACGGGAAACTGTCTTCACAAACTAAAAGTTCCCATAAGTAAATGGAACACAGTCCCAATACTGAGTATCATCTTTCCAAGGACAATACAGTCCTGGTGCTTTTAATTCCAATCATAATTAGAGTTCCAATTCCACAATGTCAATCTTTAATCACATGACTATGCAACATGGTGAATACTTAGTCACACCATGCAATAACATATAAAACACTAGGCCTATCAGATTGGAAGTTTACATAATGGGATCTAGTAAAACAGCAACTGGTTCATTCTAGAAAGGGCTGCAGTGGGAAACAAAAAATTTTAAGCTGACAATTGCAGCCTAGAGAAAATGGGGGAATGGAAAAATCTTCAGTGGATCTTGCAGTGTCAAAGGGAAATATCTTCAAGTTGGAAGGACTATAACACCAATAATAATGATAATAATAGTATTTATGTAATGCTTTAAGTTTGAAAAGTACTTTCCAAATATCTCATTTTATCCTTCAACAACCTTGGAATCTACTCCTATGATCCCACTTTGCACTCCTTAAAATATGAAAAATGCCTTTAGAGAGGACATCTAGTTTGATCTTCACAACAACCCTATATGGTAGATACTTTATTATTACCCTCATTTTACTGATAAGGAAACTGAGACGGAGAGATTTAATGATTTGTCCAGGATGACACAACTAATAAGTACCTGAGGCTGGATTTGAATTTTGGTTTTCCTGATTCAGAGTCCAGGACTCTGACCACTACCTCAGAATACTGAAAGATATTTGAAGTACTCAACAAGGTTTTAAAAAATAAAATCTACAATTTTAAAAATATAATATAGGAAATTTCACTTTTATTATTATTCTTAAATCCAGAATACTCTTATTGGCTCTAATGTCATTCACTAGGAAATTTTTCCTTCCTATTCCAACTATTGTAGACAAAGGACCTAGATCTCTTAATGGTGATGAAAGCAAAACAGTTTAATTAGGAAAAGCACGATAATGGGGACAGCAAGCACAAGAGTAGAAATAGCAACACAGTTCAATCTCTGTCTCCTACAGTGAAGCTTCTTCTCTTGGCTCATTCTCTTGCCTCTTACCCAGAAATTATAAAACTCATTGGTTCCTTATTAGGTTCTCAAATGAAGGCTTGTCTTAGTCAATCGTGGCACTTGCTAAAGACAAAACCTAACTGGAGAATGCTGAGCTTGACTCGTTGATAATCCCTGAAGCTTTGGGCCATGACTCAACACAGAATTGGCCAGCAGAGATCTCAGAATCACTTTCTTGGCTGCGCTCAGCTGAGCTATCCTCCTGATTTCACCACACTGCCATAATTCGGAAAGGAGAAAAAATGAACCTTACTATCTACAGGCTGGACTGGAGGTGACATGAACAACAGCTGCCATTTTGCTCCATGGCCCTTTGTTCCCCTTCCCTTTTATTTTCCAAATTAACCTTCATGCCTCATACACTAGAGACTATGGTATCCTGTGTCACTGACACCCCACAAATCATTCCCTCTAATTAGGCCATGCTGAGGGATCCATCATCATCACTGGCTGCACTTTGTTCATTCTGGGGAGTATCTCACAAAAGTAATCACTGGAGAAATATCACCTAGAAACTATAACCAAATATAAGCAAGTATTACATGAACTTTGAGTGTTTTGGGAGAGGGAAGGAGAAGGGGGTCATTTATTACCAAACAGGGGAATGAATAGGGTTGAATGTGAATTTGTCCTTAGAGGATAGGTAAGAATTAACTATGCAAAGGGGAAAGTAGAAATACCCAGGAACAAAGATCATAGGCAAAGAGAAGAAAGAATGAAAAATGAGAACTATATTCAGGGAACAATGAATCATTCAGTTGTCTGGAATATACATTTCATGGAATAGAATTAGAGTAGGCCTGTAAAATATAAGATGGCACTAGATTGTGGAGGGGGGCTTTGAATGCCAGGCAAAGAAATTTAACAGATTATTTTTGTATGAGAGAGAAAATGAATGAGCTCCTATACTGATCTTTCTTTACACATCAAAATTTATCACCCAATCTTTCTTTTTCAAATTTATTGATACATTTTATTTTGAAAATTATTATTTTAAAATGATTATGACAAAGAGTATGAATCAATCAATTAACCAATGAACAAATTTCTTAAGCACTTACTATGTGCCAGACATTGTTCCAAGATTTTGAGATGGAAAGAAAAAGCAATCACTTGAGCTTACATTCCAAAGGAAGAGACATAATGTATATCAATAGAAAATTACAAGATAGGTACAAAAGTAGTAGATGCTACTCTTAGGCAAGAAAGGCATTGGCAAGTAGGTTTGTGGATCAGTAGAAGATAGTGATAAAAATCTGTTTCTTGACAAGAACCAGGGTTTCTAGGAAACAGTAAGAACAGCATTCCAGACAGGGAAGAAAATTAATACAAATTCAAGAAGATGAGAGCTAGAGTGGCATGTGTAAAGAATAGCAATAAATAAATAACATAAACAGCATGGCTGGATCATATAATGGAAGAAATTAATGTATGAAAAGTTTGGAAAGATAGGAAGGGGTCAAATCATGAAGACTTTTAAATGCCAAATTTTGCATTTGATCCTAAGTCAATAAAGAGCCATTTGGAATGTATTGAATAGGAGGTGATATGGTCAGACCTATATTTTAAGAAAATCACTTTGTCAGGTGTGTGGAGAATGGCTTGGAGTAGGGATAAACTGGAAAAAAGGAGTCAGATTTGAAGGTTATCACAGTAATTCAGAAGTGAGAAAATAAGGTCCTAAAATAGAGTGGTAGAAAAGCCCTGTGATTAGAATAAAGGAAATAATTCTGAGAGATGTTGTGGAGAAAGAACTTATATAATTGGACAATTGGTGAGATATGTAGGACCAGTGAGGGTGAGGAGTTGAGAATGACAATGAAATTATGAATCTGGTTACCTGGGAGGATCATGGTGTTCTTAACAAAAATAGGGAAGTTCATTTGGAAGTGTGGGATTGGGGGAAATAAATTCATGTTGACATTAAGATAGTCATGGGATAACTAATTTGAAATGTTCAAAATGCAAGTGAATAACAAATATTCCCCAACATCCCCATCATGCCTCTCTCCACAAAAATATTCTTGTTTGCATTTTATGGACTTATGTGTGTTCATATCACCTCCCCTGACAAGATGGAAAGTACCTGAGGACAAGAACTCTTTCCTTTTTTGTTTTTGTATACCCAGTGTTTAACATAATATCTGATACACTATAGCACTGTGCTAGGCATTAGGAAGAGATACAAAGATCATCAAATCATGTGATTAGCTTTCATGGATTTTACATTTTAGAAGAGGGAACTTGACACATAAGCAAATATATACACTGTACCATAACTATAATGCAGAATGCACTAAGATTATAACATAGGTTTGAAAAATAATTCAATAAAATTTGCTAATTGGAAGGCTTTCTGAAAAACATAGCATCTGCACTGAACTTTGCAGGATGAGCAGGATTTCATAAAAAACAAGATAGAATAGAGTGAGATTGGGAGAGCACAAAAAAATAACATAAGTAAAGTTATAGACTCAAAAAAAAATCCCACAGCCTAAGGATAATATTCTGGTCACAATTCTATTTGACCATAACTCATGTTAGATGGCCTTGATTTTCTTGTTAAAGTAGAAAATTGGGTAATTTTCTATGAGAGGAGATGAAGGTTGGGTTCAGGGCTTGGAGTGTTAGAAAAGTTTTGAAAAAATTACTGTGAGGGATGTGATAAGGAGATGAGAACAAATCAAAAGATTGATAAATAGAAGTGAGGACCTACCTTAGCTTACAGAGCATGAATTTTTAGTAGACTAAATCAGCATGGTGCTGTGACTTTCTCAGTAACCTGAGAGCTGGAGCAGAGAAAATAGCAGGAATTACACAGAACTGAAATTAGAAAAAGCTGAGAGAGAATGGAAAAGTATATGCAGAAAACAAGTAAAATGGTATAAAAGAGTTCAGTTTTGAGTAAGAAGATGTAGCTATGTATTTGAGTAAGAAGATGTAGCTATGTACTATATGTGTGACTGTAGGGAAATTGCATTGTTTCTCTGTGCCTCAGTTTCCTCATTAAAGAAATTAGCAGATTGGACTAGTGTAAAGAGCAGAACTCTGGAGAAGTGTACTTGAAACAAGGTATTAACTCAGTGGAATTAAGATATGATTTTCTAGTTTACATATACTTAATACTTAATATAGTTCTACAATATTGACACCTATTCTACAAGATTGACACCTATGATGATGTACTTAGAATAGAGTATATAAGATTCAACAAGGACTGGGAGGGAGATATTCCATTTCCCATCATCATGGTGGCTGGCCTGTCCTCCTTCATTTCTCCACTGAGACCAAGTCCCATCTGAAGGATCTCCAGAAAGCTAGCCAAGTCCTAGGTGAGGGAGACAGACTGTGAAGGAGATAATAAAAATTTAGACTTTATCCCTGACTATTCTCATGGTGATTACTCTGCTGAAATGAAGGCTGGTCCCAAGACCTCCAGAAAAACCTCCAGAAAACTAATCAGAACATTACAGACTAGATATCAAGTTCCAGTTCTAAATATATGATTTAGTATACTAATGTATTTTATTATTTAAAAATAATTTAATGTTTATTTCTTCTTCAATACATGAAATGTATTTTGAACTATCTTTTATATATAGCATTTCTTTTTAGCAACTGTTGTCCTCTTCTTTCAATGTTTCTCTCCCTGGCACCCATTCATTGACATACATGCATACATACACGAAAAGTCACCAGAAGAGTTAGTTGTTTTGCTGATGAACTATTCATTAATAACAGATGTACTCCTTTGTATGCTAGAGGGAATTATTTGCAGCATTGTTGCTGTGCATTTGCCCAGCCTGAGAGCTGTTCAGAGCTAAAACTCTAGGGAATCCTTATTAACTATAGCAATTTGGGAGCATCTTTCCTAGATTTTCATTTGTGTGAATTTTATGTAACTCCCTATGGGCTCATGTCATTGCCAGCTGGGATCTGGGACAAATAACCCTGCACATGTGTACCTAGAAGGGACCTAATTCCTTTGGTTGGAGGAGCTTAGTTGGCATGCTTCTATAGGTAAAAAGTAGCATTGAGGAATTCACTGCAGCTGCTCATGAATCCATAAATGTGAGGCAGACTTGATGAAGATGTCTGAGAGTGTATTTTGGAGGCCTTGCTCTTATTGTTCTTATTTAGTTCTTTCCAACTCTTTGTGGTACTGTGAATCATACTGTCTGGAGATCTTTTTTAGCAAAAGTACTGGAGTGAATGCCATTTTCTACTCCAGTGGATTAAGGCAAACAGAGATTAAGTGACTTGCTAGGGTCACACAAGTAATAAGTGTCAGAGATTGGATTTGAATTCAGGTCTTCCTGATTCTAATCCCAGTGTTCTATCCACTATGCCACCTAGTTGTTTTTGTTTTTGTTTTTTGAGACCTTCTCCTCATTACCATTGTCAAAATTCATAATGTGGAAATGTGGATTTCATTTTAATTTTTAAAAAATTTAAAAGTATATTTTTCCAGTTACATATAGTTTTCAACATTCATTTTTGTAAGATCTGCACAGTTGAAATACTTAACCAGAGTTGGAAGGGAAGTAAAGGAAATCAGAACTGTGATAATGGCTTGAAATGAACAAGGTAAACTCTAAGGTCTCTTCCAGGTTTAGAGCACATCATGCTATAGTGGATAAAGTATTGCTTTTGGAGTAAGAGCTAGGTTCAAATCTGCCTCTGATACTTGTCAGCTGTGTGGCCATGAACAAATAATTTTTCTCTCCGGACTTTTAGTTATCTTATCTGTAAAATGAAGTTAAGACTTGTAGTATCTAACTCATGGAAATGTTGGGAGGCTCAACTGTAGTAATTTGTGAAAAACATGAAAATTCTATGTAAATGCCAGCAATTATTCTGTGAATAACTGAAAGATTAGGGAAAGATTACAGTACTGAGATTGTGATAAGGTTAAAAATCAAGTTCAGTAATAGCAAAGAAGTGGGATATATGGAAGGCAAGGAATTCAAGTCACAAAGGACAGATATTTTAAGAGTTAAAAATCTTAGGAGCAGAGTAATTCCAGATGAAGATTGGTCATTTGGAACATCTATGTGAATAGTGGAAGTGGAAGTAGACACAGGTTACCAAAAACTGAGAAAGTTGAAAAACTGTGATGTTTGTATGGGATATTCACAATATCCTAATACCATTAAAGATTATGTCAAATTGAAAAGGAAAATCATGAAAAAAAATCATAAAAACATGAAGAGAACTGGGGAGATGCCTGATAATCAAAAGACAATAGTAAAGAAGATGAAGAGAGGGTGATATATTCATATGGCCTGGACATCAATCAATCCAGAAACATTTAGAAAATATTTACTGTGTCAAGCACTGTGAGGTATGTTGTAGCAGAAAAAAAATTACCTAGAAGAAGCACTAGGATGCAAGGAGCCTGCTGGTTTTACTTTCTGACTCATATCTCATCCCTTGAAATGATCACTTATTATTTTGCATATATTTTATTCTCTATTAGGGGAATTGTTTCCCCTAATAGAGAGAAGTTCTTTGAGGAGAGAGACTTTCATTTATATCCTTGTATCCTCAATACCTAACCCATTGTCTGGCAAAAAGTAATTGCTTCATAACTATTTGTTGCTTGATTGATTTATCCCAATCAATTTTTAATAGCAAAGAAAAAACATTTATCCAAATTGGTAGCAAACAGAAATCAGGTTAGGTCTATATAGGAGAATATATATTGCAAGTGAGATAATTCAGCTCAACTGAAAAGGGAAGATCCCTAAGTCTCTAGTACAGCAAGCTGGAGATAGGGACATGATAGACACTTCCAGCTTAATTTATGTTGACTTCCCAAAATCTTCTTTCCACAACCTAAAATAGCATTGCCTAACTCATCTTCCCATCTTTCCCTTCTACCAGTTTTTCTTTCTTTCATTCAGGGCATGGCATTCATTTCTAACAAAAGAGAGAGTATTCCATTCCAATGGTCTTTGGGATAAAGGTGACCATTTTTCAGTTCCTGGGTTGTCTCCTACTATTCAAGGTGGTAAAGCAGTGTGGCAGGCTTCAGTGTCTCAATTATGGAATGGATACATTCCTGAGATCTCTTCCAATTTAACTGATTGGGAAAGTGGACAGTAACTATTGGAAAGAAAGGATGCCAGTGATGTGATATTATCAAGGGAAATATATGTTCCAGTTAAGGAGTAACCAAAAAGAATTCCAGTGATATGGAGTGATTGTTTTAAACAATTTCTCTAACTGATATCTTAAAATTATTTTTTCTATTTTATCTAGTAATTTCTTGGCAGTTTGATTGGTATAACACTGAATAAGTAGATTAATTTAGATAGAATTTCATTTTTATATTAGTTTGGCCTACCTATGAGCACTTGATAATCTTCCAATTCTTTGGCCTAACTTTAGTTAGAAGTGAAAAGTAATTGTAATTGTGTTCATATAGTTTCTGGCTTTGTCTTAAAAGGCAGACTCCCAAATATTTTATATTATCTCCAGTCATTTTAAATGGATTTGGAGTAATTCGTTATAAGAGAACCCTTACAAAGAGAATAATAGAAGGAGTTAAAAGAAAGGCCTATAAGAAGGCAGTGGGCTGAATTAGATAGGAGTAAGAAGACAGGAAGTGATAGTGAGTTATGGAATTGTACATGGCTTATTAAGTAGAATTTACCTGGCTTATTAAATAGAAATAATAAAATGGAAAAGGAGAAGGGTAGATGAAAGGAGAGGAATGTTATGAGTAGACAGAATTTTATTATGATATTTCACATTTAAAAATTTATAAAGCACATTTCTCACAATCACTTTATGAAGTAGGTAGTACAGATATAATAATGCACATCTGATTAATTATGGAGACTCAAAAAGGATCTCATATTTAGTAAGTGTTGTACCTAGCTAGCATTTCTATTGTGTTTTAATATTTGCAAAGTATTTGACAAACATTGTCACATTTTAGCCTCGCAATAATCTTAGGAGGAAGACATTATCCCTCTTACAGATAAAGAAATAGGTGAAATGATTTACCCAGGGTCATAAACTAGTATATAGGTGATGTCAGACTTGAACTTAGGTCTTCTTGACTATAGATTGAGCACTCTATCCACTGTACTATATAGCTAGGATTCAAACCCAGGTCTCTATTTCAAAATTCTAGATTCTTTTATTTTAATTTTTGTTTTCAAATATTTTGTTTTTTGTAATTACATGTAAAGACAATTTTTAACATTTATTTAAAAAAAATTGTGAGTCTAAAATTCTCCCCCTATCTCTCTTCCTTTGTCATTGATAAGAGAAGCAATTTGATCTAGATTTTACAAGTGCAGTCATGCAAAACGTATTTGCATATTAGTCATGTTGTGAAACAAAATACAGACATTCCTCACCCTAAACCCCCTCTCCCTGCCAAGAAAAATAAAGCTTAAAAAAGTATGTTTTTTCTGCATTCAGACTCCCTAAGTTCTTTCTCTGGAGTTTGATAGCATTTTTTCTTCATGAGTCCTTTAGAATTGTCTTAGTTTATTGTATTGGTGAGAATAGCAAAATTATTCTCTGTTGGTCATCAAACAACATTGCTATTACTGTGTACAATACTCTCCTGCCTCTTCTCATTTCACTTTGCATTATTAGTTTGTGTACATTTTTTTCTAGAGTTTTCTGAGATCCATCAGCTCATCATTGCTTATAGCATAATAGTATTTCATCACAATCATATATATTAAAAAATAAAAAACTTGTTCAGCCATTCCCCAATTGATAGACATCTCTTCAATTTCCCATTCTTTGCTACCACAGAAAGAGCTGCTATAAATGCTTTTATATAAATAGATTTTTCCCCTCTTTTCTTTGATCTCTTTTGGATACAAATGAGTAATTCTTAAGAGCATCTGCTGATAAGAGTATAATACCCTATATAGACAAAGGGAAGTAGAAGGAAAGAAGGGAGTGAGGGAGAGAGGGAAAGAAGAAGGGGGAGAAGGAGGGAGAGAGGGAGAGAAGGAAGGAAAGAAGGAAGGAAGGAGGAAGGGAGGGAGGGAGGAAGTAAGGAAGGGAGGGAGGAAAGGAGGGAGAAAGGAAGGGAGGAAAGAGGGGTGGGGAGAAAGGAAAGGATGATTAAAATTTGAGGAACAATAGATGACTTTCATCTGGGGCTGAGGATTGGATATGTCATTCGCTATTCTCTCTGATTTGATACCTTTGATATCTGTTTTAGAGGCAGGGAGAACTGGAAAAACTGCCACTGATGTTTTCTTTCTTGTCAGCAACATTCAAAACATCTATGACTTCTATATCATTAATACAATGGATGAAAGTCACCTCCTTGTTAGCTTGTGTACACTCATTTATCTCATATGTATTCTTTTTGTGGATGGAATATGAAGAATACTATTTCAAAACTAGTGTTAAGGTGTTTAGTGGAGGATTAAAGTTTAGAAAGTCTTCATCACAAGAAGAAAGAAATCATTTCAATGTGACACCAAGCTACACTTTTCTTTAAGCTTTCCTTAATGTTTGCCTCTGAATAAAATTAAATGAACTAGTAATATTAAGTTTTCCGTCTACAATGTCATAAGAGTTATATAGGATTGACAATTCCCTATCATTAGTATCAAGATACACAAGAGAATCAATGTCACAAATACCTGAGAATAAGTAGTCAAACTTGCTCTAGGTAGTTTATCTTTGTTTCTCTGCCTATGAAGGTATAATTAACTACTTAAGGAAAAGTGAGCAATGACTAGCTCCTTGTGTTTCTAAAATTGGCCTATTATTCAGCAGCAGCATGCTGGGATTGTGTACAAGACAATGACTGGAAAAGACTTTTTGGAATGGAAAGCTGTCTTTGGTGGTCCAGGCTCCCTGAAGTGTCTTTTCTTCTGTGTCTGTTTTGGAGCTTTATTACAGCATTTTTTATCTAAAGGGGTAGTCTTGTATATGTCTTCCAAATCAAGTTGTATATATCTCAGGCTGAAAAGTCAAACAGCTCAGAAAATTTTGTATAAAAACACCCAGATGGAAATTGGTCAATGATCAGAAGATGAGAACAAACTGACCTAATATTTCCTACTGTTTTAGTTATCTCTTTTTCTCTAAGGGTGTGCTTGTTTCAGAGGTTCAGTGCCTCTGACAATACCAATTGATCAATGCATCAATTAGCTCATTAAATCTCCTCCATGGCATTTCATATTCTGAATAATACTGTGATTCATAGATTGAAAGTGAGGTATACTTATGGAACAGGAAAATGGTTAAATATTCCTAGACACTAACCTTGCTTCTTGAAAATGAGTTCTATGGTTGTCAAGGAGTACAGTAGCTTTACTCTTTTCAAACTCCAAAATGATCTGTCAGTGAAGGTACAAAAAGATAATGCAATCAGTCAGAAACAATTTATTTATCCATTCATGCATTAGCCTACATTCTATAAGCAACAGATGTATGGCCTCTTTGAAAACTAGTGCAATGAAAATTCCAATAACATTCCAATTCCAAAAAACATTCCAATAACATTCCAATTCAAAAAAAATTCCAATAAAATTCCAATAACAAAAAGTTTCATTTTTATGAGAGTATGCAGAATAACAGTATCACAGAATTTAGAAATTTTAAAAATAATCCTCAAATATCATCTAGTCCAATATCATCATTTTACAGATGAGAAAAACTTGAGCCCAGAAGGCTTAAATGATTTATCCAAAGTTACACAAGTAGAAACAAAAAAAGTTGATCTATTTTTATTCTGATTAAGCCAGGAGCAGATTCACTTTTTTATTTGAAATTTTTATTGCTATCTTTTATTTTCATATCACCCTCATTTCTGAATATATGCCTTTATTCTTCCCTCCCCAGCAAGACATCTTTTGTAACAAATTTTTTTTAAAAAAAAATTAATATGGTAAAACAAACCTGCTTGTGGGCTCTTATAAAATTTGTTCATTAGAACTCAAGGTAACATTAGCAAATCACAGAAATTCCTGTATGTCCAGAGATCATGGACTACAGTCATAATGGATCTTATCACTGACTTTTCAAAATAGTTCAACATGATTTTTATTGTGATAGAAATACAACCAAAGCCAACCTAATCATAAGTCATACAGCATCTACAGTTAGTGCTGCTATATGCTTCTTCAAGCAGTTATTCTTCTGCATAGACTCACAGATCAAATCTCTTCAAAGAGAGTCAAATTCATGTAATGTATTAGGTGAACTCTCTTCTCTACCACAGAGGTTAGTGTTTACTCATCCTTTATATACTACCTAATGATTGATGAACAGAGAATGAAGTACACTTTTGAATAGTAATTCCACTGTTGTAGTATGGTCAAATAAAGGAATGAGATTACATTTTCCCCTGTATTACACTTATATATAATTATTTAACAAATGTATTTGTCCATAGTTTTTGTTAGATATATTTACTATCTATTGCTCTTCCCTTCACCATCCCTCTTACTTCCACCCTCTCTGTAGCCTGGGAATCTTGAGTTAGGACTACCTCATTAATATATAAACTGTATATAGGTTTACATAACAGTTGTAAGCTGTACAGGACTTTTCAAGGACAAAACCAAGAAGTGACAGGTAATGGAAAAGCTTGTGCTTATCTAGATGTGCAAGTTTGGGTACTACTCCTTAGTAGGAGTAGGAGTAGGAGTAGGAGTAGGAGTAGGATACATATAAGCCAACTTTCTAGGAAGCTATTTCATTGCATTATGTTCCATCAGTAAGATCATACAATTTGTAACTACAAACTTAACTCTTGAGGTTTCTTCTAGTGATCTTATCTCTGTGTAGAATTTTTTCATCTTTGTTTTTTTTGCTGAGGCAATTGGGGTTAAATGACTTGCCCAGGGTCACACAGCTAGGAAGTGTTAAGTCTTTGAGGCCAGGTTTGAATTCAGGTCCTCCTGACTTTAGGGCTGGTGTTCTATCTACTACACCAACTATCTGTCCCCTTTGTATGGAATTTGATGATCAATTTCACAGCCTTTGTTCTCAGCCCACAAAGATAAGGAAGAATTAAAAGGTCATGGAAGCTTGGACTTATATCTGGCAACAACAATTATGATAGCACTTCACTGAATTTGAAAAATTATTTCTGGGATTATTTCTGGACACCTGCCATCTATGTCTATTTTTCCTGACTAATAGCCATTTCCATTGAAGTTAGATCATTGAACCTGATCTTGTGTCTCACCATTGAAAGATGGTTGTGAAGAGGGTTGATGTGAAGATTTCCCTTGTTAGGGACCCTTGCTCCAGGCACAGAGGATGACTAGGACATTAGATGAGCATTTTGATAAAGAATATGCTTTGGAAGGAATATGACTATCTCCCAAATCACCTCTAAATTTACCCATAGTATATTCTGATACTAGAATATTAGATACTAAGTAGGAGAATACATAGACACTAAAAACTCTTGAGTATATGGAGGGATCTCAAGAAAGCCACAATACAGCTGTATCTGTACACCCAGCCAAACCCCTCAAAAGCTGAATCCCTCAAGTCATTTACTGGGGATTTAGGGAGGCAGTGGTGTTGAGTGCCTAAGGCTTTAGTTAGGAAAAGAGGCCCACAGTAGCTGCAGTAGCAGCAGCCACAGGCATAGCAGCATGTTTGGAGCTCTCCTTGGTGCTACAAATAGCTTTCCCGTTTCTTCTCTAATTGCCACCAAATTTACTAGTTTTTGGTTTGCCTGACATTTGATCCTACTTAACACTTTCTTTTACCCTGATAACTATGTTGGCCCTCTTATCTGTCATAGTTTTTAGCCTATCTGATGCAAGGTTAGGGAGGTTTAAGAAGAGTAGGTTTGGAATAGCTTCTGTGGGGAGATGGAAAATTAGAGAGGAAAAAAAGACAACTCTTTTGAAAACTATAGGAACTTGATACAATTGATATTAATGATTCCACAGGAACAGTGATAAAACATGTTACTCATTATAGAGAAGTGATTAATTTAAGGTGTAAAATGAATATGTGTATATACAATCATAAGAGGATTGATTTATTTTACTCAACTATGCATATTTACACAAGAAATGTTTTTCTTCTTTTCTTATAGGATGGATATGGAAGGGATGTAAAATAAACTTCTGTTTGCTTTTTTACTATATCATTAGTTTTACTTAATTATTTTATTTAGTATAAAAGGAAAAATCTGTAAATATAAAACAAACCATGCCAATAAACTGAAAGTGTGTTTAAAAAAGACTAAAAGGTTTTCCTAGGTACACAGTAAGGACCCAGTTGAAGTTTACTAGATGAATTTATAATATACCTAGTATGCACCATTGTGTGACTTCTTCCACCTCTGCTCAATGTTTTATGTGTTTTAAGTCATTTTTCAGTTCTGTCTGATTCTCAAGAGATACTGGAGTAATTTGTAATTTTGTTTTCTAGCTAATTTTACATATGAGGAAATTGGGCAAGCAGAGTAAAGTGATTAGCCTAGGATCACACAGCTATTGAGTTTCTAAGGCCAGATTTGAATTCAGAAAAATGAGTTTTCTTGACTCCAGGATGAGCACTCTATTCACTGTATCACCTAGCTGCCCCAACAGTATGTGAATAGATGTTTAAAAAAAAAAAAGAGGATACTGGAAGTAATCCAGAGCATAGGTCCTTCAAAGGAAGAGCTCTGATGGGTCAGTGGGTTGAGAAATCAAGAATAGGGGCCAGAGTTGAGCTGAATTGACTAATTTTAGGACAGAGATTGGGAATGAGGAAAAATGAAGTAAGAGCATGGAAAATAACCAGGGTAAGTATTGAAGGATAGAGATTAGAAGTCAAATTAAGAATAAATAATAGGTTTTGGAAAGATAAAGCATATGAAGAGGCAGAATGATAGGAAGTTATATAGTTAGAGGAATGTCAAGAGTTTTTAAAATTTTAATTAAGGAAGTAGAATATTTATATGTAACAGTGAGCTCCAGAGTATGATGGCCTTCCATGTGGCCGAGGTGAAACTTTAAAGATCATCTACTGAATTTTTTTCATTTTTTCCACTTTTGCTTTGATTTATCTTTTACATCATGACTAATATGGAAATATGTTTAAAATGATTGTATGTATATGACCTATTTCAGGTGTCTCAGGGAGAGGAGAGATAAGGGAGTAAGGGAGAAAAATTTGGAACTCAAAATCTTACAAAACTAAATGTTGAAAACCTTTACATATAACTGGAAAAATAAAATACTATTAGGAAAAAATAAAAGAAAAAAAAAGAAAAAGGACTTATAAAGAAAAGTGGTTTGAATAAGGTCATACAATATAGTGATAAAGATAGGATTAAGCCTGTTTCCTGACAATATATAGGCCTACATTCTTTACTCTGAAGCATATGGTCATTAGTCTAGCATACCTCCATGAACAATTTTCTGAAGTGGGGGTGATACTTAAAAACCTCAGAAGCTTTGTAATTTCATCAGCATGGGTGCTTCTACCAAATGAAAAGTTAGGAATTTCAGGTTAATTTTTAGGCAAAATTTGTAACATTAGTGAATGATACAATCTCAGAATTGACATCTTTAGAATGATCTTCAGAGGTCCTTTAATCCTACATATATATATATATATATATATATATATATGTATATCTGAAATAGAAATCCCCTATAAAATACCCTTGTTAAATGATCTTCAGGCCCTTCTTTTAAAAAAATCAACTTATTTAATTCCTCTAATTCCAAATAAAGCAGAATCTGCCATGTTTATCTCATGGATTTATTACAAGGATCAAGTGAAATTATATAAATAAAATAGCTTGTAAACTGTAAAACTCTAGATTAGTATCATTAGAAAAGATATATAATAATTCACTTTGGGCCTATTGTCCATAAATTTATCCAAATATTTTTGCATTATTTGTGTTTTGAGGTTATGTTATTCCTTAGGACAATTCCTAAATTCACTAGCCACTGTGCTGATTAGTACTTTCTTTCATTCCTAAATTTTCCTTTCTAAATCTTCAATAGGTATTATTTTGAGTGGTCACATAGCCCTTCTCATCCACTTCTCAAACAGTATTGTTTCTTGCCATATTATTAGAGTCTCTTTGCTTATGTTGATTTTTCCTTTACCCCTATAATACCTTTCCTTTTCTCTCTCCTTATCCAAACCATAAAATCATAAGATTTAGAACTGAACAACAGCTCAAAGTTCATGTACTCCAACTATTCTCTTTTACAGATGGGGAAACTGAGGCCTAAGGAACTTAAGTGATTTGCTTAAGGTAATATGACAGAGACAAGATTTGGATATAGCTATTCTAATTTCATAGTGGATATTTTTTCACCATATTTTTCACCTCTCATACCTCTCCTTTCAAGCATAGATTGTGTCCCATTTATTCCATTGAGCCTTTGCTTTCTATAATCTACAGTAAAACCCTTTCTTAACTTAAATTTTCCTTGCTCTCAACTAGATTGTAATCTTCTGCTACATAGTTTGGCACATTATAAGTGCTCAATAAGCAAGCACTTGTTGGTCAATTAAAAACTTTGGTTTTCCACATTCTGTTAGTCAGTGAATTTAATGAATCATATTATTCATACTGTAGTAGTTGTCATTCACTTCCAAACAACTAGTTCATCTTTTCCTTGTGAGCTGTAAAAATACCTGTTCTTGGAATTGTATCATTTGTATCATTTGTCCTATCCAGATTCTCAAACAGCTCTTTATATCTTACTGATTAAGTATGTTTATCAACCACTCAATCAACAAGTATCAGAATCTCAAATCAACTTATTCACCAGTTTCTAAGTTTTACACCCCAAACCCCTTTAACTAGTTCCATGCAACCCTGATCTTTCATCATTTTAGACCATAAACATTTATTTTAACACATAATTTTGATTCAACTGTATCCTCAACATGTATCTTGAAAATATATCACTTCCTCTTTTCCCATCTCCTAACCAAGGAAGACTTCATAACAAGACCATCTGAGATCTATTTGTGGTCTCCTTTTGGCTGGTCATCAGGGATCTCCTAATGCACATGGCTAAGCACCCATTTGTCTGGACCAGGATTAACACATTACCATCATGTCAATACACTTTAGTGAACCATTGCTCTGTGGCTTCAAATGCAGACAGGACTTTCAGACTTGTTCCTCTTGTCTTATTATGAGATTGATACTAAAGTTCCCACATAACATACTACTCATTCAAATATTTGCAAAGGTTTCATTACACTTTAGAAGAATTATTGCCCTTTTTAAAGAGGGAAATGGAGCTTCCTTTGGTTTGAAAGTTTGGAAATTAAAAAAATTTTAAATAAATAAAGTGGATAAATGTAAAACAATGAATACTTTGTTTTGATGTGGACATTATATTTTAAGAGGGACATTGACATACTGGAATATATCCATAGAAGGGCAGTCAATAAAGTGAATTGTCAAATGAAAAGAGCTGAAAGAACTGAGTTTATGAAGAGCTATCTTTGGAGGGTGGTAATTGTCTTGACAATTTCTGGGCTATCTTGTGAAAAAGAAAGTATACTTATTTTCTCTAGTTCCAGAAAACAAAACTATGGCCAGAGGATGGAGTCAACAGAAAACTGAATTTGAAGTCAGGAGACCTAGATTTAAAACCAGCCCCAAATATTAACCTCTGACCTTGAGTATGTCAGTTAACTTATAAGATTATTGTTTTCTTTATTTATACAATAGAAATAATAGTATTTGTACTATTCACATTAAGTGAAAATGTGACTTATTATGATAGTCGCTGGCTTCATGTATTTGAAGGGCTGTCATAGGAAAAAGATCAGACTCATTTTTTTCTTGACTCCAGATGACAGAGAGAGAAACAATGGGTAGCAGTTTCAGGAAAATAGGTTTAGGGTCCCTATGAGGAAAAACCTCTTAACAATTAGCTTTAGTTAAAAAAAAAAATGCAGTAGGTTGTCTCAGAAGGCAGTGAATTCTCTTCACTTGAGTTCTTCAAATAGAGGTTAAAGGACCATTTATTGGGAATGTTGAAGAGGGGATTTTGTCAGATACAGATTGGACTAGATGCCTCTGAGATCTTTTTTATCTCTCCAGTTCTGCTTTCATTTAGTAATGATCTGAAAAATACAAAGAGCCAATTTTTCAATCAACATAAGAAAGAGTATCGGAATACTTGGAGCTGTCCAACAGTAGAATGGGATGCTCACTTTCACCACCTATAAGGTTCAGAGATTATAAAGTGTTATAAAGGAGATCAGGAAGGGGAAATTTGTCTTCATATGGAAGGTTGCTCTAAATGACTTTTTGAGTTCCTTCTAAGATGATTTTAAGCCATTTTAATAAACCAGTTCCCATCCTAACTTCAAATAATTTGTAAATAATTCAATTTAACTACAAGTCAATCACCTAGAAATATTTCAAGGGAATTTTATAAAAGATAGGTATTGAAGAAGAGGGAAAGATTTGGAACAGCCCACAAAGGGTATTGCAGGGGTATTTTTTGGATAGAGTACAAAAAGGAAGGACAAGGAAATGATATTTTCTCAAAACTACTTTCCTAATGCATTGCCTCTTTTGAGCTTCAGAACTACAATGGCAAGAACTACAGTAGGTAAGGTAGAAATGGCAGGGAGTTGAATGTGAAGACCTGGGTTTTTAGCCCTTTGCAATAAAAGTGACATTTGGTAAATCTTTAAAAACCTTATCTATGAAACTGAAGGTGACGACATTTGAACTTTCCATCTCACAGACCGAGTTTTTGAGTGCAACTGAACTAGACGCTCTCCAAGACCCCTTCTAGTTGGGAAATTCTGAGATCAAATGCTTTAAGATTCCAAAATAATGTATGTAAGCGAGGCACACGAATAGGACTACATTTTGCAGAAGAGACTAAAGCCCCAGAATATTTTCATTTGCCCAAGGTCACAGTGGTAGGACCATGGTCCAGAGGCTGCTTTCCTCACGACTCTGTACTCCGTAGGTCACATGTTGGAAATGGAGGCGAGGCCAGGAGGAGACGCTTCCTTCACTTCATTAGCTTGCCTACTGCTAATTCTGTTGGGTCCACCTCCTAACCTTGGGGATGAAAGCCTGAGGAGACCATGACGGTCTTCTCTTGACTGTCCCTTGATGCCATTCTCGGCAGCCGAAGCTGGATGGGACATGGGTGTGACCCAGTGTTGTGATTGTGATTTTATGGATGGCGCAGGAGAAGCCCTTGGAAGAGAAGGGGTGTCCTCCAGAGGGGTGGTGGGGAAAGGGACGGGGTGTTGATTGGAGGTGTGCCCCCCATGGGTTGGCTGGCAATGAGCAAGTGGGGAGTGGGAGCACACCGGGCGACTCGATGCACGCCTGGCGGGGCTGGGCTGCTGGTCGGAGAGAGAGCTTCGGACCAAGAACAAAAGAGGAGCTCCTGCTAGCTGGCTCAGGAGTAGGCGCTCCAGCCCCGCTCCAGCTCCTGTTCTGGGAGAAAGGGGGAGGAGGGGGCCTGATGCGTAGCGGCTGGTGGGGGTGGGGGGCGCTCGGGTTTCACTGGGTAAGGCGACCGCGTACCTAGAAATTAAGCGGCCGAAGACTGCCAGCGCCGGGAGCAGCCGCGCAAGGCGCGCCGGCGGGCGGGCAGGAGGGGGGGGGGTGAGGGGAAGGAGGAAAAGGAGGGGAGGGGAGGGGGAAAGGACGGCGGGCTGGGGGGTGGGTGGGAGGGGGGATGCTGAGGGCTGGGGAGAACAATAATAAGAGCGTGTTGGCGGCCGCTGCCCGAGGAGGAATTCAGAGCGGAACCCATCCGCGCCCTCTCGGGGCAGGGGAGGGAGGCCCGCCGCCGCCGCGGGGGGATGAGGCGGACTGCGCGGCGGCTGTGACCAGCGGGCGGGCTCGCCTCCGCAGCTCCAGGAAGGAGAGTAGAGCGGCGGAGCCCGGAGCCGCTGGGACGCGCTCCCTCCTGGACGCCGCGGGGTGACCGCGCGGTGGCCGCTGTGTCCCCTCCCCCGCTGTCGGGGGCTGTGATTTGCCGGGGCCTGGTCCCCGTCCCCCTCCCCCCGCCTCGTCCTCCCGCCCCGCTCCCCGCCCCCTCCATCGCCGAGGCTCCCGCCGCCGCCGCCGCCGCCGGGGGAGAGAGGAGGCACAGACCGGCCGAGCGCCGCCGCCCGAAGCCGCTTCCCTTCCCTCCCCGGCCCCGGCTCCGCCTCGCCCCGTCCTTTCCCTTGCCGTCCCGGCTCCGAGGCCGGGGGGACGCGCGGGGCGCAGCCCGCAGGGGGGCGGCCCCCCGGGATCTTCGGCGGCGACATTTCAGGGAAGCAGAGGCGGCTCCGGATGGCGCGTCCGCGGCCCCGCGAGTACAAGGCTGGGGACCTGGTGTTCGCCAAGATGAAGGGCTACCCGCACTGGCCGGCCCGGGTGAGTACCGAGCGGCGAGCGGGCCCCGCGGGGGCCCTGCGGAAGAGGTCTCTTCGCCCACCATTTTACCCCTTCTTTATGGCCGCAAGGAACCCCCCTCACCTACCCACTCACCCACCCACCTGCCCTGCTTCGCACTCCTCGCGCCCCCGCGCCCACCCTGTCCCTCGGCACCCGGAACCAGACGGATGAATCCCCGTCCCCGGTCCGAGGGTTGAGAGCTCCGGCAGCCCGGATAGAGCGGCTAGGGCGGGGGGCTCGTTTTCTCTAAGCCAGGCGATGGAGATGAGAGCATCGGTTTGGGGGCTTGTCAGAACTGGGGGGCTGATGCTTGTGGGGTGCACCTTCTCGTGCCCATCTTCCCCTCTCCCTTTCCTCCTCCCCACCTCTCACCCCCCCTCGCAAAGAGAGCAGCCATCCTTTCTTCCGTCTCTAAGTGCACCAGCAGCTTCCGAAGAAAACAACTGCCCTTCCCCACAAAATCTGCCTCACCCCGGCAGCAGCCACAGGCCTGGATTGTGCCTCTCATTCCAGAAAGTATCCGGTGCTTGGGGAAATATACTCGGGAAGACAAGGCCTATAAAACAAGCCTGTTTTTGAAGCATCAACTCTTTCCAGGGTTGTTCATAAATATCCCAGGTTCTAGGCAGCCATCAGAGCAGATAGGAACAGTGCAAATGGGTATCTAAACAAGTTAGGTAAATATTTGGAATAATAGATCCCTGGTGTTAATCCAGAGGAAGATATGGGCTTCTTGGCAGTCGTCCATCTATCTTTCTATGCACCCTTCAAAATCTAGACTTGTTGAATTTTCACTGGGCACATGTTGTGGTACAATATGTCAATTGGACTACTAATTTGTATTTGGGGTTCATAGTGCTATGCTCTCATCTTTCCTTTTAAATTGGCCTTGAATAACAGGAAGCTTGCAAACTGTCACTGAGTAAAAAGCACAATAAGCAATTTTTCACCTCGTTTATTATAGCCACTCTACACAGCAAGTTGGCTTTCCATGCTTCACTTTTGTCACCCACATACTCCAATAACCATTTGTGTATATGTGTTTTTGGCCCAGTGCTCTCTCTCTAGAAAGCATCTGAGTGAATTACATATTCATTGCTTTCCCATTTGATTTGTTCTATTAGGTGACAATGATTGATGCTGACTGTGTCATATGTGCTTTAATGAATTGCAAATTATGCATTTTTGGTTCTGTCTTATCATTTTGCAGTTTATAGAATTACAATATCAGGAATACCGGGTTAAAGAGTCTCAGATAATATTAGTCAACTCAATAAAAAAAATTGGGCATAGGGAAAGTTAGTTGTAATTACAAAGTATAATTCATAAAATATTCTAAGTCAGAGTCAAATGAAAAATGCAAAACAAGGAAATAAAATATATGTCAAAAAAAAAAAAAAAAAGGATATGACACCAAGGAGGGCCTAACAGAAACTTAGTGAAGTAGAAATAATCAGTGAACAAAGGATCTTTTTTTTAAAAAAGAAATAGACTGAATAGAAGAAATCACTGAAATAAAGATGGATAATAAAATGTTCATCTGTCTTAATTCATTTGGGATAGCATAGTGTCAAATGTCATTTTTCTTTTCCTTGTTGAAGCTATAAACTTCACTTAAAATTAAATATTCACTTTAGAGCTGCTGTTTCCATTGCTATGCCTATTCAGATAACCGTATTGTTAAAACAAAAAAAAGAAAAGAAAAGTTTATTACAATGGGTAACCCTGTAAAAACTAGAAGAGTAAGAAGTATTATTGTGGACATAAGAGCAGGGGAACCTGCATCAAGTAGAGAAAAGGGGCTACAAAACTTAAAATGCCAAAAAAGGGAACTATGCACACATTTATATTATATATACACATATATTTATTGGGTAGTCATTATTTTTCTCTGGTATGATTACAGAAATTATTCTATAATAATATTGCTTTTAAAAATGCTTCAAAAAGGAAGTTCCCTATAAGCTAAAGAGCAAACAAACAAACAAAGGAAATAAATATTTTAAAAAGCCATAAATACTAGAAAACCAACACATATCATGTATTATAGGATGTCAGTATCCTGGATGAAATTTTAAAATGGGCAGAAGGAAAATAGTCGCTAGTATAGTATTTGATTTTGGTTTATTCTGTCATAAATTTCAGGAAAAATATAGCCAAAAAAGAAGTAAAACTATACATTTTGGAAATTAATAGGAAAACTAGGAAACTAAACAAGTAGGTAAAGGAGGTGGGGCAGTGGCAGGAAGAATTAAGAAGAAACAATCTGTATCCATCTATGTTGCAGTGTAAATCACCTTGTAAGCAGAAACTGGTTCTTTAAAAGTTCTATACTTTGCTCTGAAGGCTTAGTAAATGATAATAATCAGATTCTTAAAGTATTGTTAAAGTGGAATGTGGAGTATAAGAAGTTCAAGGATAAAAGTGATTCATTCCAGGAATTCTGTGGTTATACAGGGAATCTCTCATCAGCATTAGCTTCCAGCAGCTTTTATTAAGTGCTCATAAATAAATGTTATTCTTAAATACAAAAGTGAAAGCAAAACCATTTGCATCATCTTTGTGTCACTGCAGCTGGATCATACTGAATGATGTAGGTTTGAGGGTCAACAAAGAAATACATGACAGAGGGCTAAGAAAGGAGAGACATTTCTGTCTTTTTGAATATTGTGAACTGTGGAGACCAAGAGATGAAAAAAGCAGGATGGATGGAGAGATTAAAATCTACAACTTGAAAAAGAATTGTGAACCATCATAATCTCCATTACAGAATAGAAAGAGAAAGTAGATGGTTTAAAATACTGATTGTAGACAGAATAGGTTATTACCTTAGATATTATGATTTAACTAAGGATTTTATAAATAGGAAATTGCATATGACAGATTTTTCACAAATTATCATGGGAATTCTGAGCTTTTATGAATTTTTCATATTATATTTTAATTCATGAGTCAGTTTGTAAAATTAGCTAAAAGTGGCATAATTAATGAACAATATGAACATATAAAAATGTTGTGGACATAAACTTGAAAGAAGTAATATAAGATAATTTGATTACATGCATTAATTTATAAATTTCATGAAGTTTTTCCAGGAAATCTATAGGTTGAATGATGGTAGACAGCTGGAATGCTGGTCTTAGAATCAAGAGCCCTGATTTTTAAAATTTCATTTAAGATAGTTAATAGTTATGTTGACTTAGCCTCTTGGAGTTTCAGATCTCTAATCTGTAAAACAAGAATAATAGTATGTACAATACTTACAAGATTTTTATAAGGAAAAGTGCGCACAAGAATTTTGTCAGGAAAGGTTTACTTTGCAAGCTTTTAAATCTACATAAATAAGAATTATTAGTTGAAGGATCTTATAAAATTAGTGAGGATATGATAGCATTCTTCAAATATTTGGAAGGTTGGCCTCAAAGGGGAGAACCAGGACCAAAGGGTGCAATCCATGGAAGCAAATTTAGGCTACCTTTGAGAAAGTTTTTCCTAATTATTAAAATGGCCCTCAAATAGAATGATCAGTTCCCACTGCTCACTAGAGAGTTTAAGCAATGACCAGATAGCTTTAACTACTTGTCAAGCATATTGTAGATAGGATTATAAAATCACACAGGTTCTTTGCAATTCTGGCTTTCTTTAATTAGAAGAAGACCTGGAAGCTAGAGCTCAGAGAGCACAAGGGAGATAGACACATAAGGCCATACTGAAGAGACAATCCAGAGTAGGGAAGAGGGGGAACTGGAAAGATGTAGTGGAGAGTCAAAGACTTTTTGGCTTTGATCATTTCCCAGTACAGTCAGAATCCAGGATTATGTAGAAATCAGAAATCAGATGGGACAGAATGTCAAAGCCAGACAGCTAGTCAGCAGGCAGAATTAGCATGAACTAGAGAAAAGAGAATCTTGAAACCAAATCAGAACCCATGTTAGGCAGGTAGGTCATCTTTTGTATTCTTCCAGCTCTAGCAAGAACCATTTTTTAAATGGTCTTTAAATAAATGGGTAGCTTAGGGTTTGTACCCAGAAAACCATTAGTTTGCAGCCTCTCACCAAACTGGGAAAAGGTGATAAAGAAAAGTACTAACATCTAAGTCACTAAATGTATAAAGAGACAATTACTGTGCACTGTGAAGCATTTTAAATCAGATCAAGCTCATAAATATGTTTCAAAAGGTAACTAATATCACCAATTCTTATTCTTTGGAAAGCCATTCTTTGGATAGAATACTTTGATTCTTCAAGGATTTGTATATCCATTACTAATGCAGATTGTGGGTCTTAGATCTTTTTATGAGTTGCTTTGATTTTGTCTTCTGGGGATGAGTTATTCTGTATTTAACTAGACTGGTGTTCAGAAAGCAGACATACAGTCCATGTCTGGGCCTATACTCAAAGTCTTTCCAATTTTTAGAATTTCTGTCCTCCTGCCATAACCTTTGGGAACTCAGTTGTTTCTTTAACACAAAAGACATCAGAATATGAATTACTGAAAAAATGGACAAGATAGTTCAAAGTTTATGGTTTTCTTGGACTTCGAAGGAGCCATAGAGATAATCTGATAGTGATAATATAACGATTTCAGGTTTTTAAAAGGCTTTTATAGGAAACAGCCTAGTAATGGTCATTATCAGTTAGTTTCATTTATTTAATTTATTAAAGACCTAGAAAAAAAAGCAATTTATAGTGAATTTATAACCAGCTGAGTTGCAAATAATTCACTGGAAAAAAGTAAAATAATTCATATGAACTAGGAATCACATTTATGTGAACAGTTTTACAATTTGAGAATACAAAAATTATATTCATTTCAGTTCCACATATGAAAATCAATTTTGATAAGGAAGGCAAATTATGTTAAATTAAGTTTTATGACCTATAAAGCTGATTAAATTAGGATTCCAAAGTGTTTTTTTCAGTACACACACACACACACACACACACACACACATATATATGTGTATGCATATGTACATATACATATATATATGTGTGTGTGTATATATATATATATATTCATGTATACATATACACATACACATATGTATATATCAAATCTTCCAAATCAATGTGATAATTTAACTGTGGGGATGGTAATGCTATCAAAACATATCAATTATATGAAAATTAAATCCTTAAACTATATCTTCCCTGTAACAGTATATTATTTCCTGTTTTCTTTATTACTATAATACTTTAAATCAATATTTTGTGAAATCTTTTGTCAAATTATTTGTATTGTAACTTTTGGGTTTTAAGTATAACATATGGTTTGATTTCTAACTAATATTTCAATTCAAATGTGATCTTATTAATGTGGGTACTAACCATCTCAACATATTATCTTTTAAAACTTTGATCTATGTCTTCTTGTAAAGTCTCCATGGTGGTTCTATCTTATATTCTCAGGGCTTTGCTCTTGTTCTCTTGACATTACATAGGTACCAATGCAGCTGATAGCCGTCCATCTATTATTTCTCTCTCCATATCAGCTTTTTTGATCATATGTCCTTTTGATGATAACTTTTGTTCTCTTTGCATATCCAGTTCCTCCTTGGTATTTTATTGCAACCTATTTCTTTCAACCACATGTCTATCCTTTGCCTTTGAGTATCATATAATTCCATTCCTTAGAGATCATGGTAGTTCACATTTTGCATCTATGTAACATTATTAACAGAACATTTGTGTTTAAAAAAAAGAGAATTTTTTTTTCAGGAAAAAACATTTGAGGTTACTGAAAACATTTGTATAGTTTTTCCAGGGCAAACCAGGCTGCTTCCTTTTCTTCTGTTTAGGGCACAACACAATTTCCATTTGCAATGTCATCTCTATACACATTGACATAAATATAGATATGAGTATAGATGTGTACATACAATTAAAAATAATAAAAATGATAGCCAACAATTATATAGTGCCTGCTATGTGCCAGGCACTGTGTTAAGCATTTTGCAAATATCTCATTTGATCCTCACAAAAACTTGGAGGGGGTACCCATTTTACAGATGAGGAAATAGAAAAACAATGATGAAGTGACTTTTAAGTATCTGAAGCCATATCTGAACTCAGCTCTTCCTGACTCCAAGCCCACAGCTCTGTCCTATCCACTGTGCTACCTGCCCATGCATGCATATGTGTACATATACACATGTACACATATATACACCAACACAGGCACATACATAATGGATTTGTTTTATGGGTTGTTCATCCCAGTTCATGTCTTAGTCTGGACAACAGGCATTTCTCATACATTTGAAGACACAAACTCTGAGTCATTTTGGATCTTATTTAGGAAACTGTACAGTGTTCTGGGGCTTGGTGCAATCTGTCCAGTGTCATCTGAAAACATCTGGTGGATCTCATCATTCATAAGAATTCTCTTCCATTTGAATTTTGCAAGCACTTCTGGCAAACATACATCTCTTTTATACCTCATTTGATAATGATAATCAGATAGTCAAGATTCCCTCAGTTGTTGATTCTATCTAGTAATCTTTTGTGATCTTAACTTATTCATGAGAAACACCTTATTGGAGAGAACACTTAAAGAAACATTTTGTCCCATGAATAAATGCTTTTTATGTAGTGGGTACATTTTATATAGGCAGTCAGTAAACAGTAAGGATAGTGAAATCTTGTATTCTCCACAACTTTTAGTCAATTTTATAACTAAAGTTGTAATTTGCTTCAGGATGTCATTTGCAAAATCTACCAATTCTCTTCTCATATTTTCTATCAAGGATGCCCTTGACACAGGTGTAAATTATTCTTAATGTTTTATTAACATTTGAATTTGGAATGGTAATTTTTATCTCACCTTTTTGGTATTAATTATGTTTGTGGTATTTTTCAATGGTTTTTTTCCCCCCAATAGTTTGATATCTTCCCTTCTCACAGATACCCTTTTAAAAATTTTTTCACTTTCCCCCAATTACACATAAAACAACTTTTTACATTTGTTTTTTTTTTAATTTTGTGTTCCAAATTCTGTCCTCTCCTTCCTTTTTTCTCCTCCCTGAGACAGTAAACAGTCTAATATAGATTATACATGTCTCAAAATATTTTGAGAATAATAGTGTGGCCTGGAGTACAGATGTTTTCTGTTTGATCTAGCTGATCACTTTTTTAGTTTTTTAAAGTGACATTGCTACTTTCTTACATAGCACATTAAGGATTATAATGTTAAAGTGCATATATGATGTTTCCACTGTCATTGATGGAGAAAAGAGTTTGTTATTAAAATCCAGACACACATTTTTTGCTTTCTATGTGTTTATCATCCTTCCAATTTCATCCTTAAATGCTTTCCGGATAATTTATTTCCATTGTAAATTTGTTTTTCCCTTCCCTTCTTGCTGTTTTTGGAACTAGTATTATATGTCATTCTTCTTCATTCTTCTCAAGATTTTTCAAATAAGTTCATAACCTAATTTGCATTATACTTAGTTGCTATATCTGTTTGGCTAGGAAATAAAATGTTTATTAGCTGTGATGGTTGCTGGGCTTTGTTGTTCTCCCCATATCGCACCTACATTATTTGTAGAAATATAAACTTTATAGAAAATATAAATGGTATTTTTTCCTTTATCTATTTCCCTTTTTTTGCATTGATAGCTTGTTTAAATAATTTATAGCTTGTTTAAATTGTTCTGATTTGGTGTTGGTTTCCCTCTTACATGTTAATTCAAGTATACAGAGAAAGCTTATTTAAAAATAATTTCCAAATGAGTAACTTATTAGTTCTTATCTGTTAAGATAGATTAAGTTTTGTTTTTTGTGATGTCATTTATATCGATGTTACTTTGCTTTGCCTACCAAATTATTTGATTTTAAATTTATTTTAAACTAAAAATATATTTCTTTTAAAACATTTTAGTGCTGTGCATTTAAAATTTCTAAGTCTTTAAAATTAGTGAAATATATTTGTATATAATTTGTTTTAAAGGAAGAAAAGTTTTATGGTACTACAATTTATTACTTGATGGTAATGGATTTTCATCTTAATAGCTTTCCCTTGAGACTATAATGAAGTTGTTCCATATTTTTCTGGGTTTCTCACAAGTTTTTTCACAAGTGTGTTTAAAATAGAAGATTTTTATGATCCTTTTTTGCTCCCAAATTTGGCAATTCTAAGCACTTCCCCCACTCTTATTCTCAGTACTGCCAAGCTTCTTCTTTTGCCATTTTGACTACTGTAGAACTTTAATTTACAATTTGAGTATCTCCTTTCCTTCTAGGTTTGTTGTATACAGTAATACTAATTTTTAGTATTGTTTTTAGTATTTACCCTTATGCAGTTTTGTTTTCTGCTTTTTTCTGTCTTCTGTATTATTGTCTACCTTATTTTATGTCTATATTAAGACCTAGAAACCACATTAAGAATTTGCTGAAGGAATTGGAAATGTTTTACCTAGGGAAAAGAAGATTTAAAAGTGACTTCAGAGTATATAGGTAGCATAGGAAAAAAAAGGATTAAAGTTACACTCATGTAAGGAAAACACTCCTAATATTTAGAGTTGTCCCCAATATTCCTTGGGAAGTAGTTGTTGCCCCTCATTAAAGGTCTTCTTGTGAAGACTGGGTTGCCATTTGTTTGATATTACAGAGAGGATTGTTTTATCAGTGCAGGTCAGACTAGATGGCCTCTGAGGGCCTAATTCTTGAGACTTGATGATCTTACAAAATATACTTACCATAATTCAGTTATTTAAATGTGTACACACACAGTCTCAGAGAGGAATTTTTTTTTTACTTTTTAGACATGGCATCCTAAAAAAAGCACTACATTCAAAGGACCTGGATTTGAAACCTGACTCTGTCACTTAGTGTCTGTCCTTGGGCAAGTCACCAAAAATGGCAATATCCAATTCTAAGCTTTTAAAACAGGAGACTTTTCTTCTTTGAGGGCATGAAACCTGTTCACTTGAATTTTTGTAGTTGAGTTGACCATAATTAAAGTACAGAGGACTGTTTAGGAGTTGAATTCTTTATATGTCAACAGAGAAAAAGCTTAAATTTTTTTTTTCATTTTACTGTCTTGTCACTGAAATTTCTATAGCTATTTTTTTTAAGGTACGAGGATCTAAACTCTCTCCAGCTCTATTGTATGAACATCCTGGTGATAGTCATGGATTTTGTTTTCCCAATGAATTATAAGGTGTTTATTCAGGGATTAGAAGCTTGTTTTTTTTCCAGTTTTGTTCTGTTGGTCACTGACACTCACCAACTTGTATTGGAGCACTTTGGAGCTGTATTCTACTTGTGTTCAATAGTGTGTCCTAAGAATTACGGGTCTCTTAAGTGTATAACACCTGGAAAGTGTCTTGTTCCCTGTAGTGTAAATTTACACCAAAGGGGACATAGTTATTTAGTCTCTTCACATATTATTTTAAAGCTAATATGACTCCATAGAAAATGTTAACTATATTAGAAAATATTAGAAAATTAAGAGAATACCACAAAGGAAAAGCTAAATAAGTGAAGAGACCAATACTTCTGATTATTAATTAAGAAGGTTATCTTCTGTTTGAACAAATCCTGGGAGTCAGGATACCTGGATTATAAATCCATTTCTTGTAATTGCTAAATGTGAGAAGTGCACAAAGTCATTTAATTGCTCTGAACCCCAAGTTTCTTCATGAGAAAAGGAAGAAGATAATTTCTAAGGTTAGTTCTAGCTCCTAAGTTCTCTGACTTGTTTAAGCTGTCTTCAACTAGGTGATCATTATTAACTAATAGATCTTGAAATTTTACTAAGTAGATCTCCAAGCTGATTCACACTTCTATTACCCCCACCCATTAAACCAATAACCTTTTATGAAGTTATCTACTGTGTGCCAGACATTTTGATAGGTGCTAAATATACAAAGACAAAAGTATAATACTACTTGTCCTCAAAGAATTTATATTTAGGGGGAACAAAATAGCATGTTTACAGAAAAGTAAATACAGACTATTTACAAAGTTCAAATCAAGTAATTTCAGAGTAGTACCTATGACAACAAAAAAGGATAGAGAAAGGCCTCATAAAGAATGTAGCACTTCAGTAAGGATTTCAAGAGGTGAAAGGAAGAAGAGAATATATTCTAGTGACTGGATACAGCCTATCAAAAACTAGAGATGGAAGATAAAATGCCATTTGCAGAGCATATTATAAGTAGGTCAGTTTGGCCAAAATGGAGGATAAATGAAAGAAAATGATGTGCTATAAGCCTGGAAAAGTCGGTAGATATCAGGTGTTGGAGGGCTAATTGCTTAACATAGGAATTTGTATTTTATCATAGAAGCAATAGGGAGCTACTGATAATAGATCTGTGTTTAGAATTATCAGTTTGGCAGCTTTGTTGAAGATCTACTGGAGAAAGGGGAATCTGTAGTCAGGAAGATTAGGTAAGGTGATTGTCATATGAGTAGAGAGAAAGGAATGGGTTTGAGAAATATTGTGGAGATAGGATGGACATGTGGCAATCTATTAGATATGAAGAGTAAGGGAAAAGAAGGAATTGAGGATGACTCAGGGGTTATGAATTAGTGTAACTAAAAGAGAAATTAAAAAAAAAATGGTTTGGCAGTGAAGAAGATGAGTTCTATTTTAGACTTATTGAGTTGAGATGCTGATTGGTTATTCAGTTGGAAATGTCCCATAAAAACTTGATAATGAAGGCTTGGACTTCATAAAAGAAGCTGAATGTATTGCTCTGGGAATTATTTGCAACAGAGATAGGTGAATCAGTGGGACCTGAGTAAATCATTGAGAAGTGAAGAGGAACCAGGACAGAAGCTTAGAATTCATTGAGAGTTGGAGTATAGTATGTAGAGCAGAACTTCTTAAATTTTTTCCACTCACAGATTATTTTTGCTCAAGAAAATTTTTATGTGACCTCAGTCATGTGGGTATATAAAATAGATATACAAATTTACTGATAATTAATAGCAGTTTCATGACTCCCACATTCAGTTAGAAAATCCCATATGTGTCACAACCCACAGTTTCAGAAGCTGTGGTAAAAATTATGAGTTAATTTAAAAAAAGAAAGAGACTTAGAAGGATTGACCAGATATGTGGAAGGAGAACCAGGAGAAAACATTGTCAGAAAAATCAGATGGGACAATGTACCCTATGTCAGATGCTGCAGAGAAATTCAAAAGGCCAAGAAAGGAAAAGTCATCACCATTAGCAACTATGAAAGCATTTACTACCTTGAAGAAAGTGGTTTCATTAAGTAATGAGGCCCAAGTTAGGTGAAAGATATGATTTCTTTAGAGGATAATAGGATCAAAAAGATAAATTTTAAAGATGTGGAGACCTAGGCATATTTGTAGAAAGGAGGGAAAAACCAATAGAGAAGGCAAAATTTAAAACTAGAGAAAGGATATTTGAGAGTACAAGTTGCCAAAAGAAATGGAAGAGGAGGGGGGTCTAGGATACAAAAATCTTTGACATGTAAAATGCTCAAGGCAAATGAACCCTTTCTTCTCAGTGAAGTATGAGTTTAAAAACTTCTGGGGAGAGGGGCAAAGGATATGAATTATTTGATTGAAACATTTAAATGAAGGAGAAGGCTTGAAACCTGGGGAACTGGAAGGATAGTGGTCCCCTCTACAGAAATAGAAAAATTTGGAAGAGAAGTAGATTTGAGGGGAAAGATAATGTAATTATATTACTCTGCCTGTTTATACTCTGTTGTTCTCTCCTTCCCACTGAAAAATAAAAAGTATGTGGGGGAGGTAAGGGGAACTGATTCATTGTTCACTTTTCTGTAGTACAGTAATGATTAGGGGAGGTGTAATGATTCTTGGGATTGGGGATTGTAGTGGAAATTTGGATGAATGATTCGGTCAGATTAGGTTATATCCCTTTTAATAAAGACTTAAATCAGTAGTGAAATTTTAAAACAATAATTTAAAAATAAGCTACCTGTAAAGACCCCTTAGTTTATCTATATCCTCTTATAAACTACACTTTTAAAATGCTAAGTCATAGAATCTTGGAGTTGAAAAAGACCTTAGAGGTCATCTATAAGAAGTATTGTTTAAGTCATATAGCAAGTTTGTGAAGAATTATCAAATTTCTCTGTATTAGATTTCTAAGCTAGGAAAAAAAAAGTTTGTCCTTTGTAGCCTTTAGGAGTGTGTGTGTGTGTGTGTGTGTGTGTGTGTGTATGTGTGTGTGTGTGTATAGACATGAAATAAAATATTTGTGAAAATACTATTAAAACCAAATGAAACAAAAGACATCATTTTTCTTAGCAATTATTTGTTAATAATTTTCCAATAAGAACCAAAACCACTTTTCAATAACATTAGACATAGAGAAGGGAAATACTTATCAATTGATTGATTTTCTTTTTACCATACTATGATTTTTCTTTTACTATACAAGAATAGATATCTCCCTTTTAACTTGTTTCCTGTCTGGTATCCTGACCCCTGAACTTACATTTCATTTGAGGTACTTCTGATCATAAAAAATCAGAGTTTGGGGAAAGATTGATGAAAGTCTAGAAATCTATAATGTGCCTAGCCTTCTCTTCAGTCTTTAATAGTATTTTAGAACACACAAAGGGCACACAAATGAACCTCCTCTTTTCCTATTTCAAAGAACAAGATCTAACTCAGATTCCTTGAATTTCACAAAACTATGTGAAGTTTGAGATATTCATCTTACCAAATGTGGAAGAGTCAAAGATAATCCAAAGGTTTTTAAATATGTATGAGGAACTAGAGAATTCTGACTTTGGCAGTCTATTAATAACCTTTCAGTTTTTTTGTTGACAATATTTGTAAGGGGTTAAACTGTTAAACTCAGAAATAGTAGCAAGTTAAAATTTTTATTTTACCAAAGATTCCAAAAGAAAAAAATCTGAAAGGATAATAAATTACATGGGGTGAAATTCTAACTCAGAACAGGGAAATAATCTGATCTACTGGTAACAGCTATTGACTTATATTTCCTGTGTTGTTACCATTGAAATAAAATATCTTAGTTAAAATACAATTTTAGATAAATTGCTAATCCTTTTATATACAAAGGAAACAGTATAATAAGTTCTTTTTAATTAATTTGTTATTTGGTCAGACAGAAAGTAGAGTGAGCATTGGGTAAATAATGAGTTCTCATTTTTAGTTGTTACACTGACTTGCCTAATGAGACTTAGGATTTTGAAAAAAAAAATTGATAGTTGGCCCTGTCTTAGGTAATGTGAGAAGATTAAGCAAATCATTTTTATAAAGTGCTTTGCTTGAACTTTGGAATGAGGTACTTGTTGGTTTGTTTCAATCTAGTTTTGTAGATACCTACACTAGGTCCAGGTGGCAACAAATGGATTTATGTTTCATGTACATATTCAAGGAAAGAAGTAATTGAGACCTTTGACATGATTAATTCTCACATTTGGTTGTGGCATATTTTCATTACATTTTCCAGTGAAATACACACACATACACACACACACACACACACATTTGAAACCACCCACTTTTTAACTAGATGTTCATGCCATGATAATATAAAAATCTAAAAAATCTATATTTGTTTGGACCAAAGAATCCACTGTTTCTCTCGACCTTAAACAATTAGGAAAATAAATACCTCTAAATTCTCGTAAATTGAATTTTATATATGTCATTCATCAACTTATCCAAACTTTTTTGATACCTTCTACATACCAAAAATGGATAACCTTTGGGGGTAATAAGCTACAAATATATAGAACCTGCAATTACCATATGCTTACTAGAACATCACATTTTTCTTTAGGTACCAGCGGACTATTCTGGTTTTATTTAGTATATTATCTCTAAGTCTGGAAGGTTGATAGGGAAGTTCTGTGAGGTTAATATTTCCACAATTAATTCTGTGGAGTTATGATCAAGTTCTTGTGAAGTTAAAGAATTTCATGCATCTAGAATTGTTATTTATACCAATAATTTATTTCAATTATTTAATATGGTTTATTTCAAATTTTCAGTTCTCTTATTTCAATATTTCATTCTCAATGGATTTATGTTAATTTATATTTCATTATTTCTTGCTTCTGATGGGTTCAACAATTATATATAATAATAAAATAACTTAACTTTAATATTGGTGAAGTTTGAAGATGTAATTTTGTTTTTTGCATCTACTTTCTAATTGACATTTTACAAAAAGCTGCATCTTCTTGGAAAAAATATTAAATAGAGGTATGTTGACATCAAAAAGATTTATATGTAGTCATACAGTGGATCATTCTGATCATTGAGGTATTATAGCAATGCTATTACTGACAATAATTATACTAAAGTACTAAATACTTTATTTTTAGTATAAGAAAACTTTCCATCATATAAACCATTTAACATAAACATATACACAGAAAAGGTAAATAGGGTCAAGTATTTACTTGTACTATAATATTTAGTAAACCCTTCAGCTTGCCATTTGACTTGTATATTTAATTTTATCATTTTGAACTCCAAAGCAATCAATTGGATAGTTTTTATTTGTAAAATTGCAACTTTTTCTCATTGATCAGTTGACTCAAATCCCATTTTGAATGACCAGGAAAAATATTTTTCTAATAATACTCATGAAGAATTTATTAGCAAATAAATTCAATAATAAAAATATAACTCTTTTTAATATTTTGGCAATGAGCATGTTTACATTTAGGTTTATTTCAAACACTCAGCATAACAGTAAATTGCTCCTTTTCCAGAAATTCCTCACTTTAGATACAAGTTTAAGGTCTCTTAAGAATTTTCTTCATATTTCTCCTTAAGGTAAAGGTTGAATTTACTCTCTTAGGAAATAGGTTAATTTAGTCCTTTTTTCTTTGTCCTCAACAGTCATCACAGGAAAGTCTTTCCATGATATAATATACTTACCAGCTCCATACAAACTCTTTATAAAAAGTATTTTATTATAGCTTTTTATTTACAAGACATATGCATAGGTAATTTTTCCATCATTGATCCTTTCAAAACCTTCTGTTCCAATGTTTCCCCTCCTTTCCCCCACCTCCTCTCCTAAATGGCAGGTAGACTAATACATATTAAATATACTAAAGTATATCTTAAATAAAATATATGCATACATATTTATACAGTTATCTTGCTGCACAAGAAAAAATGAATTTAGAAATAAAGTAAAAATAACCTGAGAAGGAAAATAAAAATGCAAGCCAACAGTAACAGAAGGAGTGGAAATGCTATGTTGTGGTCCATACTCATTTCCCATAATTCTTTCTCTGGGTGTAGTTGGTTCTCTTCATTGCTCTATTGGAACTGATTTGGGTCATCTCATTGTTGAAGAGGGCCAATCCATCATATATGATCCTCATGTAATATTGTTGTTGAAGTATGTAATGATCTCCTGGTTCTGCTTATTTAACTCAGCATCAGTTCATGTAAGTCTCTTCAGGCCTTTCTGAAATTATCCTGCTGGTCATTTCTTACAGAACCATAATATTCTGTAACATTCATATACCATAATTTATTCAGCCATTCTCTAATTGATGGGCATCCATTCAATTTCCAGTTTTTAGTCACTACAAAGAGGGCTGCCACAAACATTTTTGCACACATGGGTCCCTTTCCCTTCTTTAAGATCTCTTTGGGATATAAGCCCAATAGTGACACTGCTGGATCAAAGAGTATGCACAGTTTGATAACTTTTTGAACATAGTTCCAAATCGCTCTACAGAATGGCTGGATGTATTCACAATTCCACTAACAATGTATCAGTGTCCCTGTTTTCCCACATCCCCTCCAACAGTCATCATTACCTTTTACTGTCATCCTAACCAATCTGAGAGATGTGTAGTGGTATCTCAGAGTTGTCTTAATTTGCATTTCTCTGATCAGTAGTGATTTGGAGCATCTTTTCATATGACTAAAAATAGTTTCAATTTCTTCATCTGAAAATTGTCTGTTCATATCCTTTGACCATTTATCAATTGCAGGATGGCTTGATTTCTTATAAATTAGAGTCAATTATCTATATATTTTGGAAATGAGGCATTTATCAGAACCTTTGTCTGAACAAACTCTTAAAAAGGTTTTTCTTTATAACATATGAATTAAGACAATTCTGACAAGGAAAAGTTTGTCATCATCTTCTTCTTTATCCTTTCCACACATTCCTCATAAATCCTGAGAAAACAAAGTACATCTACATAGTCCATGACTCCATTGGAAAAAAAATTCATAGTAAGACATTTCAACTGACTAATAGCAAAAATTGATTTTTCTATAACATTCCTCTGAATTCTTAAAGAAATAATAAAGTGTACCAGTATCTATAGTCTGTGGACAGCCAAACGAAACAGATGTTATATATGTATATTTAGCATAATATATGTAATATGTACTGTAGATAATATATTGCATGTATTATGTGGTATACTATGTATAATATTTTGTATAAATTATTAAATATTATTTTATCTCATTATTATATACTATCTATGTGATATATGGAATATTATACTCAGTAATATATAATGTTTATATATATACTTTCATGTTCATATATGTATATCTATTTATTGTAGGGGGATCCCTGGTGGTTGCTTTATTTGCTTTTTAAAAAAAAGTGATTTTCAGAGAAATGGTTGGTGTGGCAAAGGCAAGGGATGCCACCAAACCAGCTGTGGAATATGGCTCTAGCCATTTGTTATTTTTAATAGAGACAGTGGCAGAACCATGGGAAATATTTAACTAAAAGGTGCAGGTGATATATGTAACCACATATTTATTATGTACAGAGCACTATGCGAGGAACTAGAGAGATATATGCAAAGTTTAAGTAAGACATATTCTATTATAGTGTCTATTATAGCTAATATAGTAAAACAAAATGCTCTTTTGTCAGGAAATTTTTTAGAAGTTGTCAAGTGCAAAAGTAGAAAAAGAGAGAATGGAGATGGCCAAAGACTGGCCTTTAGAAAAAAATCACATTAAGGGGTCAGGGAGCAATGGGAACAATATAGATCTAGAGAAGAAGTGGTTTCCTACCCTACTTAAGATATTTTGTAATTTTTCACGTAATACTAAAAATCTTTACACACCTAAAAATAATAAACCCTACTGAACTTGGAAATTATGAGTTCCCCCAACTAATAATATATGATAATCTTGTACTCAGAAGTTTCTGCTTGAACAAAGTCATAAAAATAATTTTCAGAAATTGCCCTGAAAGACTGTTTTTATTAATCATAATTGCCAGTGACCTTAAAGTAGCAATGGGAAAAGGACACACATGTTAATGTCTTTCTTATCTTGGTGGTATTGACTAGATTATTAACCCATTAAAACCTTCACTCTTCAAGAATTTTTGAAATTTTCCATCTTCCTTGATATCAGCCTCTAGAACACTTCAGAACAGTAATATATTTGGAGAAATTACATTGCATTGGGATTGAGATCTTGCTCTCATCTATCATTAGCTAACTTTTCTGGGAAAGTCATGTCATCTCCCTGACCTTTCTCCTCATCTATAAATTGAGAAGATTCTTTCTAGTTATTTCTAGTACTATCTCTTTTGTCCTATGAAGTGGAATTATTTTTTTCATCCAAGATTATAAAATCTTGAAGTTTTAGAACTGGGAGTGATTTTAGGGATCATAGTCCAATCTTGTTTTACAGATGAGGAAACTGAGGTAAGAGAGATGAAGTGACTAGCTTGAGTTCATATAGGCAGTATGGAGCAGAGTTAGGATTCAAATTCATATGCTGATTTAAGATCTGGTTTTTTTTTCCACATTCCATACTGTTTCACCAACTTCTTAGGGCTTTATAATAACATTTTTATTACTGAAGCCTCAAAATTGATTATTTTTTAATAATCCTGAGTTAGACTTTTTTTTTTCATAATCACCTCAAGAATATTGCACTTTGAAAAAAAGACCATTATATGTATGGGATTGCCTGTCATCTAGGGGAGGGAGTAAAAGGAGGGAGGGGAAAATTTGGAAAAGTGAATAAAAAAAGAGATAATCTTGTAAAAAAAATTACCCATGCATATGTGTCAAAAAGTATAATTATAAAATTAATTTTAAAAAAAGAAATTTAAATTTAAAAAAAGATCATTATGTTTCAAGGACTTCTGAATCATTCCTCTTATCCTTTCTGTGATTTTGGGGAATGCTAATTTTTTCTTTTTGGTTAAACATCAAACGAATTATTTTATATTTTTATGAAGTGTCTTTCAAAGATGTTGACATGTTAGTTGATGATCTAGTCACTAGATTGAAGATTTGCTTTATATTGCTACATGACCAAAAATATGTAAGAGTTAGATTGGTTGAATTGTGTATATTGGAAAAAATTCTGACTAGAAGTTTATATGGTCTATACAAAACTAATCTTGCCTTCAGTGCTTTCACTACATAACTAAAAATTATTAATCCATATTAATAAGTTGGTACTGTATTGAGTCTGCTTATGATCAAGGTCAGTGGTGCTCACACTTTTTAAACAGGGGCCCAGTTCACTGTCCCTCAGACTGTGGGAGGGCCAGACTATAGTAAAAACAAAACCTCACACTCTGTCTCCGCCCCTCAGCTCATTTGTCATAACTGGCTGGCCACATAAAAGTCCTCAGCTGGCTGCATCTGGCCCGCAGGCTGTAGTTTGAGAACCCCTGATCAAGGTTGTCTAACACATAACCCTTTTTTTAAAAAGGATAGATTAATCTAATATGCTGGAGATCCATATTGGGCAGTTGAATTAAACATTAATAAAAAACCATGGGAAACTTCTTGAGTTTGGGCCAGCACAGACTTGAGAACTCCAGAGTTCTGAATAAATTAGACCAAATCCTAGGGATTCCTTAATTTCTTGAGTTTTTTAATCTCAGAAATACCTTTGATTCTATTGGAATTAGGTTCCAGATCTTTCCTTTAAGAAAACTATGGACAGAGTGAATTTCTGTCCACATTTATATATCTGTCCTCTGAAGATCAGCTTTACTAAGATTATATTTTATATGCAGAAGTAGAAGAGGATGTAATAGGGAATATTGCTCTCATAATAGAGGAATCTAGTGATCTCCTTAATGCAATTTATGACTAGGTTGTGGAATGTATGGAAGGGAATAGAAAACAATGAAATTAGAAAGGAGAAAAGGTCTGAGGTTCTGGAGAACTTTAAATGGCAAACAAAATATTTTATATTTGATCTAGAAGGTAAAACAAAGGTAGTGGAATTTATTGATTTTGGGGGAAATGTTATCAGGTCAGAAATATATTTTAGGAATATCATTATGGCAGTGTGGAGTAGGGAAAAATTTGAGATAGGAGCAATTAGAAAGAAGGATATTGACAAAAATCTAGACAAGAGGTAAGAGAGTTTGAAACAAAATTGTGATTGTGTGAGTGGTGAAAAGAAAGTAGAAGTCAAAAATGTTGCAGAGAAAAAAAAATCCAAGTTTTGGAAATTGGTTGAATATGTGGAGTGAATAAGATAGAGGAGTTTAGAATGTTACCTGTGTTACCTCAATCATCTACATAATGATGATAATAGAACTTATGGGAACTTATAGGATCATCAAGTGAGAATAAACACATGGATAAGAAAGAGGACCCAGGGCAGAGGCATGGGGAGCATCTATATTTAGTGAGGGTGACATGGCTAAAGATCTAGTAAAAGATACTGAGGAGTGATCAGACAGCTAAGAAGAGAGCCAAAAGATAGCAGTCATTAAAAATACAGAGAAGGAAGTGTGTCCAAGAGAAGGTAATCAGCAATGTCAAATGCTGTTCAGAGGTCAAAAAGAATGGTAATACAGATGGTAGTTTTGAAGTATTTCATTTCAATTGAATGACGAAGTCAGAAGTCAGATTGAAGAGAGCTTAGAATTGAGTGAGAGAAGAGAAAATGTAGGCATTAATTGTACCCTGTTTTTTCAAGAAGTTTAGTTGAAAGGAGGAGGAGAAATATGGGACATAGTTGTTGGTCATGGTAAGATGTAATGTGGGATTATTAAGGATCAGAGAGATATGGAAATCTTTATAGGCAAAAGGAAGGAACTGATAGGTAAGGAGTGATTCATTTCCCACCAGCTCAAACTCCTTGGACTAGATTCTACATGCCCCTATGAAAACTTAACAGGAAACTCATCATCATGTGAGATTGCATCAGCTTTGGTATTCACTCTTCACTAGTACCTTCAGTATCTTCTGCCCCTCTAATTGGATGGCTGGAGGGTAAAACAAAGAACTCTTTCCAAAGTCATTTAAAGAGAGCTTCTAGATAAAACATCTTTTCATTTCTTACCATCTTGCCTTCTGGGAACTGGACTCCTCAATGTTCTTAGGAAAACACACTATCAGGAATGTTTTCATCCTGTAAAGCTGAATCATCTTTGTATGTACATCTTGGAACGCACTCCACTACTTTTCTATATTTCTTTCCTAACCCTTCCCATCTTGGTTTTCAAAATTTTTATGTATTGTCTTCTCTCATTAGATTATAAATTCCTGATGGCAGGGACTGTCTTTCTTTTTCATATTTTCATCACAATTTCTTAGCATAATGCCTGGCATTCATTAAGCACTTAATAAAAGTTTATTGACTAAGATCATGGATTAGAGAATAGGAATTATGTAGGGGTAGTCTTCTGGAGAAGACAGAAAGGATGGTATCTAAGATACTTATGGAAGGGTTGCCTTTTGCAAACAGAAGGGCCATATCATCATTCTTTTGAATGAAGGATGAAATGGGAGCATGATTTGTTATAAGGATGTGAGATGAATGGGAAAAAAGAAGAGAAGACCTCAGTGAACGATCTCCTTTTTTGGGGGAGGTGGGGGGAAAAGCAGGTGAGATCCATATCATAGAGGATGACATGAGAAGCTTGAGAAAAGGAGAAAAGGTTTGGAAAAGCTACTGTTTTGAGGGGTATAGAGAATCAATAATCAGTTGAAGAGGAATAAGTAGGATTGTCTTGTTCTATTGAGAAACCAGTTAAGATTAGATAGCATGAATTAAAATAAAAGTCAAGACTATGATGATTCCATTGTGCAGCTGAGTGAAGCATCCCATTCACTTCCCTCCTACACCATCACCAGTAATCTGGAGTTCTGAGTGAAAAATGCTTGCAGTTTTGGAAAGGGTGACTAGATATTCAGTGTTATCATAATGAAAGCAGATGTCAATGAGTGTCAGAAGTTGCAAGAAGTGAGAAAGAGGTTTAAGGAGAAAAGATGTTTATTAATTATAGAGCAGTATTTCCATAGAATACAATGAAAGAATTGTGAAGATCTGGTGTGGGGCACTGGGGAGAAGCAATGTTGAGCTAAGTTGGAATAGGAGGGGATATCTGAGGTGGGAAAAGGAGCTTATTCTTTAGTAGTAGTTTTGGGTAAACTCCAGACAGAGTTAACAGTGAAATTTTATGGCAAAGACAATTTTAGTAACGTCTTGGTTGTATGGTAGGTATAATTAAGTACTCAGAGAGGCATAGAATTTCAGTGAACATAGAAAGCAATGTAATAATATTTACTAGCACTCTGTAAATCCTAAAGTGCTTTCTTCTAGTTACCTTTTGAAGAAGGCAGTGAAATTTATCCAGTAACTAGCATAGTGTCTGGCTCATAGTAGGAACTTCATGATTTATAGACAAGGAAACTGAAGTTCATAGGTTAAAAGGGGTTAAAAGACTAGACTATTGTCACACACTTAAAGACAAAGCCAATATTCAAACTAAGTCACAGTTCGGGACTCTCTACCATACCAATGTGCCTCTTACTTCAGTGGAAATATGAGCTAGCTAATGAATATATTTCCTCTGATGATACAAACCTGTCATTGCCTTTCTATCCTATCTGATTCTTATACATGTCCTGTTGTAAGTTCACCATTTGATATATCTGAGACCTCTCTCAAGTTCTTTTTAACAGTATTTGGATATCATTGAATATTTGGATATCATTGAATCATGTGCACTTTCTCCTGGTCACACTTTTACTGTGTAGCTACCTACCTGCATTTTCCAAACATGCTTTTCTTTGATGACATCCTTTGTAATGCTTCTCCTATGAAATCCTTTATTTGTAATGTGTTGTGGCCTATCACTTTCTACCATGCACCTTTAAGATTGACTTTTGGACAAGCTTCAACTTTTCCAAAGTTGAATTAAATCACTATACTGTCATCAAATAGTTTTTTAGCTTTAAAGTTAAAATGTGTTTATAGTTGGTAAGATAATTTTGCATTAATATCTAACAATAGTAATTGGTGCTGGAATTAACATAATGTCTGTTTGGATATCTGTGTAACTTGAATGTGTATATAGTTTTAATTTTCAAGCAGACCAATTAGGGAAAAAGTCAATTTGGACAATATCCATATACCATCAGATTTCACAGTTTTAGTCCTAGAACATAAGCCAGGGTTATATTCATGAAAGAAATTTGTCATTGTTTAGATACATGTCAGAGCAATATGAATCCTGTTTTAGATTTGAAACAAAGAAGAAAAATCAACTTACATGTTCATTAAAAAGCCACAAACTTTTTTGGCTTATTTTTTTGGCTTATTGATTCTATTTAAGAGAAATGTCATAAACATTTTAACATGGCTTACCAGTTTGGGGAAATTAAAATACAATAAAATATAATTAACACTGAAACTATATTGAACATGGTTTTATCTTTGGCAAATTAGATAACTAGCTCAGTTCTTAGTTATGATAATAAACATGTTATGATTGGACAAGAATCACACTTTAGAGTAATAAAATGTCAAATGACAAGATTTGGGTTTTTTTTTAGGCATTGTGGGATGAGTTTATAGGACAAAAGAAATTAGATCAAATAAGAAATTAGATCAAATAATGTAGAAAAACACCTAAAACAATTAAGCTCCTTATTTCACAAAAATCGATCAAGAAGGATCCATAGAGGTTCCCCTTATTCTATAAATGAGGAAACTGAGACTAAGAAATGGTAAATTACTTGTCTGAGTTCACACAGGTAGCAAGTGGCAGAGGTGGGATTTGAATCCAGATATTACCACTGCATATCTAGCACTGAATCATATGTATTCCCAGAGTGATATAGCTATATTAATTACTATTTCTGTAGTACACTACAATATATAATGAGGATGATATAAAGAAATTTTTAAAAAATTATTTTCAATAGTATTTTATTTTTCCAAATACAAGTAAAGATAATTTTCAACATTCATTTGTTAGACTTTGTGTTCCAAATTTTTCTCCCTTCCTTCCTTAGCTTCCCCCTCTCCAAGACAGCAAACAATCTTAAATAAAAATGTGCAATTCTTTTAAACACATTTCCATATTTGTCATTTTATGCAAGAAAAATTAGAACCAAAGGGGAAAGAAAAACCATGAGAAAGAAAAAAAAATCATGCAACAAACAAACAAAGAAAAAAAGGTGAAATTACTATGCTTTGATCCACACAGTCAACACAGTTCTCTTTCTAAATGTAGAAGCAATTTTCCATCCCATGTCTATTGGAATTGCCTTGAATCACTTCATTGTTGAAAAGAGCCAGGTCCCATCACAGTTTATCAAGGGGTTAAAAGACTAGACTATTGTCACACACTTAAAGACAAAGCCAATATTCAAACTAAGTCACAGTTCGGGACTCTCTACCTTACCAATGTGCCTCTTACTTCAGTGGAAATATGAGCTAGCTAATGAATATATTTCCTCTGATGATACAAACGCCTCTCTATCCTATCTGATTCTTATACATGTCCTGTTGTAAGTTCACCATAATCTTATTGTTGCTGTGCACTTCACTCAGGATCAATTCATATAACTCTTACCAGGTTTTTCCAAAATCAGCTTGCTCATTATTTTCTATAAAATCATAATATTTAATTACATTCATACACTATAATTTATTTAGCCATTCCCCAAGTGATGGACATTCACTCAATTTTCAGTTTCTTGCCACTACAAAAAGGATCCTTACTAACATTTTTGTACATATGGGTCTTTTTTTTTTTACTCTTTTATGACCTCTTTGGGGGTACAGACCCAGTAATGACACTGCTGGGCCAAAGTATATGCACAGTTTTATAGCCTTTTGGACATGATTCCAAATTGTTGTCCAGAATGGTTAGATTATTTCACAACTCCACCAACAATGTTTTAGTGCTCCAGTTTTCCCACATTCCCTCCAACATTTATCATTATCTTTTCCTGTCATCTAGCCAATCTGAGAGATGTGAAGTTGTACCTCAGAGTTGTCTTAATTTGAATTTCTTTAATCAAAGGTGATTTAGAACATATTATGCCTAGAAATAACTTTAATTTCTTCATCTGAAAATAGTTCATATCCTTTGACCATTTTTAAATTGGGGAATAATTTGTATTCTCTTTTTATTTTAGAAGGAAGGCTGTTATAAAAAATACTGGCCTTTTCCCTTTTTTCTGCTTCTCTTCTAATCTTGACTACATTGATTTTGTTTGTGCAAAAATGCTTTAATTTAATGTAATTAAAATTATCCATTTTGCATTTCATGATGTTTTGTAGCTATTTTTTGGCCATAAAATTTTACTTTCTCCAAAGATTAGTCAGGTAAATGATCCCTTGATCTCCTAATTTACTTATATAGATCACTCTTCATGTTTAAATCATGAACTCATTTCAACCTTTTCTTGGTATAAGGTGATAGATGTTGGTTACTACCAATTTTTTGCCAAACTATTTTCCAGTTTTCTCAGAAATTTTTGTCATATAATGAGTTCTTATGTCAGAAGTTAGAATCATTGGGTTTATCAAAGACTAAATTACTATAGTTCTTGACTGTTGTGTCTTACGTACTGAACCTATTCCACCAATCCACTATTCTAATTCTTAGCTAGTATCAAATGGTTTTTATGACTGTCAACTTTATAATAGAGTTTTTGGTCTGGTCTGGCTAGATCACCTTCCTTTGTATTTTTTCCATTAATTTCTTTGATATTCTTGACCTTTGATATAAAGAAATTTAAGATATTTCTCTTTTCATAGAGATTACTGTCTAGTTGAGAGAAGCCAATTTTAATTGGAAAAAGCATTCAGATAACTGGAATAGATCTAAATAAAAGTTGTAGATTATAAGTGATGCAAGAATTAGAGACATAAAAGTTACTTGCTTCAGACTGCAATGGTCAGGAAAATTTTCAAGATTGAACTAGGATTTTATCTGAGCCTCAAATATGAATAGGTTTGACACTCAAGGTAAAGGAATTAGCACAAAGGCGTGGGAGCCAAAGTGGATATAGACTTTCTCAGGAACATGTTTTATGCCCTATAAATGAGAAGCCCTGAAAGATATTTTTAAAATCTAACTTTATTTGTCTTTTATCTTCTTCAGCACCTATCATAGAATATTGTATTATACAAATGTAAATATGTATTGAACAAAACCATAAATAAATGGACCAGTTTCCATGAAGTGAAGATTGTTTTAGAATTGTTTTAGAGAATGGTTAGTTAGCCAGCCAGTGAACTTTTATTAAGATTTTACTATGTGCCAAGCACTGTGCTAAGCTCTACAGTGAGAAATAAAGTTTAAAAAGATAGATAAGGGACATTTGATAGAAGACCTTGAATACAAGAATAAGGAATTTGGACTTTATCTGGTTAGCAGGCAGGATTTCTTTTTCTTCTTCTGAGAAAGCGATATATTGAAATACTTGTTTTTAATTATAGTAGATAGAGAGCAGGCCTCAGAATCAGATAGATCTCCCTCCCATTATATACAGTGGTTTTTTTTTTAATTAAAAGAACAAAAACATCAAAATAATTCTAACAAAAACAGTTAAGCAAAACCAGCCAAACCAGTGACTAGTGTGGCAATATATGCAACTTTTCCCATCTGTGGTCTTTTCTCTATCAAAAAGAGAAATTTAGGGCCAAGATTGGTTATTCTTTTTTTTCCTTGAGGCAGGGTTACACAGCTAGGAATGTTCTGTTTTTTGAGGCAGGATTTGAACTCAGCTCCTCCTGACTTCAGGACTGATGTTCTACCCACTGTACCACCTAACTGCCCCTTAGATTGGTTATTAAAAGTACTCAAAATTTGATCTTCCTTTTAGTGTTCTTTTCATTTTATGTTGTTCTCCTTTTTCTTTCCTATGTCAGATTTTCCCACATTTTTCTCTGAATTCTTTATATTCGATATCATATATAAATATGTACTATACTATAATTTGTTTAGTTACCTCACATTTGATAGACACTTTGCTTTCAGTTTTTTGTGACCACAAAAGTAGGACTTTCTATCTTTGTGACTTCTTTGAATATATACCCAATAGTAAAATCTCAAGATCAAATTTTAGGGACATGAAACAGTATTTTCTAACATTGTATTAATTATAAAAAAAAATTCTACAATAGCAGAAGTGTCATTGTCCTATGAAGCCTGTTTTAATGGAATTTAAGCTAACTAGCAATAGACAGCATAATAAAAATCACTGATAAATCTTAGAACCTCAACAGTATGCAGTTCTAGATCTTAAACACCAAGTGCCATGTTGCCATATCTCTTCCAATTAGAGTGACACAATTTCTACCACTTAGCATAATTATTTCTTCTTTCTTCAGCTATTTTGTTTTCTTATAACCTTTATTAACTCCATTTCAATCAGGTTCAGACTACCTAAGTGTATTTTGCATCTTTTTCCTAGTATTATTTGTAGGTAACAGAATTAATTATGTCATTTTAAGCTTAGTGATTTTATTCATTCAGTATTTATTGAGTAGATATTACTAAATATCTGTGAAGACCTATAACATAAATGTAAAACATTACAATTTAATTGTTTTCCTTTCTCAATGTTTTTATATTGGTTGTTCCACACACCATCACCACCACCCTGTCTCCATACTAATTCCCACTCCCTCTTCACTGCTGCCTCTTGGAATTCCTAGCTTCTTCCCAGTCTCAGGTTAAATATAGGAAGGCCTTGTTCAGGAAGATTATTTTGGTTCTACCTCCCACAAGTTAGTTCTTAGTGTGGTCTCTCCTGAAATTATTAGTAGATTGAATTCGTTCATCTGGATTTCCTTACACTGTAGCTCATGTGTCTTTTCTTCTGTGTACATTGTATCCATCTTAGAAAAAGAAAAACTTCTTGAGGGCAGGAATACTTCATGTTTTAATCTTTGTATCCCTAGCAGCCCAATATAGTATTTTGAACATAATAGCCACATAATAAATGTTTGTTCAACTGCAGCTGTGTGATCCTGTGCAAATAGAGTAATCTCTAAATGCCCTAAGTGACATTCTAAGATAAGAGATACTGAGAACCTTGGGGCACCTTTCTACTGTCATGAATTCATAGATCCTTTGTCAGACCTTGTCGCTTTCCCTGCATCTGCAGGAGTGCCTACTAAGCATATGATGTTAGTCAGATACTACAGTATTACAAGGACATAATCTCTTCTCTTTAAAAGGTATATAGTTGGTGAAAACATGATAGAAGATATGAAAAGTTTAATATCATGCAAGTTACCTATCATTAAGAGAAAAATAAGTAGTAGAAATACATGAATGCCCTAGGCATTTCAAGAAGGAAAAGATGACCATCATTTAGCCTAATAGGGTCAGGGAACAGACAGGTCAGGGAGGAGTTGCAGTGTGACTTGAACTTTAAATGGATTGGTAGGATTGGGGTAGGCAGGAAGGAGAAAAAGGATATTTTAGATGAAAGAAATTTCAGAAACAGAGGGACTACCAATATGTTTGAACAGTATCAGCCTACCTATAGTTAGGGAATATCTTTGAAGTAGTGATGAATAAGTTATAAATGTAATTTGAAATTATATTTAGAAAGGGATTTTGAATTCCAGTTTGGACATAATTTGTTCTTGTTATTTAGTTATTTCAGTTGTGTCCAACTCTTCATAATCCCATTTGGGATTTTCTTGGTAAAGATATTGGAGTGGTTTGCCATTTCCTTGTCCAGATCGTTTTATAGATGAAGTAACTGAGGCAAACAAGGTAAAGTGACTTGTCCAGGATAACATAACAACCAAGTGCCTGAGGCCAGATTTGAACTCAGATCTTCCTGACTCCAAGTCTTTTGTCTACTATAATGGACTATTATATGCCTCTCTATACTATACTATATATATATATATATATATATATATATATATATATATATATATATATATATATATATATATATATATATATATATATATATATATATATATATATATATATATATATATATATATATATATATATATATTTCACTTCATTGCCATAATTTATTTAATAAGTAATTATTGAAAATATACTATGTAAATAATACTTTGCTAGATTAGAGAGTCACAAATTAAATGTAAAATGTGGTCCCTGCTCTGCATGAGCTTACAATTTAATAAAATACAATATATACATTAGAATTAAATCACAATAAGGCAATATGCAATTAAATGCCCAAATTAGTGTAGTCAGGAAGTACTTTAAGAGTTCAGATAAGACATAGATCAATATTGGCTGAAGTGCTCAGGTTATGTAATACAAGCATAAGGAGAATAATAAAAGCCTGAACTGGCGTGTTGGCAGTGGGAATGGAAAGTTATTTTAGGAAACAATCAATCAATAAATATTTATTAAGCTTCCAACTATGGACCAGACACAGGATAGAAAGATAAAAATGAAAATGTACCTATCCTACTGACATTCTTTCAAGAGAGACATCTTATATACATATAAGTATATATAAAATGTGATATTTTTGCTCAGCCATTTGAATTGCCTCCAACTCTCCATGACTGCATTTTGGACTTTTCTTGGCAAAAATGCTGGAGGAGTTTGCCATTTCCTTCATGAGGTTATTTTACAGATGAGGAAACTGAAGAAATTAGGTTGAGTGACTTATCTAGGGTCACACAGCTAATAAATCTGAGGCCAGATTTGAACTCAGGGAGATGAGTCTCCCTAACTCCAGGTCTGGCCCTCTATCTACTGTAACAACTAGCTTCCCCTATAAAATATATACCAGGTAGTTTGTTCATGCTAGAGGCAAGTAGAATCAGGAAAGGACTATTGTAGGAAATACCTGTGAACTGAGCTTTGAAAGAATCTAGGGATTCTGACAGATGGAGTTGAGGAGAAAGGATATTCTAGGAATTAGAGATAGCTCATTCAGAGAACAGAAATTCTAAAACAGTATAAAAAGAATGAGATTCTTTCCTTTTCCTCATGCAGATTACCTTCAAGCAGGTTTCATATTTCCAATTCACACTGATTAAAAAGTATTTGTAGTAGTAGTAGTAGTAGTAGAAAGTGCTGAGGCAATTGGGATTAAGAGACTTGACCAGAATCACACAGCTAGGAGAAGTTAAGTGTCTGATACCATATTTGAATTCAGGTCCTCCTGACTTCAGGGCTGGTGCTCCATTCACTGTACCTAACTGCCCCTTCAAAGTAGTAGTATTTTTTTTTAAATGTCAAGCTTTGAAATTTTAGGATTAAGTGAATGAATGAAAAAAAAAAAAAAGACTTGCTATGTGAAAATCATTGGGCTAAGTATTTACTATACAATAAGAAAAACCAGATAATATCTATTTATAAAGTGCTCAACTTTAATAGTGAAGTGATAACATATAAAGGAGCTTCAGCCATATGGAAAGGTCTGTGAGTTCTTAGAGTTCAGCAGCAAAGCAGACAGTGATGCATCTTTTAAAATGTCATTTCCATGAACTAAAATCTTTTCCATTTCTGATACTACAACAATATCAAGTGTCAAGTAATTTAGTGACACACATTTTCATTTCAGGGTTTTCAGTAGTTGTGACTTCTGAGGAGGTGATGGTTGTAGTACCTGCAGAAGCAGTTGCCTTGTTGTACTTCCCTAGGTAATGTTTTTAGGCACTAAGATAGAAGAAGCAGGGTTCATGAACTGGGGTGCTGATGTTTCAAATGCCTTTATGTTTAACCTGCCCATCAGTGGCAGTTGGCCAATGGTTGATATTGGTGGTAGTGGAAATAATAAATTCCTTCTCCACAAAGGTCATTCCCTTCATTGAGGTCCACATCAGGACTGGTGGTATGGGGGAAGGGATATTGTGATTTTCAGGTGTCTTGTGCTATAACTAAGGAATAGAAAGATTAATATTTCTATAGTGTACAGATTATATTAGAAGAGGGTGAAATCTGAAAGAAAAATCAATTGAAAGGCTATTAGTAAGATTCAGGCAATTAGGACCTGAATGGGTGAGGGGGGATATAGGGGATATAGTGGAAAACACTTGAAATAACAAGAGACAGATTAAGAACATTATTGGGGAGAGGGGCTACGATATGACTTAAAGACCGATTATAAGTAGAAAGGAGTGTAAAGTTTAACAACTCTAAGGTTTTCAAACCTGGGTGACTTCAAATGATAATTGGAATAGAATAGTTAGGAATAGCCAGTTTGTAATGGTGTATTGGGAGAAAGTAAGTGGTGAGTTCATTTTTCATTATGTTAAGTTTGAAAAGATAGTTGGCATTTCCACTTAGACATACTAATAAAATGGTCAAAATGTGGGTTTTAAGAGGGGTCAGAGTATGAGTTAAACATTTGGAAATAAACTCTGTCCTTAGTTGAAGTGAAATGAATACATGTTTAAAGAAAACAAAAGTAGAACAAAGGATCTGGGACAACTTTTGTTGGAAGGCTATAGGTAGAGAGGAGATAAACACCTCCTACGCTAAGCACAGTGCTTATCTCTTCTAGAGGTAAAAACTTTTGATAAGCCATTATCCTTGCCCTCAAGTCTTTGTCATCTAGTAGGGAGAATAGAGCACAAACATATAATATACAGTTTTACATAAAGGCCTTTGAGAGTCGCAAAACAAAACATCAGGAGGAAAGTCATAAGGTGAAGTCAAAAAAAAAAAAAAAAAAACTTCATGGAGTTGTTAGTAGTATTTGAATTTGACTTTAAGAAGAGGAAAGAAGAGCATTTCCAGCAAAGCAAAAGTTTGAAATAATATAAGACAGAAACCTCTTAGAAATAAATATGAATGTCTTCTTTATTAAGTATGTTCTTCTCCTCCTCCAGTACTACCTAGCATAGTGTTCTGTATGTACACAATAGGTATGTGGCAGAAATCATCCAATGACTACTCTTTTAAGACAAGCATTTTCAAGAAGTTATTTCTCAATAATGCCTACTTCCAAGTGGAAGTGTGTCCTTGAATTTCCTGGCATAGTTCTTGTTCTAGTTTGATGATAAAAGTAGAATTACATTTGACTGAGAACATATTTATTAAATATTTTCCAAGTGAAAAATATTATATGAGTTGTTTAAGATCCAAAAAGCTAAAATATAGGCCCTACTCTCAAGGAATTTACAAAGTGGGAGACCCAGTCTCATACAATTGATTAAAAAAAAAACACCCAGAGTAACATTAAAGTAGTAATTTTTGAAGGTTATATACTTAATCTAGTGAAGCTGCCTTTGCTCAAAAATTTTGGGAACTTTTTTCTAATCGTTTTTAGAAACTTTGGTGCATTCTTTTGCATATTTTCAAGGACAAGACCAATTTAGGAAAATATTTAGAGCTAGAAGAGGCTGAAGAGATGTTTTTTTGAAATAGACCAAAAAAAAAAAAAAAAAAAAAAAAAGAAAAGGAATGTGAAGAGGTAAAGGGATATACTCTTCTTTATCAAAAGGTAAATGTGATGGCAACAAATGAAGAGTAAATGATCTTTTGAAACTATGGGATATGTTTAAGGATCTTCTTGTAAAAAGATGGATGAAAGAGAAGCATTTTCTTGTTCCCTTAGGAGTGATGGTGGGGATCTATAGTTAGCTTCAGGAGAAACACACTGTCCTTGCCTTCAGAGATTTATCTTCTACTAGGACAAAAGCATCTAGTAAGGATCAGAGGAAGAGATTATTTTTGATGGTTGGGGACTCCATACTATGGGATAGCAAGGCAGCTGTCAATCTGACAATAAGGTAACCTAATAACTCCCAGGACATTTGGGATTTAATGAACATCCAAGTGAAACTTGTCAATCCTGAGAATGACAATCCTCACTTACTGATTTTTAATGAACAAATGATAATTCTAGAACTCAGAAAGAATTCCTAGGGATTTTGAAGTCATGGTTGAGAAACTAAAGGATATATAGCATACACTGTTGCCATCACTGCTTCCAATTGAGTTTCAGAAAATAAGGCAGATATAAGTTCCAGAAAAAAAGTTTTAAAATGTGCTGTCTCACAAATGTATAAAATACAGGAAAAGAACAAAGTAAATAAGATAAAGAGGCCAATGCAAAGAGACTAATTTGACATTTTTCATACCATTCATAGTGATAAAATAGGACTCATGTCTGGAATATACTTATGGAAAGGCATACTTTATTCAAAAGGAAAATAATGAAAGGGGCAATTTAGTAACATATAATTAGGAAGTTCTACTTATGTCAGGAAATCTAAGCAATATGGTACAGAACATTTGTGTAAGAACCAATGAATAGAAAGAAAAAAAAGAAAAAATAGAAGATACATATTATTTGGGAAAGAAAAATAAATTAGTCATTTGAGATCACAATCTTGATATGAAGCATTTTAAGGTGATGGAGGGAGATTACATTTATCCAGCCATCTTGAACTCTATCTGCCCAAAGTAGAGCAGCTGATTAAGGTGTCAACAATTTATTATCATTTCATTTTTTTCAAAAAGATTTAAGAAGTTAAAAGATAACTTCTATTATTGGACTTGATTCTGGTGAATTAGGAACTAGATGTAGAGGATAGATATGATGAGGATTTAGGAGGAGGTAACCACCCCATTTAAAAAATTGTGATAAAGGAAGAAAAGCCTATGTCTAAAAATGTATCTTAGACATGAGGAAATTAATTTTAAAGGATTTAGAGTTAAGATAAGATAGGCTTTATATTTCAACAGTCATAGTTAGGCCAAGATGGATGGGAAACATAAAAGAATTAAGGAAGCAATTATAATAAATAAAAGATAGCTATGTAAAGAAATTGATGTAGATAAACTCATTGATAAACTGTTTCAAGGGACATGATGAAAGAAGTGGCAGATATGATTATTGAGGAATTGACAATGAATGGACTTTGGAAAAATGATGGAGAACATGAACAGTGCTAAAGGAGTGGAGATGTTAAAATGTTTTGTTTTACAAGAGTAGAGGTCAGTTGGTAGACTGTAGGCCAATGATCATGATTTAAATTCCTAGGAATTTCAGTGATAGATCATTAAAGAGACACTTTTGTGCACTTATAGAGTAAAATAATGCTCACTTCAAGAAAGCACAGCTTCGTCAAGGCATGGCAAACTAACTTCATTTTTTTGGTCAGGATTATATAACTGGTAAATGAGAGGGGAAATGATAAACATAGAATATCTTAATTTGAGTAAAATACTTGATAAAATTTCTCATACTATATTTTGTGGACAAGATGGATTTATGGGTTGCCTGATAATATAGTTCAAAGAATATCAGTGTTGTTTGAACAAATTGTTTTAAAGAGTAAATGGATCAATATCAGTTTGGAAGGAAGTTTTTAATATGGTGAGGCAGCTAATTAATATAATGTGCTAGGCTTAGAATCAGGAAACCTGAGGTCAAATTTTGCTTTAGAGTTGTGTGATGATGGGTAAGATATTTAATCTTTTTCCAATCTTAGATCCCTCATCTATAAAATGAGGGCATTATTTCAATGACCTCTAAGATCTCTTCTAGCCTTAAAGTTATGATACTAATGGATCATACACAGGTACTAACAGAATCATTTACAGAAGAGTAATAGAATCATACATAGGAATCAGAGCAGTTCTTGACACACAATACGTGCATTTTTTTTCACTTCACTTTTATCAGTGATTTGTATAAAAGGATATAGATGCCCTATACATCAGAGCTGTGTAAGATAATAAACTGGGGATAATAGCTAAGGGGTTATAGGACAGATAGGACAAAAAAAGGTTTAATGAGGCAACATGGACTAAAATTGAATTTAATAGATATAAAAATAAAATCCTATATTTAGTTTTTTAAAAAATCAACTTTTCAAGTATAGGATGGAAATGTGATCATATTAACCCCCTCCCATTCAATAGATTCCTGTGGTTCTCCATTGCTTCTGGGATCAAATACTAAATCTTCTGTTTAACTTTTAAAGTCCTTCATAATTTGTCCCCTTCCTATATTTCCACTCTTATTGTACCTTTCTCCTTTTCACTTATTCTGTGATTCAGTGATAATGGCTTCCTTGCTGTTCAGTATGTTTTCACTGGCTTCCCCCCATGCTTAGAATGATCTCCCTCTCATTTGAGCTTCCTAGCTTCCCTGGAATCCTTAGGTGAAGTCCCACCTTCTGCAAGAATCCTTTCCTAGTTCTCATTGATCCCATAGTACTTTCCTTCTGAAACCACTCCCAATTTATCTTATATATCTCACCCCTATTAGAACATGTGTTGCTATAATATTTTTTTCCTCTCATCACATCCCCATAGCTCAGTGCCCTGGCACATAGCATGCTCTTAATAAATGCTTGTTAGTGCTAAGTCAGTTTACTTGATAAAGTTAGGAAGATTTAGTTGCCAAGATTAATATGATCCAAAGTGACAATAGCCAAAAAAAATCATGTAATTTGAGCTTGCATTAAGAAACACATCTAGGAAAGAAGGATGTGTTGGCTTCACTATGCTCTTCTCTGGTTAGACCAAATTTCATTTATGTTCAGTTCTGTGAATTACATTTTAGGAAGGACATTGTCAGACTGGTAGATTGCTGGTTTTTTTAAATTCTTATTTTTCTTGACCTGTCTGAAGTATTTAATATTGTTTATCACCTCCTCAATACTCTCACCTCTCTGGATAAACAAGACTCTCTCATTCTTCTTCTGTCTTTCTAAACTTTACTTCTCAAGTCACTTTTGCTGATTTTTCATGTCATACACTAACCATGAGTGTCTTTCAAGGCCCTGCCCTGGACCCTCTTCTCTTTTCTTTCTGTATTATCTTGTTTGGTGATCTTAGCACCTCCTTTGCATTAGTGGTTCTACAAAGATAATTCAAAGAGCTATAAAAGTCAGCCCTAGTATCTCTGTTGAGCTATAATCATGCATTACCAATTGCCTCTTGTACATCTTGAACTGGATGCTGTGCTGTATAGGCGGCTCTAATTCAACATGTTTTTAACTTGGCCTCTTTCTGCCTTTCCAGTCTTCTTGTACTTGATATGCCTCCTCTCTTCTTGCACTGTCCTGTTTGAAGTACTTTATACACAAGATTCCATTTCTTGTGAACCATACCTGGAATGCTTTGCTCTCTCACTTCTTACTCTCTCTCAGCCTCTTCATTTTCCTTCCTTCCTTCAAGTCTCAACTAAATCCTACTTTGTGCAGAAGCCTTCCCAGTTGCCCTCAATTGCTAATATTTTCCACTTACTCTATGTACCTATTTATTTACATGTTATCTCCCCCACTGGAATATGGTCCTTGAGTGTCTCACCCAGAAAAAAAATATGTAAATAAACCAAAAAGAGAATTCTCAAGAAGTCATGAAGTTCAGCATCTTTTTTATTCAGGTTAATCAATCTATATTTCTCTTATGAATTTTTTTATGTATTCTTTTTTTCTCTTAATAATATTATATTTTTCCAGTTATAAGCAAAGATAGTTTTCAACATTGATTTTTGTAAGCTTTTGAATTCCAAATTTTTTCCCCTTTCCTTCTCCAGACATCAAGCAATCAGATACAGGGTTTTCATATTAGTCATGTTGTTAAAGAAGAATCAGAACAAAATTGAAAACCTTTAAGAAAGGAAAAAACATAAAACAAATGTTTTTAAAAAATGAAAATAGTATGTTTTGATCAGCATTTAGATACCATGGTTCTTTTGCTGAACTTATATGACATTTTCAATCACAAGTCTTTTGGAATTGTCTTGGGTCACTGTATTGCTGGGAAGAGCTAAGTCGATTATGATTGATCATCACACAGTGTTGTGGTTACCATGTATGATGTTCTGTTCACTTCATTCAACATTAGTTCATTTAAGTCTTTCCAGGTTTTTCTGAAATCTGCCTGCTCAATACAATAGTATTCCATTACATTTATATGCCACAATTTGTTCAGCCTATTCACCAGTTGATGGGCATCCTCTCAATTTCAAATGTTTTGCCACCATAAAATAGCTGATAGTTATTTTTATACAGATGGGCCCTTTCCCCTTTTTGTGAAATCTTTGAGATATAGACCTAATAGTATTATTGCTGGATCAAAGAGTATGCATACTTTTATAGCTCTTTAGATGCAGTTCCAAATTATTCTCCAGAATGATTAGAGCAGTTCACATCACCAATGCAATAGTGTCCCACTTTCCCCACATGCCCTCCAACATTTATAATTTCCTTTTTTGTCATATTAACCAATCTGATAAAAGTGAGATGATACTTCAGAGTTGTTTTAATTTGCATTTCTCCAATCAATAATGATTAAGAAAATTTTATATAACTATAGATAGCTTTAATTTTTCATTTGAAAACTACCTGTTCATATTCTTTGACCATTTATAAATTGAGAAATGATTTATGTTCTTATAAATTGACTTAGTTATCCATTTGAGAAATGAGGGCCTTATTAGAAATGATGACTACAAAAGTTATTTCCTAGATTTCTGCTTTCCTTCTAATCTTAGTTGCCTTGGTTTTGTTTGTGTAAAACCTTTTGAATTTAGTGTAATAAGAATGAACTATTTTGAATTTTTTAATGTTCCCTATGATTTGTTTGGTCATAAATCCCTCCCTTCTTCAAAAGCTAATGGATAAATTGTTCCTTTCTCTCCTAATTTGCTTATAGAATCACCTTTAATATCTAATCACGTACATATTTTGATTTTGATCTTATCATTATATAAGGTGTGAGATGTTGGTCTATGCCTAATTTCTGACATATTATTTTCTAGTTTTGTCAGAAAGGAAGTTCTTATTGCAGAAACCAGAGACTTAAGGTTTATCAAATGGCAGATTATTCTAGTCATTTACTAAAGTGGCCTGTATACCTAATCTATTCTACTGATTTACCAGTCTATTTTAAAGCCAGTACCAAATGGTTTTGATGATTACTTCTTCATAATATAGTTTTAGATCTTTCCTTTACATTTTTATTAATTCCCTTGATATTCTTGACCTTTTATTCTTTCAGATGAATTTTGTTATTATTTTTCTAGCTCTATAAAATATATTTGGTAGTTTGATTGGTATGGCACTAAATAAGTAGATTAACTTAGGTAGAATTATTATATTAAGTTGGCCTACCCATGAATAATTTATATTTTCCCACTTGCTTAGATATGACTTAATTTGTGTGAAAAGTATTTTATAATTATGTTCATTATGGGTCTTGGATTTGTGTTGGCAGGTGAGCTCCCAAACATTTTATATCATCTACAAGTTATTTTAAATGAAATGTATTAGTGTCCCAGTTTTTCTTGATAGTTTCTCTATTTCTTGCTGCTGGACTTTGTTGGCAATATATAGAAATGCTGATGATTTATATCAGTGTATTTTGTATTCTAAAACTTTGTTAAAATTGTTTCAAATAGTTTTTTTAGTTGATTCTCTAGGATGCTATAAGTATAATAATATCTTCTGGAAAGAGTGATACATTTGTTTCCTCATTGCCTCTTCTAATTGTTTTAATTTCTTTTTCTTCTCTTATTGCTAAAGCTAACATTTTCAGGACAATATTCAATAACAGTGGTGATAATGGGCATCTTTGTTTCACCCTTGATCTTATTCCCTTTATCTATAATGCTTTAAGCTAATTTTAGATAGATGTTGTTTATGATTTTAAGGAAAACATCTTTTATTTCTATGCTCTTTTCACCTCCTTAACTTCTTTCTTATTTATTTTGTGGTTATATTTTATCTTGTTATGAGAGAGAGAGGTTGAAGTATCCTACTAGTATAGTTTTACTTTTTATTCCTTTCTGTAAATCACTTAATTTCCCTAAGAATTTGGATGCTATACTATTTGGTGCATATATGTTTAGCAATGATATTATTTCATTGTCTTTGATCCTCTTGAACAAGATGTAGTTCCCTTCTTTAGACCTATTTTTGCTTTTGCTTTGCTTGAGATCAGGATTGCTCTGTCTGCCTTTTTTTGAAAATTTCAGCTAAAGCATAATATATTCTGCTCCAGCCTTTTAACTTCATCCTGTGTGTATCTTTATGCTTCAAATGTATTTCTTGTAAACAACATATTGTAAAATTCTGTTTTTTTTTAATCCACTCTGCTATCCACTTCTATCTTATAAGACATTTCATCTCATTAACATTCACAGTTATGATTATTATCTGTGTATTTCTCTCCATCCCCCCCCCATTTTACACTTTTCTCTCTTCTTTCTCCCTATCTCTCCTCATTAATGTTTTGTTCTGACTCCTGCCTTCCTCAGTTTTCCCTTCCTTCTACCAACTTTCACATCCCTTACCCCCCTTTCCTATTTTTTCTATCAGTCCTCATTTTCCCTTTCTTTTCCCTTTCTCCTCTGACTGCCCTATAGGGAAAGATAAAATTTCATACCTAATTGAATGTGTGTGTTATTCCCGCTTTGAGCCAAATATGATGAGTAGAAGATTCAAATAACATTCTTTCCTTCTTTTCTTTTCTTCTATTGAAATAGATCTTTTGTACCTTTTCATGTATTACAATTTACTCTTTTCTACCCCTTTACTCTTCTCCCAACACAATCTTTTTTTAACTCCTTATTTTTTTTGATACTATCACATCAAAGACAAATTATAGATCTGTTCTCTATGAATATTCCTTCTTAATGCTCTAAGAAGAGATACAATTCTCAAGAGTTACAAGTATCATCTTGTATAAAGATGTAAACAGTTTAATTATTGAACAATATGTTATTTTTCTTTCCTGTTCACCATTTAATGCTTCTCTTAAATCTTGTAGAAGATTAAAATTTTTGTTCAGTTCTTGTCTTTTCATAAGAAAAAATTGAATATTCCCAGTTTCATTGAAGCTGTTGGCTCTTTCTTAAAATAATTCTCCTATATAACTCTCATTTCTTTCCCTAATTTTTCTTCTCTGTCTCTTACTTTATTTTTGAAATCTTTTTTGAGCTCTTCCAAAAGGGCTTTTGGGGCTTCAGACCAATTCATATTCCCCTTTGAGGCTCCATATGTGGGCATTTTGATATTGCTGTCCTCTCCTGAGTTTGTGTTTTCTTCTTCCTTATTGCCAAAGTAGCTTTCTATGATCAGGGCTCTTTTTTTGTTGTTGTTTGTTTGTTAATTTTTTTAAGTTGAGCTCTTTCCTAAACTGGAGGGGACACTGTCCTAAGCTTCTTGTGATGAGGGGGAGGGACCTGATTAATGGCTTTCCCTGCTGGGGATGATCCAGCCTATTCATGCCAATTGTGCCAAGGTTCCAAGGCTCACAGTTTTCCTTCTTTGCTGTGGCTAGAGGCCTCACAGCTGCTCTGCTGTGCCACTGACCTTCTGATCCAGGACCAGGAAGTCTCAGTTGTTTATCTGTGCTAAGAGCCTCTTGCTGGCTTGCCCACACCCCTGGCCTTAGCTATACTCCGCTTCTACCCTAGTGAGACACTTCTTTTCTGAAGTCCTTCTAAATAATCTTGAGCTGGAAAATTATTTCACTTCATACTTTTGTAGGTTCTGTCTCTCCAGAGTCTGTTTAGAGGCTTTATTTAATGTTGTTTCTGAAGGAAAATGGGAAAGAGCTCAATGTCTCTCTCGTATGAATTCTTGAGATGTTTTTTGGTTTAGGACAAGAAATTTTAAGTTAATTTATAGACAAGTTTTAGTACTTAATGTTTTCTTAAAAGGTGGCTTTTAAGGAGAACATAATTTGTGTCCACAGGTGAGGAGGCTTCTTTTCTTAGAACATAAGGTAGTATTCAAGTCAGAAGTTTCTTAGCTGGGATATAACTTTCTTTTTTCTTTTCTTTTCTTTTTTTTTCACTAAAGAATTAGAAATATTTATTGTCCAAAATGTATGTGGTATTTCAGTTTGAAGATGTTTTTAAGGGTACACTAGTAAATAATATATTTTTGACTACCATCATTTCTTTTTTTAAATTAATTTTATAATTATACATTTTTGACAGTATATATGTATGAGTAATTTTTTATAACATTATCCCTTGTATTCCTTTTTCCAGATTTTCCCCTCCCTCCCTCTACTCCCTCCCCTAGGTGACAGGCAATCTCATACATTCTACATGTGTTATAGTATAACCTAGATATAGTATATGTGTGTAAATCCAATTTTCTTGTTGCACGTTAAGTATTGGATTCCGAAGGTGTAAGTAACCTGGATAGATAGACAGTAGTGCTAACAATTTACATTCACTTCCCAGTGTTCCTTCTCTGGGTGTAGTTGTTTCTGTCCATCATTGATCAGCTGGAAGTGAGTTGGATCTTCTTTATGTTGAAGATTGGGATATAACTTTCAAAGAAGTAGGCTTACAGATAAGAAAGGTGATTTGTATAGTGTTTGCTTAAGGACTAGAATTACTAGAAAGGTAACAATAGCTTATAAATTTTTTATTACATTTAAATATTTCTCCTTTTCTCTCTCTGTTCTTCCCACTCCTATTCTTCTATCTTCCTCCATCTGTCTTTTCCTTTTGCCTGCTGTTCTGTTATTTCTTCTATTCTGATGAGTTATCACTGATTTGTTAAATAGCCAGACACATTATCATATTGGTCAGCTTTGCACTCTACCACAAATAAGTACTCTTACATTTGGGATCTATCCTTTGCTTCTTTAAGTAATTTTGTGGGTCATTAAGAGGTACATAGTATTCACTTGTAGTAATTAACTTATCGTTCTTTATGGTTTTTTCTTAGGTATAGACATTAAATAGCTACATTCAGTAATATTAGCCAACCAATCCTATTATTTGTTGTCCTTTTTTTTTAACCTGTAGTGTCATTGTAGTAGGTGGTGCAGTGGATAGAGTTCTGGACCTAGACTTAGGAAGACCAAAAGGCCATATCTATCCTTAGATACTTATTAGTTGTATGGCCTTGGATAACTTATTTAAGTTCTGCTTGCCTCAGTTCCTTCTACTATGAAATGAGAACAATAACAGCACCTACTTCTTAGGGTTGTTGTGAGGTTCAAATGAGGTCATAATTTTAAAGTGCTTGGTACAGTGCCAGGTACAGTCATGGCTTAATAAATGTTTATTCTCTCTCCTCTCACTCCTGATACTTTTATCTCATTTTTTGATCCTCACAACCCTTCAAGTTAGGCAAGTAAGATATTGTTATCCTCATTTTACAGATTAAGAAACTGAGATTTTCCATTATTTATCAGAGAAATAAAAATTAAGACAACTCTGAGATACCACTACACACTTCTCAGATTGGCTAAGATGATAGGAAAAGATAATGACAAATGTTGGAGGAGATGTGGGAAAACTGAGACTAATACATTGTTGGTGGAATTGTGAACAGATCCAACCATTCTGAAAAGCAGTTTGGAACTATGCTCAAAAAGTTATCAAACTGTGCATACCCTTTGATCCAGCAGTGTTACTACTGGGCTTATATCCCAAAAAGATCTTAAAGGAGGAAAAAGGACCCACATATGCAGAAATGTTTTTGGCAACCTTTTTCATAGTGGCAAGAAAGTGGAAACTGAGTGGATGCTCATCAGTTAAAGAATGGCTGAATAAATTATGGTAGATGAATGTTATGGAATATTATTGTTCAATCAGAAATGATCAACAGGATGAGTTCAGAAAGGCCTAAAGAGACTTACATGAACTGATGCTGAGTGAAATAAGCAGAACCAGGAGATCATTGTACACAGCAACAACAGGATTATGCAATGATCAATTATGATGGATATGGCTCTTTTCAGCATAAGATGATTCAGGCCAGTTCCAATGATCTTGTGATGAAGAGAGCCATCTACACCCAGAGAGAGGACTGTGGGAACTGAGTGTGGATCACAACATAGCATTTCACTCTTTTTGTTGTGGTTTGCTTGAATTTTATTTTCTTTATCATTTTTTAAAACTTTTTGATCTGATTTTTCTTGTGTAGTAAGATAATTGTGTAAATATGTATGCCTATTTTGGATTTAGGTATATTTAACATATATATTTGCCATCTAGGGGTAGGGTTGAGGGAAAATGGGAGAAAATTTGAACAAGGTTCTTCAAAGGTTAAATGTTAAAAAAATTATCCTTGCATATGTTTAGAAAATAAGAAACTTTAATTTAAAAAAAGAAATTAAAGCCATCTAAATGTGAAAAAATGCTCCAAATAACTTTTGATTAGAGGAATGCAAATTAAAACAAATCTGAGCTATCACCTCACACCTCTCAGATTGGCTAAAATGACAGCAAAAGGTAATGAATAAATGTTGGAAGAGATGTAGGACACTAATGAGCTGTTAGTGAAGTTGTGAAATGATTGGGCTATTCTGGAGAGCAATTTGGAACGATGTATATACAGTTAGACCCAGCAGTGCCATTCCTAGGAGTGTATCTCAAGGAAATCCTAAAGGAGGGAAAAAGACCCCCATGTGCAAAAAATGTTTGTAGCAGCTCTTTTTGTGGTAGCAAAGAATTGGAAAATGAGTAGATGTCCATCAGTTGGAGAATGGCTGAATAAGTTGTGGTATATGAAGATAAGGGAATATTATTTATTGTTCTGTAAAAAATGATGAACAAGCTGGTTTTAGAAAGATCTGGGAATATTTACATGAACTGATTCTGAGCAAAAGAAGCAGAACCAGAAATACATTGTGCACAGTAACAGCAAGAATGTGTGATGATCAACTACGAAAGACTTAATTCTTTTCAGTGATTCAGTAATCCAAAGCAGTCCCAGTAGACTTTGGATAGAAAACACCTTCTGCCTCCAGAAAAAGAACTATGAGATTGAATGTAAATCAAAGGAAAACAAAAAAGAAACTGAGATTTTTCAAGTGTCTAGAGCTTTGAGGGTCACTGGGCTGATAAGTGTGAGAACCAGGGATGCAGTCTGTACACCATACTATTACTCTTTCCAGAATAGCATTCCTTTGCTACTCTCAAACTCTATAAAAGCTCTTTGGCTAACTTTCATCCCAAAGAAGACCTGCCTTTCTTTTATAAGTCATGGTGATAAATTTATACTCCTTTACCTTTTTTCACCTAGTCTTATTAACCAATTGTATATATTTTTCCAGTTTTTAGCTGTGCAGGCTTTAATTCTGTAGCAAATGCAGTGAATTATCTTTTCCAGCTCTCATGAATCTTGGCTGTTTGGCCTCATTAGTGCAACATTCTAATGCACTGATTCTCAGCCCCTGCACAGTGGCACTTTGTTTTGACATGAAATTTCCTTTAATGTGGCATGACATTCTGAGTTTCCTTAACCCTAGCAGCTGCCTACCTAACACATTTTCAGTTTCTAACAGTTACTGAGCCAGTTTTTGAAAAATGTTTTATTATTTCTAGAAATCAAAATCTCAGACAAGCTATGTTATGAATATTAGGTAGAAGACCAGCTGGGTAGAATGTTAAATAAATTTCTAAAACTTAAAAATTACTTTAAAATAGGGCAATGATTATACATTTAAGTATGTCAATGCCCTGTAGGTTTCTAGAATAAAGAAATCCCACCAACAAAAGTTGCATGTTGATCTGGTTTGAATTTTGATCTTCCAAAAATATATTTCCTAATACTGATCTAAGTCTGACCATTTTGCTTCCCTACCTTAGAAAAGTTCATGTCATATGATAAATTACAAACTCAATCATTTGGCATTTAAAGGACTTGACATTCTGGCTCCAATATACCTTGCGAGCAGTCATCCGTATTGCTCTCCTTCTAGCCTTTTGCTTTCCAGCCAAATTAGACAACTAGCTTTCCAAATCCCATTCTGGACCATTCTTTTTGTGCATTCAGATGCCTACCCCTGCCACGTGTTGGAAATTCACTCCCTATTCATCTAAAAGTAAAGATTCTTCTTCTTTTTTTTTTCCAAGGCCCAGCTCAGCCAATAATCATTCCTTCCCTAGATTTCTCCAGAGTGCTTTGAATCTCCCCTTGGCTTTTATCACACTTTTCTTTGTATCACACTTATTGTTTAAAAAAAAAAAGTTATATATACTTTATTAGATTGTAAGGTCCTTGAAGTAAGGGACTTTCTTTCCAAATTTTGTATCCCCAGTGACTATCACAGTGTCTTGTACATAGAATGTGCTTTTAAAATTTCTTTTAAATTGATTCTGATTTGAAACTTATTTTTCCTTAACATCCTTTCCCGTTTTGGTTCTTGGGAGTGTTTCTATTGAGTATTTTAAAACTGTCTGATCCATTTGTCAGAACTGTTTTGATTTAGTTTATTTTCAGTGAAACATATTTTATCTCTTTTCAACTTTAAAATGTGGCTATTTGGATCAAGATGGAATGTGAATATTGGAAACTATAGGAATCAACTCAATATAAAGGTGTCTACAGTAAATCTATGGAATACATTCTCCATGTTATTATTGATAGAGTCCAACTGAATTCATCTCTACAAGTTTATATAAAATGAGATAAATCTTTTTCTGCTAGAAAATGCAGTGAATGAGAGCTTAAAGAAATCTTGCGAGATCTGATCCAGCCCATTCCGCATAAACTTGGTGAAAAACTAGTTCTCAAGTTTGATTATTTCTAGCATTCTGAGGTCTCTTTAATTGTCAGGAAATTTGATAAGATTATCAAAGCTATTCATTTTAATTTACTTCAAAATTTTTGAATGTCAAAGCTTTTTAGAGGGAGAAATTGGTATAAAATTAAATGCTCCTATTCCCTAATATCCAAAATCTACATCCCTCTTAACCTGCCAGATGGGAGCTTTACTATCTTTCTCTGCTGTATAGCCTGTTGTCAACCTCCAATCCATGTTGTCTAAAACCTAACACAGTGTCTTTTATTAAAGACTAGTTCCCTCCTGGACTTCCCTCTTTCTGTCTGTCTAGATTTTTCCTTTCCATGTTCATCGTTGGTTCCTCTATTTCTCTACCTTCCCCACCCTGATCTCCATCATTAGGAAATATATATATATATATATATATATATATATATATCAAAGAGATAGAGGTATAGAGTGGCAAAATATTCTAAGGTAGTGAGAACATTGGACTTGGGATTCAGAAGAACTAGTTGCAGATCTGCTTCAAACTAGCTATAGCTCTTCCACTTGATTTGTAATGTGTGCTGGAGCAATTTATTTAACCTGTCTTCAGTTATTAAAATAAAGGATTTTTGGCTAGCTAATCTCTAACAGTCTCTAATTGTCTCTAAGGTAAGTCTATAACAGTGCTTTTAGAATTTTTTCTTTCTTCCTTATTTCCTTCCAAATGCCATTCATATACATCCCTTTCATAAGTCATTGCCATCATCTTTGTCCATATTCTCTTTCCTTCACTCCCTGACAGTGTTGGTCTCCTAAATAGTCTCAGGCAGAAGCTATTTTAAATCCAGAGCTTTTAATTGCAACCCTCTCTCAACCACTCTATACAGAACTTTCAGATTCATCTTCTTAGATGATAGCTTGTACGTGTTATCTGATTTTTCTGTCTATATTTTTAAAAATGCCAGCATTCAAAGATCTCTCCAGGTTAGACCTTGCTTATCTTTGTATCTTTATATTCTGCAATTTGCCTACACTGGAGTTTTCCACTCCAGGGAAATTGTTTTCTTTTTCATCATGGCTCCTTTCTCTTTTATAGTTCAATATTTCATGTGCTTTCCCACCTCTGTACTGTACCTTTGCTTATGCCTGGAAGGTCTTCTTGCTTTCTACTCAAGTTCTAACCTTCCTTTGAGATCTGGCTCACATGCTGTCTTCTCTAGGAGCCTTTTTGAAAGGGCTCCTGACCTCAGTGATAACATCTTCTGAGTTTCACTAGTTTTTATTGTTTTATTACTTATTTGACGTTTGATTTACATTTTCTTGTGTTATGATTTGATACATCTATCCTACTTACTTAATTTTGAGAAAGATAAATGGTGTACTGAATAGAGTGGCAAATATGGAGTCAGGAAGATTGAGTCTCTGCTCAGACACTTCTTAGTTATATGACCTGGGCAATTCACTTAATGTCTGACTCAAGATCCTGAACTGTAAAATGGGGATAATAATACTACCTTCTTCCCAGGATGGTTGTGAGGATTAAATGAGATAATAATTGTAAACTACTTAGCACAGTGTCTGGCACATAACATGGGCCACACAGGTGCTTAATAAATTCTTATTCTCCCATTAAACAATTTTTAAGTCCTGTGATGTCACATACTGTCTTGTACCTCTTTCTCCACTACCTTGCACAATTCATTGTACATAAAAGACACTCCAGTTGTTTGTGGTGATAAAGACCACAACATTTTTTTTTCTTTGTCCTGTGATTGGAAACCTGTAAATTTCCCATTTCCTCGTAAAAAAAATCTCTTTTGGAGATATATTTAATCTAATCTTCTGTTTTAAGCCTTCTTCATATACCCTAATGTGGCTATGAATAGTTCCTTTATTTTTGTTTTACTTTCTTCCTGTTATTTTGCCCTTGAAAAATTATGTTGCTTTTCTTTTTCTTTTTTCTTTTCTTTTTTTTTTTTTTTTTTTTTTTTTGCTATTCTTTAGTTTCCTCATCTTTGTCCTCTCCCTGTCCCTATTCCCTTATTAACATTCCCTGATAAACATAGGATCATAAATCAGAATTTGAAGGGAACTTGGGGATCATTGAATACAACCCTTTCCTATTATAAAGGAGGAATCCAGTTCAGAAGGGTTAAATGGCTTACCCACTGTCACACAAATAGGTAGGATTTGAACGCAAGTCTTCCTGACTTCAAGTCTAGTGATATATTTACTCTACCACCTTGTTCCCTTTTGAAATTGGGAATGTTTGTTTTGTGATTTTTCATGTTTGCTTTCACTTCAGTTTTGAAGTGCACAAAACCAACCCATTTGAAATTTATTATTGGTCCTTAAGCACTCTATCTGCCCTTCAATTGGCTGTTTCCAAATGAATGGTGCCTTGAGTTTTTGCTTCATTGGCCAATTGGGGTATGTCTCAATTTCCATGCCTAGATCCCAAGAGTTTAATGCTTCAAATATTTCAATTTTCAGATGTCAAATTTTCAATTAGGCACCCTGATAAAATAAAGTTTACTGAAATACAAACTCCTAGATACAAATTAAATAAATTCTCTTGCTATAGTCATATAGCATTATCACTACATATTTAGTTCTGTTTCTTTAAAAAGAAAAAGTCTTAAAAATTTCTTGGTTAGGCCCATTGCTTTTCTACTACCCATCAATACTCTTCTGCTTCAGAGTTGTATCAATAGCCTTTACTTGTATTTGAGAGAAGATAATTGCTCTAACACTCTTCATGTCCTCACTAGCTCCCTCGCTTACATTCCCTTTTTGTAGATAAGATGGTCCACCCTGTCTTTTCTTCTGCCCAATTTGACTGAAAATACTTGATTTCAGATTGCCCTTTTTTCCTTTTCTCATTAGACAACCTCCAGAAAATGACTGTATGGAATCTCTTGATGGTGGTTTTCTAATGAGCAATCTTAGGCTTCCAGATTTCTCATCACCAAATTTTCCTCACCTTTGAAATTTGCCATTTATATGCAAATTATTTTGGAACCACTTGCTTAAGACAGCACATTACCTAGCCTACCTTTTTTTTCCATATCATTTAAAAAGGAGTTTTTAAACCTCTGAACGTTTTAAAATTTATTTGAACAATTTTTAAATAGATTCACACTTTTTAGTATCTCTAACTGTTGGGAGTTTTTTCTCTAGAAAACTCTTTTTAAGTACTTTTTGGCAAGGTGGACATAGATTTGGTCCTGGAGTCAGGAGGTGGTTGTATGAAACCTCTTGATGGTGGTTTTCTATTTTATGTAACTCTGGGCAAAACATTTAACTACTGTGTTTCCTCATCTGTAAAATGGGGATAATAAGAGCAACTACCTCCCAGAGTTGTGAGGATCAAATGAGATGTTAATTATAAAGTGCTTCATACAATGATTTGTATATAGTAGGCACTAGATAAATTATCCTTTATCATTATTATGAACTACTTGTGTGACCCTGGGCGAGTCACTTAACCCCATTCACCTCAGCAATAATAACAATAATAATAAGCATTAAAATTTATAAAATGAAAATGTTGGATTAAAATGTCTCAGGTTCCTTCCAGTGCTATGATTCTTTAAAATAGAATGTCTTGTGTTACATAAGCTTTCTAAAGAACTGAAAGTTTAATTTTTTTTCTTTTTTTAAATTAATTTTATAATTATAACATTTTTTGACAGTACATATGCATAGGTAATTTTTTTACAACATTATCCCTTGTACTCCCTTCTGTTCCGAATTTTCCCCTACTTCCCTCCACCCCCTCCCCTAGATGGCAGGCATTCCCATACATATTAAATATCTTATAGTATATCCTAGGTACAATATATATGTGCAGAACCGAATTTTGTTGTTGTTGTTGTTGCAAAGGTAAATTCAAAAGGTAAAATAATCTGGGAAGAAAAACAAAAAAAAATGCTCACAGTTTACACTTATTTCCCAGTGTTCCTTCTCTGGGTGTAGCTGATTCTGTCCATCACTGATCAATTGGAATTAGCTCTTCTTTATGTTGAAGATATCTACTTCCATCAGAATACATCCTCAGACAGAATCATTATTGAAGTGTATAATGGTCTCCTAGTTCTGCTCATTTCACTCAGCATCAGTTGATGTAACTCTCTCCAAGTCTCTCTGTATTCCTCCTGTTGGTCATTTCTTACAGAACAATAATATTCCATAACATTCATATACCATAATTTACCCAACCATTTTCCAATTGATGGACATCCATTCAACTTCCAGTTTCTAGCCACTCCAAAAAGGGCTGCCACAAATATTTTGGCACATACAGGTCCCTTCCCCTTCTTTAGTATCTCTTTGGGATATAAGCCCAGTAGTAGTACTGCAGGGTCAAAGGGTATGCACATTTTGACAACTTTTGGGGGCATAATTCCAGATTGCTCTCCAGAATGGCTGGATTCTTTCACAACTCCACCAACAATGCATCAGTGTCCCAGTTTTCCCACAGCCCTCCAACATTCATCATTATTTGTTCCTGTCATCTTAGCTAATCTGACAGGTGTGTAATGATACCTCAGAGTTGTCTTAATTTGCATTTCTCTGATCATTAGTGATTTGGAACACTCTGAAAGTTTAATGTTAATTATGTTGTTGGAAAACTTCCTATTATAGTAAAAGACTATATTGAATATAACTATAATTCACATTTCATAGGGTTTTATAAATACTAATTCTGTAAGTATTCATATATTACCATCCCCATTATATGGAATTACTAGGAAATTGAAACTAAGTAAAATAAGTTGCCCACATTATACAGCTATTAAGCTTCAGGAGAACTTCACCACAAGTCTGATGAGTCCAAATCAAGTGCTCCCTCTATTACATAATTCTTTTTGGAAGCAATCAGGATTAGGGATTTGCCCAGGGTCACACAGCTACTAAGTATTTGAGGCCATATCTGAGCTCAGGTCATCCTGAATCCAGGGCCAGTGCTCTATCCATTGCATCACCTAGCTGCCCCTCCTCCATTTTACCTTGCTTCTTCCAATGTAAAATATTGACCCAAATATATATTTTCCCAGAAAAAAATTACCTGGCAAAGCTCAACCCCTCTATTTTACAGTGAGTAAAGTGAGTCCTTCAAAAAATTTTTAATAGTTTTTATTTACCAGATATATGCATGGGTAATTTTATAACATTGACAATTGCCAAACCTTTTATTCTAATTTTCCCCCTCCTTCCCCCCCTCCCCAGATAGCAGGTTGACCAATACATGTTAAATATGTTAAAGTATAAGTTAAATACAATATATGTATATATGTCCAAACAGTTGTTTTGCTATACAAAAAGAATCGGACTTTGAAATAGTGTACAATTAGCCTGTGAAGGAAATCAAAAATGCAGGCAGACAAAAATAGAAGGATTGGGAATTCTATGTAGTGGTTCATAGTCATCTCCCAGAGTTCTTTCGCTGGATGTAGATGTTTCAGTTCATCACTGCTCTATTGGAACTGATTTGGTTCATTTCATTATTGAAGAGGGCCACATCCATCAGAATTGATCATCATATAGTATTGTTGTTGATCTTTCAAAAATTAAATGACATACCTGACAAATCAGGAGTTTGAACTCAGCCATCTTAAAGAAGGGTCCATCTTTTTCTAGAATTCTGTCTTTAAGAGAACTGACAAGGATTTTTAAAAAATCTCAGTGGCAAACATTTCTTAAATATTTACAGTTAGCTTAAAATTTACTGTACCTTGGCTAGCTAAAGAAAAATTATGGCCAAGTGCCTGTAGCATAGTTCACAGTTCACCTTTAACAATTAAGGATTAATGCAGATGTTTCTCTGACAAGAATATTAGCTATCTACATAGCAAAACTTATTTTTAAAGTTTACTTGAATATATTACCTCAAATGATATTTAAAATTCTAATCCTTAATTTGTGATATAGTCTTTGAGCTTTTTCTTTAAATTAACATAATCCAGATATGAAGTTTAGCAAAATAAAAAAATTCATTAAAATTTTTTTCCACCAATTTTTTTACTCCTCATAGGAACTTTATAAGATTGTTGCCTCCATGATCTTTTTAGAACCTGCTTAGGAGGTTACTTGGATGTATTATCTCTGTAATATAAAAATAATTTTTAGGATGGTTTCTTTATAGTTAAATGTCTTAAATAAAAACTCTTTTTTGTATGATTTTGATTTTTAGCCAAAAATCTAAATATAGAAAATGAAATAGAAAAATTTAAATCAATCAATTTACTCATTTTATTGCCTATATTTCCACGTCTCTTACTTAATGAGGTAAAAGAGATGAAGAATTCAGTTGAAATGAGGTATGTAAAATTAGAGTAATTTTTAATAAAGTTAGAAAAACCTAATAGAATTGTTATCAGCCTGCAAATTGTGTACTTTGATGGGTTTCTGGTCATATTTTTTCTTCCTGTCACTTTCTTCCTTTTAATTAAAATTCATCTTTTCTTTTTATTAAACAAATTTTCTTCCTTTTTTTCTTTTTTTTTTCTACATTCTTCATGGGATTTACACACTACTAGAGAGATGCAAGACTTACATTTTAAAGTAAATAAATACAAAAGGATTTCAGGAGGGAGAGAACATTAAGCTAGTAGAAGTTGGGGTGAGAACATAAGGGAGGAATGGAGGATCTCAGGAAAGGTCTCCTAAAAAAAAAGATAAAGGAGAAGCTAAACCTTAAAGGAGGCTACATATTTGAAAGATGGAAATGAGCAGGAAATAATATTCAAAAAATGGGGAAGAGCCCATGCAAAAGATGGGGAAGCAGTAAATGAGCATAGTCTGGTTGGGGAACAATGGCTAGGCTGGAATGTAGAGTGTAAAATATGAAATTAATTTGGAAAAGGCAAGTGTGAAGACTTTTAAATGTTAAAATGAAGATTTTGGATTTTATATCAAAGGCAATAGGGAGGCACTGAATATTTGAGAAGGTAAAGTGATATGAACAGATTTCTGTTTTAATATTATTTTTGCAGCTATATGAATGATGAATTTTAGAAAGGGAAGAGAATGGAAGCAGTGAGACTACAAGGAGGCTATTTCCCTGATCCAAACATGAAATGACAGGATCCTGAACTAGGTTGACAGAATTTGTGAGTGAAGAAAAGGGAACCCATGGAAGAAAAATAATAGAGTTAGAATTGATAAAAACGCGGTAACTGATTGCTCTTGAAGTATAAAGAAGAACCATCTTTGCTTGGGGCAAAGGAAGAAAGGAAGAGAAACAATATAAAAGGGTTTTTTGTTATTGGAATTTAAATTTCTAAATTCTGTCCTTTCTTCTATCCCTTCCCAACCACTAAGAAAGCAAAAACAAAAAACATACTACTCATTATACACATAGAGTCATGTAACCCATATTTTCATATTAGCCTAATTGCAAGGAAAATTAAGAAAAAGAAAATTATGTGCTTTAGTTTTTCACTTAGAGTCCACAATTTTATATCAGGAGTTAGATAGCATTTTTGATCATGAGTCCATTTGGAATTATTATGATCATTGAATAAAAGCTGTGGGATGATTTCGTGTTGAATATTGATTTGTAGCCAAATCTTTCAATGATGATTTTTATTATAATATAGCTTTACTGTGTACATTGTTCTCCAGATTAAACTTTGCAACAATTTCATATAAGTCTTCTCAATTTTTTCTGAAGACCCCCTTCATCATTTTACAGCACAATTGTATTTGATCACAATCAGAAACCATAACTTTTTCAGCTACTCTTTAATTCATGGGTTGTTCCTTAATTTCCAACTCTGCCACCACAGAAAGCTGCTATTGCTAAGTCAAAGGTTATGTACAGTTTTGATGCTTTTTGAGTATATTTCCAAATTGCTCTCTAGAATGGTTGGATTAGTTTACCAATAATGAATGCATTAGTATACCTATATTCGTGCATACTCTCCAGCATTTGTCATTTTCCTTTCTATCAGGTTAGCTAATGATTAGTGATTTTGAGCATTTTTATATGAATATTGTTAGCTTTGAATTTTTCTGAAAAGTGCCTGTTTATATCCTTTTTCTATTTGTCAGTTGGGGAATGAGACTTTAAAAAAGGTTTTTAGGCATGCATTTGAAGAGACAATAATTGGCCTGTGTTCTCACAGGAAGTGATATGCTAACATTTTTCTAGAATTTATATAACATCATAAGGTTGCGAAGTGTTATACATAAATTATCTCATTTTATTCTAACAACCACCCTGGGAGTCAAGTAGCTTGCTAAGGGTCCATAGACAATAAATATTTGAGACTGGATTTGAACTCGGGTCTTCTTGACTTCAGATCCAGCACTATACCCACTGAGCCACTCTGCTAAAGTAGAGCAAGGAAGTAATAGTTTAAAAGAATTTGAAAGAGAAGGTTTGGAATAGTTACTGTGGACAGTATTCTTCCAGTCATGGAAGAAGAACAGCGTAACTGTAACAGTGAGAGTCCAGTTGAAATTAAATAACAAATTTGTGGTGGACCTAATTTTTCACTTGTGGGTTTCTTCTTCATTTTTACTTCTCTTTTAGTCAGATTATTCAAACTGGGGAGGTAAATTGTTTAATCTAGCCCAAGATCTGTATGTAGTACATAACTTTTTATCCTCTTATTTCCAAAAAGCTACCTCAAATTTAATGTATATATTGTAATATAAAATTACTTTAAAAGCCTGCCATCTCAGCAGCATAGGACATGGATTTTTCTATTGGAAATTTCATAAGTTTCTTGTTCCACAATAGTATGTTCTACAAACATCCACAAGAGACTGAAGTGATCACAAAGTTTAATAATAACATCATTTGCTGAAACGCTACTTGAATTTATATTAGGCTTAACAGGGATTCCTATTCTGATGCCCATACTTTGAAGCCAATGTTTTGACATATTAAAGTAGAAACATAGTACCGTGTTTTAAGGTAGAATGTCTAATTAAGACCATAAATAGCATCATTGAAACTACTGTTCTGACCTCATTTATCATTTTTGTTTAAAAATAAGGCAATTATTATTGGTTAGACAAATGTCAGTAAAAAAATAATTGCAAGTTATAAAATTTTAGGCCTTTTTCTCTTATGTAGAAATCACTTTAGTTTTGAATTTGTGTTCACTTTAAATTATGTAGAATGCTTTGTCCAGAAAACTTTCTGCATAGTATATTTTAGTGTAGATTTTATTTTGTCATTTAAAATGTGTTTCCCTTATCAATAGAGTAAAAGATTGGGAAAGACATTGTCTAAGTATTACTGATCTTTTAAGTATCATACTTAGTACTGAGCCATATTCTTTTATAGGCTCTAAATAAACACAAAGGTACTAGCTAGTGTGAGTTTTTCTAAACTCTAAGAATTATATTCTTGATAGAAATTGCTTTATAGGAAACATGGAAATTCTATAGTTATCTGAAGAATCGAGTGCTTATTATTCATAGTAATGGGAAGTCAGCATGAATAATTGACTGAAAAGAGATTCCAATATTTTAGCTATTGATTTCAAACTCCTACTCAAACCTTTTTACAGTCACTTCTAACAAATTCTGAAATACATAAGTTTAAGCTTTTAATCTCTATTCTTTGTGGCCTCTTTGCTGTAGTTCAGTTGTGATGACTCTCTGTGGCTCTGTTTGAGATTTTCTTGGCAAAGATACTAGGATGACTTGCCAATTCCTTCTCCACCTCATTTTACAGATGAGGAAACTGAGGCAACTAGGGTAAAGTGTCAGACTGTGCCCAAGGTCTAGTGTTTGAGGCTAGATTTGAACTCAGGAAATTGAGTCTTACTGATTCCAGGCTCAACACTCCATTCATTGTGTCATCTAGCTGCCTCCTCCTTGCTTCTGTGATAATGTGGATAAATTATTGAAAGAGTCAAGGAAATAGGCTGGAGAAAAAAAACAAACTAATCTATAAATTAAATGCTCATTAAATAATCAAGTATTAGCTGTGACGAAAACTAACTTTTTTTTAGATGCTTAACAATTATTTATTGATTTCTATTTAGGATCAGAAACATAGTAGAAATATCTTCCCAAACCTCCTTTCCTCTTTCCCATCTTTGATTATTTATTTATTCATTTTACTTTTTTAAAAATTAATTTTATAATTATAAAATTTTTGGCATGAGTAATTTTTTATAACATTATCCCTTGTATTCATTTTTCCAGATTTTCCCCTCCCTTCCTCTACTCCCTCCCCTAGATGACAGGCAATCCTATACATGTGTTACAGTATAACTTAGATATAATATATGTGTGTAAATCCAATTTTCTTGTTGCACGTTAAGTATTGGATTCCGAAGGTATAAGTAACCTGGGTAGAGAGACAGTAGTGCTAACAATTTACATTCACTTCCCAGTGTTCCTTCTCTGGGTGTAGTTGTTTCTGTCCATCATTGATCAACTGGAAGTGAGTTGGATCTTCTTTATGTTGAAGATTTCCACTTCCATCAGAATACGTCCTCATACAGTATTGTTGTTGAAGTGTACAGAGATCTTCTGGTTCTGCTCATTTCACTCAGCATCAGTTGATGTAAGTCTCTCCAAGCCTCTCTGTATTCCTCCTGCTGGTCATTTCTTACAGAGCAATAATATTCCATAACCTTCATATGCCATAATTTACCCAGCCATTCTCCAATTGATGGGCATCCATTCATCTTCCAGTTTCTAGCCACTACAAAAAGGGCTGCCACAAACATTTTGGCACATACAGGTCCCTTTCCCCTCTTTAGTATTTCTTTGGGATATAAGCCCAGTAGTAGCAATGCTGGGTCAAAGGGTATGCACAAGAAAACTAACTTTTAACTCAGTTACTACTGAGCTTACCTTTAACTCGGCCATTTTATGTATGTCTCTGTCCCCTGAGAAACTGCTTGGCTGAAGGATGGATAGAGAGCTAGGCTGAAATTCAGGAAGATCTAAGTTCAAACCTTGTTTAAGTTTCTTAAAAATCACATGATTTTAGAAAGTCACTGATCTCCCTTATCCTTACTTTCTTCTTTGGCCTCAATAGCCTCTACAATTTTTTCTAACTCTGAATTTAGGATCTATGATCCAAAGTTCTCCAAGCAAGAATTCAGTGTTCTTTTACTGCACTTTCACCATACTTTGCATTGTCATACCTGCTGATAATTAGCAGGGTTGGGGGAGCCATGACAAAGGAATTTATGTTTTATCTTAGAAGGAATAGAGAATCATTAAATATTCTTTAGCAGAAAATAATGACAGGATTAAGCCTGTGCCTTATGAAAACTATTTTGGGAGATAAGTAAATGAATGAGTGAATGAAAAGGCATTTATTAAGCACTTACTATGTGTCAGGGATTGTGGTAAATATTAGGGATGTAGATAGATACAAAAATAATTTTATTAAGTACAAAAAGCAAGATTTTTCTCTGACCTTAAGGAACTTATATTCTAACAAAGAAGACAATACATATAGACCAGAGAGAGGAGTATTTTGGACTGTGAAGTCAGGGGTGGTAATTACAGCTATGGAGCAATATATTAGCGTGTGTTTTCCAGGAATGGCAACATTAACTTAATTACCATTCTCAGAGTTGAAGTGGAAGAAGAATAAGAATGATACATGTGTGAGAGCAGCTGGAAATTAGGTGGTTAGACTGGTTATAGGGAACTTCACTACCCAGTGTTAAAGGAAGGGGTAGAAGCAGGAATATCAATCAAGCAAGTAGCAAAGTAATCCTGACAAGAGGTAATGAAGGCTGGAATTCAAGTGGTGGTTGTATAATTGGAAGGAAGGGAGAAAAAAAATGAGAAGAATTGTAATGGGGACAGAACCAAGAATACTTAAACATTGATTGGCTTTTGGGATAAAAGAAAGGGGAAAGTCAAAGATGACAAGGTTACAGATCTGGGTGATTATAAAACTGATAGTATACTTAACAGAAATGTGGCACTTTGAAGAAGGAGTGAGTTTAGAAGGTAATATGATAAATTCTTTTTGGACAAGGGTCCTAGTATTAAGGATTCAGATATACAAGAAATATTAGAGACCATTAAGACCAGTCCCCTCATTTTACATCTGAGGAAACTGAGAGTCAAGGAGATTAAGTGAGTTACCCATGGTAATAAGAATCAAATAATAGTAATCAATCAAATAATAAGGTGATAAGAATCAAAAGTGTTTTAACATAAGGTTCTCTGATACTAAAGGCACTATTCTTTCCATTGTTACCATGCTGCTTCCCTTCTGATGGAATATGTTGAATTTACCGATGGAACATTCACATGGAGATGTGTAGCAGGACTAGAATCCCAATAAAGGGATTATGGCTAGAGATAAGTGTGTGATATATATTTGTGTATGTGTGTGTAATTATCTGTGTAAAAATTCAGTTCAGTGCAACAAGAACTTGTTAAGGATCTATTAATACAGGGTATTAATACATACAGAGTAGTACATGCTAGAGATCCAGAATCTCAATCAGTCAGTCATGATAAATCTATAGGAGCTAATAAGCTAAGGAGGCACAGATTGAGAAGGATAGAGAAAAAATAGTCTTACTTATGGAGAGGGAATCAATGATGAACTAGTGAAGAATGAAAAGGAGTGAGTGGTGTGTAGTTAAGGGGAGAAATAAAAAGATGTTATAGATGCTGAAGATGGGAAAGAGAATCTAGGTTAAAAGGTTCATCAAAAGTTGCAGAGGGATAAAGGAAAATGACACTTAAGAAAAGACCACTGAATGTAGCAGTTAAGAAATCATTAGTTTACTTGAAAGAGGGCAGTTAAAGTAGAGTAGTTGGGGGGGATCCTGGTTGTGAGAATTTGAAAAATGAGTGTCTGATAAAGAGATAAAGAAAAAGAAAGAGACAAGTTTTCCTGGGAATGTGAGAAAGAAATAAAGGTGAGATATAAGAAGACTAGAAGGAAATTCAGGTTAAAGTGAAAGGATTTTTAAAAGATGGAGGAGATATTTATAAGTGACAGAAGAGCCAGTAGAAAGGAAGGGATGGATTCTTAAAGAGGAAAATATTGATCACTGCAGAGAGAGATAATGGTTACTGGACCAAGTTCCTGTCAGAGTGAGAATGGATGGAATCAAAGGCACCATTAAAAGGGTGAAGGAATACAAGGAATAATACCTCCTCTCTAGAAACAAGAGTAAAGAAAGAAAGAAAATATGGAAGTAAACAGGAGAATTTTGAGATGTAGGTAAGGAAAATGAAAGAGTTCATAGTAGATGACTTCAGTTTTCTCAATAAATCAGTCAAGCACTTTATTAAAGTGTCCACTATGTGCTAAGTTTTCAGAGTAAAAAAGAATATTCTGTGCCTTTAAAGAGCTTTCGTTTTGTGTTGGAATTAATAACATGAACTCAAAGAAATGCAAAATAAATGCAAGGTAGTTTTGGTGAAGTCTATCAGAATAGACTTCATAAAGGAAGTGACATTGAATTTAGTTAGCCTTTAGGAAAAGAAAGATTCCAAAAGAATCAGGAGAAAGAGGTGTTAAAAAAGAACTCAGGAAGGAAAGAGTTTTGAAAAATAAGTGTCAAAATCTTTATTGGGCTAGATGGTGCAGTGGGTAGAAGATGATGCAGTGGGTAGAACACCAGGAGAACTTGACTTCAAATCAGACCTCAGACACTTAACACTTACTAGCCTGGGCAAGTCACATAATCCCAATTGCCTCACCAAAAAAACAAACAAAAACAAAAACAAACAAACAAACAAAAAATCACAAAAACAGGAGAACTAAGGAGAAACCATTTGAATGGTGATTAAGGGAACTTTGTTAACCTTAGAGAGAAGTTTCAGTTCAGTGATGAACTTAGAAGCCAGATTCAAGGTGTTTAAGTGCCAGAGGACTTGCAAGGATTAAAAAGTGAATAGAATGGAACTGGATGAAGAAAAACAACTTTCTTCTAGGAGTTTGGCTATAAAATGGAGGAACAGTATAGGATGAAAGCTGAAGTCAAGATCACCTACTAAGAAATGTTTTGAATAAGAGGTTCTGAGAGGATAATTGCAATTGCATTAGGGGAGGACGACAGTCAATCATGGATAATAGAAGGGTTATTAACTAAAGGACCCAACTGATATTAAATAGCATGAATGTAGTAAGATAATCAGATTCCAATTTTAGACAGAATAGAATATTTTAATCTACTTTATAATCTCAGTAGATAGGAAACATCCTACTTCGATCAAGATATTTTGTATTGCTCTTTTGTTTACCACAATATAGATGATCATAGATTAAGAACTAGAAGGCATCTTAAAGGATATCTGTGTAAGACTTAGAGAAATGAGTTGACTTGCTCAAAGTCTTCTTTCTGTCATCTGTGAAGAAAGAGTTTGCTAAGCAAATTAGTAATGTAATAATGTAAACAAGATCTTATGTAGTCACATAACCTGATGAAAGCAAAGTATCCTAAGCATTTCATTAAAACCACTAGCATTGGCTGCATAAGACAATCTATTATGTACAAGTGTTTCTTATGTATTCAAAAACATAGATTATGCAGGACCACTGGCTACATGTTGTTGACTTTAGTTTTGGGATTTGGCAGGGGGGTTGGTTCAGATATGTAACCTCACTGATGTAAGCAATTTCTGTTTTGTATTTTCTTACATCTTCCAATGAGATCATAACTGTCTTACAACTTAAAATGTCAGAGTTCCCTGAGTTGAGTGATTGTCCAGGATGACCAAGCCAGAGTGGCAGAGGTAGATTTTGAACCCAGGCTTCATCATGATCCCAATGACAGCTCCCTTTCTGCTATGCCATGCTGGGTTTGGGTTGAAATTTTATTGAAAGAATTAAAATTGTAATTTTTTGCAATTATTAGAAATTTCATTTATTCAAACTATATTTTCTTTTCCTTTATTCATAATTAGTGAATTTTTAAAAGTTTACTACTTAAGAGCTCTTTAGAATACTTACTTATTTGAGGAACAGATTTAAATGCTTTAGGATTGGTTTCTTTTTTAATGTTTGTAGAAAGTTGATATGGAACCTAAGAGAATGAATGGTGGCATTTAAGAAGTTTAAAAATCACTGAGCCAGATATGCTAAGTGATCTATCTCAGTGACAATATCTAATTTGAAATTTCAGAAGTGTGACTTAGAATCAAATTATGACATTGTATTCTTGATTCTCAGTGCAGTGACCTGTTACTCTTTCTCTGGCATAATTAAATGGCAGCAGCATTTCTGAGAATGTATGAGCAGTAGAACAGTAACTATGTTTTGAAATTAGTCACAGAAAGAGCACTTCTTGTTATTACAGTCATCCCTTTATGAGATTCACCTGATTTACATGATTTATCTGAATGTTTGGTAACAGTACTATGTAATTTTATCCTCAACAGATTGATGAACTCCCAGAGGGAGCTGTGAAGCCTCCAGCAAACAAGTACCCAATCTTCTTTTTTGGCACCCATGAAACGTAAGTCAAAAAATTGCTATATTCTTTAAAAATGAATGTCTTATCAAATTACAACTTTCCATTTTAATCTGTAAAATTTTTGATAAAGGAGCTATAACTTAACATGCTATCAAAATCAATTTAATCAAAACAGAAAACAATGTCTTTTCACTAAAGTAAACATTTGAAATATTAATGTCTTTGGTATTGAATAGCATTACTTTGTCAGCTAGATAGTGGTGATTATATGGGGAGCTTCTGCCATTGTGCATGCATCCTGTGTATACTGCTGGTCCTATATAAATTCCAGATTTTTCTTTAAACCCCAAGGACTGGGGTAGGCCTGCCTACTTCTCCACGGTGAAATTATCCCTTTCTTATATAGGATTTCTCTTCTTCCTGGTCCATTGCTGAACAAGACACAATCTCTTAAAATCTTCTCTTCCAGTTCTAGAACAAGCAAATAGACCTTTATAAAATTTTCTAAGGGTGTTGTTGTGATTGAACTGATTCTAACTATAGGAAAACCAGGAAGTGAAAATAATAAATGGGAGCAAGAATAAATTATGAAATTTGGTTTCAGAAGTAGGTTCTTGATTCTACTTGCCTAAACCTTGTGTAGCTGAAATTAGTGCTCTGTAATCCTTCTGGAGGGAAATCTGTATTATGGGTACCATCTCACCCTTTGCCTGATAGACAGACCCTCAAGCTGTGTGAACTTGCAGCTGCTAATAGTGGGCTTTTGGATATACAAAGGACTACTTAAGATTCTTTTACATCTCATTAAAAATTTCAAACTGCTTATCTAACACAGCTTCTTCTTTCATACACTAGCAAAATTATCCTAGTACATTTTGCCTGAAATGCTTACTTCATAAGATTGATGTGATAACCAAATGAAATACTGTACAGGAAGCATTTTGTAAACTGAAAGGTGCTCTGTAAATGTCTTCTATTGGTATTTTTATTCCCCACCTCTCTATCCTCATAACACAATAGAGTTATAGAATTTTAGAGCTGGAAGAGGTCTTTGAGATCTTCTAGAGGGCATTAAATGATGGGAAATGATGCTCTAACAAATTATGTCACTTTCCTTGCTAAATGAAATATGAACTTACTCTACTATCCAGAAGAAGAAGAAAAGTTTTTGCCTCCATTAAAAAAATGAATTAAGTATTTCAGGAATCCCTCTACAGCCAAATTTAGTAGCAATCAGAATGCTTTTTATAAGAAATCCTAGCCACATTTGCCTGAAAATATTATTGCACTTTTTTAAAAAGTACATACAACTTTAAATCATCCCCAGCAGTCTCTATTTTCACAGCTCAGTATTGTTTGAACTTGTTTCTTAGGCTCATAGATAACTTGAATTTTTTTCTTAAATATGGGGCAAAAAATTGCCCCATCATTGCATATAACACACTAAGCTGGACTCTGTTGCTCGTTTCCCAAATGTATACTGCTAGAGCACTTTGCTTTTCAGCATATTCTTTTGGAACATTTCTTCTGACTCCATTTATGGTTGCCTCACTTCAGCTTAACATAAGAAAACTCTTTGGGCAGATCCATTCCCTATATAGGTCAAACCCTATCGGAGCTGTACTGTGATAAGCATTGCTTTAGTGCTGCTGGACTGTCTAGGATCCAAACTCCTGTTGATCCTGTCTCCCTAGATAAGATTTAGTAGAGCTGGAGGATGATGATGATTTAAAAAAAAAAAAAAAAAAAAAAAAAAAAAAAAAAAGCTTTTTTAGAACCTGAATATGAGGCCAAGTCCATACCTCAGAACCACATAAAACCCTCCAGACACTGCCATTGCTTTGTAAGCCTTGTTTTGGTTAGGAGCTTTATGTTGCATTGGTATTTCTCATTTCCTTAAGAAGATGCTACCCCTTTCATCCCATTTGCTACAAATCCTTTACTGATAAACACTTGATTAGACACAATGGTCTCTGATAATTCAGAAATAACTTACCACTCAGCATTGTAAGTAATTATCTAGACACTAGGTATAGTTTGGAAAAAATGACCTCTAACACATAAATACATAGGTACGTATACATGTATGTGGATATTTAGAGACATACAACAAACAAATAAAAATAGTAAATCTTTAGATAGGACATAAGACAAAGGGCAAATCACCCCTTTTCTTACCATTTTAATATTATAATGATAGTTAAGAACTATTGTGTCCCAGGTATTATGCTAAGCTCTTCAGGATTATTTTACCTCACAACTCTGGTAGGTAGGTGCTGTTATTATCCCCTTTATACAGATGAAGAAAGGAGGAAGACAGCAGTTAAGTGACTTACCCAGAGTCACATAGCACATAGTGTCTGAAGTCACATTTAAACACAGGTTTGTCTTGTCCAGACTGTAGGCCCAGCATTCTCTCTACTAGGCCATCTAGCTGCCCCAAATGAAAACTAATTTAAATGAGCATGGAAGACAATTTTAAAAGAAGATTTTTTAAGGGAAGAGATATAATATAGGAGTAATATTCAGCCTGAAGAATATGTACAGAAGAAAGGAGAGGGGTGTTATTACCAATGGCCAGCTCTCATCCCTTCCTCTTCCAAATTTACATGCTGATTGGGTGTCTCACATCATTCTATCCACATTTTGTCCACAATACCTTATTTTCACTCTACCACTGGCTCCCTGTAGTTTCTGTGGTCTGTTATATTTAATATATATCAAAGATATAGATTCCCAAAGATAAAGAGCTTGGGGGAAGTTTCCCTAGATTTGTAATATATCAGGGATGACTCCTTGCACACAAATATCAATCAAAAGATAAATATGGTAGATTAGGAAGAAAGTATGTGGCCAGTAGGAATGAGGGACTAGATAAATACTTAGGTGAGTGGTAGTATGTGAAGATTGTATGGGAGAGAGTGAGCTAATAATATGATGAGCCTATTTTATGGCTCTAACTCTCAAATAACTGTTTCCAGGTACTCTTTAGCATTAACTCTCTGTTCTGTCCAAAAGAGAATAACCAGATTCCTAGAGGCTGAAGCAAGGGTTATAACAAATCAGACAAAGGTGAGCTCTAACGGTCCAGAGTTCAAGACAATAAAGGATTAGGTAGAATCTAAAGCAGCTCCAAGAAGTAAAGTGCAAAATAGTAGTAATAGATTAGGCAAAGGATAGAAACTGATAGTCTTGATTTAGCACAAATGGTTAAAACATGTGCATCTATCCCCAATTCCTTTGCCCCTTATAAGATATCGCAGTTTCAAGGTATCTTCACCATCTCTCAGAAGGCTCTTCCTAGCTTATCAGTGTAGTTTCATGTGAGGCTTTTCAAAAACTCCCCCTAAACCAAGATACTTTAGCTTTAAATGAACATCAATTCATTAATTAAATGTGTAATTCTTGTACAGGGGAATCCTCTATGTGAGTCCATGAGCTTTTGCTATTGTGTCTTCAATACAGATTTCAACCCATTCATTCAGCAAAGATATACATGCTAAGTGATATAAGGGGTTTTAAAAATGTCCAAAGGTCTTTACCCTGTAGGAGCTAATATTCAAGGAGAGATAAGACATTGAAATGTAGACAGAACTGAAAAAGACCTTTGAGTCCAATATTCTCTTTCATAGATGAAATGGAGGCCAAAGAAAGCAAATGATTTACCCAGAAAGTGTCCCAGGGAGAATCTGAATCCAGATCATTCTGACTCCAATATCCTGTTTCTTAATTTGGGGGAGGGGTATCCATATCTTCAGAAAGTTTTCTTTTTCAGAATTTAGGTGGTATAATTCACAGAATCTGTACACTAGACGAGACCTCAGTGACCCCCTAGTCCAATACAGATCTGAACAATACTCCACCCTATAACATACTCAACAAGGGTCATTTAGTCTTTTTTTTTTTTTTTTAAGATCTTAAGAGGATGAGGAAATGCATCATCTCCCAAAACATTCCATTCCACTTTGGAATAGCTTTGAAAATTCAGGAATTTTTCCTTTCAATAAGCTTAAATTTCCCTCTCAGAAATTTTCTCTTATTGCTCCTAGTTCTATTTTCTTGGTCCAGGAAATAGGTGTTGTAAAAGAAACACTGGGTCTGGAGTTAAGAGAACCTGGGTTTAAAACCTGCCTCCGATACTACCTGTGTGTTGAACAAATTAATTAACCTCCCTGAGTTTTAGTTTCTTCCTAAGCCTAAGGGCTAAAAGGCTTTTGAGAGTCCTTCTATATCTATCATCTTCTGAAATCAAATTCCTTTTGCCCCTGAAAATTCTTTAGAGATTTAAAGATAGCTCTCACATCTTCCCCCGAGTCTTCTCTAGGTTACATAGCCCCAGTTATTTTACCCATTCTAATGTGCCACAGTTTTAAGGTCCCATCATCCAGCTGCTCTGCAGTTTTATTGGTGTTCTTTTTAAAATGTGGTACCAGAACCAAACCTAATACTTCAAATGTAGTTTGAGTACAACAATGATACTTACCTCTCTAGTCCAGCACACTCTGCCTCTTCAATGCAATGTAAGATTGCATAGCTTTATTGGCTTTTGGCATATCACACTGCTTGACTCATTCTGAACTTTCAGAATACCCACTCAAATACCTTAAATTCTTAATCTGAAGATTCTTCATCATTTGGGGAAAATTTTCTTCCCTAGCATTGTTGTCCTTGGTTCTGATATGCTTTTGCTTAGACTGTGAGCTGTTTGAGAGTAGGGATTCTCTTTTACTTTTCTTGGTATACCCAATGCTAGTACAATGCCTGGCACAGAGTTGGTGCTTCATAAATTTTTATTGACTGACTTACAAAGCCATTTTGTTTCTGTGACACATCTGTGTTCCTGTCTCCTGGGTGTTTCACATGCCATTTGTTGCAAAGGGAAGGGAGAACTAGTGTAACCAAGAAGAACAGTTAAGAAAACAAAGCAATATCTTGACCATACCGAATAGCATATGTCTCATTAGGTACCTGTAGTCAACTACACATAAAGATATATTAGATGTATTTATAAAGGAGAGGAAAATTGGTTTCATCAGTTGTCTGGTCTTTGCACTAATCCATGTGCAGATAGCTTTTTGGTGTTATTTTCTTTTCCATTATTGTGATTGTTGATATTCTTATAATTCTTCTTACTTTATAGTCTACATCACTTTATACAAGTACCAATCAATCAATAAGCATGTATTAAATGCCTACTATGAGCTAGGCAGTATGGGTAGAAATATAAAGAATGAAACAATCTATACAAGTGAAGAACCTGCAGTCTAATGAGGAAGATAATATATATATATATACATACATATATATATATACACATACACACATATGCATATATGTGTGTATACATACAAAAAAGCAAAAGGAGAAATACAGATCAATGTAAAGTAAATACAATGTATCTATATTCACAAATTTCTCTGAATTCTTCATAATTTTTCCTTATGGCACAATAATATGGTATTATTCCTATGTCATAGGCATCTTCTTTGTTTCCAATTTCTTGCTGCCACGAAAAGTATTGCTGTAAATATTTCAAGAGCTCTCCTTTTGTTTTAGGATTAATTGGTCAGGAGTGGTGTTCTTGGGCCAAGGAAATTCAATATATTTTTCAAAGTCCAGTTAAGTTCAAATTCCTTAATGAAGCACTTTTTAACTATAGCAAGACACATTTCTCTGTCCCCCTACCCTCAAGTTGCTAATAAGATTGTATGCTATACCATTCAATTAAGCCTTTAAATATAATTACATTTTTGCATTTTGCTGCAGTTGTTACAAATGTTTGTTTTGTCTCCCCAACTAGATTATAAACTTTTCTAAGCACAAGGATATATGATATATTTTATTTATTCTGCATCTCTAATTGCACCTATCAAAGTTCATTATAAGTGATATCCACTAAATTTTTGTGCTATAGCTGGTAAAAAAAAAAAGCTACCTCAATTCTTGGATTATATTAGAAATATTACATCTAGTTTATAGAAATTAATATTCTCATTATATGCTTTTAACATACTATCTGGAATATTGTGTTCAGTAATGGATAATCTGTTGTCAAAAGAACCTTGATAAACTAGATTAGAGATCAGAATAGTGATTAATCTGTATACTGTTGTACTGAAGGAAAGTGTAAGGAAGTGAAAATATTTAGCTTGGAGGAAAAAAGACTTAGGGGAAATGTAATAACACTCTTTAAATATTTAAAGAGGAAAAATATATGAAGAGAAAGAAAATGTATTTTACATTGCTCCAGAATATAAATGAAGCAGTGATAGAAATAGAAAGTTTTTGTTTGATATAAGAACTTTCTACCAGCCATCTCAAATTAGCAATCATTTATGAACTACTTATTCTGTACCAAGCATTGTGCTAAGCACTGGAAAGATAAATACAAGCAAGATAAAGACAGACCCTGTCTTCCAGGAGGTTATATTTTAATGGAGAAGACAAACAGAAATTAGAAATGGGATAGAGAGAAAACACATAAAAATCAGTCATTGGGAAGATATCTCGTGCTGGAAAAATTTAGAACAGTAGAGCCTAGCAGGAAGTGAAGAGATTGCCATAATGGGTTTCTCTCTTAAATGGAGACTTTGGAAAGAGTCTATCCAATCAGAGGGAAGGACCCCAGGGACAGAGAGTACTTTTAAGGTGTGATTACCAGGGATAATGATGGTTGCTATAAAAATAATTTCTTCATTGAATGGGAAGTTGGACAAGGTGAAACTTCCTGCACCTTCTTTCCTTATTTATAAGATGTGCAGCTTTACAGAAAGAAAATTATTTTTAAGTTTCCTTCTTGTAGCGAGCTGTCGTCTCCAGAAGCTGCCGGATCGCTCTCTGGGAAGAGATCTGCTGTGTCTACTACAATCTCTCAGACAGATTCTTCTTCCTGTAATGAACCGTTGTCTCCAGGCAGTTGCTGTTAACTCTTGTCCTTAGAAGTGACTTCCCTTCCTGCAGAGAGCCCCGTCAGGCCTGATGTAATGCAGAGAGTCTTCTTCTTTCTCTGAGAGTCCTCTCTTTTATTCTCCCAGAGAATGGGCGTGGGATAATGCAAGGGCTTCTGGGAAGAACCACCCCAGCCAATGAGCTTGCCCCCTCTATCAAGTCAAGCTGAGTTCTCACCTTGTAATTGTCCAGAAAACCTCAGTTCTCACTTAGTAATCCTAACATCTCCCCCTTTCTTTTGATTTAGAACATAGGACAGTCATGACCTTGAAACATAAATCCATCAATATGGGAAGTATTACAGATAATTACATAAATTACATAAGCACATAGTAACATAGTAACGTAACACATGCTAGAAGTATATAACATAATCATAAATTGAAAATTTATAAATGTCCATAAGTCCATTGTCCATTAGTCTCATCTTGTGTGAGGAAGTCTAATGATTCCTGCTGGTTTTTAAAGTTCTTTAACAGTCTTCTTATTATCCATGCTCTTTCAGTGTCAGATGTTTCTTAGATCTTCTCCTTTATTTTGAGATCTTTCTCTTTTTCTGTCTCTCTCTGATGGACAAGGCGAATATGACTCGTTGGCACCCATCTGATTCCTTCTCCTGCTGAAGAAATACAAGCAAACCCTCTCTCCCAGGCAGTTAACCTATCTAATTTCTTTCTATTTACCACTTTCTAAATCTCTTCTCATCATCTGACAATTACATTGGAGTTGTTTGCACTGGGCACGGCCCTGTTGGTTTAAAAGGCCTGTATTCTCCCCAAGTGTAATCCATTTTTGCAATCTGATTGCCTTTTGGCTGACTTATCAGGTAATCCCTTTCTACCATGTGATTGCTTTTCTGCTGATTGATTAAATCAGAGTCCTGGCCTTCTAAAGGCTCTTTAGGTGTAACATCAGCTGCCATCATGCCCCAAGTCTTTTTTGCCTGGGGCCCTGGACCTGGGCCCCTCATCCCATTTCCCTGAATTATTCTACACTCTGATGCCCAATGGAGTCCTCTGTTGCATTTTGGACATGGGGTTTTAGGTCTTCTCTCACCCTGTCTTCTCACTGTATCTCCATACCTACACTGAGCTCTTAGATGTCCAATTTTTCCACATTGAAAACATCTCCGAGTTTCTCTAGAAGGCCCTTGCCAGGAGGGACCCTGTCTTTCCACATTCATCATTGTCCGGGTGTAAAAAGCATTTGTTCCCACTGTAGCACAGCGTCTTATGATCTCCTCTAAAGGAGCATCTTTGTCTAATCCCCATATAATTCTTTTGCAAATCTCATTGGCATTTTCCTTAGCCAGATGTCTGGTCATTATTTCTGTAGCTGAATTTTCTCCAATAGTTCTTTTGACAGCAGTTTGCAAACGTCCCACAAAATCTGCAAAAGGTTCATTGGGACCTTGCTGTATTTTAGTGAAAGCCTCTCCATGATCTTTCTGTCCAGGAAGGACACCCCAAGCTTTTATTGCAGCCTTAGCAATTTGTTCATATATTGTCATGGTATAATCAGTCTGTTCTGAATTCTCTCCATACCGACCTTCACCAGCCAAGTGCTCAAAAGTGAATTGTGTGTTAACTCCTATTTCCAAATTGCATCTGACTTGAATTTTACATAATTCATGAAATTCCGAAAGCCATAATAAATTATCTCCAGGTTCCAGACATGTCCTTGCTATGGATTTCCAATCATTCGGGGTTAGGACTTCATAAGACAAACCATCTAGTAACATTTTGACATAAGCTGATGTAGCCCCATAAAGGGTACAACCTTTTTTCAAATCCTTAATTTTATTCAAATCTAAAGGTGCATATCTTCTCCTTTTTTTACCTACAGAGTCAATATTTTCAATCACAGGATATGCATGTATAAAATCACTTATATCCTGTCCTTCTCTCTTAGCTTTAACCAATGCTTTTTCTAATCTTGTCATAGGCTTAGGCTTCTTCACAGGCAATTCTGTTTGTGTTTCTGCCTCTTCCCCTCTTTCTTCCTCCATCTCTGAAGGTGGGGTTGATGTGGGCCTGTCAATAATCTGTTCTCTAGGCAGAGTTGAAGCTTCTTCAAGAGAATCATACCATAATTCCTCATTTAAATCTTCTTGCTCTAGGACAAGATCTTGATCTTTCCTTTTTTTTTCACACTTCCTCCTCTGTTCATTTTTAGAACTTTTCCTTCTCCTACAACTTGCTTGATAGTTTAAGGCTAATTGAACTATGTTGTAGATATAAAATACTTCTGCAGAAATTGAACGAGGCCCATTTTTTGCTTGAAATTCTTTCATTTCATATCCCACTAGCTTCCATTTATCTACATCTATCTTTTCTTCCTCTAAGAACCAAGGGGATGTGCGTCTTAATGCAGCCAAGAGTTTAGCAATCTGTACCCAGGTTACAAGTAAACTCTGCTCCTCAATTATCTTGATTATACTCTCTATAGTACCACTCCTGAATGGGGGTGGAGCTGAGGTTGCTTCTGGGGCTGGAGTTGAGTCGGCTGAGGTCCAGGGATTGAATATAGCTAACATCTGCCCCATTTCGGCTATAAGAGATTCCTGGTTTAGCCCTTAACAAGTTAAGTTCCTTATTTATCTATTAGCACGCTCACTTAATCTTTAACAACGTTTCCTCGTTACTCACAGTTCTGGGTCAGAGAGACTGAGATCTGGATGAGAGGCTTTTCCACTGGAATCAGGACTGTGTCTGTCCCTGTTCGGGCGCCAAATTGCGAAGGTCTGGTCTAGCTCTTCTTGTCAGGATAAGCAAATGTCCTTGCCCCACGTTGGGCGCCAATTGTAGCGAGCTGTCGTCTCCAGAAGCTGCCGGATCGCTCTCTGGGAAGAGATCTGCTGTGTCTACTACAATCTCTCAGACAGATTCTTCTTCCTGTAATGAACCGTTGTCTCCAGGCAGTTGCTGTTAACTCTTGTCCTTAGAAGTGACTTCCCTTCCTGCAGAGAGCCCCGTCAGGCCTGATGTAATGCAGAGAGTCTTCTTCTTTCTCTGAGAGTCCTCTCTTTTATTCTCCCAGAGAATGGGCGTGGGATAATGCAAGGGCTTCTGGGAAGAACCACCCCAGCCAATGAGCTTGCCCCCTCTATCAAGTCAACCTGAGTTCTCACCTTGTAATTGTCCAGAAAACCTCAGTTCTCACTTAGTAATCCTAACACCTTCTAATCCTAACTCCTCTGATCCTATGGTCTTTAAATTATCTTCCAATTTAAAGACTCCATGATTGAGTAAGAGGTGAGTTGTTAGTAAGACCATACAATGTTAACTAGTGATTGATTTTAATATGTATAATAGAATTTATTTTAGGATAAGTGTTTTTGAGTTTCTAGGAATTTTACTAGGGGAAAATGAGTTAATGTGTAATTTGTTTTTACCATAATTTTACATTTTGTAACTAGTTGCTATTACTATATTCTATTTTATAAAATTTGGTAGTATGATAAGAATCCATGAGTCTTAAATAGGTTCATTCAAATAGGTGCTAGAGATAGGGATTTCGCTAATATATGAAACTTCCTAATGAGAAAATCCTAACAATGCAAATCAGCCCTTTTTACTTATAGTTTGTTGGATTGCCTAAGACAATAAAGGGCTTGAATAATTTATCCAGAATCATAAAACCTGTAAATGTCTGAAGGTAAAGTTGAACTTACGTAGGTCTTTCTGACTCTAAAACCAGCACTCTGTCATACTCACAATGTGTTCAGGATATGAAACTAAAATTGATTTGAGACTAGAAGTCATCCTAGTATTTCAACATCTGATTATTAATCAGCTTTTGTATACAAAATACCATGCTAGGCACTAGGGGGCCTGGGTGGAGGTGAGGATGATGTTAAGAAGTAAAAAGCACTGATTTCTTTCATGCTTACCTTTTTGGTGAACTATCTTATAATTTATCTGACAAGTATTTTAAGTAGTATATATATTGTGTTATTTAAATAAAAAATATTTTGACTCTGTTGCTATTTATGTGTTAGATGTATATTACATTTGAAAAGACAATTATATTTCCCATGTCTTTTCTACAGAGCATTTCTGGGACCCAAAGATCTTTTCCCTTATAAAGAATATAAAGATAAGTTTGGAAAATCTAACAAAAGAAAAGGATTTAATGAAGGCTTGTGGGAAATAGAAAATAATCCCAGAGTCAAGTTTACTGGATATCAGGTAAATAATTTATATTACTTTTCTTCATATCTCATTTCTTAGTTTTAGCTTTTATGCTCTAATGATCTTGTGCAGATGTATAGTCCTTCTGCTAATTGGTTGATTACTTACTAGGAACACAAACTCTCTACTCCAGAAGACCAGCTAAATGTTTTCAGTAAATAGTGCTCCTAATGCTGTGACTGACTATGACTTTAATGTGCAGGTTTCCATCATCAAAGCTTGATTGGTCCCTTCAGATTTAAAGCTTCTTCATCTGATCATTGATGTTTAAGTGGCCACTGGAAGAAATTCTCTCTGCCAGACCTTTTCTCCAGAGTCTTAGGAATAAGCCAAGCTGTTTCTAAGTAAAATGCCTAAAGTATAGCCATTTCTTATCACCATTTCCATGTGAGTATGTGCGCCTGTGGTACTTTGCACAGTGTAATTAGCTGATCTTTTATTATTTTTCAGGCAATTCAGCAACAGAGCTCTTCAGAAACTGAGGGTGAAGGAGGCAATACTGCAGATGCCAGCAGTGAGGAGGAAGGTGATAGAGTAGAAGAAGATGGAAAAGGCAAAAGAAAGAATGAAAAAGCTGGCTCAAAACGGAAAAAATCATACACTTCAAAGGTTACAGAGGAGCTTTTCCCATTGTTATTAATGTCGCATGCATGATAAAAGGGCACATTCCCTTTTGATCCATCAAGTCACTAAAAGATGTTTACTGGGTGCCTACTCTATGTTTAGCCTTGGATAATATATACATTTTCGTTGGAGAAGTGGCCCTGCCACCCAGGAGTTACAACTCTAGCTGTGGAACAAGAGACTCTATTTGTCATTCTATAAGAGTATAAACTCTAATGAAATACAATTTACCAGATGAGATAAGCTTAAATGACATTTTAGAAACTGCTAGTAAGACAGTGCTTCAGAGTAGGGGGGCAGTGTCTAAATTGTTTGTCAAAGAGAAGGGTTGTCATCTTATTGAGTCTATCAGAATTGATTTGTCACACAGGTTAATTGAATACTTAAACAACTTGTTCTGTTTAAATTCTATTTGATGCTTATGTAAGTAATAGGCTGGCTATATTTTAAGCATCTCATAAATATGTACTAAACATTTATTCTTCCATAGTATCTTTTTTTTTGCCAGCCTACTACTAAACACACTCAAACTGACTAGTAAGAAATAAAATTTAAATTCAGCATTTTCTTCAGTCCTTCTGATAAAACACCTTATTTTCCTTTGGGTAGGGATAAAGTCGTCACTTGCAAACTAGAAATCTAGCTTTTTTCCCCCAGTCTTCATTTTCCATTATTGTTATTCTGCAAAAGTATTTAGATTCCATTTAGTCTCAGATTTTCTCCAGCTCTGAACTTCATTTCTAAAATGACCTATATTTATTTTTAATAACTTATAGTATAGTGTGATGAAAACTTAAATTATATTAACTAGTTCATTTTGCCAGATATTAAGTGTAGTTCAGGTAAGTATGACCTTAAATATCATTGTTTCATTTGATTATTAGTAAGACAGCCCCCAGGAGAGAGATGAGAGTTGCTGGCTGCAGAAGTAATGATATATTAATTCAGAAGTCACTAAGAAATATTTTGCTCATTTACTAAGAGTTCTTTTTGTAAAGTTCTTACTAAGACTTCTAAAAGATATAATGGCACATTGAGGTTCATAAAGTACTTCCATAATAATAACTACCAGTAAGGTAAGTCATGTATTATCACTCTCAGTATACAAATAAGGAAATTGAATTTCAGAAAGGTTAGATGACTTTCCAAGAATGACACAACCAGGAAGAATTAAAAGTATTGTTCAAACTCAAGTGTCTCAATGCCAAGTCCAGCATTCAATATCATTACAGCACATTAAACGTATTTAAATTCTTGGCTTACAAATAAAAATATTAGAACTACATTTATCCTTTATAAATTACAAGAAGAAAAAAATTACCTTATAAAATATTTAATAAACATTTAAGTGAGGGGAATATTTATCAACTATTCCATGTCACAGTCTTAACATATATATATATTTTAAATTTTAATAGTTTTTATTTACCAGATATATGCATGGGTAATTTTACAACATTGACAATTGCCAAACCTTTTGTTCTAATTTTTCTCCTCCTCCCCCCCCACCCCAGATGGCAGGTTGACCAATACATTTAACATATATGTTAATCACAGGTGAGGTGTGCTAACTATAACCTTAATAAAATCTGAGTTACTTGATACCTGTTTAACTTAAATCAGATTAATCAAGAATCTAGAGGAAGACATTAGGAAGACATTGTGTCAAAGTAGTTATTAGAACCAGCCTCTGAGTGAGAAAGCCTGGGTCTAAGTTCTGTCTCTGAAATATATCATGTGACCCAAAACAGGCTACTTGTCACTTGGTGTTCTAGGCCACTATCTCTTTCAGGGAATTTGCTGATTTGCATCCTCACTGGGAGACCCTCCATCAATCAAGTCACAGCTTTGGTCTTTTAAAAAAAAAAAAAGCTAAAGATGATAGGAACATGTTCTATTGTTGAGTGAGATGAGAGAAGTACTGGTTTACCTTAATTTGGTTTCAAGGTGATTAGAGGTTATCATAATTTTTCTCTTTAAGTAATGAACTGACAATTATATAGTTATTTAAACTAATGCCTTAGCTTCAATTCAGATTCTGAACATTCTAATTTCTCCAAATGCTTTTTGAAATTTATTATACATGCTAATTTTTTACCTTTGGTCTTTTATCACAAAGTGTTTCTCATTGGTACTATTAGACATTTGCTGTATTTTAAAAAATGATCTTTTCTTTATTTACTAGGAGGATAAAAATATGTTTCTTTTGTCTTTATTCTAAGCTAAATTAAGTGTGGATAAATAAAGATAATCAAAGCTCCATTTATATATGCAAATATATACTTAAACTCTTACATAGTATAAAAATCATCCAATTTTAATCAAATTATAACACCAGTTTGGGCTTGATTGGTAGATTCAGTTAAGCAAGATACTCTTTAGAGAAATTAAGTGAACAGTATTTCTTTTGATTTAGTCATATATCTATCAAGTTGACTTTTTTCCTTTAGAAATTGCATGTTTTTTATTGGTTGTAAAGTGGCTAAGCGCTGATTTCCTAATCCATTTCAGAGATGTTTTCACTGACTAAATCATTTTTATCTAATAACACAGTGAAGAGCTTAAAAATCCTTGAAAGAAAAGTGTTATAGAAATGTTAAATTGTTTTCTTTCCTCTAAAATATATGAGTAGGGACCTACTTATTAATGTGATTTTAGGGTTACTCAGTTAAACCTCTCTTGAAGAAAGAAAGCCTTTAAAAATTTCTGTTTTAGCAATTTCTTATTTTTTCCTACTCTGATTTCAAATACTTAATGACAAGAGAGTGGGACTCATCCACCAATATGATCCTTGGTTCTCAAGTGGGTATAATTGAAATAATTAAAGTTCATTATGTTAGTAGTTTTTGACAATTAGTTTTTCTAATGGCATTCTTACATTGTATCTTTTGGTGCTTAATCACCAAACAAAGTTAAAATTTTTGTCCTGGTGACAAAAGTTGAAATGACAGAAATAGAATACTATCTATTTCATTAATGTAATCCAGAAGGAAATTTAATTCAAATGGCCACATTCATTTTCTCCTTATGGAAAAATTCTCTACCTGAAGCAATGGCTAACTTAATAGGTTATCTGTTCTGGTTGCATATTTGCAATATATTCCAAATACACAAACTGTTCTGAGCTTCAAGTTAGAGAATTTTAGTGCCATAAGAGACCTGAGGAATCATTTAGTTCAGATCCTTATTTTTCTAATTGATGAAATGAAGCCCAAGAAAGGCTGAATGGTTCTCCCAAGGTCATTAGATCGTTGCTGTTCCAGGACTGTCTAAGCTTGTTTTCCCCAGACTCTAGCTTAGTTTTTTCCACTGCATAGCACTGCACTGCATCAAAGAAAGCCTCTCAAGCAGGGAATTGCCCCAGTGATAAAGAAGACTTTTTGATGCCATATTTGATGAACTTCTCTTGGTTTCTAATTTGAATTTTAGCTTTTGACTCTGTTTTTTAACCTCTCTAAACATTTAGAAATCCTCTAAGCAGTCACGGAAATCTCCAGCAGATGAAGATGACAAGGACTGCAAAGAGGAAGAAAATAAGAGCGGCTCTGAGGCTGGAGATGCAGGCAATGACACAAGAAACACGTCTTCAGACTTGCAGAAAACCAGTGAAGGGGTAATTCTGTGCTTATACTATTCTCTTACCTTTCCTGACATTAAAAATCCTTTTACTTGAGAATATTCCCACCAGCAATAAAATCTAAAAAAAATATTAGGCACAATAGCTATTGCTAAAAGTGAAATGCAAAACTGTTCTTATGTGTATACAGATAGCTCCCCAGGACATTAGACTAAGTTCAAACTGCCTGAGGACAAAAATGAGCTTAGTGGGAGTTGTGTCTGCTGATTGGAACCTGGCATCATATTCATCTATTTTTTTCTTAAAGGAAGATGATGTTAAATGTCTCAAATATATACTGAAATTCATAAGTACCACTTGAAATCTGATAGCAGTGTTTCTTTTAATTAAATTAAATTTCAGTCAATTAAATTTTCAGTAGTATAACTAATAAAGCATTATGACTGATTCTTCTCTCTTAGAATTTATCAATTAGAGTATATATGGGAACAGGTCTTTTTCACATATCTTTTTAAAATATATGTGAAACTTTTGCTGATTTCTGAAGTCATAAGAGTTCTACCTTTGCGGGAATATTACTGAGAAGGAAAATTTTTCATAGGAATTTTCCAGCTGTTTGTCCTATTGTTCTGTTTTGGGAGATTAGTTGGTAACCATTTTAAAACAGTAAGATTAATTGGCCATGAGATGGCACTATTTGCATACTACCAAAGTATGGGTCCATACATCATGGTGTACTCAGTTTATTATTATCACAATACTATTAAATTCTAATTTCAGTTGCGCTCTTTCTCAGACTTAATTTAGCAGAGCAGATGTATTTCGGTAGGGCAGAAAAGCATTTCAGGCTAATATATTTCATAATAAAATTAGAGACAAAGGCAGACCTTAGCAGTTTCAGTGCTCTTTTCTCAGAGACTGGCTTGAAATACACACTTAAAATGGAAACAGTGGATGTTTTGGAGTAGCCCTGACAATATTGGAGGGTTAGATTTGAATTTTTTAAAAGGGATTCCAAAATTTTTTCTTAGAAATAAAAATATAAAATATGGCAGAGCCATAAATGATTAAAAAGAATGTATTGCAGGATGGTACTTATTTGTTAGTAACTCCTGCATATTTTGGGAAAAATAAATGGTCCTTTAGGTGATTTTGAACTTTGCACAAAAAGATTTTGGATCTGAAATGACTTGTTAAGGACCTTTCTAGGTCTTGTGAAGAGTCTAAACTCTGAATTCAGAATGAGCCTCAATTTTTGTTGTGGTGGTTATGATTGTGGTTGTTGTTTTCTATCTTGATTTTTCTAAGCGAAAGTTTAAACATCCTTGAATATTTAGGAACTTACGTAAATCAGGCTGCTGCTGATGGCCCCTGAGTTGTTTTACCCACCTGATTTTTGCAGAACTCATATGCTGCAAGCTGCTTATATTGGCTAAAATCATAGTTTTATTTAGTTTTAGTAAAACAGACACTGAGATGTTTGGAATAAGATTTAGGCAATGGCAGTGTAAAAAAAATCTTGTGTTCTGTCCACTTTCTTGGTTAGAAGTGGCTAAGTGGTACAGTGTATAAATGTTGGACTTGGCGTAAAGAAGACTTGAGTTGGAGGCCTGCATCAAGTCATTTAACCTCTCCATATCTGTATAATGGAGATATCAAAAGCTCTTACCTCCCTGGGTTATTGTAACGATCAAATATAATAATATATGTAAAGTACTTTGTAAACCCTATAGCATTATATAAATGCTTATTATTATTATTATTATTATTAACTTCTCAGAATATGTTAGTTCCTCCCTTTCTATAAGCCAGTCAAGAAATTCTTTAGTTTTCACTAAATATACTCTTTTCAGGCTATTTTGTGGTATTTCCTGATAGAAGATTTTATAGTTTTTCTAATGGAGAAAGTTAATCATAAAAGGATTTCATGTTATATCTAGTGTTGGTTCCATATGGATAGTAGGAATTGTTTTTCCTTAGATGTGAGCAGAACCATTATAGAATATTTGGAATATGGCATGAATTTGGTAATTATGTGTAGGAAAGATTGGCAGGGGAAGAAGCTTGAAGCAGGGAACTCAATTAATTTGAGGATCATCCAAGTGGATATTAAGGTGCACTAGAACAGGAGCTGGGAGAAAAGAAATCCAGGATTAAAACTCCTTGAAAAGAGAGGGAAAATAACTTGGAGGTTGGTATAATTGAAGAATCATAACATGGGTTGAGTGGAAAATTTTGATTGAATAGACTTCAAAAGAAGAATAAATACTGCAAAAGCACAATATATTCCTGCGTTGTTGGAGATATGCAAAGTTGATAAGAGACAGGCAATCCTTTATGCCCTTCATATTTGGTTATACATATCCACAATGATTCATTAAAGAAGGAAATTCCTGTATGTCATCATATTTCAAGAATGAATAGATTTCTATTTCTCATAATGGGACAAATGACATATGGAAATAGCAAAACAGAAAAAGGTCATTGTAGGTAATTTCACATATTCAAATCTTGGAGTTTTCCTCATTGATTTAGCATAAGTGGAATAGAAGCAGATGTGCTAATGATTGTCAGTGCCCACTTCAGTGGGAGGACAAGGACTAAAATTTGAGCAAGTAAGAATCATGTGCTTCTAGGTAGACAGGCTGTTATTCCTAGAGGGAAACAATTAGTGATCATTTCCCAAGAGGCCAAACCTCTTTTGTTCCTAAGTGGAGTGTGTACTTCTTTTTAAACATGATTTCTTTGAGAATATTTGTCCTACCTCTATTTACAGTGTCTTGTTGTTCAGTTGTTTTAGTCTTGTCCAATTCTTTATGGCCCCATTTGGGGTTTTCATAGCAAAAATAATGGGATGGTTTGTTATTTCCTTTTCCAACTCATTTTGCAGATGAAGAAACTGAGGCAAACAGCGTTGACTGACTTACTCAGGTCACACAACTGCTGAATGTTTGAGGTCTGATTTGAACTCAAGATATTCTTGAGTCTTCCTGACTTCAAGTCCAGCACTCTATCCACTATCCCACCTAGTTGCCTTAGATATGGCATTTGCAGAACCTTATTTGTCAGTATCTTGAATTTTTATATTTGCTATGAAAGATGGAAAAGGCCTTCATTTAAGTATTTTTAGATTTTTTCCAAGATGCAAATGGATATTTAGTTGGGGCTGCAGGATATGCAATTTGAACAATTTGATCAGTGCCCTTATATTCTTACATATTTTCCCTCAAAAAATATAAATTGCAGCACATTCATACCTGCCCATCTTGTAGATTCTTGGCTATGCATTCCCATATTTTGCATATCTACCCAGTGTGTGGGTCTTCCCCATGATCTGCTTAAATTGTATAATTATACAGTTGTATAAATACAGTAAAGAGCATGGGTTGTTCACTTGTTGTCCCTGATCTCACTTTGTGACAGACCTATCTATTTTTTTCCTAATCATACATTTCTTTGATGGCATCTTTTATGTTGCTTCTCCTCAATAATTTCTTGTATTGTATCGAGGCTTGTTTATACCCATCATTCATGTCCACTCTTCATTGCCCTTTGAGTCACCCTCTGCCTCATTTTTTCAGACTGCATATGTTCCACGAATTGAGGTTAGACAGTATCATCAGAAAGAACATTGATGTTAAAAGATGGGCCTTTATTTCATAAGCAACTTGATGTCATTAAAGTAATTTTGTAATTTCCTAAAAGCAATAAGCCTATATTTCTGCTGCCTGTTCAGTTCTGGGCCCAGCTCATTATCTACTTTCAGTCCCTGAACAAGATAAAAATATACTGATGGAGAGGTTCTATGTCCATTGTCCATCGAATTGCACATCATGGTCTAGATAAGAGGGTTTTTTCATTCATTTGCTTTTTTCTGATGTGGATAGTTAGAACAAACCTTTTTGAGTAATCTTGGATCTCATTTAGGAGGCTTTACAATGTACCTGGGATTAATGAGAAACCCACGTGTCATTCATAAACAGGAAATTCTGTGCCTTGAAGTAAATACAAGTAATCCCTTTTGTATGTTTATATACAATCTTTGCTTAGAACAAGGTATTCCTCTGTTCCATTCTAGAAAGCAGGAAGTTAATACAGATAAAGTTTAAAAGATACCTTTTACCTTAGATCTAGGTAAATGCATGTTCAGAAATTTCCAACAATATTAATTTAGTAGCCCCAATCTAGTATACAATCTTTTTTTAAGATTTCATTTTCTTTTTTGTCAATTTTTTAACATTTATTTTAAAATTTGAGTCCCCAGATCTTTCCTTTCTTCTCAGTCCCCCCTCTACTTACTAAAAAGGCAAAGCAGTAGCATACCCATTGTATGTCATATAAAGCATATTTATGTTAGTCATGTTACAAAAAAAGCAAGAAATTTAAAAAGTAAAAGAAAAAATATGCTTCAATCTGTACTCAAGAGTCCATCAGTTTTCTCTTTCGATGTAGATAGTATTTTTCATCATGAATTCTTTGAAATTGTCATGAATCATAAATGGATCAGAATTACTGAGTCTTTCACAGTTCATTATCATTGCAATTTTGCTGTTACATTTTACACTGATCTCCTGGTTCTACTCATCAGTCCATGTAAGTCTTCCCAAGTTCTTTTGAAACCATCTGGCTCATCACTTCAATAGCACAATAATATTCCATCACAACTTTATACTACAACTTGTATAGCCATTCCCCAGTTGATGGGAATCCCCTCAATTTCCAATTCTTTGTTACCACAAAAAGAGCTGCTATAAATATTGTATATTTACGTTCTTTTCCACTTTCTTTTATTTCTTTGGGGGGGGGGACCAAAAGCAGTTTTGCTAGCTAAAAGGGTATGCACAGTTTTATAACTCTATGCATAATAGTTCCAAATTGTTCTCCAGAATGATTAGACCAATTCAAGGAAGCCTCTAATCCCCAAGAAGGACAGCTATGGAGAGGTTGTGGTAGACTTAGAGAAACAGTGGAAATCTTGGAGTGGTAACAACTTGCCCCCAGGAGTTGAGGGAGTCTCAGAGATTTTAAGATAACAGCAACCAGAGAAAGTGATAGTCTAATGAGAGTTCCCAGACAGAGAAAAGGGAGATTTTATACCAAGAAGAAGCAAATATGAGCTTTGCCTTTCACTAATAGTGAGTTAACTGTCCCTAGCCCATTCCCAACCAACAGGGGCTCTATAAAGCTGTAGTGTTGTAAAAGATCCTCAAAACCAAGGTGACTCCTACCAAAGATTTGAGTTTCTTTGCTGCTTAATGTGCTCTGCTGGGAGTTCTTTGTTTTTGGTTTTTTAATTTTTTATTTTGTTTTTTATTGTTATTTGTTTTGCATTGTCTGTGGGATGAAATAAAAGCTATATGAGATACATATTGTTAACCTTAGTGCTACACAGAAAGTTTTTACCTTTTCAATAGAGACCTAGACATGAATCAAATTATGTATTTTTTAAGAGTTGGAGTTGGAGGGTGGTTTTTGTGGGAGACCCCTATGATTAAACTATGTCTTTGTAAACACAGAGGTGGTTCTAGGGCATAGAGGTTATATTGGTTTAAATTCCTTCACTTTGGGATATTTTGCAACAACATTTTATTCATTTCCAGTCTAGCTTATCTATTCTTTTAGTTTAAAATTTATTTTGAAGGAAAATGTTTTGTTAGCTAAAAATAAAAATGAATTTCATTGCACCTCATCCCAAGTAGACAATATTAAATTAACAAGTCTTTACCATAACTGAAGATAGCAGATACCTCTTCTTCTTAGGGTCATTGTAAAAGTAATGGAAAGACTTATTGTGAACAATCATTTTGGTAGCCCTGGAAATGCAAATCCATAATTTTCAGTTAGGTCCCCAGTGTGATATTATAGAAAGGAAATTACTAGAGCTCCTTTCTCTATGGCTTACCAGTTGGTTAACAGTTGTTTGTTTTTTGCCTCATTTCCCTTCTGATGGGAAGGCAATAACTGATTTCAGACTCAGTTAATATATTCATTAATTTAGTCCTTTTATTTTTCATGGTGTTGAGGTAGAAGACCACCATTAACCTACATTTACATAGCATTTTAAAGTTTTCAAAACACTTTTTTCTTACAAAAACCTTGTGAAAGTATTGGAGTATTATTTTCCTCATTTTATAGATGAATGAGGAAAATGAGGCTCAGAGACATTCAGTGATTTGTCCTGGCCACACAGCTGGGAGTGAAGATTTGAATCCAAGTTCTGTGCTGTTTCTATTATATCATACCACTTTCCTCTAAGGATCAGTTTATATTCATATAGAAATTGTATAAAATACTTTCCACATACATTATCTCATTTGATTATCACAACCAGCCATTGAAACTGACAAGCCTTGATATCATTCCTATATTACATGGAACAATAGAAAGCTCTGAGAGGTTTAATTTTCTATTCAGTCATCCAAATGTTAAATGATGGAGAAAGGATTAGAACTCAGATCTTCTGCCTCTTATTCTTGGGTTCTCTCTACTATACTACACTGTCACCCAAGCAAAATTTTTTAGATTTTTTTTCAAAATGTCTCCAGTATTCATGAAACTTTGTTAATTGAAAGTAACTATAGAAAATAAATTTCACATGAATTCAGTAAGGAAATTTATCTTATCAATATTTCAATGTTATTACTGCTTAAATGTACTGAAATTCTGTGTCAGTGCAATTCTCTAAAGAAAATTATTATACCCTTGGGTTAGTATAATAATTTTACTAGTATCAGAGTTTGTTATTGAGATTTATGTTTGAATTTGATTTCTCTGAATTTACTATGCATTCTATATGTTGGTGTGAATCATTTTTCATTGAATATAAGGTATTATACTTCATTTACACAAGTAAAATCTTTGTTAATAAAGGAAGAAAATGGCTGTTTGGAAAAATTAATCATTAGTGAGCAAATATCTTCTCTTCTAATCCCAAATCCAAGTACTAAATATATTTCAAATGATCATTCTATAATATATTCATTAGGCCTACATTTTGAATTATGTAATATTTCAGCTTGTACTAGGTAAATCATTATATTATTTGAGAGACCCAGTTATAAAATACTTTTAAATTCCATTTGTAATTCCTAAATTTTACAAATAGGTAAAATAGTACCCTAAAGAACTTGGGCTTTTCCATGTTAAACATATTTACTTATCTAGAGAGCATTACTTTAATGTTTACATTTAATTTTCACTTATGCTACCTTAGCTTGTGGTCTTCACAGCATCCAGATATAATAAGAAGGAACAAGTAAGATGAGAGGGCCTCTAATATTTTTTCCAAATCTAAATTTATTATCTAAAATCTCTATTTTTCTAGTAGGGATACTTGCTTGTATTGCCTCATTAGTGGTTGCACCAGAATATGAATTTAGTTATTCAAATTCTTAATTCAAAACCTCTGACTAGAATACAAGAATGTGAATTTAGTTATTTCACCTTGAGTTAAGTATTCTTTGTAACTGACCATCTGGAACTCTTTTTATTCAAAGATTAAATTTAACAAAATTCTCAACTAGTTTCTGCTTTTGAGAAATTGTAGAAAGGTCATTATAGAATTTTTGGTAAATTATCCATCTTGTAAATCAAAATGATAAAGTGCATTGTACTTCTGCTTTAAATATAGGTAGATTTTGTAGTTGCCAAAAACTATTATCAACTAGATGTTTATGAGATTGCCATTACTTCTTTTCCTATAAATATTTCTTCTATCTATAATCCCTCTGAGAGAAATTATATTACAACTTTGACCCACCTAGATCCTAATTATACTCCATCACTTTTAGAAGTCTATTTGATAAAAAAAAATGAGCAAAAAACAAGGGAAGGTTTAGAGAGGAAGAAAATCATAATTGTGGCCTCTCATTTATTGCCAGTTAGGCAACCCATTACAAAAGCTGATTAAAACTATCATATATTTCCTTTGGTTTTAAAATAAATCAATATCATTATTTATATATATATATATATATATATATATATATATATATATATATATATATATATATATATATATATATATATATATATATATATATATATATATAACAAAGATGAAGAATGATATGCCTAATATTAAATAGTGGAAAATATTTTTATCCTTATACTATCTATTTCTACCAACCTAAACATATAATATTATGAAAATTATTGTAAAGATGTTTATTTAGTAATAGATTCACAGTAATAAGTTTTTTAAGTATAAAACACAATAATTAAGTTTTTAAGTACCAAAATACCCTTAACTTTTGCAGTAATCGACCATGTATTAGGGCATGGGGACATTTCAAATAAATGTAATAATGTAGAAATAGTGAACACATTCTTTATAGACCCTAACAAAGTAAATATAGTAATTAGTTCATGAAGCACAAACAAAATACACAGAATGGGAACTTAGTAATGAAATCCTAAGTAGCAAGTGAGTCAAAGAACAAGTCACAGAAACAATAATTATGTAAAAGGCAATGATAATGACAAAACAACATACCAGACTTTCTAGGATAGATACAGCTAAAGCAGTCTTCCTTAGAAAATCTATATCCTCCAAACTATAAATAAACAAAACAGAAAAAGAGAGGATCGGTGAATTAATATATACCTACAAAAGTAGAAATCCAACCAATAAACAAAACCAAAAAAGTATAAAAGATAAAAGATTGAAATTAGAAAAAATTTGTTAGAATTTTTTTAAAACTCACTAGATAAATTATTTTAAAAAACAAAACCTTAAAGGATAATTCTTTTAAAAGATTAACAAAATTAATGGGCTTTTAGCCAATTTGGTTAAAAGAAAGAACAGAAAACTAAATCAACAATATAGTAAATGAACAACTTGAAATTACAACAAAACCAGAATAGTTGGAAAGAATTTACTATGCTAATAAGTCATATGCTAATAAAACTAAGAAAAAAGAAATAGAGAATTACCTTTGAATCTGTAAAATACCCAAATTTAAAAAGCACCACACAGAGATATTAAATATCCAGTGTCAGAAAAGGAAATAGAAATAGCAATAAAGGAACTACTGAAAAGAAAGGGGGAAGGGAAACCCCCAGTTGTCATGGAGAATGCTGGAGTGCTGGAAAAAATTTAAAGAACAATTTATATCAATATTTTACAAATTATTTTCAAAATTTGAAAAAGAAAGAACTCTATCAATCCTCCTTCATAAGGTGAATATAGCCTAATTTTTAAACCAGAAAAAAAAAAACAAAATAACAAAATAAGAAACATAAACCAGTATAATTAATGAATATCAATTTAAAATTTTAAAATGAAACTCTACAACCAGTCTAGAGGAATTTATCTAAGAAATCACTCATACATACATATATATATATATATATATATATATATATATATATATATATACAGAGAGAGAGAGACAGAGACAGAGAGAGACAGAGAGACAGAGAGAGAGAGAGAGAGACAGAGAGAGACAGAGACAGAGAGAGAGACAGAGAGACAGAGAGAGACAGAGAGAGACAGAGAGAGAGAGAGAGTTTGTACAGAGTTGTTTGTATGTTACCTCCCTCAATAAAACTGTGTGGAAACAATAGACTAGCATTTTTCCTTTCTTTGCTGAGAAGACTTCCCATTAGGATATAAAGTTGTACATTGACCCTTGAAGGGAAGCTAGTGGTTTTGTGAAGTGGATGTGAGAAGGAAGTACATTCCAGGCAGCTTATACAAAGATATTCTTTATAGGCACAGACGTGGGAGATGGAATGTTGAGTTCTGGGAACTTTTGAGTTTACCAGTTTTACCAGTTAACGAGAATGTGTAAAGAAGAATAAGGTGAAATAAGTCAAGAAAGGAGACTTGAGGCAGAGTGTAAATGCCAAGTCTAAGTAAGAGTCTATATTTTGTCCTACAGAAAAATAGGAACCAGTGATGATTCTTTAGCGGAGGAATGGCATAGTCCGTTTTAGCTACATTAGATCCTATGCAAAAACAAGGCAAAAACCCCATTAAATAGGAATTCTTTATAATTCAGGAACATTCTTTTACAAAAGACCTACTTTGCTGGCTAGTCATGATGGGGGAAGTAGGCTCGAGATAGAGACATGGAACTCTCAGAGGCTATTATATTAAGAGGAGAAGCTCTGTTAGCTTTGACTCTGAGTATACTTTCAGTTGCAGACTGGATGTAAATAGCCTAGTGAAGTGCAGAGAAATTCATCTCTAGGAGGTTTGCCAGATGGTCCTTGGTTATGGGTCTTAGTCCTGGATGACCCCATTCATAGTACTGTTATTTGTGAAGTAGGAGAAGGGACAGTTGTTATCAAAAATCACAGTTTTCAAATTGCTTAACATTAACTGTTCATACTCTAAATGTGAGGTCTTTATCTACCAGTTGGTTTTTTTTACTGTTAGAGGATCTAATCATAATCATATTGATTTTCTTGCTTCAAGAAAGGTAAAAAAATAAAGTTTAAAAGGAGAGTGGCTCAAAGGATCTTCTTGGATGGACAAATAAAAGAATTAATGGAATTGTGTTTTCATAGACAAGAACAAGAACAAATATATCATGAGCTCCTTGGTCATATTACCTTGTATTTATCAAAATGAGCATATGTAGACCACAATGAAGTTAATTATACTTTTATTCATCAGCATCATTTGCAAAGGATGAAATAAAAAAAAAATCTGTGAAGAATTAAATAAGATCCTTACAGTAAGTCTACTTACCTTGATATCTTTGTGAAGATGGGCACAAAAAAGGACCCTAGAAACACATATTTAGAACTTAAATCAATTATGGAAATCCATAGTTGATCAGAGAATATACTGGTCCAGATTCAAGAAATGAACAAGATTAAAGACTTGTAAATTATTCAGAAAGCCTTACATCTATATGTCATGAATTTTTTCTTCAAGAAAAGAATTGGAAGACCTTAGATGTGGCAAGCAACAAACAACATCCAAAAAATCTGAAAATTATATCCCATCAAAGAAGAAACAATTGGTTACCTGTGTGAGAGTAATTTCAAAATCAGTTTGGCAGTGTACAGTTGGATCGTTAACTGGTTAAAGATCTATATCATTAAAATGAGGAAAAAAAATCCACTACAGTATAACTTCAACATGATCAGTTTAAATAATGTTTACTTTAAAAATAAAGGCACTGACTACACTACCATTTCTTAAAAAATGTTTAATTTTTACAAAATGTTTATCATAATGAAGAGATCAAAAGATCTCGAGGGGGGGGCAGAACTCAGGCAATTAATACTTGACCTCTTTGTGAAATGGAAAGACCTGGCAATCCTAGGCAATGCTGGTTGAGTACAAGCTCATTGGTGAAGCTGTGCAAAATTATAAGAGGGAAGAGTTCATCACAAAACAATGTGAAGCTGTTACAAGGAAACAAATTTACAAAGAGAAGCTAAGGCTTCTTTTTTCTTTCTTTCTTCCATTTTTTTGGGGGGGGTCCAACAAAGAGATACAAAATGAAACATTTGTTAATGTTTTTTCTATCATTTTATCACTATTACAATTGCATTTGAATGAATCCTACGTACAGAAGTGATGTTGCAATTTCAGAGCCACACAAGGATCTTTTTTAGGTCTCAAAAATATATCTTTGGGTTATCTTTTGGAAGAGATTCCCAAAGAATATGAAAAAATCTCAAATGTTATTATTATTCCAGACATGCACCTAAGAAGACATTAGTGGTTATCATCCCATAGGTCTACATTTTCACCTCTACAAACTTTTTAATGTGAATATTCAATGGGTGTGTGTATGATACAAAAAAAAGAGGGAATCAGGAAAACTGCTACAGTAACTTACTACATCAAATCATCACTTCACAAACATAATTGACTGAAAATTAAAAGATAATCTAATAGAAAACAAAAGATAAGCTTGTTTGATTTTCAGTTGTGTCTTGATTCCTTATGATCCCTTTTAGGGTTTTCTTGGCAAAGTTCATTTTACAGATGAGGAAACTTAGGCACACAAGGTGAAGGGACTTGCCCAGGGTCACATAGCTAGTAAGAATCTAAGGCTGGATTTGAACTTGGTTTTCCTGGCTCCAAGTCTGGCATTCTATCTACTTTGTCACATAGCTGTCATTGCTCTACCTTGCTGTTAGTGATAACAAAAAATAACACAATGTTGTTGTTTGTCCTTCCTTCTCCAAGAGGACCATGACATCAGGGAGGGGTTGCCATGGCATGCAAGTGAATTGGATTTAAGTGAGAGAGGTTGGACCAGGTCACCTGCCTCACTTTTTCCTCCAGAGCCATCTGGGTTCAGTGGCCAGATATAAATCTGGATGACTAGAGAAGGCCCTGAATACACTGGGAGACCTTGGTTTTTTTTAAGCTAAGATCTTCAACAAGTCTCAGTTTGACTGAGGCTAGATCCATTCAGAGATAAAGGTTAGGAAGCAATTGAGGCAAAAAGTCTACTCTTTCACCCGGCAGAATAAAACAACAACATTATAGACTTTTCTTTAACAAGATTCTCCTCAGTATATATTAAGATTATTTTATGATTTACTAGATTTAACCATAAAGATAAATGTGTTCAATAATCCTCTGATTATTATTTCAAGTGAGACAAAACGGGCACCTATAGTTGCCAGGTATATAAATTTATCTTGTTTTCATAAAAGATCCTGCCAAAAATGCAAATGAAAGAGGGATTGTTTATAGATTCTAAGATCTTCCACATGTCCTTGCATGCAGATGGTGTTTTTGTTGATTGCAAAAAGTCAGAGAAAAAACTAGAAATCCTCCTGGATGAGATCCATGGCACTCAAAAGAGAATGGCTCAGCAATCTATATAGGAAAGACCTAATGGGTGATGAATACATATTGCTCAGATTATGACACATAGTTGGAAGTGTTAGCCTATTGAGTACTCTACACTGATCAGACCACATCTGGAATTCTGGAGTTCTGGATGCTGAATTTTAGGAAAGAAATTGAGGAACCAGAGAATATCTATAAGATCGTAAGATTGTATATTTAGAGCTGGAAAGAGCTTTTTTCATATTAACATTAATGGGCAGTTATATGGCACAGTGGATAAAGCACTGATCTTGAAATCAAGTTGTGTGACCCTGAACAAGCCACTTAAACTCTCTGAATTTCCTTATATATAAAAATAAGGATCCTAACAGCACCAAACTCTCAGAGTTGTGTGAGAGAGAGATTAAATGAAATATTTGTAAAGTTCTTAGCATAGTACCTGGCCCATAGTAGGAGTTATGTAAATATTAGCCATTATTATTACTTGTAATAAAAGAAGGGATATGTAAATCACAGATCCACTGACATATAGAAGTATAAAATAAGCTTGTTGTGAATGACAGTTTTTATTTAACTTACTTTTGAGTGCCCATCATGTATTATTTTGTTTTCTGTATGAGAAATCACATATGTAAATAAAATATTATATAGTTTACATTTTCATGATCAGACTGAGACCCCCATTTATTTTTAATTAGCTTCATTTATTGCAGATTATAGAGTGATGGTAACACAGAAGTAGACTCTTATTTAACCATACTTTCTTTTTTTTTTTTTGTCTTTCAGTGCTTTTATTTTATTTATTTTATAATTATAAATTTTTTGACAGTACATGTGCATGAGTAATTTTTTATAACATTATCCCTTGTATTCATTTTTCCAAATTTTCCCCTCCCTCCCCTAGATAACAGGCAATCCCATACATATTAAATGTGTTACAGTATAACCTAGGTACAATATATGTATGTAAATCCAATTTTCTTGTTGCATGCTTAACCATACTTTCAAAGGTTATATTTTAAAATATATAAACCCTCCATTTGTGCATAATATTTTGGTAATCATATAAGATCATAGTTCATAGACTTAGAGGTAGAAGTCCAGTTTAATTCAATAAATATTTATTAAACAGCTACTGTATGCTAGACAGAAGGTATATTAAACTCTGGGAATATAAAGAAAGGTAAAACACAGCCTCTACTCTCAGGGAACTCATAGTCTAATAGGGAAGTAACATGAAAAATAAGCTACATAGAGGATAAAATTGGAAATAAATAAAACAATGAAATCAGCTAGAATTAAAGGGGATTAAAAAAAGGATTTTTTTAGAACTAGGACTTGAAAAAACCCAGGAAAACCAAGAAGCAGAAATAAGGAGGGAGAAAAGTCCATACATAAAGTACAACTAGGGAAAATGATTGATATTGGAAGATGGAGAGTCTTGTTCTAGTAACAGCAAAAAGGCCACCTTAACTGGATGGAAGAGTAGGGGATGAAGGAGAGGTTAAGGTATAAGAAGACTGGAAAAGTAGGGAAGGGAGACAATATATAAAGGGCTTTGAACACAAATCAGAGAATTTTATATTCAATCTCAGATTGATAAGAGATTCTCTGGAGTTTATTGAGTAGTCTGATAAAGCCAGACTGTCTCTTTAGAATGGGTCATTAAGTTAAACCTCCTCATTTTAGAGATGAATAAACTGAGACCCAGGGCTGTTATGTGACTTACTCAGGATCATACAACTTTTAAATGTCTGAGGCAAATTTAGGTCTCTATGACCCCAAATAGAATGCTATATAAGTTGAGCTTCTCATGGACAAATACAGTCCTGAAGTGGATAAGACTACTACTGTTGACATTTTATATTGATTAGTGATATTTCCTTAGAATATTATGGGATAATATGATCCTTAAGATTTCCAGTAGTTCAATTAAAAATTTAAATGTCAATACAGCTTTTTTTCTATCTATCCATACATGTTGTTCTTCTCACAAAAGTTATTAAGTAAGATGACTGAAAATTAAATTGGTTGGTTAAAAATTTGTAATTATCTTAAGTTCTACTCACCAGTGTTTTATCATGCCATGAAAGTGGTCCTGGGTTCTGGGAGCTTATGCCAACAGAGCCCAACTTCTGGATTCTGCTGTTCCAGAAGGGCTTCAAAGAGAGTCCTGATGATAGACCCTGCCAGCTTTCCAAGAACCAGACTAGATAAGGTTTTGGGAAAAGTCTATCACCAGTACCTAACCACCAAGTGATATATATATATATATATTTTTTTTTATCATAGCAATTATTGCAACGATTGTGTGTGTATATGTGTGTATGTGTGTGTGCATATATATATGTATATATATACACACATATACATATACATGTGTGTGGGTAATTATGTATACATATATACACACATTTACATCCTTCCTTAAAGGAAAAAATTTCATATTCTCCCAAAGATAAAACCTCCAAAATATCTTTAAGCCTAATCTTATCTCTAGTATTTTTGTTTGTTAATAAACAAGTAGTTGTGTGTATTGGGAAAAATTACAAAATGTGAGTAATATTTTTTTTTCCTTTGGCGAGACATTTAGGGTTAAGTGACTTGCCCATAGTCACACAGCTAGTAAATGTTAGTTAAGTTTCTGATTTGAATTTAGGTCTCCTTGACTCCAAGGCTGATGCTCTATCCATTGAATCATCTAGCTGCCTGTGGCTACTTTAATTTGATATACCCCCCAAAAAAATGAATGTAGATGAAAGGGAGTTAGGAGATGCACTCTCTGTGATCCTAAAGGTCACAGGAAAGAAAATTTCATACCTTTTTTCCCTTATTCCTAAGGTTATTTTCAAATGGAGAAATTTCATAGGCTGCAGCTATATGTATCTCATGTAATGAAGAGCTGAAGCAATGATTCAAGTAAATTTTTTTGGCAAAAAGGCTTTAGAAATTGAATTACCCATCTAACTGCCTGAACTCCCTATTTTTCATGTGAAAACTCAGCCATAGGGGGAGCCTCTTTCTACTAATGATGGAAAAAGTAGTCATCTGGAAGAAATATAAACCCTCTCAAAATAAACTTCTAATATCCTGATACAGTTAAGGAGGATTATATTGGGAAATTATTCTGATTTTAGTAAAATGGCATGAATAAATGTTATAACTGGGCAAAAAAAAAAAGAAAACAGAGAGAAATATATTTTTCTTATAAAAAGGTGATTTCTAAATTTCTTGTCAATTCTTTAAAAGTTTATATTGTGGATTTTTGCCTTCCCCCTCCCCAATTCTTTATTAATTGTATTTTGAAGAGCAAAATATTTACATTTCTATAATCTCAACGTTTTTCTCCTGTTTCTCAAAACTACATGTTATAAGTTTTGGTGATTGTCAAGAATAATGTGTATATTCTTCAATTCATTATCTTTCTCATAGAATCTTCCTCTCTTTCAAACTTTACTATTACTGTGGAAGATACTACTGTCCTCCATCACTCCAGTTTTCACGTCCAGTGTTATCTTCAACTCCTTCTCCCACAACTCCAACATCAGACCATTACCAAATCTTGATGTTTCTATCTTGACGTTTCTTACATGTGTTCTTCTGTTTCCACTTCCACAGCCACGAGCATGGAGGCACTCATTGGCTCACCCCTTCCTGCCTTTTCCTTCTTCTTATCTTTTGCCCCCATGTACTCTGTAATCCAGCAGTATAGACCTATTTACAATTCCTTGAACATGACATCATCTCCAGCCTCCATGACTTTGAGCATGACACTGAACGCATCTCCACCTTGTAGTTGCCCTGACTTCCTTCCAGACTCAATTAAAATCCCATCTTCTGTAGGACGCTTTTGGTGGTCCCTCCCAGCTTTAGCCCTCTGGGATTACCGTTCATTCTTTCTTTATATATGTTTTTGTAGGCATCTGTGGATATGAATATGCATATATACATACCTAAATGTGTGTACATATATATGCATATGTGGTATATACATAAACATATGTATATTTCTGGCTGTCTGTTTGGCTGTCTGTAGGTCTATCCATTTATCTAACTGATCTATCTTGTATGCACCTAATTATTTACCTACTGTCTCCCCCATTAGAATGTAAGCTTCTTTGAGGGCAGGGATTTTTTGTGGCTTTTTTGCATCCAATGTTTATCAGGGTTTGATACATAGTAAGTGCTTTTATAATAAAGCCTTGTTTGTTTTTAAATGACCATTTTCAATATCTCACTTTCTTGGCTAGGATGATTTTGTATCAGAGAATGTAATTTTTTGTTTACTGTAAAAGCCAATAAGTAATTAGAAAATTTCAGGATTTTAATTATCTTCATTGAATTCTGTACATTTCAATTATCCTGTATTATCTATTTTGAATGAGACACTGGGATTAGAAAGACAAAAATCAAAACATTCTGCCCTTAAGAAGCTTAATTCCACTATTGTTCTCTAGTGCCCATCCAAATTGTAATTTTTTATTTAAAAAGTTTTTCCTTTGAAAGAGAGACCTTCCTAATGTTTTTTTTAATGTATTCCTTAAGTTGTATTGATCTATGTTTATGTACAAATAAATATGTATTTGTGTATGTATCTATCTTTATCTAGACATATACTGGAAGATACTTCTCACAAGCTGTTTCCTCAATGTTTGTGAATATTACAATATTGAGTATAAACAAAATCTAAAAGATCAGGCTTAAATACAGTATTTAAAATCTCACTTTTGTATCATAACAAATTCAACTCTTATAGTCACCTAATGGTTCGTTTTCTTCTTTTTTACAGACTTAACCAACATAATGAATACTGAATAATAAGGGAAACCACAAGAAGGTTACATGTTTGATTGTCTCGGGTTTGATATGAATCAACACATACTCATTGTTACCATCAATAGTCCCAGTTTGTATGCACATTATTCACATTCCTCTCTGTTGTGTTTGCAAAAAAAAAAAATAATAATAATAATAAGACATTTTAGTCTTTTCTAAGGGTTATCGATTAAATTTCTCATTTGGCTGCATGAAGTTGCCCTTAACCATGGACTGATGATGATGATGATGATGATGAAGATTTTTACACCAAGTTGTACATCTGGATATTTTACCATAGAAAGGGCAGTTATCATCCTTTTCTCACTTCTACCCCAACTCTTCCACCACTAAATTAAATTCAAATCAGCATTTTTACAAAAGAGCCCAACAATATAAAGTTTAGGAATAATATTTCCCTTCATGATGAAATTTGGGGATTAATTCCTAGAGAGAGAGAATTATAAATTATCACAAGGTCATTCCTTGTTAGTTGATTGATTGAAAATAAAAGCAAAATTGTTCTTGATTCATGCCATGTGCAGAATATTCAATAATGTTGTAAAATATCTATTCCTTAATAGGAATAGCTAGCTAAAAGCTAATCTTTCTCAAAAAAAAAAAAATCACGTTGTTATATACATAAATTCACTTAGTTTCTCTATGTGACGTTAGTAAAAGTCTTTTGTGTTCCTTTAGATTAAGACAAGGACTTTTTTTCCAATACCAATATGACTTGAACTAATTACTCATGTATCATATACCTTTCATTTTTAAGCCTATTTATGATACAGCAGCCCTATGGGAAACCAAAACAAATCACTGACTTTAAAATACTGAAAGGCTTAAAAAAAAAAAAAAAAAAAAAGAAAAAAGAAAAAAAAAGAACTTATTCTTCTCTTTTCTTTTGGAAATAGAGCTAGACTAGTAAGTAATCATTCCAGAACCATTATGTGTACATTATTGTTGCAATTGTGATAATAGAAAATTTTATTTATTTTTATGCCAGCTAATATTGTGAAAACATATTTAGTCAGTTTGGTTTTTCAATCCTTGTTATGCTTGTCCTTGGAACATCTTTCGCGTATTCAAGGTTTGTAGTTGAAAAGTTTACTGTAAAAAAAAAAAATCAAAAACAAAAAAAAATGTATTGTTTTTACAGAATAAATTTATTGGAATGTGTATTGGGAGTAAGATTTGAGGTTGTAAGCAACTAAGCTAGTGTCATTTGGCTTCATACATGTAATAATGTGGGGTATTAATGTAACTCAAGTATTAAAACAAAATATTGTTAACAAGAAGTTGACAATAGAATTAAGTGCAGGTGAGGTTTTTTGTACGTTTTCTGGGTAATAGGGTTATTAATTTACTTAAAACATATTCAAACTAGTTTTGAAAATACTGAAAAAAATGGATGCATGACCTGCATGTGTAATATATTACCACAGCAAATGCACTCTTAGTTTCATATATCTGTCACTACCCATGTGTTCTGCTTGGCTCTTCTTTTCTTTTGGTTTTCTTACCATATTTAATAGACAGGAGGGTGGATCTAGAGAACGAGGAGGGTAATTATATAAAGAAAAGAATTAATGGAAGGAGAAATATCAATGACAAATCAGGAACACAGTAGTGATGGTGGGGACTAGGAGGTATGATGTAATAATTAACCAGATACTCAAATGAAGATTCTTTACCATATTTTGGTCTAAATACTTTTTCTCATTAATAAAAAAAATTGAACTTTTTCATAAGGCTTACATATACACTTTAGGAATAGAAAACAGGAAAAAGTTCAGAGGAAATAGTTAAGGAAGGTATCCAAAGTTTCTTTAAGAGCTCTTTATCACTTCCCATTTTTAATTAAGGTTTATTAAAAATTAAAATCCATCAAAATATCACTTCTTTATAAGAAATGCTCATACTGAAACATATATGTGTTACAGATCATAATTGTAATCAGAAATTCAAACTAAGAAATTTTAAAAGAAACAAAAGTGGACAATAGAACCATATTTGGCAGAAATATATGAAATGTTTACAATAAAAAAGAGATTTTTTTTCACAAAATAGGTCAAAACAGTTTATTTCAATTACAAATATACATTGAAATACAATAGAACTTCTCATTACAAATGTAAATGTAGACAGTCAAAGAGAAGAAATATAAGAGCCTTCTTCTGGGGATGATTTTTCCAAAAAAAATTAACAAAAGCTCTAAAAGGAGTTGTATTCCTATAACTGAAAAAAATACTATTTAAATCAACATTTTCTAAAAGAAAATGGTTTATATTTCACATTGAGATTGTATTAGAAAATACAAGCTTGATTACTAACTCCTCCCCCCCTAAAAAAATCTAAAGAAGGCTCTTTCATCAGAGATAAATGTAGACAGATCACTTTTGTTCCAATGTAGTTCTATTTTTATGCTTCAATGCAGTTCAACATAGGTTCAGTTTCATACTAGTAGTAATTGTCGACATTTCAATAACTGCATTTGTGCAAATAAAATGATGAAATAATATAGTCACTGAGTAAAGGGAAATGCCAAAACTTTATTCACAAATAATTTAGAAAACATTTTTTAAATTCTCAGTTTAAACATTTTTCCTAACAAATTAGTTTACCCTTTTCAAAAAGGAACAAATTTATCTTCAAATGTTATAGTACAATTTATACATACAGTGTAGAACAATAAATTGTCTTTATTCTAATAATACATTTTGACAGAGATCTTAGATCAGTATTACAATTATTACAGAAGCAAATAACCTAGATACATATATATGAAGTGATTTTTATTCCTCTTTCTCATCTGTGTTTGTTTTCATGAAAAACTCTGGTTTGTAAACACATCGATAGGCCAGCAACTGAGGAAGAATTCCATAAACTATGTTTAATAGTAGGAAAAACATTTTAGCCTCCTCAGGGACTCTGTAGACAAAAGGAGTTCTGGCATGAAGAGAAGCACCAATGTGGGAAAATTGAGCCTGTTGCACATAAAACAAAAATTGGTCAGCAAGAAGTTTGCTTTCAGATGAAGGCATAACTATAAAAATGGTTCAGTATTACTGTATACATGTGCCCTTATAAAGTCTTACTCTCAGACATCTCACTTTATGAAGGTCATTGGTCTTTAGAATTTCACCAAGTTTGAGTCTTTCTTGATGTAACTGTCCAAATAAATGTACCATCCTTGACATGGTTAGAGTGTGGCAGCTGTGTTTTTGAACCTCTTTGCTAAACTCTACTAATGGCTTAATTATTCCCCATATTAACATAAAATTCTTAATTAAATCGCAAGTTTTGCTATGCTGTACATTCTGAAGAGACTAAGTAGGCACTTAATTGTCATTCACTGATTAAATTTTCAGCAGAGATTCCAGAAAAAGGAAAGCTAAGTAAACGGATTTTTTTCCCCTACATAAATAGCTAATCAAAGATATAAGCAAGAGACACAGAGGATCCTTATTTTGTTTTGTCTACATCTGTTACCTAGTCTTTCAAGCAACTCATTCATATTAATGAGCATATGTAGCAATTAACAATCTTATTATATTTGCTTATTTATGTTTGCAACGTAAGGAATTTGGGAGGTTGTGTTGTACCCTAAGATTGTTAAGACAATAATTGGGAAAACTAGCAGGGGTTCTTCCCAGTTTGGAAAATATGAATACAGACCATTTTTTTCAGGTCAGAATATATCATTTTGCCCATTAATCTCTCTTGCCAGAGTGGCATGGATTACGGAAAAAGAAAAAAGAAGTGGACCTGTCTTTGTTCTACTACATACTTGACACAGCGCATTTGAAATAAAAGGAAATGACTTGAATTTCCTAGATATCACTCATGAACATGTCAGGGGAAAAAAGGCATTAGAAAAATGTTTATTTTAATTAGGAAGTAAAATAACAAAATAAGAATAAGAAAAAATAATAAGATTGCAGTATAATTTTCTCAAAATATCTTGTTATACTTATTTGGTTCTACTTCAGTGTTTGCACTTTTGTAACCTGAGTGAAATTCTTGAAAAAATTAGTCACTTGTGATTTCAAAGGAAGAGCAAAGTAGACACAGATAACATGTATTCATCATAAAGCTTGCTCAGGTAGAACACAAAAAGTAATAGAAAAATTGCTTTTAGCCCGGAAAATTTCTCTTATGTTCATTTTCCATAAATTAGCTTACACCCAGTTTACTCTGTTAATCTAACAAATATAATAGTATTAGCGTCTGACTTTAGTATTAAAACTATCTTTGACCTCAGTTTTCTTGTCTATAAAATGGAAGCATTGGACTAGATGCTCTTTCAAGTTCCCTATATGAGCAGCTAGGTGTTAGAGGGCTGGTCTTGGAGTCAGGAAGATCTGAATTCAAAATCAGCCTCAGACACTTGACAGTAGCTCTGGGCAAGTCACTTAACCCTGACTGTCTCACCAAAAAAAGAAAAAATTCCTTGTAACTCTAAAATTCTACAACTATGAAATGTTTATTAATTAAATATGCCAAGTATTTTAAAGAAATAGATTTTTTACTGCTGGATTGGGTTTTTTGGTAAATTTTGTTGCTATTTTATGGAGACAGAAGTAAATGTAGCATATGATATGCTACATTATTATTGGGTTATGGTCAAAATTAGTATATAGTCAAAATAGTGATCTTCTCACACATAATTTCAAAGACTGGAAGTCTGCTGATTTCAAATATACCTTTTGGAATTGCTGGCCCATATCTGAAATTTCAGCATAAGAGCTGCAATCCTTAAAAGGATGACATTTTAGGCAGAAAATATACCTTAATTTCCTAAAAGGGGGGTTTTCTAGGTGGGAGACATAAGAATACTAGAGTTTTAAGATTGGTGTCAGAGGAGGGATAATCTTCACTAAGAATGAAAGACAAGTAAATGGTGGCATTTCTAGAAACACCAAACCAAAATATTCAAGTTTAATTCATTTTATCTTTATTGATATTTTTCCATCTCATAAATAAAAGAATTTGAAAAAAAAATTACCAGGCAATTTTTGAAAGAATTGGAAATAAGAAGCAGTAGAGATATCATGCAACAATGTGAAGATTTGTAGAAAAACCTATAGAAAGGTTTTCTCTAAGCTTTTCCCTGCACTGTTCAAATGCAGTTAGTACCTCATTTTCACAAACACCAAATTCACAGTAACATGCAAAACAATTCATGTATTTAGATTAGATTGTAAGCCATCTGGGCAGGTACTATGTCTAATGTTCTGTACAGCGCTTAGCGCATTGTTGGTGCTCAATAAATGTTAAATAATGGCTTTGAAATTGTCAAAATACAAAACCATTCTAAGAAATATTTGTAATCTTTTTTATATGTAAGTTAGCATACTTTTTTCTATTTTATTTGACAGACTAAAAAAGGATGAATCATTTAGTTTCTAATCATAAATTTTCTTGCTCAGAGTAATCAGATCAACTTATACAACCTAGATAATTAATATATTGTTAATGAACTGGTAACTAATAGACAAAATTAGTATAACCATATCCCAAAATATATTTGTATCTATTACAGAGCCAAATCACATGGCTAAAGTAAACTAAGGATTTGTAGTCCTATACCAGAATCTCTGAGGGGCAACAGGAATATATAGGCCACAGAGAAATAGTCTGGGGCTTTGGGGAATATTCCCACATATTGACAGTTACAAAGACCTCTGACATACCTTAAGTGTGTAAAAGGACTTTGTTACAAATATGGGATCAAGCGAGCATTTTGAGATCCCTAATGATTACAGGCACCCCATAATGCCCTGGATTTGGATCCCAGTTCTACCACTTTGTCTTATGACATTGGCCATGTTATATAACCTCATCAGATGTTTCAGTTTCTTCACCTATAAAAAGAGGGAGTTGGGTTCTCTCTAACTTTAAATCTTAAGATGACAAATTATTATCTAGGGATGTGAGCTCTGCTTCCCTTCCCTCCACTCCCAAACTTTTAGTTGTTATATAGTTTGACTTTTTTTTTAACTCTGAAAGAAAAAAAATGAATTAAATTCTCAAAGCTCATAATTATGTAAGTCTTCTTCCAATAAATAGACTGGACCAGTGATCTTGAAAATGCACAGCTATTTCTGAATGCTCAGCTTGATGTGCTTTATATTCTATTTCAGTCTATAGAGATGTCCAGAAACCACAGGCAAAAGGTAACATTGCAAATTTGGGTGATTATACAGTTAATCTGATCAATACAGGGCTAGCATCTCACTGAGAATTTTTAAATCTTATTTATCCTCAGTGAATGACAGATACACTTGAGGAGATGCACTATTTCAGTGCCAGAAATAAGGTCCATATACTAAGATAAAAATCCAGCTCTTGATTATTGATGTTAAAAACAAATGAACAAAAAGCCAAAACCCTTGTTTTTGTTTCTTCTGACGTTTTGCCTATTTCCTATTGTTATGTCTGATGAAAAAGAAAATCAAAAAGAAAAACTAAAAATGACCACAATGCTAATAAAAAAAGGGTATGGTTTCCCCTCATTTTAGGTGGCATAGTAGATAGAATGGTGCACTGGAGTCAAGTGAATGTGAGTTCAAATACAGCCTTAGATATTTACTAGCTGTGTCACCTTGGCAAGTTAATTATATTTGCCCCACTTTTCTCAAATGCAAAATATGGATAATACCTACTTCCCAGAGTTATTGTAAAGATATTAAAACATAAAAAGTGTTTTTCAAATTTTAAAGCATCACATAAATGCTAGCTGTCATTATTAATATCTTTCTGTTTTTCAGTTTCTTCAAGTATTCTTTAAGCTTTTAGAAACACCATTTTTTAAAAAAAGACAATAAAGAAGAAATATAAAGTACACTTCTCAAGTTCTTAACCTCAAGTAATTTCACAATTATAGTAGCAAAAAATCCCAAGTCAACTCTGTAGGCAATCAGTTATCCAAAATAATATTATTACAATATTATTTTTTAAAATAAATTCGACTGCATCTGAATAGTCAGGGAAATTTCAAAGGATTTTTATTTGTGGAGAACAAAAGGACTACACAAAAAAAAATTGGGTTCCTCAGCCTGCTTCTGGTTTGGGTAGTAAAGCTGATTTGGCCATAGGATCAGGAAGAAATTAATAAATAATGCAACCATAATAATATGAAATAAATGAGCAGATTAACCAGTTAATCTTAGTTGCTCTGCTGAAGTCATTGTACTTTTCTGGTTTCTTTAATTTCCAAAGTAATTATGTGCATGGGTTATTTTCACAACTTTCAAATTAATTAATTTGTTTCACAGGTAGAATAATTTTCATCATTTCTAAACTGTAAAAATAATACTGGTTCTTAGCCTGGATAGTAGTCAAAATATTGACTTCTGTTTAACTAATTTATTCAGTTACATTAGTTAAGTTATGTTAGGAAAAAATATAAAATAACAATTTCACTGGAGAACAACAGAAAATATACATTTCTGCTGATTTTTTAAAATTACATAAATACCTATAAAATGATTCCATTAGTCAGTCACCAAGCAGACTAGAATGTTTATCAACCAGATTTGGAGAAACTTCATTCCTGCAATTGTGAACATGAAAGGATTCCCTAAAATTATTGCCTATGGTAATTTTCATCTTGGTTTAATTTTGTTGGTTCAAGTTTTATTTGGTTTGTTCTGGGTTGGCTTTTTTTCCCTTACAATTCACAATGATAACACTTTCTGTTACTATTTGGTTATCAGTTCCCTATCCAACCCACATGTCAACCATCTGTCTATTCTAAGTTCTAAAATACACTTGTGCAAACTTTGCCCTCTGGCATCCTTCTCATGCTTTTTTTTTTTTTTTTTGCTCTAAACATTACCACCCTTTCCAGTGTCTCTGCTTCAGTTATAGGGATCTAGTTCAGTCATAATGCCCCAGTGACAAGAAATGTCTAGAAATTTGAGCAAATATTTTTAATGCACCTACTCTGTATAAGCTATTGAGAGAGCAAGAAATAGAAACCTTCAAAGAAGAGGTAGGATTTTAATTTCAACTTGAAAAAGTTGAAATCAAATACTGCACAGCCAGAATAAGCAGTAGGCAGTTATATAAAGATAACTCACATTTTAATATAAAAATAACCCATGGCCTACTTAACTTTCATCCTTTGATTATGCTCCATGGAAAAAACCAAGTGGACCCACTATGCTAGAAAATGCTATAGCTTTCAGTTTTCTCAGTGACAAAAAAAATGGGTTCTTTAAATTTGTATTCAACTAACCTTGAATTTATTTAAAGAATTATCTTCTAAGTATCTTGTGTTGGAATTCCCAAGTGAAATAATTTGGAAAAAGTGCCTGTATCATAGAATTACATTGTCTCAGAGTGAAAGGCACTTCAGAGACCTACTTGATCCATGAACAGGAATCCACAGGAGCGTATAGTGTAGTCAACAAGTTCTCCTGTGGGGGGAACCCACTAATTCGTTTTTCTACAATTTTGTCCACTTCTCCTATACCTCAAAGAAAATAAGGGTATTTCTTCTCTTCCACAATAGATCTTGGAACATTTGATGAGAGTTATCATGTCCTCCTCCCTAAATCTTCTATGAGCCACCATCCCTAGAGTTCTTTCAACTTCTTATATGACATAAACTTAATGTACTTTATCAAGAGGCTGGTTATAGTAACATATAGTACATATTACATATAATATACTATTATATATGTACATATAAAACGAACACACCATGTGTGTATATCTATATAGATATAGATTTACACACTTAACATACATTGGTTTCTCTCAGAAGCTTTTCAACTTCCCAAGGTTCTTCAGTGCCCAGGATTGAACCCAGCACTCCCGATCTGTTCTTACCAGGCCAAAATGCAAATGTACCAGCCTTACTTACCTAGTCTTAGCAACTATTCCTTTCTTAATCGAAGACCAAAATCATGTCAACATTACTGTCAACTATATCACACTGTTAACTCATCTAAAGTATATAGAATGTGTGCAAAACCTTCCTATTCTTTTGTAGACTGAGTGCTACCTGGCTGTGTCTCTTCATCTTGTACTTGTAATGCTGACCTTTTAAATCCAATTGTAAGATTTGATGTTTATCCATATTTTATTCTGCCTTTGGATTTCCCCCAATATCCTCCTTGCCTGTCAAGATTTTTCTGAATTTGAACTCTTGTAATTCAATGTGAGTCATACTTCCCAACAATGTCCCAACAAAGGGGAAATCTGATAAATGTACTATCCGTGCAAAAACTGAAGATGCTGATAAAAACAATGAATGATGCAGAGCCAAGCACAGATACTGGGGGCATTTCTGCTTTTCCATGGAAAATAATGACTATCTTTTGGTTACAGACATTCAATTCTGATGCTACTTCACTGTACTATTGTCTATGTTGGCCAAAGGCAAAGGCATAACAGAAGAACTTCTGTCAAATGTTTAACTAAAATCTAGATAAATAATACATATATATTCACTGTGTCTAGATATTTTGTTTAAAAACAACAACCACCTAATTGAAGCTAGACTTTTCTTGATAAAGTCATGCTGACTGTTTGTGATAACCAGCTTTTCTAAATCTTTACCAAATATTCTTTTCCTGTCACTTAATGGTTGTATGATCCTGGGAAAGTCACTTAACACTGTCTGCTTTCACAATGTAAAATGGGGATGATAAAAGTAGCTCCCTCAAAGAGTTGTTGTGATGATTAAATTTTGCAAAAATAATATTAGCACAGTCCCTGGTTCTCAGTAGATACTATGTATACTATGTAAATGTTTATTCCCTTTCCTTTCCCTTTTAATAATTCATCTAAGAATTTCTGACAGAAATCAAAATCAAATTAATTGGTCTTAGTTTGTAGACTTTACTTTCTTATACCTCTTCCCCACACCTACCCAGAATTGGTTGGTGAGTCTTACATGCATAGTCTTTAAAGTCAAAATCAAAACACTCTTCCCTCTTCATTGGTTATGTTTCTCTTTGTTTTCAGAATCTCGTTCCCAAGAACTTTGCTAACCCTCTTAGGCTGCCAAGCCATATAGAATTTTAGTCTATGCGGCCATGAGGTCCTCCCAATTCTTTAAAATCTGCTATTGTAAATTCTAGACAATATGTAAGATTATAATCCATTTAATTTCTTTCTCTAATTGGAATTCTAAAATAGAATAGTTATTCTTCTCAAGGTTCTCCTCATTTCTATTCCAGCAATTGGTTCAGTTGGTGAGCATTAGGTCTCCATTAGAATTTCCCTTTTGGGGCTCAGTCTTCCACAATTAAAATGATGAAATTGTCAGTAAAACATGTCAGAAAATAATGAGTTGCTGTGCTTTTGGCTAAGACACAGCTAAACCAGATTCTGGATAATTTAAATCTCTCATCACTATTATATAATACCTAAAATCTTTTCCCTAAACTCTTCATCTATTTCCTCTTCTGTTCAAGTGATCTATAGTTATGACCCAAAGAAAATCTTAGTTTTCATTGCACCTCTCCTCCATCCTCACCCAAATGTTCTCTACCATGTCTCTGCCTTCCCCCATCTTCCAATTTCCTCAATATATCTTCAATATATAATATTCTCCACCCCTATATTCCCAAAAAACTATTTTCACCTGATTTTTAAAATTAGATTTATCCTTTCAGTGTTATAATTAAATTCAACAATGCTTATAAAGTCAAACTTAATTTTTAAGATCTCAATTAAATCTTGCTACTCATATTTGATGCACTTGTGCATAAATATCTAAACATAAAGATTTGATTATTGATCCATTCTTGAATTTTGTCTCCTGTGGAGTAGGTTGTTTAAACCTATCTAATGCTTCATGACTCCATATAGGGTTTTCTTGGTAATGATACTAGAAGTTATTTGCCTTTTCCTACATCAGTAGGTAACTCCCAATAGCGAACAGGTGACTCTACTATTCTTCTGATTATTGATAGATATACATAAGCAATCTTCTCTCCCTTTTCAAACCTTTTTTAACCTTTTTTTTTTGCTTCAAATGGATTTTCAAGATTGCAGACAAGTTTTTGTTAGCTAGACTTCATCTCTGACCAGTCCCTTTTAATTCTGTATTTTAAGCCACTGTAAACCAAGTTTGGTTATCTATTTTTTAAATTTTTATCTTAAGTATTTAAGTCCTGAGTTTTAATTTTTTTTCAAACTTCAGAATAAAACAAAATAAGTAAAAATAGATCTTATGAAGGAAACCCATTGGAATGGGTGATCCTTTTTCTTTGGTGATATGAGTAGTCTGCCAAAGCCAACTTATTTCTGAATGATGGATGATGACACATCAGATAAAGCTAGTCACTGGATAAAAAATTAACTTCTTAAGTAAGCACATTTACTAAATGATATTTTATAAAGTTGGCACTTATTTAGGTCCTTCTTTTATCTTTTTTTATTCTTTTTCTTTATTTAAAACAAATACAAAAGAAATCACCATGGACATAGCAGAACATGAGAGGATTCAAATTATAAAGCAATAAATTTCTATTTCAAGAAAGCCTATATAATAAAAATTACATACTATGTTTAGAGCTGTCCATCTTTTCTTTGCTTCCTTGTAGGTTTTCTTATATACTGTGCAGTTTTTACTTTTCCTTCCTTCCCCCCCACAAAGGCTATAATTAGGCACAGATATATATAGATATATAGATATAGATATACACACACATACATATTTACATGCACATATATTTGTATACATCTATATAAGACTGTATTATGCTTATTTGTCCTCTATTTCTCTGAAGGTAGGTAGCATTTCCCTTCCTAAGTACAAGTCTTTTGATATTTTTCTAACTCTACCAACTTATCATTTCCAATACCAGAGCAAAATTCCAACCTTATATTGTCTAGTTATTTTAAATGGTCTAAATAGATATTGATTAATATGGTTGACATATAGTGTAGCTTCTCTATTTTTCTCTTTTGATTAAATTTAACTTTAACTTTGTCTGAAATTTGATTACTACCCCTGCTTTTTTACCTAAAATATTATACTCCTGATCTTTATCATTATACCTGTCTGTATCTCTTGTTTTCTATCTGTCCTGACACTTTTGCTTTACTTCTACCTGCTTCCTTCTCTTCCTGTAAGTTAATCTACTCCTCCTCCAAAGATCTCTTCCATATCCTCTCTCCCCATCCTTATTTTATTCCCTAATCTAAACCCCCTCTTATCCTATTCCCTCATCCTTTTCTTTATAAATTTTGAAGACTTATAGTCCCTTCTAAATGTATATGTTGTATTCTCTTTAACTCTGATCTGATGTGAAGAGTTCCTTCTAAAAATTCTTCCCCTATGCTTTCCCCTCTCCCTAACCTTATTTCTTTCTGAGTTTAGAACTTTTATATGTAATGTTCCCTCTTTAACCCATTTCTAATAAGAGTAGAGTTCCAGAACTACCTGCCTTCCTCCCCATCCTACACAGTTTGTTTGCGTTTTAGAATCACATCATTCTCAGCTCTATCGCTACTCTTAATGTTGTCATTTGAGATTTTCTTGGCAAAGATACTGGCGTGGTTTGCTATTTCCCTCTCCAGCTCATTTTACAAATTAGAAGACTGAGGCACACATGGTTAAGTAACTTACCAAGCTTCACATAGCCAATAAGTATCAGAGGCCAAAATTAAACTCACCAAAATGAGTTTTCCTGAATCCAGGCCTGATACTTTATTTAGCACACCACCTACTTGCCCCCAGATCTACTCCAATTTCTAATGAAATATTACATACAAATATGCAATTTATATTTCTATGTATAAAACATAAACTGTTCTTATTGAGTCCCTTGTAATTAGTCTTTGAGATTCACCTTAACATTTCTGTTAGATCTTATATGTCAAATTTTCTGTTAAGTTCAAGTCTTTTTGCAACAAAATCCTGAAAATACGGCAATTCATTGAATATTATTTTTTTTTCATTCAAAATTATGCCTAACTTTTCTGGTCATGATATATTTAGCCACAATCCCAGTTCTGTTCTTTGATATATAGTGTTCCAAGATCTGTGGTCTTTTAATGTGGGTGCTGCTAGATCTTGTGTGATTCTAATTGTGGCTGTATTTATAATGTTTTTTCTTGTTCATAATAGTTTTCTCCTTGACCTGGGGACTTCAGAATTTGGCCATTTTGTTCTTGTAGATTTTTTTTCTTCATAGGATCCCTTTCAGATAGTGATTGGTGGTTTTTTCCAATTTGTACTTTCCCTCTTGTTTTAATGCTTCAGGACAATTTTATGTAATTATTTCTTGTATTATATCAGTGTTGCGATATGGGAGCAACCTGCAAGTGGCTGCTGGAGGTCTAACTTAAACCTGTAGAATGTTTCTCTTCATGTCAAAGGATAATGATGATGATGATGATGATACAAAGAGACTGAGAGGCAGTTGCTATTCTCTGACCTCTCTCCTCTTCCCTCTACCTCCAATTTATTTCATTCCCAATCCACAAGCAACACCTGTGTCAGTAAAGGCTAATTTGCAACTCTTTTAAGTGTTATGATTCACAGCTGTGGAGGTTCTTGGAGAATTGACCTGCCCCTTCACTTAGGCATGGTCCTTAACATATCAAGATAATTTTTTTTTTTGTATCATAGTGTTCAGGTTGCCTGATTATTCTTATGTTTTGTCTTCTTGATCTGTTTTCCAGATCAGTTGTTTTCCTTTTGGTGATATTTTACATTCTCTTCTATTTTTTTTTCATTCTTTATATTTTGTTTTGTTATTTCTTGAACTTATATAACTTCACAGGCTATATCTTGCCCATAATTTTCAAGAAATTATTTTCTTAAGATGCTGGATCATCCTTTTCTAGATGGTTGACTTTCTTTTCATAATCTTGTTTTTCTTGGATTTTTTTAAACTTTTCTCAATCTCTCATTTAATTTTAAAAGTCTTTTCAAGAATTCTTTGAATTCTTTTTGGGTAGGTGACCATTTGACATTACTCTGTGGGGTAGGAAGGGATGAGGAAGAAGTGTGGAGAAAGGTACCTCTAGCCTCAGGTCCTCCTTCATTTGTCCCCAACCTAAAACCAAGAACTCTGATCTCCTGTAAGTGTTCACATCAACCAGTGTTCCTGCCCTGCACTCATCAGGAGTGCAAGCTAGACTTGATACCCCTTGTCAGAAGAGGTCCCCTCAATCCCCCCCTGCTCAGACTCAGATGCCCCACACTGTCCAGGATATGAAGATGCCAATCACTGAGGACAAGCAAGGCTACCTCCCAGTCCAGCTAGGCCCAGGGCTCACTGCTTGTGGGAACTAGCCTGGAAGCGTTTAAATTTCACAGGAGCCAAACTTCCATCCTGGTAACATTCTTCAGATCTTCTCCTGTTGTCCCAGGAAGATACCTCTTCTGTCCTAACTCTTGTTTGTTTTTGTTCTTCTTGAGGAGTTATTTTGTCTTGTTTAGGGGGGAGATCTGGAAAGTTTGAAATTTTCTGACTTACTCCACCATCTTCCCAGAATCCTCTTTTTCCTTTACTTTTAAATAGTGTTTTTTTTCTAGTCTGCCTAGTTCTGTGTTTAGCTAGCTGAACAAGTCTATGAAGTAGAACAAATGTCCATTAGATTGAAAAAAGTTCTCATATATAATTCAGGGGAAAGAGATTTCTACTGTTCCTTGTCTAGGATAGAGTTATTGGTATATCATTGTAGAAATCCAATACTACAGTCATTAAAGTCTCTTTATTAGTGGCAGTGGGACTACCACATTTGGACATCAGAGCCCTCAATATGCCATATGAAGAAGGAAAATTGGTACTAAAGACCAAAAATGGTAAAAGAAGCTGAATTTTTCCTTCAAATATCTAAAAGAAGAGAGAATATCAATAACTTGGAAACTATTTGGACCCTATTATTACTTTTTAAAAGTTGAGCAATAAAAATTGATAACTAGAGGTCTGCCAATTACTGACAACCTGTATGTCTACTTTCTCATCTATAAAATGTTCATCTATTCCCATCAAGACCATCCTTTATAAGAAAACAGGTAAGACTTTTGCCACAATATTTTAAAGCCAACCATATCTTTTATAATCACAATTGACACAATTAAATTGTAGATCACACTGCATTTAATGTTTGTTAACATAACACTACCAGATGTGTCCCTTGAACATGTCACAATCATTCAAGAATCATACAAGATATAACAGAAATGACTGTATTTGAAGATCTACAGTTATCAAAATCAAGTGAGGAATAAATCGGGCAGATAGTTTATATTTGCCAAACATGTCTACTGCAGTCTTAGAGTTCAGTTCAGAGTCCTTTTAAATAGTGAGGCTCTCTAGATGCTTCTGTTTGGGGATGATATTGTGCTGATTGCAGCAGATCCCAGAATATTATGAGATACATAATCACTAATAAGTTTTACAGAGGAAAACTCAATTGGATAACGAATGCATACTCTTCAGAATATGATAGAGAGTTCATTGATCTGCACAATTTATAGAACTAGTTCATCAATGCATGTAGCTAAGGCAGACACAAAGAATAAGAGAGCCATAATTGAAGCTAGAGGTGAATAAGAGGAATAGAGCAGGTAGGATTGGTTTTGAGGAATTAATGAATGGTAGATGGGAACATGGTGGTCATTACTAGGTTGGAAGTTTTACCAATGAAGGACATCATCAGAGACATATGACCAGAAAAGGAAGTAAGCCGGTCATGCAGCAAGACCAAAAGATAACTAATGTATAAGGTATAGCCTCCCATTAGTCATTTTATGAAATCTAAAGGGCCTCCAGAATGTTGTGTACTCCTACTTCAGGCTCTACAGGAGGACATGCAAAAGATTCATAGAGCAAAAGAAAGAATAGATGGATTCCTTAAGAGGAAGTATCCATATCAATGAGTTCACAGAGTTATCAAGGCATATATCTTTTCCTTTTTTTTTTTTTTTTAAGGCACTAAACAGCAATCATTACTATATCGAAAAATGCAGAATGTGGAGACAAGAAGTAGAAACTATGGAATTGTAAAAGCATATTGTTCTCTCTAAAGATTCTAACATGCTTCATAATGTTTACAATTTTTGAGATTAGGAAGTTGTATAATATAATACCTATAACATTATATCAAAATACTTTATCTTATACAGGCATTGGCAGCCTCAATGTATAGATAAAGAACTAAGATGCAAATTGTGCATTATGCCCAGACTCAACAGAATATCCGGGGAAGGCAAAAACAGAAGCCACATTTCTCAGTCTAGAGATCTTTTTTTAATGGCAACTCAAATACCAGAAGGAAACAAGTCCACAGGAGCCTTTATTGTTTGGTATCTGCTAGCATCATTCACAACTCCAAATAGATTTTATATCAAATTATATGCCACAGCTTGGATTGGATTCTGTAACACTGAGCTATCTTGTAGCAGACCAGAATTGATTTGTCTAGCATGTCCTATTGTTTAAAGAAGGCACTGGATAAATGCTTGAGAGAGCTGTTGAACTAATTTTTGACACAGCATAGCAACATTGCGGAAGCTAAAATAAATGAGAGGATATAAAGTTGTTTGAAAGCATTAAAAAAAAATAACGTTTTCTAACCAGTCAAGTTTCAGTCCATTTACCCAATTGCTAGGGAGAAAAAAAGGATAAAAGATAATTACTTCACTGGTTTAGCAGTCAGTTGCTAATAGGATATGATTTGGGGACACTGGGAAAGTACCTCTGCTAAAACTGACACTTGATGCTGGAAATTCCATAATTCCCTCTATTGTCTTCAGTTAAAATTTAAAAAACAAACTCTAGGTGAAGCAACACATGAAGTACTTTATACTAAATAAGAATGAACTGATTAGATCCTTTACTGAAAATTGGTTTTGATGAGTAAAGTGTAAAGGAGTGCTTTGTGGTCCTGGCTGGGGAGAAAGCAGAATCAGAAGGGAAAGAATATGTCAAAAGTAGAGGATCATTGTCCTAAAAGGGGAGGTTGGGGATCCAAAGATAAAGTAACTGACTTTATAAGATTGCCTAGAATGAGGCCTGGAAGAGATATTGGAAAGTTTGTGTTTGAAAAAATTTTTTATCCCTTTATCAAAATGTCCATTATTCACTTGTTCTTACAACAAAACAAAATAAAACCCTTTCCCTTGTTCATTTAATGTTCACCTTCAGGAAAGAAACACTTTTCTGATATAATGAATTATTTTAAAAAAATAATTATAATTATTTGCCAAAGAGAAAGAAAAACACATGTTATGAACTCAAAATTCTAACCATACTCATGAATCTATTTTTTTCTTCTTGGATATTTAATATTTGAAAAATTAAGATCTATTTTAGGTTGAAAAAGAATGGCTTTATTTTAAATTTGTTTAAGGTTCTATCCTATAATTTTCATAGCTAATAATTTTTTTAATTTATAGCTGCCCAGTAATAAAATGAATATACTATGGGAAGTAGTGAATTCCCCAGCATAAGTAATATGTGCAATGGTTCCTTCAGGGACTTCCTAAAGGAATTTCCCTTGCATTGAACAGGATTTTGGAATATATGACCTGTAAGAGCCCTTCCATTTAAAGATTCAATGGTATGCCCAAAAGAATGCAGAATTTTTTAAAATTTCTATTTAACTTTTTACCATAGCTCACTCTGACATATAATGATATCACTGAATGTGTGACCTATAGTGCTAGCTAGCTCTCTTGTTACAAAATCATTCATCTTATTAACCTCCTTAACTGACTTAAAGAAAATACAAAACTTTGCTTTCACACTTATGACCAAAGATTTTGTTTCTGAGAGGTTTTTTGCTTTTTTTGGGGGGGGAGGTGTTGGTGTTTTTTTTTTTTTTTTTTTTTTTTTTTTTTTTAAGAACAGTTCTGTATTTTTAGGTACAGTAAAACAAAAGTGTAGGGTGGAGTTGGAGAGAGGAAGTTAGTGAAAGAAGCTTTTTTTTTTTTTTTTTTAATGTTACATATCAACAAAAACTTTTATTTTTGTAGCTCTATGAAGACATCAGAGTATGGGGGGAGCTACAAGTAGGAAAATATGCCCAGTATTCAAATCATGGTTGTTCAGAAACACCTCTCTCCCAAGGATTTGACCCAAACTTGCTTTCTTAGATGCTTCTAATCCCTCAAGGAAACTGAAAAATACACAGGAAAGCAAAACCCCAAGTCTTCTGTGGTTATTTTGGAAGGTTTTTGACAGCCATGCTATAATTGCAAATTACCACATCAGCTAGAAATACAATTTATTAAGTTCAATCTCTTAAATAATTAAATATTTCTAATGTGCTCAAACTTGGGTACAAAAAAAAGGTCTGAAAAACTCATCTGAGATAAAATAAGAGGAAAGCCTGTCCTTGAGCCCTTATTACACACATTTATAATAAATAGTATAAGTTCTCAAAATACAGACTATGGCCCTCAAGAAAATGCTTTTGGCCTTTATGCATATGAAACTTTCTGATAGAGCTGGGAATTAGCATGAAAGTTGCAAAAATGTTTTGCTGGGTCCAGAAATCCTAATTAATGTTTAATATTTTTTGAAAAGCAAAACCACATACTGATGACAACTACCTAAAAAACTATGCATGTATTTAATCAAATATTTAAAAGTTAATTTAAAGGGATAATAACAGTTCAATTTTCATTCAGTTCCACTTACTATAAAGTGAATTACTGACAAGTATAATAAAAATAACGGATCTGGATGAAAAAATATGATTCAATTTGGCCAAAATTCATCATAAAAACTTTTAAAGTTAAGTGGCCTGCTATTATCTCTTCACAAATATAGGCACAAATGGTTTGATCTTTTATGACTTAATTTCTGATTAAATGAATGTCTAGAACCAGAATAATTCTTGAACTCTTCCTGAAGTTGTAAACTAAGCACCTTGGGAAACGACATTAAATCAAGCTGCAAGAGTGCTGAAATGATAGAGGACTTTGGAAGCTTCATTAATTCTTTTAACATTTGTGACTCACGTTTTAATTTGTAAATCAAGACATGGCTTAGATATTGAGATTTTCTCTTGGTGCTCTAAATATATCTTTTTTAAAAATTCAATACCCCCCCACAAATTTCAGGATACCTTCATCATTGTTACTATGCTATTGTTAACTAAATCCATATAACTTTTTGCTGAACTTTTATTTGCTTGAGCAAAAGGAGAAAAATTGAAGAACAAAATTAGCATATAAATCAGTTACCTACTGGTGGAAATGACTCAGTTTTGCTTTGCTATTTATGAACCATTCTTACTTTAAAAAGTCATTCATATGTTAATAAGTCTATTTATTGCAAAGTGCAGACAAGATCTATTTGTTTAATTTAAGGACCACTGATTCTGTTTTGTCCAGAAGTGGAAGGACTTCCTGTGGAGAAGAGATATATAGTTGTAAGAAATGTTATTACAGTGTGAGGAGAGTATAAGTAATCCAGCCCTGAGGAAAAATATGAAAATGATCATCCTACAGTAGAATATCCATCTCAAAAGCCATACCTTCTTTCTAACATAACCAGAAGCCTAAAATCATTAGTATAATCATAAATTATGTGCTTCTTTAAAACTTGTGCTACTTTGGCAATCATTAGTGGATCTCTCTAGTTTTACTACCAAAGCTTCAAAATAATATAAAAATACATTTTTACAAGGAGGGAAAATCCAATCTCCCACATAAAGCTTTGCATTTAAGTAAGAAAAAATGAGAAGAATAATCTGAGCCCACAAGTTATCTACAGCTATAAGTCAGGAAACGAATTTCCCAAGAAAGCCTATTTCGTAGCTCTTTTCAGTGGGCATAGGGATGTGGGACTCAGAAAATCTTTGCTGGTAAAAAAGTAGAAAAAGGATCTTTTACAGTACTAGTTAAGGCAGCACTTAAGGGCTACTAGACATTGCAGTGGATAGAGTGCCAAACTGGACTCATGAGGGAATACTAATTTTCTTGAATTCAAATCTGGTCTCAGACAGTTACTAGCTGTATGATTCTAAACAAGTCACTTCACCCTGTTTGTCTCTGTTTGCTCTTCCCTAACATGAGCTGGAGAAGGAAATGGCAAACCAACTCCAGTATATTTGCCAAGAAAACCCCAAATGGAATCACAAAGATTCAGACCCAACTGCAAAAGGCTTAACAATTCAAAAGAAATCACGGACCTTGTGATGTAATTTTTCTCCACTCAACATTAACAGCATCAGAAAATGTTTTCATTGTGTGAATATTCTTAATACCTGAGCTAGTCCTCCAGCATGAATGAGTGTTATGTCAGGCATCCAAGAACATCCAGGAACTATAAGGCCGTAGAGTGCCATCACAAAGAATGGAACTGAATAAAACATATATGCCAGCATCTGTATTAAAACACGAACATAGCTGTATTATCACTCATACAGTACATGCAAAAACACTGTCCTTATCATCTGGAGAGAGAAATACTTGATTCATACTGATTTTAAAAGTACATTATTCACCTGTTGTTCCTGCTATGCAACAACATTTTATCATTTTTAAACTTAAAATTACATGAATACTTCTTTTAGGTTTCATAATTATATCACCTGAAGTTTGGGATAAGCAGCAGGATCTCTTAGGTAGGGTTCTTGAAACTGTATGTATAGTCGACAGAGCTCAGCAGGGCAATCCAAAGCAATCTACAGGCAGAAATAATTTTGTCATTAAAGCCATAATTCTGTCCCACTGGTCACAGTACTGCTGATTAAGCTAAATTTGTTGTGTTTAGGTCATAAATTATTCATCCATTATAAGAGACTTGGAACTCAGAGATAATCAAAAGCAAGAAATGAAAAAAGAAAATCTATAAAGATACATTTAAATTTATTCTAAGGAGAGTGTAAGTATGTTAATGGCTGAGTGGGAAATGAAAGGACATTTAGCTTCCAAGAGTCATTTTAAAATACTGCCAGTCAATGCATATGTAACAGAAAAGGAACATTTAGTAACTTCTGACTCTGTGCAGAGATCACAGTTTGAACAACTTTCTGAACAAGATTAATTAGTCAATAAACATCTAGAAAGCACTGTGCTAAATACTAGTGTTACAAAAAGAGGCAAAAGATAGTTTTTACTCTCAAGGAGCTTATAATCTAACAGGATGTCTAATGCTTCTCAAACAACACCTTCTTCTTATCAATTTATCCCCCATGAGGTAATTGTTCCACAAAACTTACTAGAACAAAAGCATCTCTCAATAAATGTTGGACCTCAAAAAAGTCCAGGGCTCCAATAAGAGGTATATTTTTAATAATATGTATAAAACTATGGTGAACGTATTCTCTTTTTTATTTTAAAGCATAAATGTTAAAAATTTGAGGTTAGTCTCTTATTAAGATCTTTCATGCTTACCAAGCCTCTAAATATACAAAATCCCATTGCTAAGATGAGATACATAACAAAGATCAAATCAAATGGTCTTCTTAGCAGTCCCTTCTTCTGGACTTCTTGAAGGACCTAAAATACAGCATGTAATTAAAGGGCAGACTTCAAAAGAGTCAAAGAAGAGAACAAGTCTGATATATTGTCACTGTTAAAAAAAAAAAACCCTCCAAAAAGATTTTCAGAATCACGTAAGCTTCTAATTAGCTGTGAACTTGAATGTTATATCATTTTTTCTATTGTAAAAAAAGGAATCTAGACCGAAAGGTTCCTTCCAGATGAAAAACGTCATTGTCTCAAAGTATCTACCAATCAGCTTTGATACAGTAGTTATTGATAAATAGCTATCACTCTACATGCAAGTGTGTTTACCTATATAGATAGATATACATATATATATAGATAGATAGATATAGATATAGATATAGATACACACATACACACACACACACACACACACACACACACACACACACACACACACACACTGTGAGGAATCCTGTACAAGCAATATTGTTATAATCACATTTTCAGAATTTCTCATAGCTAATGCTTTTGCACAGTGAATAATCATCTTCTTAGTAATCTTTTTTTTTAATTAAATTTATATTTGGGGACAGCTAAGTGGTACAGGCATAGAGCACTGGCCCTGGAGTGAGAAGGATCTAAGTTCAAATATGATTTCAGACTATTACTAGCTGGGGAAAAGTCACTTAACTCTGATTGTCTCTCCCAACCAAGAAATAAATTTATATTTTATAGCTTTTTAAAAAAACTTGATCTATAACTGTAATATAAAATTAAAGGGAAGATTTTTAGAAAAAGAATGTAATTGTTTTGCAATAGAGAATATAGAGTGATACCTAAAAGGTCAATCTTGACCACTTTTACTTGGGATGTATGTTACTAATCCTTTTGATCTAGAACCCACTTTTATGGCACTCCAATTTACTCTGATCATTCTGTCTTGTAAAATGGCTTGCCCAGTTAAACCTTTCAACTTCTTCTATCATAATAACTTGCAACTGTATTCACTGGAAAGATCTCATTTTGTCCAATTATGGGGAAAGCGATGTGACTCTGCTGAATCAGATCTCTTCTTGGTCTACTCTCTGCAGAGGAAAGATCTTGAGATTCTGCATTATCTGATATTCACACACCTTTGATAGTGATCCCTATAACCATTTAATGCATTATAGATAATGCACAATATAATCACCTATTAATCTGGATTATTGTGATTATCATACCAAACTCCCTTAAATTCAAGGGAGTAAACTCAATCAGAAATTGTGAGTGCTGTTTAGACCTTGAGGCAGCAATAGTCTGTAAACCTAGGTTAACACTAGTCTGAACAATGGCAAATGGACAAAGGCAAAATAATTTAGCCAGATATTGAGTGAATAAATGAAAATTTAGAACTTTCATAACATTAAGCAAACCAAAATAGCTCCTGTCAAAATAACCCAAATAAATCAGACATAATCTGAATGTCTTGATCATCTTAACAATTCTCACAAACCCAAAATTGTACAGTTCACATACAGTGATTAGTACACAACCAAAAAATGTTTTGATCAAAAATAGCCCAAGTTTATTTTATGGTTCCAAGCAGCTGAAACCCATGAATTAAGAATAAGTTATTTAAATGTGAAATAATTACCTTTGAAGGGTAGTTGTATGTTTCTGCTGGTTGTCTATAGATCCTGAAACCAGCCCAGATGGGAAGACAAATATAGGGCAGGCTTAAGACAATGGCAGGACAAATTCTTGTTCCATATTTTCCTGTTTAAAAAAAATTAGAGACAGAGAAAGAGAAATTATGACAGATGTATTAAAAACATGCTCCACAGACATTTAACATTTCCTAGTTATGTGATCCTGGGCAAGTCACTTAACCCCAATTGCCTCAGCAAAAACCCCAAAAAAACAAAAACAAAACAAAACAAAAAAACCCCACAACCTCCCCTATTACATGGTATTTGACATTTAAACTGTTTAAAAGCATTTAAATATGCATACAAATTCTATCTAACTTATTACTATAGCAAAAGTATTAAGAAGGCCCAGATTTGCCAAAATGGCAAATAATACTTTCATTTTAAAAATAAGCTTTGAGTTACTGAAATATCTACTGAGTTCTAACTGATTTTGGATACAACTCAAAATAAAGAATCATGAAAAATATTTTATTAACACAATTAGGTAAACACTTTATTAAGCCCAAAATGGAGGTAATTAACAGTTTAGCCCTGTTTTGGGAACATATGGTAAAGAAGTTACATGCTTTTTAAGTAATAAGAAAATTTCTAATAGCAGATCATCTATCAGACATCTTTAAAATTGTTCAAAGGTAGTTTTAAGGAAGAAATTTTGAAAGAGAAAAAGAGGATTTACTTTATAGGAAAATTTGGATATAAAACAAGATCCATTTAATTCTATAGTAAGAACTATAAAATAAATTACATTCTCAAAAACAAGGGAAGTGAAACTTAAGATGACGTTACTTACCCACAATGTTTCCAGGAAGAAATACAACAACACTCATGATAATAGAGCCAACCCAGTACAAGCCAATCGATCTGTAATTTTCCCTGCAACAGAAATTCTTCATTTAATCCACCAGTCCTAGAAAGCTACTGATAAGAAATCTCTGAGCATTATTAATGTTTTCCATTTTAATCCTACTTAGTAAATTACTGAGGCCTGCTATGTCCAATCTGGCAAATCAAATACAATGGAACATTACTGCTGAGATTCAATTTCAGTCCATGGTATACATTGGCAGGGTCTTAGTGCTCCCTTTAGAATGATAAATAAAGCAGAAGAGGGAAAAAACCAGTTTTTATTTATATCATCAAACCGATTTTATTTGCAAATCACAGAAAGGAGAGCCAGTACAATGGGTTAGATTGAAGTCTGGTCGACTTGGGATCAAGTTCTCCCCTGACATTCTCAGAGCCTCAGGCCAGTATTGTAAGATTATAATATGCAGTGGAGTTGTTGAATTGCTTCAGTGGCTGGATTATTCACACCTGAAGCACTCTTTGCTGATGAAATCACAGATGAAAATATAAATGAAAAAGCCTAACTTTCTCTTGAAAGAATGAAGGGAAAAGGAATGAGACCCTGACTTAAAAGCCAATTCTGTGAATATACTTTTTATATTCCATTTAAGCAAAGGCAATTATATGATACAAAGAAAAACATAGGTTCCGTTTGCCTCAGTTTCATTATCTGTAAAATGGGGATAAGAATAGCATCAATACCCAGGGTTATAAAGGACAAAATGAGATAACATTTGTAAAGTGCTTTGAAAACTTTAAGGTTTGCTATTATCACAAGCAAATGTATGTATATTTATTTCCTTTGCAGGTGACAAATGTTAAAATTAGAATAACAGTATAAACACATATATGAAAAGACTTACTCAAAAACATATACGAATAGACTTACTCCCATGCTATTGCTGCCACCATAACAAGATACATCATATAATGAGCAGAACCATCCCAATAACAGATTACATGCCCATAGGCAGTATTCAGATATGGTTCACCCTAAAGAAAATGGGGAAAAAAATCAATTTCAAAACTGAATTCAACATTGATATGTAGTTCATCATTATATACAATAAGCAAATTAAAATTTCATTGTTAACTAATAATATATTTTGCTTTACATACATATAATATAGGATTAAGAATTTATCTTAATATTTATTGTAACAAAATTCATTGTGATTTAGGAATATGTGTGGGACGTGTGGTCAACTACATACACTGTCTCTGTCTTTCTCATTCCTCTTGTCACCTCTCCTTCTCCCTACCAAAAATTTAACAAATTATTTTTGAGTGACTAGCACTAGATTTTGTCATGGACTTGTCTATGTAATAGAGTGTTTATTTTACAAACATGCATATATTACACATATCAATTCCAGTTTCCATGATGATCATTAGCGACAATATAGTTATAGCAGTAGTGGTCCCACAATAAAACATTGTGGCCAAATCAAAAATATGGAAATACCCATTAAATAAATCTATTTTCAATTTGAGAAAAAAAAAGATACTTCACTATGTAACAATACCATAATAACCTCTGTCAGAACAGTTTATACATTTTTCTAGTCATAGACTTTCCAACAAGAAATATTTCTTTTTTTTCCCTGAGGCAATTGAGGTTAAGTGACTTGCCCAGGGTCACACAGCCAGGAAGTATTTAAGTATCTAAGGCCAGGTCCTCCTGACTTCAGGGCTAGTGCTCTATCCACTGTGCCACCTACTTGTCCCTTTCCGATAAGAAATCAAAGCCAACATCTATTCCTTCTTCATTAGTGTGCTTCTGAGAAATCTAGACATTATTCAAGGGTATTCCCTACTATCTCTACTAATATACACAAAAATCATGAAAATCTATTAAAAATCAATCACAGAACATCATGAAACAAAAACAGTAGCATATACTACTGTGTATAACTATCCAATCAAAATCATTGGGACATTTGATAACACTCACTTTAAAAGGGTACATTTTATAAAAATAGAAGCAAATGAACAGATTATTCAGAAAATGATATTTCTGAATGGGATCTGGGTTTACTCACCATATATTAAAATATAAGAATAAGAGTAGTGGCCAGGGACAGAGCATACCTTTAAAAGGTTGATAAGATTGTATTTGCTTGTAATCTTGAAAAGTTTATCAAAAGGACATTAAATTGGAAAGGAAGGGGGAGAGAAGAAAATACATGTATTCAACAAGATAGATAATATAGAAAATTGCTATTCTGTAATCAGAATAAAAGTAGATATATCCTGGAGAACAGCAGTCACCGAGGGATTCAAACCAAATAAAATCCAAGAATGGATCTATGTATGGCATGAGATGCTTGTAAAAACAACATGGATAACAATTAAGAACAGAGAGCCTATCTAAAAGTAGCAAATTTTGTCTAAGTTATATTACTTAGTCTTAATACACTAAGACCCATAATTGTAATATATTTTTGAGAAGGTATATCTTATTCAATCAAAACAAATAAGATAAGCAAAATGATGATGGTGGTATGAGTGAAGTGAGGGAAAGGAGTGAGCAGGTATTAAGGCAAAGTAACATTGTACATTAAGAAAATACACGTATAGGAAGAAGCCCAAGAAACAGAGTATAGTAAACATGATAGAAAGCATTTGTGGGAACATCGATGGAGGCAGAAACAAATGATATTTTTGTTGAAGTATATTAGAGACCACCTAGACAAAAGAACAATAGATGAAGAACTTGAAAACAGACTGCAAGCCAGGCACAGAGGCATGGTACTCTAATGATAAGAGACTTAAATTATCTGGAAACTTCTGAGGTTTTCTCAGCAAAAATCAGAGCAAGTAATAATTTCTTAACTGTCTTAATAATCATTTCATTCTTAAAGAAGCAGAGAAACCAACGAGGGGAAATTCTTCCTGGTTTTCCTGGACACAGAGGAAATGGTTGCTGGGGTGAGAATGAGAAAATTCCTTCTTAGATCTTGTGATAGAGAGGAAAACTAGAAATAGTCCAGGAATCAAGTGAAAATTGGGAATAGAATGATAAGTGTTCTGGGTTCTGGAAAAAAAAAAAAAGACATTTCAAAGGATTTGGAGAAAGCACAAGTAGACCCTACACTAAAATTCAATGGGGGAAATAAGCCCTAAAGTGCTAGAATACTCTCAAAAATGAAATAATGAAAAATAGAAACAATTTTGATGAGAGAGAAAAACTGAATGATCCAAAGAGACTTCTATGAATACAGAGGAACTTATTAAACAACTTAGATTTTTAAAAGACATAAAAAGATGGAAGCAAAGATAGACCACAGTGAATGAAAGGTGATCTGAAAAGGATTTGCTAATCCTCTTAGAACAGGCCACCTGCTGAAGGGAGGATCTGAGCTGAGAATGAAAGGAAGCCAGGAAAAGTAAGATAAGCTGACGCAGATTTGGGGTAAGAACTCAGTGCAAAGGAGATGGAAAATCATGTTCCAGGAACTCCAAGTAGATTAAAACTTTCTTATAAAATAAGAAGCTCATAGAATGCATGGAGACAGTCAAGGGTAGGAAGACTGGAAAGGAAGACCATGAAGAGCTTTAAATGCCAAACAGGAATTTCTACATTTTTACAAAGTAATATTTTTACATCAGATACATAGCAGAACAAATATATAAACCATTTTTACAAAAAAGCTTTGGAGATAAGGGAAGGACATACATTCCCTGACACTATTTCATTCTTTGAGAGAATAAGTTCAAAAATTAGCACAGTTCACATTCAAATGCAGCATGACTTTTATATGAGTCCTTGTCCAGACATGACTTGACTTCCAGATAAATTCTCATCTCAGATTTCTCTGGCCTTGGTTCAATATGAACTCCCAAAGGCCACTTCTTGCTCTTCAGGACATGATGTAGAGCTGACTTCTAAACTTGTTTGTTACACAGAAGCACTTGCAAAGTCTCAGAAACTATAATCTCATTTATCTCTCTATCTGGAAGTGGGAAACAAGCCTCATAATAAGTCATCTGGAAGTATGTTTACTCGTATTGGTCAAAATCTTTCAAAGTAGTTTGTCTGTTGTTGTTAAGATAAATTTTTCTCATGGTTCTGTTCACTTCATTTTGCATCAGTTCATACATATCTTCCCAGCAAATGACTTTTTATTTGAGTCTAGATATAATATGAACCCAGAAGCTCCTTGAGCAGAGGGCCATCTCATCAGCCTACACTTTAGGAAAATCATCTTGGCAGGTGACTAGAGAATGGACAAGAGTGGAGAAAGACTTGAGGTCAGGGGGCCAATTATAGAATATGGTATTAGTTAACATGTGCAAAGCAATGAGTGCCTGGATTAGAATTGTTTCATGGGTAAAGAGAAGAGGGCATAGAGTTAAGATGTTACAAAAATATAGATAAGATTTGACAACAAATTGGGTAAATTAAGTGAATGAGGAGTCAAGGATGACACTAATGTTGTTGGACAGATTAGGAAGATGATGGTTTCTTCGACAGAAGAGGAGAGGGTTTGGTGAGATATCTTGATTTGGTGATTTGAACATGACGAATTTAAAAACCTATGGGATATTGGGTTGCAAATGTTTAACAGGCAGTTGGGAATGAGTGATTATAGTGCAGAGGCTGGACATAGGAAATCAATGTTCAAAAAATATTTATTGGCTGCTAGGTACTGTGTTAAAAAATGAGAATATTTAAGAGAAAAATACTGTCCCAGACTTCAAGGACTCTTTGGAGCCTGGGAGATCCTGATCAGAGGGGACACAATCTCAGAGTGATAATCTTAAAGGGACCACAACTTATAGTAAAGGAAACAGTTCTCTCCTGCTTCAACTGGAAACTTTGGAGAAAGCAGTTTCAGTTGAATAATCAGTTCAGAATCCATCTCCTGTAGGAGTGAGAACAGAATGAGAAGAAAGAAAGTAGAGGGTAATCATTATATATATACATACATACATACATACATATATATATATATAATTATATATATATATACACACATATATATACATACATACATATATATATAATTATATATAATGTATGTAGGAATACAATACAAAAAGGAAGCTGGAAGACAAGACAAAAAAGGAAACTGAAAAGGAGTGGGAACCCCAAAGGCAATATGTTCCTGGACTCAAAACCAAGCAAGAAAGTTTCAGAAAATGAAGAGTATAAGTGAAAAGTTCTAGGTCTTCCCTAAAGGAGTTTATTGTACTGTCCTACCATTAGAAGGGACAGGCAGCTAAAGGGACAGAAAAGGTGCTGAGTATCAAAGCTAGATTAATTACCATGACGACCAAGCAGAGCAGCTGATGGAAAATGAAGAGTGGATCCGTGAATTCTCTCCATGGGGATAATGAACTCGTGGTAACTAATGAAATCACCAAATAAGAAGCATTGTGCAAAAAGACAAAAGGATCCAGGACAGAGACTTGGGAGATATCCATGGTTACTGGGCTTTAAGTACATGATGAACCAGAAAAGGAGACTGAGAAGATCAAGAGAGAATCAGAAGGCAGCAGTGTCACGAAACCTTCAAGGTAGAGTTTACCCAGATGAACAAGATGATCAAGAGTACAGAGATATTAAGGAGATCACTTGGACAATCAAAAGATCACTGATTCGGTTTGAGTGGTCTCAGTTCCTGGTGGTCAAGAAGTTAGTGGCAATGAGAGTCGTTAAGAATCCCCTTTAAATCGGCCTCACGTTTAGGAGTGAAAGAATTCACTCATTCCCGAATTATTAGTTTCAAAATGAAAGTTTATTGTTGGATAGAAATTAGTTTACCAAGAGACTGACTTCTATAGTGGCAAAAATGGAAAATGAGTTTTGGCATTGAGAATGCTTTCTTGGTGGGCAAAAGGATCCTGGCAGCGGAGAGTGACAGAGATCTCAAGCTACCTAGGTCCATCTGCAAAGGCCTTAGTGGAGGGAACCTATTAGATTGGGTATCCCAATGGGAACTGGGACAGCCTGAGCAGATCAGACCAGGTGGAGGCTGGGACAGCTCAGATCAGGATTCCTCAATTGAATGAGAATTCAGAATTTCTATGGGAGTTGATTCTCTCATCCTGGAAGTTTTGGGCTCTCTCTCCCTCCCTCCCTCTCTCTCTCTCTCTCTCTCTCTCTCTCTCTCTCTCTCTCTCTCTCTCTCTCTCTCTCTCTCTCTCTCTCTCTCTCTCTCTCTCTCTCTCTCCGTCTCTCCCTCTCTCTCTCTCTCTCTCTCTCTCTCTCTCTCTCTCTCTCTCTCTCTCTCTCTCTCTCTCTCTCTCTCTCTCTCTCTCTCTCTCTCTCTCTCTCTCTCAACTCTTTGGAGCCTGGGAGATCCTGATCAGAGAGGATACAATCTCAGAGTGATAATCTTAAAGGCACCACAACTTATAGTAAAAGAAACAGTTCTCTCCTGCTTCAACTGGAAACTTTGGAGAAAGCAGTTTCAGTTGAATAATCAGTTCAGAATCCATCTCCTGTAGGAGTGAGAACAGAATGAGAGGAAAGAAAGTAGAGGGTAATCATTCCAGTCTGTGGGGATTCAGTTCCATTCAACATCCTGATATGTATAGCACTGCATTAGGTTTTGAGATTACAAAAGCAAAGTCAAAATTGAATCCCTAAACTTGAATATCCTCAGGGGTCTGGCTAGATAACTTGCTTCCAAAAGTTATCATGATGAGTGATGTATAGCTCACTCCCCAGTTTGGAGCATTTTCAGGCATTCTCTACATGGCTCTAGTCTGCAAGCCACATGATCAAGATATTTTTCTAATTGGCTGGTTCCCTAAAACTGAGGTTCACCTTGACCCGTTAGTTAGGGCTCTGACTTTGGTTTGGTTTTTGCCCTGCCTATCATGTTCAAGTGAGAAGATAAGGATTAAGCCTTGAGGGGGGAGGAGGGAAGTCTCAGGGACTTTTGTTTGTTCGTTTTGTTTTGTTTCTCTCCATTCAGACTCCCATGATTTGACCCAGGAACACACAAATATGCTATTATTTCTATTGTTATCCTTGTTGTGTCCATTCTTCCTGCTGGTGAAGGGGCTTAGAGATAGCTGTGACTTTTTGAACTTAAAAAAATCAGGAGAACAAGTCACAAGGGCCAGAGTCCATCATAGGTTTTACAGCCAGCATTAGGGCCCTGAGGAATTCCCTTTTGGACCTAGACTAGGAATCATTCAGTAGCTGTACCACATTTGGACATGAATTTTTGGGACTAACACTATGTAGAAAACTGCATTAAGTCTAAGTCTGTAGTTTTTAGGAACTAAGGAGAATATTTCAATATTTTTACTTTGTATTTACTTTGTAAAATCTAATTGATGCTAACTGGTAAAATGAAACTGGAATGAAAATTACTAACAGTGGGAGGATGAACAGAAGCAACTGGAGCCTGGAAGAACAATTTAAAGAAAAATGAATAAGAAGGAAGGGTGGAAACAGCTAGGAAAACATCTCCAGTATTTGCCAGAATTTTCCTGAGCCTTTTCAGGTTTGGTTCTAGTTGTTCTTTACAACCTCTTTTACCTGTATTCTCTAAGGACTCTAAAAATTAGAAGATAAAGAATTATTAGCTTTGGGTAATGTATGTTTCCACTTGTACACGAAGGTCCAACAGGGAGCTAGAACAGGTGGCCTCTTTCAGGTGTCCATCATCATAATCAGCCATTTATAAGTATTACTTTAAGTACTTTCTATAAGTATTTCTTAAGCACTGGTAGGTGCTATGTAAATGAAGCTAGATTAAGCTTTTAACCCTAAGAAAGTGAAGTATATAGATAGATGAATTATTAATGATAGAGGCAAATAAACATTGAATAAATACATAAAACTAATATAATTACATTAATTGCAAAGAAACATTTAGTGATACTGGAAAGTGAAGAGGGAGTCTTAAGAATTGAATGTTGAAAATCACCACCTATTTTACAATCCTCTGATTTTATTTATGTAGAAACTTCCTCTGGCAGTCACCTAAAATATATTATTTCATGTTTATGAATGTGTAGTAGGATATTTGTGATATGTGTTCCTATTTTTTAAATATAAAGATTAAAATTTAACAAAAAGAAAAGGGTCACTTACCTCTTTCAAATAATATGTCATGAATCCATCAATTATACCATCTTGTTCAAGTCCTATAATAAGGTTCACTACACTGGTAAAAGCAAATACTGCATAAACTAAAGAAATAAAAACAGTGATTTAAAATACTCAGAATATGATCAGATTAATATTGTCCAATAAAAACAGAATAATCTAAAATAATTATCACTAAGATATTATGCAATATGTCAACATAGGCCAATGAAATATTGCACATTAAAACAAAAATAGAAGCACATGTATATATAACATTGCACAGGAATTCAGTCATTTAGAAACCTCAACCACAAAATCAAAATAAAGATAGTTAATTGCCTCCTCCCCCCAAAATTATATTCTCTTAATATATAAAATACTATCAAATTCAATGCATTCAAATCCATTGCTAAATCATAATTCTCTGATAAACGTAATTAACATTTAAAAGTTATTTGTGGTTAATAAGTGTTAATTAATTGAAATGGGCATAAGAACCTCAATAAGATTCCACTACAAAGTTACTGTTTTGCCTCATCGAGGTTCAAATAAGTAATCTTTCCTTCAAGAACAGGATCATAAATTTAGAACTAGAGAGGACCTTAGAGACCACTCAGTCTGATCTCTTCATTTTACAGATAAAAAAACTAAGACCTAGATATATTAAGCAACTTACCCAAGTTCACATAGTGAAAGAAGTAGCAAAGCCAGTTTCTGAAACCAGGTGTTTTAACTTTAAATGCAATAATTCTCTATTCATTGTGTCTTTGTAGTCTTACCTTTTCTTCTCTTAAAGCAATGCTCATTTGAAGTGGCAATACCTTAGGAAACTTAATGACTGACTGCATCCTGGGCAAAATACCAAATCACAAATATTGAATGACTGGTTGTATAACAGTTATTACTCATACTTTTCCTCATTAAAATATTTACCAGAATTCCTGCTTAAATGAGTATTTCCTACAAATCCATAACAGTCTGAATCAATATTATCTTTAAGATCTTTCCTACTGTACCACAACATTTAGGACTCATCCTCCATCTCCAACTCATTGTCAGTTGGGGCTCCAAAAGGCAAAGTCTTTCCTCCCTCAGGGTTGGGAATGGCTTTTATTAATTTTGCTCGTGAATACTCATGCATTATGTCAATGAATATAGAGTAACTATTTGAACTAAATTAGCCAGCCAGAGTTAATTAGCAAGCATCAGAGCTTTGAGTACCTTGTAATTGGGATTGAGGAGTATGGGTCACCTCACATGCTTTTCTCTCCTCTTTACTATTTGCTGTTCTCAACAAATTAACTTGGGTATTTTTGGCAAAATCTATAATTCTAAACTGTTTACAACATTCTAGTGACTTGGAGGAGTTTCAACATTATACTTTTTTAACATCATTCTTTGCACATAGTGTTAAGGAGTTTTGGGGAAAGTACATGTAGCACAGTTCATATAAAAGTGTAGACATTAATATTTCCCATACTTCTAAATACATGGTAATACAATTTAATAAACATCATTTTAAATGCATGTTTACATATATACATATATACATATACATACACATATATCTATACCATGCTTATCAAATTTATATATAACATGAAACTAGAAGGGAACACACTGGATGACAATCCAAAAAGATCTTTTTTGTCTAGTCTGATGGGCTAAATTTAATAATATGATCATAATAATGGTTAACATGTATATGATGTTTTAAGATTTGCAAAATACTGTAAACATATGTTGTCTCATTTGATTCTAACAACAACTGTGGGAGGTGGATGCTATTATTCCCATTTGATAAATGAGGAAATGGAGGCAAGCAAGGTAAGCCTTGTGCAGAGTCACTCCGCTGTCTTTTGTTTGTAAATGTGTCTAAGGCAGAATCTGAATAGTGGACTTCTTGTCTAACCCCCTATCCATTAAATCACTAGCTTCATAGGAACTTTTGATTTAGTTTAATAATTATAGATGTAGTCTTAGACTTGTATGCAAAAACTCCAATGGCATAAATATAGTATGGGAAAAGTAGTGAGAGACATTAATTAAAAAGACCTAAAAGAGCCACCAAAAAAGCAGAATGTAGTACAAAAAAAGAACAAACACAGCTTGAAAGAAGAGATATGAGAAGACAACTCCATACCATCTATTTTCAGAGGTAGGAGGTCCACTATTATTGTACACTGCGTGTATTTTCCTTTTTTGTCTTTAAACAATACTATTTGTAATATAAAATGGCTCTCTGGGATGGGTATCAAGGGGAGAAGGGAAATTATAATGATATAAAAAGGCAATAAACATTTATTTAAATAAATAAAAAAAAAACCAAAGAACAAAAGACTTAAGCATCTTAGTGAAATAAAATCTTACTATGAGAAAAAGGTGTGACTTGGCAACCAAAATTGCTAATATAGTCATGAATCTTAGAAGGCTAGTGTCCAGGAAAAAAAAAAAGAAAGTAATAGTCCCAAAGTACTATACTCAGATCATATCTATAGCATTATATTCAATTCTGAGAACCACATTTTAAGAAAGATGTTAATATATTAGCACTTATCCAAAGGAGGTGACCAGTATTGTGAAGAAATTAGAAATAATCCCATATAAGAATAAGATGAAAGAAATGAGAATGCTTAAGTTGGAGAAGAGGAGGCTTGGGATTACCTCATCAATTCTCAACAATGTCATTGTTATCTCAGTGTACATGCTGATTCACAGACCTATAGAACAGGCATCCTTATTTTTCCTAAGCTCCAGTCCCACATCAATAACTACATTGTATTGGACATTTCCAACCAGATATCTCAAAGACATCACAAACTCAAAATGTCTAAAATAAACATCTTCTCTCAAACCTACCTCTCTTTGAAATTTCCTTATTTCTATCACAGCTTTCATATTTCTAATCTCCCAGTTTTGTTACTTTGGTGATACCCTTAAGTCCTGATGCTCCCTCTTTAAATCCAATCAGTTATCAAATCTTGCCGTTTCTACCTCTTCAACAAGTGTGGCATCTGTACTTTTCTCACTAATCACAAGACCATCCCATTAATCCATCTCAGTCACCTTTCTCCCGGACTTGCAATTATTCTTGCTTTACTGTGGCCCAGAGGGTAGGGCTAGGTACAATTTGCAGAGGTAGATTTGGCTCTCCAGTGGGGGAAAACTACATAATAAATTGAATGAGCTCACGTGGAAAGTAAGCTCCTGTTACTCAGTCTTCAGAAACAGAGGCTGGATGACCATTTGTCAGGACGTTACAGAGGAGATTTGTGCTCAGATACAGTTTAGACTTGATAACTTATAAGGTTTCTTGAAGATTTGTAGTTTAATGCTACCATTTCGGGGGTTATTAATCTTTTGAGTGTCATAGTCTCTATACAACCTGCCCCCTTTGGCAACCCATGAGCTTCTCAAAATAATGTGGTTAAATGTATAAAATAAAATATATGGAAACACAAAGGAAATCAATAATATCAAATATATATATATATATATATATATATATATATATATATATATATATATATATATATATATATATACACACACATTAGTTATCAAAAAAATTTTAACCAAGTTCATAGAGGCAGATGGTAAGGTGAGTAGAGCACCAGGCCTGGAATTTGGAGGACTTGAGTTCAAATCCAACCCCAGGCACTATCTTTGTGATTCTGGACAAGTCACTTAACCCCAAGTGCCTTCCTCCTAATAAAATAATAATTTTTAAAAATTTCTTAAGTCCATAACCTTAGTTTAAGAACTCCTGTTTTATCACAAGTTTGAAAAGACATTGTGCTATAGTGTGATGAGGAAGCTAGCCTCAGAACCAGGATCTCCACTTTTGATACATGCTGTCTGGGCCAATGATTTAATCTCTCAATTGTCTAGGAAACTCCAAATCTGCAGATTTAAAATGTGTCCTCATTATAAGGTCAAGCATCTAAGTAAATGAAGGAGTTGGTAATCAAACTTAGAGCCTTCTGATTCTAAAACTAGTATTCTGCTAAAACATGGAGTCTCAAAAAAAAATCTAAAACCTGAATCTCCACTAAAAGGGAAAACACATACACATACATATGTTTGTGTGTATATGTGTGTGTATAATAAATATAAAATATTTCTATATTTTCTATAGTCTGAAATCAAAGACAACAGCATGAACGAATGTAAAGAATATTTCACTAGAAATCAAAAAGATGTTGGTTCTGGGCACAGCTCTATCACTTATTCATTAAATTATTTTGGAAAAGTCACAGAATCTCACTAGGCTCAGTTTCTCATTCATAAAATGAAGGGGGAAGACTAATATTCTTTGACCTTGAAAGTAGAAAACTGCAAGTCAAAATAATACTATATAGAATACTATTGTTCTATAATAATCGAGAAGAAGGATTTCAGAAAAACCTGGGAAGAGATATGAACTATTGCAAAGGGAAGTGAGAACTAGGAGGTCATTATATATAGTAATTATTATCAACTGTGAAGGACTTAGCTACTCTGATCAAAACAATAATCCCAATATGGTACTGAAGGACTCATGATGAAAGTGTTATCCACATCCAGAGAGAGAACTGATAAACTCTGAGTGCAAAGCAAAATATAATTATCTGACTTTATTTTTCTTGCTTTATTGTAACACAAGTAATGTGGAAATATATTTTATATGACTTCATAAGTATAACTGATGTCATATTGCTTATTCTATCAATGGGTGGTAGAAGGCTGAAGGGAGGAAGAAAATTTGGAACTCAAAATTTTCTAAAATGCTACAAATAAATAATTTTTAAAGCGGGGGGAGAGATAATGCTAACATCTCCTTTTCTTCCACCCCATTATTGATTCCTTCATCTATCCCTCAGTTCTTTTTTCTCCTCCCCTGCTTAAGTGATTTAAGAAACCACTTAAAATGTGTATTTGCACAACTGACTAAGTTTAATTACTTTAACAAATACTCTCTGGATGCCTGATGGTAATCAATGTATAGAATACAGATTAGCACCCCATCAATAACTATAAAATTTCTTATGACAATGGCATATGGAAAATTAACGATGTATTTGATATTTGCTAAAATATTCCATCCAAATTTTAAATGGTATGAAAATTTATTTATAATCCAATGATAAATATAAGTTTGGGCAGAAGAAAAAACTCCCAATCAACCTTATGTCCAGTATTTTCTATTCCATTGATACCTACCATAAAACAAGGGATCTCTAGGTGGTTTTCTCTTCACAAGAACACGAGCCAACAGAGCTACAATGAGTAGAATCAGTACTCCAGCAGCTACAATTGTCCAGGAACTATAAAAATTAAAACATGGAAGCTGAGTCACTATCAAAATAAACATTCCAATGCTGGGAATTTCCTAGCCAGCTGAATACATTTTCCCAAATAATGCTGCTCCACTATTTGTTTAATATGGAAGTCTCAGGTGCAGCATACTTCACCATGAAGGTCAATCTTTGGCACAGCTTTTGGTTGGTGATAATTCCTAAAAACATCTGACTGGTTAATAAATGATTCTATTTAGAGAGTGCTTTATAGTTACAATGGATTTTTACATACATTATTTCGCCTGATCCTTATAATAATCTTGTGATATTATACAAGTATTATAATTATTCACATTCATATAGCACTTGTAGAAATTGTAAATCATTTTAAATAGGAACACATATTTAGAAAGGGCCTCAGAGAGCAATAGCTCAACACCCTAGTTTTATAGATAAATATAAGTGACCTGCCCAAGAGCATATAAGTAGCAAACAACCAACATAGACTTGAACCCAAGATCTTCAACTCTAGAACCAATGCTCTTTTCACTATACTATGCTGGCTTCCTATACATTAGCTCATTTGATTCTCAACAACTGTGAGATATATAAATATAGATATAGATATACTATTACTATCATCTCCATTTAACAGTTGAGTAAACTGAGGTACACAGAAGTAGTAAGGGGCATAGATAGGACCTAAACTCTAATCTTTCTGATTCCAAGACACAGCTCTTTCTCAGGGAGTAGGCAAAATTCCCTTGTATTAGGCATTTTCCTCATATGGTATCTCCAGTAGGGGCTATTATTCTGAATTGATATCAAAACATAGGAAGTAAAGAAGTCTTAGATTCCTGGAGACTTTGAAAAAAGGTTAAGCCTTAGCAAAAAGAAGGAATGAGAATTAAAGAGCAAATCAAGTTGGCTCCTATCCCTTCGGTGTTCTTGCCAAGAAAGGGGAATTGGTACAGAAGTTTGAATAATAGATGGTGCCCAATGGCAGACTGTTGCTAGGGTAAAACATTGAAGAGTGCTAGCGAGAGAAAAAACGATCTAAGTTTTTGCCACTTTCTGTTATAAGTCACTCTTGTATAATTCTGCTTCCCATATCTGACTCTATTCTGTATTTGTAACTACACTGTTACATGGACAAAAGACTGTGCTTAAGGACATACATGTACAATTGTCCCCTGACTAGGAAAGGAAGGACATCATGGTAATCAACTGGAACTGATTGACTTATGGTAGAAGGACAAGAGATCAAAAGCATGTCCTAAAAGCAGGTAGGAGGTCTGAATCAGGGGATAGTAACATGTTCAACATTAAAATTTACAAGGTTCAACAAAACAATTTCAGGTCCTTTTTACCTCAAGAACTAGGTTCAACTGTTCTAGGACTCTAAAATCACTGGGCCTCACATCAATTCTGGCCCTATCACAATATATTATGGGTAAAGAAATTGCACCCCATACTTTGTGATCTAGTTTTAAGACAGGGATCCCGGTAGGAGTTTTGCAAACTTAGAAATGGTCCTACAATAACTTTTTTAAAGCCTCAATAGACTGGAGCAGGGAGTGGGAAGGAAAGCTATGGAAAAAAATCCATAGTATCTAGGACTTTCCATTTCTTCATGATTTACATTTCCAAAGATGGTCTTACCCAAAGCTGTGCCTCATGAGATCAAGAACATCTCCAAATTGACAAGGATTATTTCATTTTGTTGGGTAAAATTCACATAATAACTCATGATAAAAGTGGCAACAGATTCAATCAGCTTTTACCAAAAGAAAAAAAGAAAACTGTACTAGATCAAATCAACAAATATTTGCTCAAAAAAGTTTATCTACTAAGTATGAAGTTCCGTGATAGATAATCTTGGAGATCCAATAATAAGACACAAACCCTCCAGAACCTAATGAACTAGCTAAAGAAAGCCAGGAACACATGAAATGTGAGCTATCAATATAATATTTAAATAGCAATTCAAAAAATAGATTACACACTTTGCAGAGATGTAAAAAGATATGTGACTAATTGCCAAAGGAATTATAGAAATATTGAGGGTTAACTATAAGAATTTAGAAGATGAGATAGAGATCAGTGTGGCCCAAGATAGTTTAAAAAAAAAAAAGCTTGAGCTGTGACTTAAAGATGGAGGTCAGAAGGTACAAAAAAGTGTATGGAAAAGGAGTGAAGACATAATTTGAAAGAAGGTAAGAAATAAATGCTGTAATCAGGTAGACTAGAATACCTCCCCAAAGCCAAAACTAATTTCATATTCTATACCCTTAATAATTTTGCAACAGGCAGCTAAGTGATACAGTGGATAGAGTACTGGACCTGGAGCCAGGAAAACTCTTCCTAAGTTCAAATCTAGTTTCTGACATGCGCTAGCAGTGTGACCCTGGATAAGTCACAAACTGGTTTGCCTCAGTTTTCTCATCTGTAAAGTGAATTGGTAAAGGAAATGATAAACTACCTAGTATCTTTGCAAACAAAACAAAACAAAACAAAAAAACCCTAAATGAGGTCAGAAAGAATTGGACATGACTGAACAACAACAGAAGATTATCAACATTTTCATTATAACTCCTAACTTAGCCAGAAGGTTTCATTCTCTTTGTCTTCAAATTGTCCTACAATCCTGGAGCCCCCAGGTCTCAACTCCAATTACATAAATATTATATTATACTTCTCTGTATATATGTAATTTTCATGCTACTGCTGTCACCAAGTAGAAGATAAGCAACTATTGGTCATTTTTTATGTGTGTGAAGAGACTTGCTTAATTATCTAGAAGGGTCCCTGGAGGCCACCAAATATTCTATTTTTACAGGAGGGCTTAATAAATATTTGTTAAATTTGCAGAACCAGGCCATAAATGAGCGCCTTTCCCCCTCTTTTTAAGCATATTGAAATAACTTACTTATTTTAAATCTTCCCTCTGTTAAAAGATCTGTTCAGTCAGCCAGCCACTCCTTAACACTGAAGTTCAGTCTAAAAAAAGAAAGTTAGCTCCATCTAGGGCAAGAAACTGGAATAATGAATGATGAAAAAAGGAGGCAGCGTGGAAAAGCAGAGGGACACCATCTGAGCCAGATGGTCCAGATTCTAGTCCCAACATGGTTACTAATTGACTGCAGGCTTTGGGTATGTCTGTTACACTCTATAAATTTCACTTTCCTTATCTGAAAAGTTGTAGGGTGGGGAGGGAGAGCGTTGACTCTGAGGTTCTTTCCAATCCTGGAATTGAATGTTAAAGTTAAGCTGGATACATGATGTATGCATATTGCATTGCTAATCTTTTGATAGATTTGATAGCAGGCAGTAGGGTACTCAATGCATTATTAACATCAAATAATTTAGAACTTATTCTGTTTAAGGATCATTACATCTGAGTCTCTAGAATTTTAAAACCAAAAATGATCTTAGAGAGTCAGCAGTCAATTCGTTTATGCAAGGTACTATGCTAAGAGCTAGGAAACAAGAGACTAGAGAGATGAATAAACAACTAGATTTATAAATGAATGAATGAAATGTTCCCTACCCTCAGCCAGCTTAAACTCTTCTGGGTATATACATGAGTACACCAATGAGGAATTACAAAGTAATTTCACAGCGTCTCTCTATTATTCCCTCTAGAATAGAATAAACTTGAAAAACCCCTCATGAGCTGGCTCCTTCCTATCTCTCCAGTCTTCTTATACTGTACTCCCCTCAGTGAACAACTATCTGACACTCCCTCCCCTCCCCAATGCTCATCTCTTCCTCCTTACCTCACCCTCAAATCTCTTAAGCAAGAGGTCCTTCCCAGGCCCCACTTCCTTAGAATGCCTTCCCTCTGAAGTTATCTCCCAATTTATATTCTCTTTTTGTCTGTCTCTCTCTCTATATGTGTATATAAATACATATATCTATGTATGTGTGTATATATACATATATATATATAGCTATCTATATATTCTTATGTATCTATATAGATAGATGGGTCTTATGAGTATCTAGTTTTTTGCATGTTGTCTCTATAATTAGAATTTGAACTTCTTAAGGGCAGATACAATGAAATACATTGAAAATGATGGTGATAAAAAAAAAAGAAAGAAAATGATAGTGATGATGATAAGGATCATGAGAGATGAACCATCAACAAGCAAGGAGAGAAGGCTTTATATAGGAAGTGGCACTTGAGGTGAGCCTTGAAGGAAGGCAAAGACTGTAAGAGAGAAGAAGGAAGTTCATTCCAGGCTTTGGGATTGTGGAAGGAGGAGGAGACAGCCTGTGTGTGCAAAGGCTTCTTTTTGCCTGACAAATTTTTATGTGATTCCAAGTATATAAGTAAATAAACTAGGTAGATAAAGCCAACATTTACTGATAATAAATTGTAATTTCACAAGGCCCACATTCAGTTAAGGGACTCCATATGGAGTCATAACCCACAGTTTAAGAAGCTTTGATCTACATCAGGGGTTCTTAACCTCCAATGCACAGATTCCAATAGGATAAAAATGCATCTTAATTTTCAATAACCTCTCATTGAAATTCAACAGTTCCTTCAATGATATAAAAACATTATTCTGAACCCAGGTCCCTAGGCTTCACCTAATTGACAAAGAAGCCCATAAGAAAAAAAAGGTTTAGAACGTTGATACTGATCTCATCATTTCCAGATAAGAAACTGAGGGCCAGCGATCAAGTGAGTGGCTCATGATCTTGAAGCTAGTCACTGAATTCCTGCCTTTTGGAGAGATCAATGCTCTCTTCTCAGCATCCTAAATAGATCCTAAATACCCCTTCCTCCTCCTCCTCCTTTTCCTTCGTTTCTTTTTCCTCCTTCATTTCCTCTCACTCCTCCTTCTATTCTTCCTTCTCAAGCTCTTCTCTTCTACCTCTTCTTTCTCCTTCTCCTCAGTGTAGATGAAGCCTGAAGCCATAGTGAGTAGCTCCTGGCATGTAAGCATTGCTGACAAAGAGACCACCACTTACAGTGAAATCCAGGAGCACATTTTCAGTTTAAAAGCTAGCTTGCAATTTCCTCAGCAGCAACAGCTTTGAGAAACACAATAGGTTTACTTCCTGCATGCGGATAGGAACTCACTTCTGGCACAGAATCAGTCTGCCCCAGGGCCAGAACTGGAACAGCTTTTCTTCAAGTCCTTATTTGGGGGCTGGTCGGGTGACTTGGAACGCTGAGGGGAACGTCTGACTAGGAGTCCTTAGTTCTGGTTTTTATCTCTATTCATTGGGTGATCTTGGACATACTTGTTCACCATCCTGATTGTTTCCTGATCTGTAAATCAAAGGGATTCGACTAGAACTCCCGGGTGATTCCAGAACTAACATTCAGTGATTCTACATGGTGTCCATGGTAGGGACAGAGCTTCCAGGTTCCAGTTAAATTTAATGATGCACTAAAACTCTTAACATCCCCTTTCACATAACACCATTTTGTAACCATTAAAGTTTAGCTCCTACCTTTTTTTTCCAGAGCCTGTCCCCCAACTCTGTTCTAGTAGATTAAAAATAATTAGAATGTATTCCTTTAACATAGAACCTAGCAGTTTTCCATGTGCCGTAACACGCATGTTCTCATTTAAGCAGAGGACTGGGCTGCCGCTATTTCTAGAGTGGAGGGCCCTTAGAAGTTAGCCGGTCCTACTTCTGCCTTTTACAGATGCAAGCCAGAGGAGTGGAGTGACCTAGCCAAAGTCCCGCGGCTTATCCGCAGTAGAGTTGGGCCTGGACCTCTGGGCTCCAGTAACGCAACGATCTTTCTATCGAATTATTCGCCACCTGTTTCTGACGGTACCCCAGCAGAGATCTTTTTGCCTCCCGGATTTAGAACTGGAAGGAGTTTGGACGTAAGAGTCTAGAAGACCTAGCCTTTAATCCCAGTCCTGCCATTTAACACCCAGAATGACCTTGGGCGAATCACTTAATTAAAGCATCCCCCCATTCCCTCTTCTCTAACAATGAGGGGTCAGACTAGATGACTGCTAAGACTCTTTCCAGCTTTAAAACAGTCTGAGTCTGTGACTGCTTCCGCCGCCTAGTCTTCAGCGAGGACTCTAAAACTCGGTGAGATTAAGTGATTTAAGCCAAGGTCCCGCAGGTAGCAGTGGCAGGATGGGAATTCAGCCCTGGCTCCCTCCGCACCTCAGGAATGAAGGTGCACGGGAAGAAGTGCTGGGGGAAAGGACCCGCACCTCCCGCGCTCACACGGACCGAATCAACGGGTCTGGCTATAAAAAGTTACAGTTGCATACATTCTGAAGGATCCTCGTTTCTAATCTTGCTTCAGTTGCACCCAGGAGGTGCTGTGTGCATTACGGAGTAAACGCGTAAAGCACTGGATCTAGTGGCTAATTTACAAAGTCACCTCCCGGTGAAGCGGGAGGAAGATTCGGGACGCAGCCCGCTCCCTGGCCGGGCCCCGGCCCCCACCCCTCCAGCCACTCACTCGCGATGAGCTGCCAGGTGGTTGAAGACGTAAGTGGCGGGGATAGCGGAGAGGGACAGCACGAAGACTCCGGTGGCTGCAGAGGCGCTCATCTCCGCCGAGAGCCGGGCCGGCCTTCACCGCATCTCGCCCCCGGGGCCGCCGCCGAGTCCGCCTGGGCGCGGCCGCCACCGCCCCTAGCTTCCTGCGGCGCACCCGAGTGCCCACAGCGGAGCGCGGCTGCTGCCTCCTCCCCTAAACTTGGCCGAGCTTCCGCCGAGGCGCGCGTCTCCCCGAGGCTCCCCTCCCCGTCTGCCCAGTCGGGCTCTCGGGCCGCGGCGCCCCCCGCGCCCAGCTCCCGGGGCGGCTCCAGAGGCCCCGGCCAAGAGGTCACCATAGGCTCGAGGACGCCAGTCCAACCCTCTCTTCTGTCGCCCCGCAGGCCAGAGCAGCGACCCTCCCTCCTCTGCTGCGGGGACAGCTGCGGAGGAGATGGAGTATCTCATGCTTGGGACAGGGCGGGGCTGAGGGGGACACAGGGGCCCCCCATGCTGAGCCTGGGCCAGCCTCAGCCCCTAGCAGTGCCCTATTCCCCCGGCCCCTCTGCAAGGCCCAAACCCCTGGCTGTGCCCCGCGCCCGCTCTCAAGCCAGCAACTTTGAACCTGGGGGGAAGAGGGGAAATCGGCTGAATTGAGATCCTGGCTGGGTTGGGTAAGATTTTTAGCCTCAAAGGGGCCCTGAAAGGTCAACTAGTCCAATGCCCAGTTACCAAGAATATCCAGCTGAAGACCAACCCAGAGAAGTCCCGGTGAGTGGTAGTGTCACCCGACACTCCTCCAGCTCAGTGTTCTTTCTGCTCCAAGCACAAAAGAAAGCTCCTTTTTAGTATTTGGGGACTCCTACATTTAAGACACAAAAAAGCTACCCACAAACTGGCCTAAGCCAATTGTAACACAGAAATTAGTTCTAGAGCTTCTCCCTTCTCTCTAGCATGACTCCCAAATCTAGAACCCCCTTCCCCTTCACGCTGTGTCCAGTGCAACCCCCTTTCCAAGGTTCCTATCTGAGTGTATGCCTCTTCAAACTCTCTTGTATCGATTAACAAACATGTTTCCCTATCCTGGGCCCCAAAGCTATCCCTTCCACTTAGCTTGGATTCTTCTAATCAATCAGAGCATTTCTAAGATTGTTCTTGTGAAAATGGGTGATGATGTGTCATCTCCACCTTACTGCAAAGTAGGAGACCTCTATGGTTCCTTCTAGCTCTAAATCCTATGGCCTCCCTCATAGATTTTAGAGGTATAAAGAACCTTTGAGATCATAGGATCATAGATAGAAAGTCGGAAGAAACAGACCTCAGATGTCATCTATTTTTACTTCCTTTTTTACAAATGAAAAAATGAGGTCCACCATGAAAAATGCTTTGCCCCGAGCTCTACAGATCATAAAGAACAGAGCCTTTGGTTGCCTCCCCTAGCACTCTTTGCAGGGTACTATGCTAGTCCAACGGCCTTGTTTTACAGATAAAGAACAGAGAACAGAAAGCAGATGTGATTTGCCCAAGATCATTTAGATATAAAAATATTAAAGTTAGAATTCAAACTCAGGTTTCAAATTCAAATTCAAATTCTTTCCTTTCCATCACTTTAATCTGTTTCTCTCCCTTCCCTGCCCACCAATACAAGATGAACACTACTAGTTTCCTTATAAAATGAAGCTAAACTAAGTTTCGTATTCAGGGCCTACCAAGAAGTGGCCTTTACCTATCTTAACTCTGCATTTCAGTCATTCTAGTCTCCGAACTGTCTCCTGCATACCTATATCAAAATCAATCTCATTTTTCTATCCCTACTCATTACTGTTTTCCCAGTGAGTACTGGAAAGCTATCAGCAGAGAAAACAGTATGAATTATTCCCTTTCTTCTTTGTTTACTCAAATCCTTTAAGGAGGTTCTATTCAATTCCTATATCCTTAGCTTCCTAAAACCAGACTCAATTCTATGGTAATTATATACTTCCCCCTACAGCTGGGCAAATCCATAGCACTCTGGACAGTGACTGGGGCACCTTTGGAGAGGACAAAGGAGAGAAAAGAGAAAAAGTGTCACCATCTCTGACATCTTCTTTTTTATTAGGAATCCCAATTCAGAATAGAGCTCTGGTTTAGCTCATACAGTGGCAAAACATTGGAGATAACATGAAGAACTGCCATGGCTAAATCCTGATCTTCTTTTCAAAAGCTGAATCAAAACTAGTCCAGCTTCTAGAGAAGAGCAGTGTAGCACATCTTCAATCTCCATAACATGCTTCCATTTCCAAGACAATTCATCTCTCCTTGCCCATCAATTAGAAGTACCAGGTCTGAGATATAGAGGAAACCAGTTTTTGACATTTCACAATCTATTTTTGAAGGAAAGATTTATATATTTTTACTTCTAGCCTCCTTAATGATTTTTCCCTCATTTACTCCTTGAATCAGTGTTTCCATATTTATCTTAATCTTTGTAATATCTTGAGTGTTACTGGTTCAAGGAGTCTAGCATTTCACTGGATTTGAAATCAAATCAACAAATATTTAAATGTCCACAGTCAATAAGGTTTGTTGTCCCAGAGGCTCCTTAAGATAAAAGCATATTGAATGAACAAATGAAAGAGATGCTGAATGTTGGCAGGAGAACAATTTACTGCCCCTTGCTGAATATATTATTTAAGTTTTGACTCTTCCACTAACTATTTGTATAACTTTAGCTTCTTTGGACCTCAGTATCTTCATCTGTAAAATGAAGTCTCAATTATTTCTCAGGTCTTTTCCAAGTACTAAAATCCCAGAATTCTATGATGCCATTGCTAGCCTGCTTTCTCTCTGTGCTCACATGTCTTGGTGATGTTCCCTTTCTCAGAGGGCTATCAATACTCAAATCTTGCTAATTCTTGAACTGAGAACTAAGAAAGATGCTATATCCTCATTGTCTATTTTTACTTAACTAAAAAATAACTCACCCTGTGATAAGACAAGAATGATTATGGTAAACAGGAATGTGATTAGGTATTTGAAAAATCAGTGGATATTAGGATCTGCATGTATATATCATGTTGAGAATTCTAAGATGGACCATGTGACACTACTAGGTACATATCCCAAAGAAATCAAAGAAAGAGAAAAAGGACTCATTTGTCCTGAAGAAATTACAACACTTTTTGTTATAGCAAAGAACCAGAAACAAAGTAGAATGATTTAACAAATTATAATATGTGAATATAATAAAATATTATGTCATAAGAAATTTTCAAAGGAATGGATTCAGAGAAATCTGACATGATTTATATAAATTGATGTAGTATGAGTGAGCAGAATCAGAACTATTTAAACACTGACCACACTATAGTAAAGGAAAACAACTTAAAATACCTAAAAACTCTCCTCAATGCAATAACTAATCACAACGCCGAAAACTGATGACAAAATATGTATACTAGTGTTGATGGAGTGTATATACAGAATGAAACATGCATTTTCAGACACAACCATTATAACAAACTTTTGTTTTGCTTGATCATACTTCTATTACAAAGTAAGACTAGTAATGATGATACAAAAAAGAAAAATCAAAAAGGAATGAAAGAAAAGAACATCAATGAAATATTTTAAAATTCTCAAAAGATTGTACTACATGTAAAGTATAAAATTAAATTACATTAAAAAAAACAAGCTGTATATTATAGTGTTTTTAATAGGTTTTGTATATGGAAATGTTTAGATTTATTATGATTTTCTAGTTCTTGATTTAAATTTTTTAAATTAAGAAAAGGCCAGCAATTTTTTTATATTGTTACTAATACATTTGTATTTTAGCAACATAATCATTTCTCTGCTTATCTGTTTATGGTTTTTAATGGTTGATCTGTGATTCTTAACTTTTAACATTCTGTCTCTAATTCTATTAATTTGTTTAAATAACTCATTTGTTTTATCGTTATTAAAGAGAAGTTAAACTAACTCCTTCATTCTCTATCTAGGAACAAATATGATGTTCTACATTTTTTTTGTTCTACTTTTTTAAAGTTTTATTTCATGTCTACCTCCATTCCCCAAATACAAACAAATTAACTCTACTTTTTAAAAAATTTTGGAAAAAAAAACTGAAAAAATTTTTTCAATTTTTTTTATTATAACTTTTTAATGACAGAACATATGCATGGGTAATTTTTTACATTATCCCTTGCACTCGCTTCTGTTCCGACTTTTCCCTTCCCTCCCTCTACCTTCTCCCCTATATGGCAGGCTGTCTTATACATGTTAACTATGTTATAGTATGTCCTAGATACAATATATGTGTGCAGAACCATACAGTTCTCTTGTTGCACAAGAAGACTTGGATTCAGAAGGTAAAAATAACCTGGGAAGAAAAACAAAAATGCTAACAGTTTACACTCATTTCCCAGTGTGCCTTCTCCGGATGCAGCTGATTCTGTCCATTGTTGATCAATTGGAACTGAATTAGATCTTCTCTTTGTTGAAGACATCCACTTCCATCAGAATACATCCTCATACAGTATTGTTATTGAAGTGTATAATGAGCTCCTGGTTCTGCTCATTTCACTTAGCATCAGTTCATGTAAGTCTCTCCAAGCCTCTCTGTATTCATCCTGCTGGTCATTTCTTACAGAACAATAATATTCCATAACATTCATATACCATAATTTACCCAACCATTCTCCAATTGATGGACAACTATTCATTTTCCAGTTTCTAGCCACTACAAAAAAGGCTGCCACAAACATTTTGGCACATACAGGTCTCTTTCTCTTCTTTAGTATCTCTTTGGGATATAAGCCCAGTAGTAGCACTGCTGGATCAAAGGGTATGCACAGTTTAATAACTTTTTTACTTCTATCTTTCTAATAAAAAAGGGAAATATATGATCAGTGCTCTTGAAATAAGATTTGTTATCACAATTAATCAGAAAGATTTTTGCCTTTTTATATTGTTTTCTTTTATATTATTCTAATCATTGTATATGTTATTCTCTTGGTTTTGCTACTTCATTCTCTCAGTTCATACAAGTTTTTCCATGTTTCTCTGAATTCTTCATATTAATCATTTCTTATGGAGCAATAGTATTTCATTACATTTTAATTAGGTAGCTCCTATGTTCCAAGAAATGTATGAGGGTCTAGGAATATGAAGTCAAAAATGAAATAATTTTTATCTTCAAGAACCTCATGACTTATCAGAGGAAACAACACATAATTATAAGAACATGATAAAATAATATAAGGTAATTTATGACAAGGCAACACTAGTAGCTGGGGAAGTAAGAAAAGTCTTATTTTAAGGTAATATTTGAGATAAATTTTTATACTTTTGATTCTTTGAGATAATTTTAAAGAAATCTGAAACTTTAAGAGGCAGAGGTGAAAAAACAATTCATTCCAGATACAGGATGAAAACCTTTGTAAAAGGTACAAAAACAGGAGGAGTTTTTTATGTGAAGAACATTGATAAAACCAATTTGTAGAAAATAGAATGGAGAAACATAATATATAAGTTTGGAAAGGTTGGCTGGAACCAGGTTGCAAAGGACTTCAAATGCAAACAGAGAATTTTGTATTTGATTTTAAAGATAGTAGGAAGCTCTGGAGTTTACTGAGTAGGAGAATGACATAGCATAATTTGTTTATTCTCTAACCACTTTGTTCATGTTTTTAATAACTTAGTATAGGCCCAGTAGTGGGATTGTTGGGTCATAGTGCATTAACAGTTAATCAATTTTATTGTATATTTCAAAATAGTTTTTCAGAAACTGGATCAATTCACAGTTCCACCAACATTTCATATGTATAACTGTCTTGCCACAGCCCTTCTAACACTATTTCCATCTTTCTATCATCTTTGACCCTTGAAGTAGCAAAGAGAAATATGAGGTGAAACTTCAGAGTTGTTTTAATTTGTATTTGTATTTGAAGCAATTTTGAATAAAGTTGCTAAAAGTTTACAATTCTCCTTTTAAAACTTGTTCATATTTTTTGACTATTCATCTATTGAGAAATTATCCCTCTTCTTCTTAACTTTAAGGTTACCTATTGATCCTAGTTGAAGTTAAGGACATTTATATAAATGTTTAAAGTGCATCAGGGCAGGAAACTAAGTCTTGCTCCTTTAACTCTCCAAGATACAGGTTACAAAGAAAATTCTCAAGTTAAATGTATAACAAAGGAGTTTTAAACATCAAATCAGATAATGCTATTATACATATTTAAGTTTCTTCTTTAAAATTACTGGAGAATAAAGCAAGTACACCCTCTTAAAAAGGCATCATATATTAAATTTTTTCTTGATGCAGTATAAATGCATAGAAATTGACTTTTAAAAATCATATGTATCCCAAAGAGATTTTAAAGAAGGGAAAGGGACCTGTATGTGCAAGAATGTTTGTGGCAGCCCTCTTTGTGGTGGTCAGAAACTGGAAACTGAGTGGATGCCTATCAATTGGAGAATGGCTGAATAAATTATGGTATATGAATATTATATAACATTATTGTCCTATAAGAAATGATCAGCAGGACAATTTCAGAAAGGTCTGGAGAGACTTATATGAATGAATGTTGAGTGAAATGAGCAGGACCAGGAGATCATTATATACTTCAACAACAATACTGTATGATGATCAATTCTGATAGATGAGGCCCTCTTCAACAATGAGATGAAACAAATCAGTTCCAATAGAGCAATAATGAACTGAACCAGCTACACCCAGTGAAGGGACTTTGGGAGATGACTATGAACCACTACATAGAATTCCCAATCCCTCTATTTTTGTCTGCCTGTATTTTTTATTTCCTTCACAGGCTAATTATACTCTATTTCAAAGTCCGGTTCTTTTTGTATAGCAAAATAACTGTTTGGACATGTATACATATGTTGTATTTAACATATTTAACATATTTTGGTCAACCTGCCATCTAGGGGAAAGGGCGGGGGAAAGGAGGGGAAAAGTTGGAACAAAAGGTTTTGCAATTGTCAGTGCTGAAAAGTTACCTATGCATATATCTTGTAAATAAAAAGCTATAATAAAAAAAGAAAAAAATCATATGTAGTATCAATTTCTAAACCATATCCTAGTACTTCAATTGAATGTTCTTTGTCTAAAGTTATCAATGATCTCTTAATTGTCTAATCTAATCATCTAATAGCTTTTCTCAACTACCTTCTCCTGGATAGTCTCTGAGTATTTTTGACTCTGCTCTGTCTTGGTTCTCCTACCTCTCTGACTCTTTCTCACTCTTCCTTTGCTGGATCTTCATCAAAGTCTCTCCCACCAATTGTGGATGTCCCCCAAAGCTCTGTTTTAGGTCTTCTTCACTCTTCTCTCTATGATTTCTCATTTGGTGCCTTCATTAGCTTCCATGGATTTAGTTACTATGTATATAAAAATTATTCTAAGATTTCCATGTATGTGCTAATCTCCCTCCTAAATCCAATTCTGCACCACAATCATCTATTATATATTATGAATTCAGTGTCCCACAGATAATTCAATCTCAAATATCCAAAACAGAATTTATCTCTCCCCATTCCACCTTCAACTCACTTTTGTTTTGAATTTAACCACTACTGTCCAGAATATCGTGATCCTTCAAGTTGCCCAGATTCACACCCTCAGTATTACCCTGACTCCTTTCCCCAAACCCCACCTATCAGTTGACAAATCCTGCAGTTACTTTCTCCCCAATATCTCTTGAATATTTCTCCTTTGCTCTTGAACCTTGAACCTCTAGTTCAAGTTATTATCATCTCATCATGATCTATTGCAGCAACCTCATAATTAGACTCTCTGCTTTCCATCTCTTCTCCCCTCCAATTTATCTTCTACATACCTACCAAAGTGATTTTCCTAAAACTTACAAAAGACCTTGTCACCCTGTTGTCCTTCACTCTGTAAACTCCAATGTTCCCGTTTCACCTCTGAGTTCAAATATAAACTCTCTCTTTCACATTTAAAACTCGTTACCACATAGCCCCTTCCTATCTTCCCTATCTTATCTATTACCTTCTGGCTCCCCCTTACTGATTATGCTTTCTCCTTTAAAACTACTTAGCATGTATATATTTTATTTTTTCATGCATCATAAGTTCCTTTTTTTTTTTTTTTTTTTTTTTTTTTTGCTTTGTATCCCCAATGCTTAGTATCATCACATGGTAAATGCTTAATAACTGACTGATAGATAAGGTCTATTCTTGAGGTTTCTCTGATTTCCGGCAATTTTGTAATCATTTAAAAGTCATAATAGCTTGGAAGCTGAATATTTTATTTCTTCCTTTGAGGGAGAAAATAAATATTTATTAATCATCAATTACATGCCATGCTTGTGCTAAATGCTTTACAATATTATTCTGTTTGATCCTTATAGCAACTCTTGGAGGTAGGTACTATTATTATTCCCCTCATACAGTTAAGAAAACTGAGGCAGACAGAGGTTATGTGACCTGCCCAGAGTCAGACATTTCAGTTAGGAAATAAAGCTATATTTGAAGGCTAGGTCTAGTGTTCTTCCCCTGAGTAACCTGTGTACCAGTCACTTCATCAGGATTAAACCTGCATCAGATTTGTATTTGCTCCTGCCATTAAGAAGAAACAAGGTATCTTTCATCCTTTTTACACTGGAAATGAGATAAACTCACTCAATCACAGGAGACAAACCAACCAGGCTTACTGAGAAGTGAGGAAGCAACTATTGTTACAGAGGGGTATTTTTCTGGCAGTGCCTTAGGTAGCTGCTCCAGATCTTCTTATATACTGCTTGCAAGAGTAGTATTGAGAACTGAACTGAGCCTTACCATGGATGAAATCCATTTATTTCTTATCGTAGAAATTGATGCTGTTTGAGTGGTCTAGATTAGTGGCTATAAGAGAGTTGTTAAGAATCCCCTTCAAATTGGCCACAGGTTTTAGGAGTGAAAGAATTCACTCATTCCCAAATTATTAGTTGCAAAATAAAAGTTTATTGTTAGATAGAAATCAGTTTACCAAGAGACTAACTTCTATAGTGGCAAATCTATGGAAAATGGAGTTTTGTACTGAGAATGCAGTTCTCAGTGGACAAAAGGTCCTGGCAGCAAAGGGAGCTACCAAGATCCATCTGCAAAAGACCTTCGTAGAAGGAAGCTGTTATACTAGTGTCTTGGTGGGGGCTGGGACAGTCCAAGCAGGTAGGACCCAGTGGGGGCTAGTGGGTGGAGTCCCAAGTTGGCTCATCTACAAGCTGGGTTTTAGCTTGAGCTGGAATTTGAATAGAATTGAAGATCTTTAATTGAATAGGGTTGGAATTCTTTTGCTCAGGACTGAACCCACCCCACCTAAATAACAGAATGAAATTGTTTGTCTTGTTTCCCTTGGGCAGGGTCCCTCACTCAGGCAGAGTTGAAGGAGATTTTCTCCTTCAAGAAGTTTTAGAGTTTCAGGGTCCCTTCTTCAAAATCACTAGTACAATTTGTGTTCTTCCCCTCCCTAGTAGGAAAAAAAAAAGTTTGTATGAAGCATAGTACATTTTATGATTTCACTGAAATATATGATCATATCTGTGACCTCTGAGCTTGATATAGATATTTGTTCCTTCCTCAACCTTACCACAGCTCAATATTCTAACTTCCTGTGAGAAATTCACTGGACATGCTCTATCCTTTCCTCCTACTCCAAAACTCTGTAATCTCTGGTGAACACATGCCTGTCACAAAATTTGGTGTAACTGTAAGTTTGTTCTCAAAAGGTCAACTATATAAAGAATGCATTTAGACCAGGGGTTCTTAATGTGATATCTATAAACTTGTGGAATTTATTTTTTAAAATATTTTGATGACCATATTTAAGTGTAATGAGTTTCCTTTGTAATTCTATGTATTTTATGTTATGGATTTTAAAACATGATTCTAACAAGGGGTCCTTAGGTTTCATAAGGTTGTCAAAGGAATCCATGAGACAAAAAAAAAAAAAAAAAAAAAGGTAGAAAACCCCTGATTTAGACAAAGGCCAGAATATCCAATCTTACCTGAAAAAATAGTTATAGTAGATCCAATGAAGATTTGATCTAGTATGAGGAGAAAGTAGGTTTGGTGCCTCAGTACAAAGATGTCCTCAGTGCAAGCCTTGACTTACAAGTGTATTCTGATCTGATGTTATCTGAAAACTGGAAATTCCTGGAGAGGGAGAAAAGAAAACAAACAAACAAACAAACAAACCTGATTTTAAAAATAATTACTTGTTTCTCCTACACAGTGAAAGCTATCTAAAGTACATTGGATGAGTAACTAGGGCTCTAATTGTGGTTAAATCACCAACTAGAATGTGACTGTGAATGTCATTCATGAAGGCCTCAATTTCTTTACTTATAAAATGAGGATGTTGGATTAGATGGTCCCTTCCCATTCTAATTATGTTCATTGCATCTTACTTTAACTGAAATCACTAAGACCAACCATTTGGTGTTTTTTTTGGTTTGTTTTGTTTTTTTCTGAGTAGAATTTAAGGAAGAAAAGAGGAAACGGAAAACAGTGGGTTGTAGGGGCTAAAGTTTCCATGGATATAAGAGCTTTTCAGAAATATAGGTAACCAAAACTGAGGGTTTTTTTTATCTAGAGGAGGGGATAGGGCAAAATAGGGAAATGATAAAGGAGTTAACTATTTCTCTTCGTACCAGAAATCAGCATAATAAGCATTGTCCTTTGCTCCAAAGAGATGACAAGTGAAAATGCCTCTACCAGGCAAAAAGCTCCCATGATTTTTCACAGCCAAAAAAATTACTTACTGTAGAAATTTAATGAAGTATAAAGAGGTATTGAAAGAGGCCAAGGGAGTCAGCTCCAAGACTTACTAGTTGTTTGATACATAACTTTTCTTTTTTTTTTTCCTGAGGCTGGGGTTAAGTGACTTGCCCAGGGTCACACAGCTAGGAAGTGTTAAGTGTCTGAGACCAGATTTGAACTCAGGTCCTCCTGAATTCAAGGCTGGTGCTCTACCCACTGGGCCACCTAGCTACCTCATACATAACTTTTCTGAGACAATCTACCTTTCTGAGCTTCAGTTTTTTTCTTTGTAGCAGGGCAAAGACTGATAATCCTTTAACTTCTACTTCACAGGACTCTGGTGAAGAAGTACTTTCCAATCTTTAAAACATTATCTTTAAATTATTCATATTGTGAAATTTTAGAGCCAGAGGGCATCACCTTGTCCCATCCCTCTCACTTTTCATGTGAGAAAACTGATGTTTAAGCTTAAATGACTCAGGTCTAGAACCAAGATCTCCTAAATCCCGATTATGTTATTTATTCCCTAACAAAATGCTGTCTCTGCCATTAAGGCTGTTTCTGATGAGGTTTAGATTTAAGGAGCCAAAATGAAATTAAGATTTCTGGTGGTCAGGGAGTTAAATGATAAGGTCTAGTGGCAGGTTTGGGGTTCAGGGAACCAAATGGAGAGGTTCAGCCCTCTCTGCAATCTCTTGAGATTCGGCACAAGGGTAGGGAGTTTTGAGGACTCCCTTCTAGAGGTGCAGAGGTTCTCTGTAAAAGAATTTATAGACCTGAAAACCTAGACTGATAAAAGAGAATTATTATGGGGATTGGGAAGTAAGGTTAGAAATCCTGACAGAGAGGCATAAAGTCTGGTTAGGAAAATAGGTGAGGATAAAGAGAGGATAACACTGGAAAAGAATATTATTCCAACTGGCAGATCTATGGAAAATGGAGTTTTGCACTGAGAATGCAGTTCTCAGTGGATAGAAGGTCCTGGCAGCAAAGGGAGCTGCCAAGGTCCATCTGCAAAGACCTTAGTTGATGGGAGCTCATTATATTGGTTGTCTTGGTGGGAGTTGGGAAATCTGAGCAGATCAGAACCAGGAGGCACTGGGCAACCCAAGCAAGTCAGAATGGGAGCTGGGACAACCGGAGCAGATCAGAACCAGTGGAGGCTGAGAGAGCCCAAGTTGGCTCAGATACAGTGGGGGCTGGGACAAGCCTGGATCTTCTATTGGAATTGAAATAGATGCTTTTGACCAGGATTTGTGAATCAAAGGCCCTGGCATCCAGGAAAAACAACTTTGTCTGGGGAGGATATACCTCAGCCAGGAGGGGCTAGGAATCTGAAAAGAATCACAGATCAATAGGAAATACAGTTTCTTAAAGGGACCATAACCAGCTTCATTTCTATATAAGCAAATATCTTCTAAGTTTAGTTTTAATAAGTATCTGTTTCATTCAGTATTTTTTAGCATTCCAAATGTTGATTTCAGAAAAAAAAAGTTTTAATAAAAATGAATATTTAGTTTTTAGGTAGTTGTTTTTATTCAGTCGTTTTTTTAGTCATGTCTAACTCTTCATGACTTCATTTGGGTTTTTCTTGGCAAAGATACTAAAGTGATTTACTATTTCCTTCTCTAGCTCATTTTACAGATGAGGAAACTGATGCAAACAGGGTTAAATGATTTACTCAGGGTCACATAGCTAGTAAGAATCTGAAGCCAGATTTGGACTTAGGAATTCGGCTCTTCCTGACACTGTTACTAGCATTGTGAAGATTTTAAGCATATTTTTACCAATTACTTTTCGTTTGGGGAATCCTAATGATATAAACAGCTATAGACATTTATATAGATTTTTTTTTCCTGAGGCAATTGGGGCTAAGTGACTTGCCCAGAGTCACACAGTTAGGAAGTTTTAAGTGTCTGAGATTAGATTTGAACTCAAATCCTCCTGACTTCAGGGCTGGTACTTTATCCACTGTGCTACCTAGCTACTGCCATTTACATGGACTTTTAATAAAGAAGGTATTTATATTGGAAAAAATGCTCTTTTTACAAAGAGTATCATTAATGACTTGAATTTTTTAATAATTGCTCTTTTCCCAATTGTACTATATAGGTGAAATATGGTAAATATACATTAAAAAAAAACAAAAAACAAAAACAAAAAACCCTCCCCATTCACTTTTTCTTTTCAGCTAGTAACTATGATTTCATCTATATAAGGGACTCTAAGGGTGGGAAATCCCCTCAACAAAGCATATCTTCTAATCTTACGTAACTTAGAGTCATAAAAGAGTTGCTTAGGGAACTGAAACCTTGAGCGATTTGCCCAGAATCACATAACTAGTATATGTCAGAAGTAGAATTTAAATCTACTTGTTTCAGATTCTAGGGCTGGACCTCTATTTTCTTAGCCAATGTTTTCTCTCCTCTATTTACTTAGTGTTAGTGTGGTAATAAATAATCTGGAGCTAATTACAGGAGGTAATTACAATTTTGTGATAAACCATTCATATTCCATAAGTGGAAATAATAAAACAAACTCTAGTGGAATAGTCAAGTATGTGTTCCTCCAGATCCCCATTCATAGGAGGACTATTCCAGCATTCCAGATTCCATCCTCAATAAGTTATTGGATTTTTAAGGAAGAAAAAGTTGCAGAAAAAGAATTGATTTTTACTCTAACACTGTCTCATTCAATTCAGATGAGTGAAGCAGCAATCATTGAACCATTTAACATACTGCCAGCAATTCTATACACTGTCCTAACAATTCAAGTCATTATTTTCTAAATTAGTAAGTGATCAATGAGTGAGCTACATTTACTGAAAATGAAGCATACCTCTCCTCATCCTTCCTTGATTCTATCTTATTATCTCTTCCATATAAAAGGTGAACAACACAGGTTGGAGAAGTTGTGGACAGACAGAAGTTCATGTAAAAACAACATCAACAACAACCAGGTATTTTACCCAATTTCATAATCAATATATCAATAGATTAATGTGGCAACCAAAAAAAAAAAAAAAAAAAAAAAGCAAATGCCAATTCCTGTACTCTAAATCAGAAATAGGAGGCTCCCATCTCTAGAACAGGGGCTTCTTAGACTTTTTCCACTTATGAATGTACAAAGATATAAAAAATGAGTATTTGAATCAAATATTTTTAATAAATCAAAGAAATATATTTTAAAATAATTTTTGATATACATGTAATTTTACTATTTATTAAAGATGAAAGCAAAATTTGCATACTAATGAGATGGATATACTTGTATATTTTTACATAAAGAATTAATTATTGGAGGAATATTTGATATCATTTGCTGTTGTCAAATTTTGGGGTTAGATTTATCAAATTCTAAGAGAGGGAAATTGAGGTCCCCTACTAATAATATATTTTAGTTGTCTGTTTCTTCCTGTAAGTGATTTAACTTCTTTTTAAGAAATTGGATACCACTTGGGGCATATATGTTTAGTATTAATATTACTTCATTGTCTATGTTACCTTTTAACAAGTTGTAGCTTCCTTCCTTATCATCTCTTTTAATTAAATCTATTTTTGTTTTTGCTTTGTTTGAGATTAGAATTGTTACCCCTGTTTTTTGTTTTGTTTTGTTTTGTTTCAGCTAAAGTGTAATATATTCTGCTCCAGCTTTACTCTATGTGTATCTCTGTGTTTCAAATGTGTTTCTTGTATTGTAGGATTCTGGTTTTTAATCCACTCACCTACTTGCTTTCACTTTTTAGAGAATTTATCCCATTCACATTCATTACTAGCTGTATATTTTCCTCCATCCTATTTTCTCTCCTGTATATACTTTTGTTCTCTCTTTCTACTTTGTCCCTCATTAATAGTGAGCGCAAGTGCTAACTATAGTAGCATTACATCATCCAGCATATTAAGTAAATATACTTAACTAGAGTGATTACATCATTAGCTGGAGAATCATTATCTCATCAATCATACTGAGTCTTAAGTATACCTTTTCAGAGTTCTGGCCCTCTACAGCCAAAAAATAATAATAATAATACAAGCTACCACAAACCCCCCCAAAAAACAATTCAAGTATCAACAATTCATAGTCAGGATTACCCAGTATTTGGCAGCTTCTGCAATAAAGGATTAGAGGGCCTAGAATACCATATTCCAGAAGGCAAGGGACCTTGGATTACAACCAAAAAAAAACTAACCAGCAAGACTGAGCATCATCTTTCAGAGGAAGAGATGGATCTTCAGTGAAGTAGGAGACTTTCAATCATTTCTTTTTTTTTTTTTTTTTTTGAGGCTGGGGTTAAGTGACTTGCCCAGGGTCACACAGCTAGGAAGTGTTAAGTGTCTGAGACCAGATTTGAACTCGGGTCCTCCTGAATTCAAGGCTGGTGCTCTATCCACTGCGCCACCTAGCTGCCCCCAATATTTTTATGTCCTCCTTTCTTTTTTTTTTTTTCCTCCTGAGGCTGGGGTTAAGTGACTTGCCCAGGGTCACACAGCTAGGAAGTGTTAAGTGTCTGAGATCAGATTTGAACTCGGGTCCTCCTGAATTCAGGGTTGGTGCTCTATCCACTGCGCCACCTAGCTGCCCCCTTTCAATCATTTCTAATGAAAAGGCCAGAACTAAACAGAAAATTTGATCTACAAATATAAGACTAAGATAAGCATAAAAAGGTAAACAGGAAAGAAAAAAATAAACATTATTTAAAGGTTAAAAAGTGTTTAACATTCCTATATGGAAATATAACAATTGAGAACTATATATATATATATATATATTTTTTTTTTATTAGGGCACTTAGAAAGGCTATACATAGATATTTTTTAAGAGACATTAAGAGGTAGAAAAAGGATTGTACTGGGAGAAGAGGAAAGGAGAGGTAACATGGAGTAAATTAGATCACAAGAAGAGGCACTAAAGACTTTACAATTTAAGGAAAGTTACAGTAGAGGGAAAGAAGGAAGGTGTAGTAAAATGGTTTGAAGCTTAATCTCATCACTTTGGGCTCAAAGAGAGAATGACATACACACTCAGTTGGGCATAGAAATTTATCTTACCATATAAGGAAGTAAGAAGAGAAAGGGGAGAGAAAAGGGTAGAGCTGGATAGGAGGAAGGACAAAAACATTAGGAGAAAGGGAAGAAAATAGAGGAAGGGTGATAGAAGGGAGTGCAGGATGAGAGGAATAGATCAGAAACAAAACATTATTAATGAGGGACAAAGTAGAAAGAAAGAACAATATGGTTGTGCATGCTCAGTGTGATGTAGTGATATAATCTACTGGAATATTTAAAGGAAGTTTCAGACAGAAGATTCTCTCTCAGCCATAGACACAAGAGAAGATGCCAGATTCCAGACTCCATCTTTCTTTGACCTGCCACGTGGTTCTCTTGCCTCCTAGACTACTCCACTAAGACCAAGGACTCAGGGTGATCCTGAGGTCCTCCAGAGAGCGAGTCTGGACTTTACATTTGGCCTTTCTTATATGGTTGTAAAACAATATTTCTTGAAGTTTTCCTTGTGGCATCTCTTTCATGTGATCAATGGATCTTTCAATGACTATTTTGCCGTCTAATTTTATTTAGTATATCAGGGCAGTTTTCTGTGATGATTTCTTGAAGAATGCTGCCCAAGATTTTTTTTTTTTTTGTGGCTTTAAGGTGGTCCAATAATTTTTAAATCATCTCTCCTGGATCTATTTTCCAGGTCAGTTGTTTTTCCAAATTTTACATTTTCTTCTAATTTTTCATTCTTTTTAGTTTGTTAACTGATGCTTGATGTTTCATAGAGCCATTAAATTCCATTTGCTCAGTTCTAGTTTTTAATGTACAATTTTCTTCAGTTAGTCTTTGTATCTCCTTTTCCATTTGATTAATTCTACTTATAAAGGTATTGTTTTCTTCAGTAGATTTTTTCTTGCATTTGGCCAATTGTATTTTTTAGGGAATTGTTCTCTTTAGTCAATTTTTTATCTTTCTTTCCAAGCTGTTGACTTTCTCTTGCATACTTTTCTTTTCTTTTCCCAATTTTTCTTCTACCTTTGTTATTTGACTTTTAAAATCCTTTGTGAACTCTTCCTAGAGGCTCTTTGGACTTGAGATCAATTCCTATTTTTTCTTTTTCCTAGTTGGTGTTTGTAATTCCCTGTCATCACAGTAGCTTTCTATGGTTAAGGTTCCTTTTTGTTTCTTGTTTCTTCCTCTTCCTCCTCTTCTTCTTCCTTTTTACTTTGAGCACAGAGGACAATTGTGTTTGGTGACTTGCCCACTGCACTGAGGATAGCCTAACCTAGTCCTACCTGTGTTGTGTGGTTTCCCCGGGCTGGCTCCTGTGCTAGGACTAAAGGCTGCCCCAATGATCTGCTTTGCTACTGTTTTATTTAGCCAGGACCAAGGATCCTGGTTGCTGATCCACTGTGATTAAGATTGTCTCAGTGACTTTCCTGGACACTGTCCGAGCTGGGCTGACCACCTCTTTTATCCCAGTGAGTCTGACTTTTCTTGAACTTTTTCCAACCTATCTTGGAAATTATTTTATTCTATCTCTTTGCAGGCTGTCATCTAGAATCTATTCAGAGGCTTGGTTTCATGTGATTTTTGAGGGAAACTTAAGAGAGCTTAAGCAGTTTCCCAACTTCACTCCACCATTCTGGCTCCAACACTGTTGCCAAATTTTTTGTGACCCCCCACACACTCACTTACACATATGGGATTGTGACTCATGGTTAAAGAAGCTTTCTCTAGAGTATCAGGAGCCCACATTTTAGAAAGAACATTGATAAGCTAGACTTTGTTCATCTAATCCACTCCTTCATTTTATAAATGAAGAAATCAAGGCTCAGAAGGATTAAATGATTTGACCAATGTCACATAGGTGGTATATGGGGTATTTAGGTAGAACTAGCATCTTCTGTATGAGGGCTTACCAAACCCTTTTCAGAAGTTATAATGTATGCAGTTGACACACCCTTGCAAACTATCGATCAGAGCAGACTGACTAAACCAGGTTGAAGGTAACTGACAAGTCTCCAATCTTTTGATGAGATTGGGGGATGTTTATTCTAAGCATATGAAGACATTCTCCAGAGTAATGGGCAGGTAAGATCAATCTGTGTGGAGTGCTTAGAGTTTGGTTTGGCATTGAAGACACCAAGGTCATTCACTCCATCTTGGACAATCTCCACTCATCCTGACTGTCATCCTTCTACTGGCTTCAATAACTTAAGAAGAGAGAGAAAGACTGACAACTTTGTGTGATTTTGTCTCATTTAAATCCAATTCACCAAAGAGGGAGGGTCAGCTAGATGGGGCAATGGATAGAGCACCAGCCCTGAAGTCAGGAGGATCTGAGTTCAAATCTAGCCTCAGACATTTAACACTTCCTAGCTGTGTGACCCTGGGCAAGTCACTTGACCCTAATTGCCTCAGCAAAAAAGAGAGAGAGAGAGAGAGAATAAAGACATCACCCGTAATATTGTTGGTCTTCTTTGAAAATGAAAGATGAACAACAAGTGGTAGAGATAAAAAGTGAACTTGGGTGCTCTTTTCATGCTTATTTCTGTTTTCCAACATTTGAAGGGCTGTCATATGGACCAGAAATTGGGTTTATTCTTTCTGACCCGAGATAAGGCAGAATTTGTTTTAAACAGAAAATTACCAAGAAGCAGATTTGGGTTTAAAAAGAAGTTTGAAACATCTCAAACTGTGTATAAATGGAATGGGCTACTTGATGAGATAATGGATTTTCTGTTACAAAAGGTTTTTGGACAAAGATTAGATGACTGCTTGTTAGTGCCTGTTATAGAAAAGATTCATGTTTTAGTCCAATTTAATTCAACAAACTTTTTTCATGAAAATGAATTTATTCATTTATTGAATATGCAATATTAAGTCTACTGCATTTAAAGACTAGGTGAGGCACTAGGGATGTGTATGAAAGAAAAAGAAAGAAAGAAAGAAAGAAAGAAAGAAAGAAAGAAAGAAAGAAAGAAAGAAAGAAAGAAAGAAAGAAAGGAAGGAAGGAAGGAAGGAAGGAAGGAAGGAAGGAAGGAAGGAAGGAAGGAAGGAAGGAAGGAAGGAAGGAAGAAAGGAAAGAAAGAAAGAAAGAAAGAAAGAAAGAAAGAAAGAAAGAAAGAAAAGAAAGAAAGAAAGAAAGAAAGAAAGAAAGAAAGAAAGAAAGAAAGAAAGAAAGAAAGAAAGAAAGAAAAGAAAAAAAAGAAAGAAAGAAAGAAACTTCTTGCCTTCCAGTTTACACTATCAGGGGATTAAAAACTAGACCAGAAAAAAAGAAAAGCTAGACCAGATGATTTCTACAATCTATTCCAATGTGAAGATTATATGATTCTAAAATACACAAATTTCCTGGGGAAACCAGAAAGCAATCTGGCAGAAACTAGGTTTAGAACAATATTTTCACCATTTACCAATATAAGTCCAAAATAGATGCATGACCTAGACAAACAGGGACATATGAGTAATTAATAGATCATGGAACCTATTGCCTGTCATATTTATGGATTGGAGAGGAATTTATAAATAAACAAGAGGGTATAAAACTAGATAATTCTTACATTAAATTTAAAGGTTTTTGTACAAAACTAATTATCAAATTATAACTGTTGTACAAAACTAAATATTAAAATGAATATAGTCAAGATTAGAAAGAAAGCAGAAAATTCTGGGAGTAATATTATAGTTTCTTAGATAAAGGACACATTTTTCAAATATATTGAGACAAATTTATAAAAATAAGAGCCATTCCTCAATTGATAAATGGTCAAAGGATGTGAACAGGCAGTTTTTTTAAGAAATCAAAGATATACATATATATATATATATATATAGTTATATGAAAAAATTCTCTAAATCATTGATCAGATGAGAATAAATTATTAATCTCTAGTGATTTGGGGAGATCCAGAGTTCCTCCTTTTCCCAAAAATCTCATTTCGAAAGTTTAAACTCTCATGGACATTTCTGATAAGAAATTGTATTGACTTTCTTAACAATCTTCTACTCTACTAAGGTTTGGGTGGGGATTAATTCTTCTACTACATTGCTCCAAGCTAGGTAAAAAGTAAAAGACATAATCAAAGTTCATTAGAATAGGTCCAGCCCCTCATTGTAATATTCATTTCTCATCAATTGTTAACCAGTCAGCATTATCATCCTCAGGAATACCCTTGTTCAAATAGCATATAAATTGTGAACTGACACCATTAGAGTTTTTGGCATTTGAGAGTGACACTGACCATTATTAACAACATGCTAGCCTTATTAATAAAGTGATTACATTATCCAGAAACCATGTCTCTCAAACTTTTAAAATGCCACATAGAGAAATTAATATTAAAACAACTTTCAGGCACCTCATATTTACCTGATTAGCTAATATGATGGAAGAAGAAAATGGCAAATTTGAAGGTCATATGGAAAAACTGGTAGAAATGTTGATGGAACTGTTAACTGATCCAGCCGTTTTGGAGAGCAATCAGAATTATACTGAAAGAGTTATAAAATGGTATATAACCCTTTGACCCAGAAATAAATGTCACTATTAAGTCTGTTTCCCAAGGTGAAAAAGGAAAAGAATCTATATATTCTAAAATATTTATAGCAGCTTTCTTTATGGTGGCAAAGAATTGGAAATTGAGGGGAGATGTATCAATTGGGAAAAAGCTAAACAAGTTGTGGTATATGATTGTGATGGAATACTATTGCACTGTAAGAAATGATGAGAAGCTTGATTTTAGAAAAAAATATGGAAATACTTGCATAAAATAATGCAGGGTGAAATGGACAGAACCATTTTCTTCTTCCATCACTGTGAGTGACTTATTCTGGGCAATATGAACATTCAAATCAATTATGAAGGACTTATGAAAGAAAATATTATTCACTTCCACTTCCAGAGAAAGAACTCATATAAGGTAGTATGTATTATAAGGTTCCATACACATACACATATACATACACACACACCTACACACATACACACACGAATGTATATAAAAAAATTGGCCTTCTTTACCACAGGATTGGGGGGAAAGGAAGGATGCAACTCAGAGCTCAAAATGTGACTCCAAAAATTTAAATGAAAATAAAAGAAAATACACAATTAGCTCCTTACAGCAGGAAGGATAACTTTTCATTTGCTTCTCAGTTTGCTCTAGGCAGGAGAGCATGTAGCTCCTTCTTTTCTCTTAGCTCTATGACCTTAGTTTCTATTTTTAACTACAATTATTCACCCTTTCACATAGAGGGCTATCCAATAGCAGCTGAACCTCTCTATACTCCTTGAAATATTCCAGTCCCAAGGACCAAAAAATTGTCTGTTAAATTTTCTTTCAATGTCTCCTCCTCTTCATGTCAAAAGAATCCTTCAAATATCTCTCTGCCTCCTTGTTTCTCCCCATCAGTTCTATTTTCCCCAGCTTCTTCCTAAATTTTCTTTGCTTAAATGTCCTGTTCTGATTTGACCTCATATCTGTTCTAATTATAAAACTAGTACACAGGGTGACATATATTATTTCTTCAGGCTGGCTTCCAAACAGCATGACATGCCAACAAAGAATGTATGACAAATAAATTGCATCTGTGATAATGACAGGTTTCTTTTGCTGTAACACTTGATGCAAAAATCCTGTAGGGGGCAAAAGGAGCCATATTTTTCAATTGTGCACGTGAGTTCCTGGTTCTTTGTTTGCTCAAAAGACATTAGCACTTAGATCTAAATATTAGATTACTTAGATTAGCACTTAGATCTAAAAGCTTTATAAATCTTAAAGAATAATGTCAATGTTATTTTGGCTAAAAATTATTTTAGTGTTGATAATTATTAGAATTTTTATTTTAGATTCTTATTAAAATTTAAATTATTATTCATATAGTCGAGGAGTTCTTAATTTTGTGTCATGGACCCCTTTGGAAGTCTGGTGAAGCTCAAAGAATCCTTCTCAAAATTATGTTTTTCAAATGAAATAAAGTACCCAGGGGTTACAAAGAAAACTAGTTGTATTGAAATAGTTATCTAAATATTTAAAGGAAAAAAGTCCCATGATTAAGAACCTCATATCTAGCCCCAGGTTAAGAATCTCATATCTAGTACAATCTCTGTGTTTTCACAGATGAGGAAAATGAGAGAAGTGATTTGTATAGAATTACGTGGCTAATTGCTGGGATAGCCCAGAGAAAAACTATGGTCTTTTAACTCCAATTTCAATGCTTATTCTTTAGGCTGTTTCTCAAGCATCATAGCTACTAAGGAATTGTTTCATTTTTGTCTCTTTATCTTTAGTTCTTAGATACTTAATAAATGTTTACTGAAATGTGAAATTGTTAACAAAAAAGACAGAGAAGTGTTAAAGAAGCAGAACCAGAAGTGATGCATCAAGCAAGTCAAAGAAATACAGAAATCAAAAGGAAGCATGTGGATAGGTCGATTTTCTGAGAGTGACTTGGATTTTTAAACCAACAATTCTGCCATGAGCATTTTGAATCTAAATTGAAACAATCTATTTACTTGCATGACAGAGCACACAAGTGTTATTTTCTGCCTATTAATGTGTGTTCTAACTAAGGCCAGACCTTAGTCACAGGACAAATTGTCTTGATGTTATTTGAGAAGCCTGGGTGATAATAATGGCTCACACTTATATAAAACTTTGAGATTTGTAGTTTGCATGGATTGGCAAGCTTACAACAAATGGACAGCCAGAAATATACACTGACTTCCCCCAGACAGTAAAAGATAAAAGGAGAGCTTTTAGTGTTATGGATAGATCTTCTGTAGATTTATTGGAAAACTTTCACGGGCAGGAATCGTACAGGTCAAAACATCAGGGAAAAGTTGAAGAATGAATAAATAGCAAGAATATCAGCATTAATGAAATAATAGATTTAACAATTAAATTCAACAAGCAATTTAGCATCTGCTAAGTACAAGGCAGTATTAGGAGCAAAACATACAAATTGAAAAACAACATGGTCCTTGTTGTCAAGGAACCAATATTCTTAGCATGCATAAGATCTTTACCAAAATAACCATAATTCAAGGTAGAATGTAATGAGAAAGGAAAGGGAGGGAGGAAGAAGAGGTCTAGACTGGAGGTATCAAACTCACAGTCATGGATTAAAATATAACTAGGAAATATTTAACAAAATAAATTAAAAATACAATAAAATAGAGTAATATTACTTAGAACTGTTAATAAGCAGCCCATAGGGATCTTTCTGACAGATTAGTATTCCCTTCCCCTTATTTCTATTTGAGTTTGACTCCACTGATATAAAAGTTAAATAGAAAATTTGAGAAGGGGAGAGATCATTTTCTGCTAGGAATATCAGAGAAAAAAATTCATAGAGAAGCCCATCAGTCAATAAGCATTCATTAAATATGTACTATGTGCCAGACACCATGCTAAGCATTGGGAATTTAAAGAATGACAAAAACCCAGTCCTTGCTCAAGGAGCTCACATTCTAATGGCCAGACAATGCAAAAATACATACAAATATGTATCTATATATGTGTGTGTGCACCCTATACACACACATATGCAAATGGAAGGTCATCTCTGAGGAAGGCACCAATAGCTTTGAGGTGGGGGAAGGGACAGTATGGAACATGAGGAGGTAAAAGGCCTCTTGTAGAAAGTGGAATTTGAGCTGAGACTTGAAGGAAGCCTGGAAGCTAGGAGGTGGAGATGAGGAAAGAAACTATTCTAGGCATGGGGACCAGCCAGTGAAAAAGCCTAGTGTTACATCTGAGGATGTTGTATCTGAGAAACAAGATGGCCACTGTTTCTGGATAGAAGAATGGGTGAAGGGGAAAAGTGTGAGAAGACTAGAAAGGTAAGAAAGATGTGGCTCCTGAGCTTGGTGGTTCTAGAAGGGAATGATTTAAAATAGGCAGAGAGACAGAGAGAGATTGCCTTCCAACCTTGGAGGGGTACATGGAATGGAGAAAAGTCAGGATGATGAAATGAATGAGTAAGTAAATGAAAACATTTGAGAAGTAAACATAAGTATTATTAAGTAGTAAATATAAACATTATACTAAGCACTGGGGATACAAATTATTAAGTAGTAAATTTAAGCATTGTACTAAGTGCTGGGGATACAAATATGAAGAGGCAGTTCTTTTCTCAATGAGCTCATCTTTTAAGATGGGGAGACAGCAGATGCAAGAATCCCAGCTTCAAGGAGGAGGCAAAAGTCCTAAGGTTACACTGGCAGGTTAAGATGACATTGCTTAGGGATTTGGAGAGTGCTCAAAAGCAGGGCAGATTATAAGGCTCAGTGGATTTTAGGACAAAGTGGCAGGGCAGATGGTAAGGATTGATGGTTTTTCATCTTACAGGAAGGACTGTAGTTGATGACTCCCAGCTCAGTGGTATGAACATCTATGTGACTCTTACTACCTGGCCTATCAGAATTCTGGGTACAGCTACCTATCCAAAATGTGGACTAATTTGATTAGAAAACAGAGTTTGAAAAAAGTAGTAATGTGAAATAAGGCTACAAAAGGCTTTTGGATCATTTCAGATGACAGCTAAATGATTTACACTTTATCATATCAACAATGAGAAGGAAGTGAAGGCTTGGGTTTTTTTTTAAAAGTGGGATTATTTTGGTTTTTTGAGAATATATTCTTCATCAAGAATATTATTTTGGCAGCTTTGTGAGTATTGGATCGAAAGTAGGAGATAAAAGAAGGGAAAGACCAACGTGGAGACTATTAGTCATTCTGTAAGAAGTAATGAGAGCCTGAATTAGGGTGGTGTGAATGGAGAGATATTTTTGAAATATAATTCATATATTTTGGATAAATGTTTGACAATCGATTGGATGTGAAAAGTGAAATGAGGAAGAGCCAAAAAGACAGTACTATCAACAGAAATTGTCAAGTTGAGGAAGGACACAGATTTTTTGGGGAATGCTGTTGATTTTTAATTTGGTGCTTGTTAATTTTAAGACTAGAGTAAGACATCTTCTTGTCCAACAGGTTCTCTGAAAATGAAGAATGGAGTTTAGGGGACATACATGTATATATATTAAAAGTGTTTAAAAAAAAAAAAAAGTCCTTTGCCTCAGCCTCATTTCTTTCTTACCTAGCTTTAATCACTGAATGAGTGGTTGCCCTAGTTAATGAGATCTGGTAAAGACCTTACCTTAAAAAGGCCAAGATCTTCCACTTTATCCAGGGCCATCTCTAGTCCTCCTGATCTCAATCTTGCTCCTGGACCCAGAAGGTTATGAAGGAGAAACTGAGGCTGGTGAGTGCCTTCTTATGCAAATCCAATTCATTTGCATATCATGGCATCATCTCCCTGATGTCATGGTCATTGTCCAGAATGAAGGATAATCTTTGTGTCCATTCTTCATTTTCTGTAGGCCTATAATAATATATCTTCTAATATTTACAATACACACAATATAGATATAAGATCCCAATATATAATACATACATGTAATGTACACAAAATTACATACATGAGGTATGCGATATACTTATTTTATATATCAAAAGTAATCTGCATAGAGGTAATTGTAATTCTCCCTCTGAATAAGGCTATATAGAGATATCAAAACTGATCACTGAGGGGTATATCCATATCCTGGAAGAAAGAGGAAAAATTAATCCACAAAAGAAGAGTGAAAAGGAAGGAAATGAGGAGGTAATAGTGTCTTGGAAGCCAAGGAAAATACCATTAATTAAAGGGAAACTAATTCAATTCAACAGATTTACATCTGGTGGACCTTGGTTCTAAGAACTGTGGAAGATATTGACAGATTTTTAGCCTTCTTGGAACATACAGCAAACAGGAAAATAAATGCACATAATAATTTCACATTGTGTACGATGCCATATGAAGTGGGGGAAGTCAACCTGGGAATCAGGAAAAGTTTCATGGGAAAGGTGCATTAAAGGATGAGCAAAGATGATTTTTTGGGATTTTGAGGAGACAGTCCATTGTGGCTGGAGCAGTTTTTTTTTTTTTTCTGAAAAATGATGAGTTATCTCAGAAAACTTTAAATGTCTAGAGGAGTTAATAATGTCTAACAGGAAGGACTAGGACATGGAGGACAGAGAATAAAAAGATCTTTGGTGACCTTGGAGAGAACAGTTTCATCAAATCAAAAAAGCAGCCTTGAAAAATATTATTATTCCATTTTATAGGAAGTCTCCTAAGGTTGGTTGTCCTGTTCAAGGTCACTCAGCCAGGAAGCTGTGCAGCTGGTCCCAAGGACAGAGGCCTTCCTGCCTTATGGGAGAGAGGCGCACATTTCCCTGCCCCAAAAGATCTCGGCGTAAGAGACTGACAGACCGTCATTAGAGATTTTTTTTTTCTTGGAAGAATACTTCACTGCGGCGGCAATTTCCAAACATATCAAATAGATAGCCACCGGCAATAGCTTAAAATCAGTTATTAGAACCTCCCTAGGAATTGCTAGCATAGTGAAAACTGCTTTAAAACGTCTACAAAGCACTTTGCATATCTCGCGAGCATCTCACAATGTCCCTGGGAGGTAAATGCTACCATTCTACAGATGTGGAAACTGAGGCAGGCAGGGTGACGCGACTCAATTAGCTATAGGCACGTTTCTTTTCCTATCAATCATCGGACCGCAGGTTTTGCTGGTGTGGCACAGGGCAGGTCAGGAAGGGACTAACCCAGGTCGGGGGTGCGGAACAGACCACCTCGAGCAAATTTCTCCTGCGTCATAGCTGCGGCCGTCTCTGCACGCTCCTATCGGCCCCCGACCCATTATATTTGCATGCTAAGCGGAGATGAATCCGCGACATCCGAGTTGCACTCGCCTTTGCACCGTTTTCCAAGTGGGCGTGGGCAGATGATCACTTAAGGGGGTGTGTTGGTGCACCTCCTCCCCGTTTGGGGTTTGACCTCAGCCACGCCTCCCCCGCAGGTCCCGGGGAGCCCCTTAGCATCACCTAGTAGAGCTCTAGGTGCTCGCGCCGCCCTTCTCCATTCCCCTCCCCCGCCCCTCCGCTGGTCTGGCTCGGGGGCGCGTGCGTGGGCGCTCCTCCCACCTCCCGTGGGTAGCGGCCGGAAGTGGCACTTTCCCGGAAGGTTCGGAAGCTAACGCAACGGAACCGGCAGCGAGAGGGAGGCTCCTCACAGCCGCGGCCTGGGCCCGGGACTGGGCCCGACCGGGCCGGGAAAAGAAATGGCAGCCGGGGCCTGGACCGCCTGTTAAGCTGTTGCGGGGAGCGCGCTGCGTGGGGACTAGCGGCGGTTAGGGCATGGCCGGAATCGGGGCCCCAGCTCCGGGGGACTCTCTCCTGGGTCCGGAGGCCGATAGGGGCGCCGGGGCCTCGGCACAGCAGCCTCTGGCGCCGCCGCCACCTCCTCCGCCCCCTCCGCCGCCGCCGCTCTCGCCTCAGGGGCCGGCCGCGCCGGTAGCCCTGCAGCGGGAGCCGCTGTACAACTGGCAGGCGACCAAGGCGTCGCTCAAGGAGCGCTTCGCCTTCCTCTTCAACACGGAGCTGCTGAGCGACGTGCGCTTCGTGCTGGGCAAGGGCCGCGGGGGCGCCGGGGCCGCGGCTGCCGGGGGCCCCCAGCGCATCCCCGCCCATCGCTTCGTGCTGGCTGCCGGCAGCGCCGTCTTCGACGCTATGTTCAACGGCGGCATGGCCACTACCTCGGCCGAAATTGAGCTGCCGGACGTGGAGCCCGCCGCCTTCTTGGCGCTGCTGAGGTGAGAGAAGCACGGCCGGGCCGGAAAGAGCCTCGGCCTGGGGCGGGGGTTGGCACTGGAGGGGAAAGTTTTCCCCGAGGGCCTGTCGGGATTGCGTCTTGTGGGGTTCTAGGGAACCTTTGACCCTTTCCCGCAGGTGGTGGGGTGAGCCCTGTGTTCTGAGTTGGAAAGTGAATCTGCCCTGGGCAGCCCCCGGCCCGTGCCTCCGGTCAAGGTCGGGAAGTTACCACTGTCCGTACGCTTCCAAGGTGACCCGGCCCTTCCCACTCTTAACATTTTTTAGCTCTTGGCTGATTTAACCTTGCCGTATTTATGCCTTTTGCTAAATTCCGGGAATGCAAAAAAGAGGCAAAAGAGCCCCTGTCTTCGAGGAGCTTACACTCCAGTGAGGGAGGAAATAGGCAAGCGGATCTCATACAGAACGCCGCAAATATGAGTGTTTGGTCCTCTCCTGATCTGACGGGGAGGGGGAGAGAGACTGTAGCCCCCATTACGTGGACGCTAAAGTACCGTTTCCCTTTCTAATTAGTCCTTAAATAAAATGCATTACCTCTATTGTAATCCTGGTAATTGTTGCTATTATACACCACTAAATGAAATTAAATCAGGGTGAGAAATGTTTTCAGCTTTGAAATATAACTTTGAAGATGTTATGGCAAAAGAATAAATGTAATAGTACCATTTTTTCCTTTGTAATTTAGAAACTAATTGTGAGATTATCTGATCAAAGGATTTGGAATTAGAAGGAACCTTATAAATAATTTAGCACAGTATCCTCATTTTACAAGTGAAATACCTAAGGCTTGGGTAAAGTGACTAAAGTTGCAGTAAACAAGTAAAAAAAAATTGGCATTTGAACCCCTGCCCTTTAACCTCCAGTATTCCTCTTGAATAACAATTAATTAATTTCTTAATTTTATCCTGAAAAAAGTTTGATTAATTTTAAGTTTCAGGAAAATAAAATGCTATTCTATCTTACTGTTAATTTGAGAGGACAAATAGTTTAAATTTATTGATGAATAAATACCGAATTGAAAAAGTTAAGATTTTCAAGTTTTATATCTCTAATTTGAAATACCTTTAATGGTTTAATACTTTTAATGGCTTAAAATTTTTAATTTAAACCTTTAAAGGTTTAAAGCTTTTAAAATGAGTAAATTTGACTTCTGTTTTAAGTACTCAGTACATGATATCAACATGTGCTACCCCAAGTTTCAGAATCAGTTTAATTTTATGTTGACTTTTTGAGGATGAAATTTTTCAGTTTGGGTGAAACTTAACATTTCATAGAATTTTTTTTTTTTTTTTTTTTTTTTTTTTTAAGAGCTCAAAATGATGAGATTATTTAATACCAAGGAAAGTGAACCGGCCAATAAGTGAGAAGAGAGAATACTTTGGAATTCCCTACCCTCACTCCCATAAATGAAAACATGTATAGTATTGGTTTTCAGTAGAAAACAGATTTGTCTTCACATTTTATTGCCATTTCACATATTTATGATGAAGTATCTTTACTTTAACATAATATTAATTCAGAGTCACATCACATTTTAGTACATTATTTCTGGCACTTTTCTTTCATTTATAATAAGGATAAAAAAATTTCCAGTTTCCCCTGGGAAATATTTCCAGAAATTTGTACTATCAGTTTTTTGTTGTTAGAATGTAACTGTTCTGGCCTGCTTAGGCTTCCTTTCATTACTAAGTTTCCTTTCCAGAACAATGTTAACATGTATTACTCTTCTACTGTGAGTTGGTCTGGTATTTGAGTATTCATCTCTCCAATTTGGTTTTAGTTTTATGAATATTTGCCTTGGTGGATTGTTTTCACATACTTGTTCTGAGTGTTGGTTTGTATGTGATATCTGGTTGTTTACCTAGGTGAGGTGAGTGTTGTATTTGAAGATATTTGGTATTGCTTTGTAATTGATTAATCCAGAGTCACCTTCTAAATTGCTTTGATAGCTATTAAGTTTAAGCTTCTTTCTTTAATTGGTCGAGAGTATATTCATGTTTTAGTTCACATCCTATTCTAAGTTTTGTAATGTTCTGATTTGTAGTCATTACTGGAGTGGGTTGAATTGGTTTTGATCCTTTACTTTTTTGATCTGTTCTTACTGCCTTCACATCAATTGTTTGAATTGATTGATTCATTGATTTAGTTGTCCCTATTCTTCACTCATATTATGTTTTGTCAGTGCAGTCAATGAATGGAAAACTCATATTTGTTGGATTGTAGCAACTAACATTTTCTTTGAGACAATTGGGGTTAAGTGGCTTGTCCAGGGTCACACAGCTAAGAGGTGTTAAGTGTCTGAGATCAGATTTGAATTTAGCTCCTCCTGACTTCAGGGCTGGTGCTCTATCCCCTGTACCACCTAGCTGCCCCTGCAACTAACATTTTCAATTAGTTGTCATAGTTTTTGTGCTATTGGTGATTTTTTTTTAGTGCTAGTTAGTAAGATAGTATCTTTTTTCTCATTTGTTAAGAATAAACATTATAAAATGCAGCACTTAACTGAATTCCAGTTATTTAATAATTTAGCATGAATATTTTGTGAACTTTGTGTCTTATGTTTCTAGTTCAGTTGTGCTTTTTAAAATTTAAAAATTTTTTTTTTCTATTGAGTCAAATGCTGTTATTTTCCCCCAGTTGATAGCTTTAGCCAGTACCATTTCTACTACTATTGCTTGCTAAATCTTTTTTGGGAGGCCATTATGACATGATACATATTTCTGTTTTATACTGACCAGTCTTTTCTGGAATAGGTCAGTAATTGTGGGGTTTTAAAAAAAAAAATTATTATAGCCTTTTATTTACAAAACATATGTATTGGTAATTTTTCAACATTGATCTTGCAAAACCTTCTATTCCAACTTTTCCCCTCCTTTTCCCCATCCCCTCCCCTAGATGGCAGGTAGTCCAACACATATTAATTATGTTAAATTATATGTTAAAAGTAATAGTGTCTTTAATACTCATTTTTCTGTGACTATATAGTATTGACTTTTTTTTTTTTAATGGCTGCTCTTTTATCTCTGATTCTTCAGTTTTTTTGTTTGTTAAAGAAGCGTCTTGATATTTGTGTTCTAGCCATATTATCCACAATGAATCCAAGAGAGATGAGAGGCCTTATTTAAGATCATACAGCTAATTTGTGGTAGTGGGACCAGGTTCACTGACTACTACTATACCATACTTGTTTCTCTTTTTGAGGCAGATAGATGATATAGTGGGGTTTTGGTAAACGTTTTCATCATTTGGATTTGAGGACAGAACAGAACTTGTTGATAAATTATTCTTTTTATATCCCCCTTTTCTTTCAAACTTGTACATTATTTGTGACTTAAAATGGCCAACTTTTTGTGGTAGTAAAAAAACTGGACACAAAATCAAGTAGGTAGCCATTAATAGTGTAATGGCTGGACAAATTGTAGTATGTGAATGTAATACAGAATGTGATAAATAAGAAACAACAAATATGGGGAATTGAGAAAATATATGTATGGGATCACATTGTATGAACTGATGCTTCATGAAGTAAACATAATCAGAGAACAGAATAAAATTAGTAACATCAGTAACAAAGTAAAAGAACTGCTTAAGTGTGATTAATTATATCTTGGCCTTGAAGACCAAATGATGAAATATTCCTTTTTCCTTTGAGTAAAGGTTGAGGGTCTACATAAGTCGAATAAATTTTCAAATGTGGGCTTTGCTGATTGTGTAGGGTGTTTTGTTTTTTTTTTTTCTGTTAAAAGAATAGGCTCAGTGGAAAGGAAGGTAAAAGAATTATGCTATAAATACAAGGGCATCAAATGTTTTAAAAATAAATGAGAATATATTTTTAAACTGCATTTTGAAATTATTAGTTCAGAATATGTAATTTTTAGTTTTAATGTGAGGGATTCAGGAAAACCTGAGTTTAAACCTAACCTCAGACACCATTTTAACCTCTATTTGCTTCAGGTTCCTCAATTTATACAATGAGGATAATAGTTGAAACTCCTTAGTCAGATTATTATGAGGATCAAATGAAATAATCTTTTGTAAGGTGATTAGCCTACTCCTAGGTATATAATAGGCAGTATATAAATGTTTATTCTCTCCTCCATCCTTCATTCCTAAATATCCTTGAAATGATTTTGCTTAATGGGGTCTCTTACCAAGTTTTCTATATAGTGCTTTTACTGTCCACTGCTTTTATATATTCTGTGAGTCTTACTCCTCATAATTTTCCAGTAGATTTCTCTATAGCAGTTGTTACAAAATAGTTTATTTATAGTTTAAATCAAAAGTGGCAGACTCACAGTGGTTGACTGCCCATTCAGGATAGGCACCAAAATTCCCTAATGATGAAATGAGATTAAAATGTAATGGGAAATGTTTGAGAAAATAAATAAAAAACCCAATACAAACAATGTTGATTATACTGCCAGCAGAAATCTCTCTTTCTGTTTGAGTTTTGAAAACAACTAGTCTATACTACCAAAATTTTGGTTACTGATTTTCAATGCGCGCTCTCTCTCTCTCTCTCTCTCGCTCTCTCTCTCTCTCTCTCTCTCTCTCTCTCTCTTTTTTTTTTTTTAACTGATTAAGAACCTTTTTTTGAGTCTCTTGTTCATCTTATTAGTGCAATTGATTTATATTGATTTAACTTTTGTATGACTACTATAGATTTCATTGTTTTTTCCCCCTCATCTCTATTTCCTTTTTCATCATCAGTAACTAATTTGATTAGGTTAGAATTGAGTGATTTCAATTACACAGCATAACTTTTATGATTTTTATTCCTTTTTTTGTATCACTATATTAATTTTGACCTTGTTTTAAGAAGTACAGAGATGACTGATTTAACAAGTTACTTTGTACATCTCAGACTGGCTAAGATGACAGGAAAAGATAATGATAAATGTTGGAGGGCATGTGGGAAAACTGAGATACCAATACATTGTTAGTGAAGTTATGAATTGATCAAACAATTCTGGAGAGCAATTTGGAACTATGCCCAAAGGCCTATCAAACTGTGCACATCCTTTGATCCAGCAGTGTCTCTACTGGGTTTGTATCCCAAAGAAGTCATTAAAAAGGGAAAAGATCCACATGTGCAAAAATGTTTGTAGCAGTCCTTTTTGTGATGGCAAGGAAGTGGAAACTGAGTGGATTCTCATCAATTGAGGAATGGTTGAATAAGTTATGGTATATGAATGTTATGGAAATTATTGTTCTATAAGAAATGATCAGCAGGATGATTTCAGAGAGGCCTGGAAAGACTTAACATGAATTAATGCTAACTGAAGTGAGCAGAACCAGGAGATCATTGTATACAGAAACAAGAAGATTATACAATGATCAGCTCTGGTGGACTTAGTTATCAACAGTGAGATGATTCTGGTCAAATCCAATAGACTTGTGATGGAAAGAGCTATCTACATCCAGAGAGAGGACTGTGGCAACTCAGTGTGGCTTATAGCATAGCATTTTTTTTTTCACTTTTTTTTGTTGTTTGCTTATTTGTTTTTTTCCTTTCTCTTTTTTTTTTCCCTTTTGATCTGATTTTTCTTGTGCAGCATAATAAATGTGAAAATGTTTAGAAGAATTGCACATGTTTAACATATTGGATTACTTGATGTTTAGGGGAGGAAGGAAGAAAAATTTGGAACATAAGGTTTTGCAAGGGTAAATGCTGAAAACTTTGCATGTATTTTGAAAAAAATAAAAAAGCTATTTAAAAAAAACTTAGAAAACTTCAAAATTTAAGGTAATTCAAATTGGAAAATCAAATCTTTGATTGAAATAAATTTATTAAGAAAAAATCCAAACAAGTTAAATTATTTAGAACTCAGCATGTCTAAAAGCTTACTCTTTTTGCCCTCAACCTTTCTGCTCTTCCTAATTTCCCTATTTTTGTCAGATGCCACCATCACCCTTTCTTTCAGTCACTGTGGTTTGGAACTGTGGAGTCATCCTCTCCTCTTCTCCTTTACTGTTCGTGTTTCATCAGTTGCCATGTCTTATTGTTTCTGCTGTTGTGTTGTCTCTTGCATCTATCTCTTTCTCCACTCTCACAGTCATTTGTGTTGGTTTAGTCTAAGATTTTAGCTGTGAAAAGGTTGAACTATCTAGTATAGTAGCTTGAAAGCACAGGACAATCTAGTGTGGGTTTTTTCCCTCCTAGGAAGGAAGAAACTTGGTTTTATTTGTGAATGGATCACAGAAAAGTTGCCAATAGAAAGAGAGTAAATGAGGATCACTAATGGTGAGAAGGATGAATCAGAATAGCTTAAAGGAAAAAGAAGTATGGAGCAACTAAGGTCAGAAAGATCTGTGTTGGGAGGCCTGAGTAGACAAGGTTTAGAATATGCTGTAGTAGTAGTAGCAAAGTAGTAGAAACAAAGATGCCCATTAGTTGGAAAATGGAATATGAATGTAATAGAAAATTACTGTGTTGTAATAAATATTGTGGCCAGTACAGAAGAACAATGGGAAGTCTTACATGAATTGATGAAAAGTGAAGTAGGTTAAACCCAAAAATATATACACAGTGAGTCTTAGCAATCTACATGGAAAGAACAAATGGAAATTGAACACCATTGAAATCATAATGACCAAGCTTGGCTCTAAGAAGAAATTTATTGTCTTTTGCCACTTTTGTATTGCTATCTCTTAGTATAGTGCCTTAAACAAATGTTTATTGAATAAAGAATTTTAAGAAAGCACTTTCTCTATTCTTTTTTTTTTAATTTTTTTTATTTTATATATATATATATTTTTATAATATTATCCCTTGTATTCATTTTTCCAAATTACCCCCCCTCCCTTTATTCCCTCCCCCCGATGACAGGCAATCCCATACATTTTACATGTGTTACAATATAGTCTAGGTACAATACATGTGTGTGAATATCATTTTCTTGTTGCACAATAAACATTAGAATCCGAAGGTACATGCAACCTGGGCAGACAGATATTAGTGCTAACAATTTACATTCACTTCCCAGTGTTTCTTCTCTGGGTGTAGCTACCTCTGTCCATCATTGATCAACTGGAAGTGAGTTGGATCTTCTTTATGTTGAAGATTTCCACTTCCATCAGAATACATCCTCATACAGTATTGTTGTTGAAGTGTACAGTGATCTTCTGGTTCTGCTCATTTCACTCAGCATCAGTTGATTTAAGTCTCTCCAGGCCTCTCTGTATTCCTCCTGCTGGTCATTTCTTACAGAGCAATAATATTCCATAACCTTCATATACCACAATTTACCCAACCATTCTCCAACTGATGGACATCCATTCATCTTCCAGTTTCTAGCTACAACAAAAAGAGCTGCCACAAACATTTTGGCACATATATGTCTCTTTCCGCTCTTTAGTATTTCTTTGGGATATAATCCCAGTAGTAGCGCTGCTGGGTCAAAGGGTATGCACAGTTTGATAACTTTTTGGGCATAATTCCAGATTGCTCTCCAGAATGGCTGGATTCTTTCGCAACTTTCTCTATTCTTTGAAAAAATCTTTTTATGATGGGAGTGGAAACGTTATCAGATAGATGTCAGAGTTAGTTGATGTGCTGGTTAGTGATATGAAATTTTTTGATCTCTTATTTTTTGTAAGGAATGATTCAAGGAATATGGAAGAATATGGAGAATTGTGAGAGGAAAAAGATATCAATATAATGCTGATATAATAAACACACTTCTTGCATTTTCATCTATAATGAATTCATTTATCTGGGGCTTAAGATGAATTATAGTACACACCAGTTCAGGATTTTCAAATAAGTTGAGCTGTATTCAAGGTATATAAAACACCTCATATCTTAGGTACTACTCAGTGCTACAAACAGTTTAATGATTTAAGAACATATTAAGAGAGAACAACACCCCTTCATTACATATGTGAACAGACATTATAAATGGACATGCAGTCTTACCTATCATTATAGATCCTAGAGACTTCATAGTACCACATAGTACCATAGAGATCATAGTACTAGTATTCAGTGATAACTGTAGTCATCCATGAAAGTTTACATAATAGTATATCCTGATAATTAAAATGGAGAAGAGAATAATAGATTTTAGATAGATTTAAATAAAATAATCATTAAACATTTTTAAGCTTGGACATTTGAAAAGAAAAAGTGGTTTTTCTTGTTGGTTTTTACGTAGTAAAATGTTTTTGTAAGTAATTTAGAAGAAGAACATTAACAAGGGGGTGTCAGGAAAGGCCTCCTGTAAGAATTAGCATTTGAAGTGTGCCTAAAAGATATCAAGGGATTCTAAAAACAGAAGTGAAGAGGAGAGAAAAGGGGGAGTGGGACAAAGGAGAAGAAATAAGGAACGGAACTAGGCAGCACTTGGGAAATGAAATATTTTGTATGGTGAATAGCAAATAAAGAGGCCAGTTTATCTGGAATGTGGAAATTTCTGGAGTTGAAAGATTGTTTGGAGTTAGATTATGAAGAGATTGAAGTGCCTCCAAAAGGAATTTGGATTTTGTCTTAGATTTTATCCCTATAATAGGGAATTGTTGAAGCAGGAGAATGGCATGGTTATACATGAAATGTGTTTTGGGACGTTCTCTTTGGCTACTGTGTTTGAGGGAAGAGACCCTAGACACCAGTTAAAGGCTGTTAAAATAATTCAGGTGAGAAAGAAGAGCTAAAAATAAGGTAATGTTCTGTAAGTAGAGAGAAAGAGTAAAGATGAAAGATTTGGGAGATGTGAGTGATAAGACTTGGCAACTGATTGTATAAAGGAGATAAAGGGGAGAGGAAAGAGTCTCAGTCAGTCAGAGGTTCTGCACTACTACTATTAGGCTTTGCACTGGGAAACCATAGTATCATAGATTTAAAACTAGAAGGGACTTTTTGAGCTCAACCCTTATTTTACAGATGAGAAAACAGAGGTCTGGGGAGATTAAATAACTGCCCAAGGTGGCACAGGTGATAAGCCTCAGAAATAGCATTTGAGTCAAGGTCTTCTGCCTCTAGGACCAGTGCTCTTTTTACTGTTTGATAACAAAGACAAAATGAAAGTGCTTGTCTTAAAGGAACTTATGTTCCAAATATACACAATTATTTAACTTAACTCTAAGATAATTTTAAAGGAATAGAGCACTGACAACTGGAAGGCATCTGGAAAAATTTTTTAGTATTTGGGTTCTGAGCTGGCCCTGGAGAGAAGCTATGTATTTTAAAGATAAGAGGAGAGAAAAGTGCCTTCCAGGAATAGGAATAGGAATTAGGTCTTTGTATGTTCTCACCCATTCTCTTCTTTTTGGTTTCAGAAAGTGGTCTTTTCTCTTTCAATGCTAAATAACCCCTTGAACCCTTCATTTTCCTCCAGGACCTTGCTCCATTAATCATTCCCTTCCTAACTCACATGTTCAATTTAGTAAGCATTTATTAAACATCAATTATATACAAGAAGGCACTGTGTTAGGACACTATAACATGAATGAAAAATGTCTCCATTTTACAGCTAAGGAAACTATGGTTCAGATCATACAACTATTAAGTGCACAATTGGAAGACAAGTTTTATTTGATCTCCACAGTAACTCTTGTGACGTATAGGTATTACTTTCATTTACAGATGAGATAATATTATGCCATGTCATTCTCCATATAGAGAAAACTTTAGCATCCATTTCTCCATTGCTTGGAAGATAAAATAAACATTTAAGGCCTGCCACAGATTAGCTCCAAATTACATTTTAAAAAATTCTGAATTTATATAATGCCAAAAAGATTTTCCATATGCAAAGTAGAACATAAGAAGAGGATTGTATGTGAAGTCATGTTCTATTTTGAACAGCTTGTTTTTAAAAAATGTTATTTCATAAATTACATGTTACTTTACAAGCTATCCTGCTTGTCGCATTTCCTTAGACCTATATTTCTTTTGGTGCATTAAAAAAAAAAAAAATCTTCAATGACACTCTTTTAACTTTTTTTTTTGGACAGTACTGTCACTTGCTTTGTCATTCACCCTATTTCTCTGCCCCCCCCCAACAAAATCAGATTACCTTTTCAGTTCTTATGTCTTTCACTCTGTTCTTTATACATTCTTAATACTCAGCCTAAGCAGACTGCCAGCTGTTCATGAGACTCAAAATTGCAGACTCCCGATTCTTTGGATTTGCACAGTCCATTATGTACCAGGAATGCATTCATGCCAGTACTTTCTCATTTCTACATGTCAGAATTTTTCTCTTAAAGTTCCACTCAAGGACTGCCCCTTTTTCTATCACACTTTTCCTAATCCCTCAGTTTACAAGTGTTTTCTCTCTCCTCACATGTTAATTGTATTCTTTAGATCTTTGTTCTATCCAACATTACCTTCTACTTTTTATTAAATACTATATACATGTATATATTCTTTACTGGGTACAATTTTAATAGATTGTAGACTCCTTGAGGAAAAGGACTATGCCATTTTAATTCTTTACATAGTGTCTAACACCTAGGTGCTTAATAAGCCTATAGAATTGTTTTGCTGACTAAATCAAATGATAAAAATGACATCACCACCTCCATTACATATGTGAACAGACCTTATAAATGTACATGCAGTCTTATCCATCATCATAATTCCTAGAGACTTCATAATGCCACAGTATTCAGTGATAGCCATAATTATCTTTAAAAGTTTAAATAATAGTATATCCTGAAAACTAAAACGGAGAAGGAAATAATACATTTTTAGATAGATTTAAATAAAATAATCATTAAACATTTTTAAGCTTGGACATTCTCTGTGTCTGAAAATTCACCAATCCACTAATGTTGGAACTGTTTCAAGATGGCAGGTCTGAAGATGGGCCAGATAAAGAATATTTGTTGTCTACATTAATATAGTAGTAGGCTTTTGAATCTTTGTAGCTTTGTCAGCTCGTGTCCAGTATGAAATATGTGAGTAAACATTACTGGCTTTTAAAATCCTGTCATACTAATGGCCTCTTGATGACAATTTCTTCATTTTTTGAAATGTTTTCCAGATTTCTTTATTCAGATGAAGTTCAGATTGGTCCAGAAACAGTCATGACAACTCTTTATACTGCTAAGAAATATGCAGTTCCAGCTTTAGAAGCACATTGTGTAGATTTTCTCACCAAACATCTTAGGGCAGATAATGCCTTTATGCTTCTCACTCAGGTAAGTAATTTTTACTTAATAAAGTTTGTGTTAACATGCTAATTCAGTATTTTGAAAATCTGTGATGTGATGTTCTGCCATTCAGTGGAATGTCTTTTTATAGGCTGTGACTGAAAAAATACTTTTGATGACAATCATACCACCAGTATACCAGACCATATACACCATCCAAAGCTTTCTAATTTGTTGAATCCTTCCAGAGTTTATGTTCTGCTGGCACAATCTTCCTATACTCAAGATCTTCTCATTCTATTGAGGCATCAGAGTCAACTTGGAGAGTCCTTTGTTCAAGTGATATTACTGGGTCTTGGACACCAGTCTCTTAAGACACTTATATTTCAGGGATTTTCAGTTGTATCACAAGTTAATAATACTTTGAATAGAAATTATTTTTCTGACTTATTGCAATGTCTAAAGGATTCATTAGTATTCATCACCATTCCGCTAGTGATGGGTCTTTTCCTACTTAATGAGGCTGGTCCTTAGAAAACAAACACAGTCTGATATTAAGATTGTTAGATCTTAGATGTTAGATCCAGCCAGATCTCATGGTCTGCTACATGACCTTCTGAATCACAAGATTACCTTCACACTATGATGGGGCATCTAAGACCATCCCTTGTAAGTCCCCTTGTAATGTTAATAGATCTAGAAAAATAAGTGTTGTCTCTTAAAACGTTGTATGGACACTCTATTAAGAATTCATGAAACAATGCGCATAGAATTTCATGGGATGTGAAGGCATGGATAGATTGAGATCTTCACATTGTAGGAAAGACTTATATTGGTGAGATCATAAATCCATGGTAGTGTTGAAGTAAACAGTAAGTAAGCCAGTTTGACTAAAATGTAGAATTTTTGAAGGGAAAACATATAAGTCTGGAAAGTAGATTGCAACCAGACTGTATTTAAATACCAAAGGAAAATTTTGTATGTTAATTTAGAGCCAATGGGGAGCCATTGAAGCTTTTTAGCAGGGGATTGACATGGTCAGATTGTGTCAGTATCAATTAGGCAGCCACATGGAGGATGGCTTGAAAAAGTGACAAGCTTGAAGCAGGAAGACCACTTAGGAGACTATTGTAATATTTTAGCCAAAGTGATGAGGGCCTTAACTAGGGTATAGCTGTATAAATAGAGAGGAGACATATGCAAGATGGAGTAGAGGTAGAAATGACAAATCCGCTACTGATTGGATAGAGTAAGTGAGTGAGAGAGATTGAGGAGTTGAAGATGACCTTGAGGTTATAAACTTGGTTACCTAGAAGGATGACAGAAGTAGGTAACTTCAAAAGAGAGAGAGTAGATTTTAGAGAAAAGAAAAAAAGTTCTTTTTTTAGATTTATTGAATTTTAGATGTTTATGGAATATCCAGTAAACAGGTTATCTAAGACTGAAGCCCAAGATATCAGATTAGAACTAGACATAGAGATTTTGTAGTCATTTTCATAGAGATAATTAAATGTGATTGTGGGAAATGACATAATCTGAAGAAGAAGTACTTTTTTTATTTCAAGGAGGAAGCTAATTTTATTGAAATGAGTATAATTTTTTTTTTTTTTTAACTTTGCAGACTCCAGCTTAAGAACCCGTGAGCTAGAGAGAGAAGAGAAAAACTCAGATCTTTTTTCCCATAAATAGATGGAGAAAGAGTATTAGACAGGGAGATTTAAGAACTCAGAAAAAACAAAAAGAAGAGAGTTTCCAAAGAAGAGGGTATTTGACAATGTTATGTTCTTAAAAAATGAGTACTGAAAAAAAAAAGACATTTGGATTTGACAATATCTCGTTGGTAATTTTGCAGAGACAAAAACTGGGCGGTGCAATGGGTAGAGTGCCAGTCCTAAAGTCAGCAAAAACAGTTCAAATCTGTCCTCAGACCTTTTCAAGCTGTGTGACCCTGTTTGTCTCAGTTTTTTCATCTGAAAAATGAGCCGCAGGAGGAAATGGCGAACCATCTTTGCCAAGAAAATCTCAAATGGAGTTGCAAGGGGCACATTAAGGAGACAATTTTTTTTTTTTTTTTTTTTTTTTTTTTTAGGCTGGGGTTAAGTGACTTGCCCAGGGTCACACAGCTAGGAAGTGTTAAGTGTCTTGAGATTACATTTGAACTCTGGTCCTCCTGAATTCAAGGCTGGTGCTCTATCTACTGCGCCACCTAGCTGCCCCCAAGGAGACAATTTTTTAAGCACCTAGTAAGGGAAAGGGCTGTATGGTACTATATGTACTTAAAATATTGGAATGGACATATTTTTTAAATGATATATAATTAAGAAATTGATAAATACTTAAAACATTGGAATGAAAGCAAGTAGCTACTTTTGACGTATTTGGTGTGACATTTATTTGCAGTGTCAAATCAGAATATCTTTGGCCTGTAAGTAAAATAAGTATTTTTTATATGCTTAGGCTCGATTATTTGATGAACCTCAGCTTGCTAGTCTTTGTCTAGACACTATAGACAAAAGTACAATGGATGCAATCAGTGCAGAAGGTTTTACTGATATTGACATAGGTAAGTTATTTATTTTGAACTGAATTTTATTGTTTCTGAGTATAGTAATGCTTCATTGGGGGGCATTATTGGGAGTGTGAGATATGTAAGGTCAATTGATTAGAAAGTTCATATAATTCTATCCCTTTTGGTGTCAAAATTGAGTTATTTTAATTATTTTTAAGGAAATGTACCTGAAATGTTAATTTTACTGTCATCTTAAACATCTAGTCAAATCAACAAATATTAAGCACAACCAATATGCTAGTTCCATTTCTATATAGAATAGTTCTATTTAGAATAAGGAAAGCTTCTTTGAAGGTGTTCATATTTTATTTGATGAAGGAACTTAGTAAATCATATAAATAAAGAAGTTGATCAGTAAGACAGTGGAAGAGATACCATAATTGTTTATATGCATGACTATTTGCCAAATGAGTTAATCAAAAAATAATTGTTCTGAGAGTTCAGCAGGTCCCATTGTACTCTTAGATATAGAATTTAATTAGATTGATTCAAGTTGAGGTTGGTCAGGTTTAAGCCAGATCTTGAAAAATCTCTCTACTCACCCTCCTAAACTCTTTCTAGAAAAACCAGTCTAACTGTCACCTTCATGCTTTTTGCTTTTGATATTCTGACATTCATGCCCTCTACCCAGCCAAGTTTTAAAGGATGATTCAATCATCCTTTAAAACTTGGCTGGGTAGAGTTCAATTTGGTATTCTGTATCTTAAGTATCTGCCTTCAAATTTTTTTAAAGGAGCTCTTGGCAGGAGAAAGCATGATTCAGAAACCTTGCTCTATTGAGAAGGGTTCATGGAGAATACAGAACACAATTCATCCTTTTCTTGATGACATTTTAGTAATCTGTCTCCTGAATATTTGTTGATTTAATTTAGGACCTATTCTTGTACTTTAATACATAATACATAGCAGAGTTATGCTATGTTTGTCTTAATTGTTAGGTATTTAGTTATTACTTCTGGCTGTTGTCAATATATGCATAGCTACTTTATGTCCTATTTAGTTTGCTACTTCTAATCTATTTTGGTCTGATTTAGTTTGGTGTAGGAAGAAAAATTAAGTTTAACAAGTTCAATTTAAAAAGTCAATAAGGTTTTGACTAACAGCCTTTTTTAAGTGAAGGGGTTTTGTGACAACCCATTTGGGATTTTTACTTTGAGGGCTTTTTGCTGTTTTAACTGTTTCAAAGTTTTATGGTTGTTACAAGTCTGGTATTTTGAATAAATGGTATGTTACCCATTTAGTAATTTTTTTCCTGACTTTTATTTTACAATTTTATCAGATTTTGTTCTAGAAAAGGAGGCAAAAAAGTATCAATAATGTGGCAAGTTTAATTTTAAAAGTTTTTGATGAGCAAGCTTTGTCTATAATAGTTTAGAATTATTAGTGTATGTGAAAGCAGGATTTGTAGTTCTCAGTAGTTTTCTATATAATGAAATCATCTGTATTATAAAGTTTTCAGTTCACAGTATTCAAGCCACATATAATTTTCTTGCATTATTTTTTGTTCTTTCTTTTTTTAATAGCTTTTTCTTTTTTCCAAATATATGCAAAGATAGTTTTCAAGATTCACCTTTGCAAAAGCAATCCAATAAATGTTAAACATATGCAGTTTTTCTAAACATATTTCCATGTTCATCATGCTGCACAAGAAAAATCTGATCAAAAGGGGAAAACCTACGAGAAAGAAAAACAACATTGCTTACATTAAGATGTGTATAAGAGAGCAGAATTATCCCCACCCCCATCCCCCATGGCGAAATTGATGAATGATAGTTTAAAAGAAAATAATTTTATTTTGCTTTCTATTACTGGGTTCACTTATCTCTATAAATTTTTGGTTGATTTCAGTTCAAATAGTAATATGCCTTCCATTTAAATTTTAGCTTGACATTCCTGTATTGCACAGATTTTATAGAATAGTGCCATGTTCATATAGTGTCTTTGAAGAAAAAGCTATTCTGTATAAATTTTCCAGATTCTAGGCCATGTATACTGGGTTTTGAGATCAGCAATATAGATTCAGATTTCTGCCTTGTTATTTAATATCAATGCAGCCTTAGGCAAGTAATTTCACTTGGCTGGGCCTCAGTTTCTTCATCTATAAAAAGAGGGATTTGAAATTATTGATCCTATGAAGCTTATTTTTTTTTTTTAGTACTAAATCATTTTTCTATCCATATTTTAAAAATAATTTCTTTCTTAGTAGCAAGATTTAGAAGTCAGATAGCCAAGCAGAAGCTGATCAGTACTGTATCCAAAAAAAAAGGGTTTGATATTAATAAAGAGTGATTTGTGCATGGACTTTAGGCCATCCATATGTTTTGCATAATCATAGGATATAATGTCATAGACTTAGAAGTGGAAAGGATCTTAAAACTCATCCATTCCAAGTCTCTTTTTTAAAGATGTGGAACTAAAATCAGGGAAATTGTGACTTGCCTAATATCATACTGGTAAGAAATGGTAGATATATCTTGTATACTTAAACTATTAAAGCTTAAAGCAATTAAGCCTTTTAAGCTATTAAAACTTAAAATTGCACCAAGAGTTTTTGGACACCCGAGTGATTTGCATAAGTTTTGATTTTTTAATAACATTTTATTTTTGATGGCTTACAAGTTTAATGTGCTTTTTTGAGTAGAAACTTAATTTTTTTTTTAAATAAAGATATAATGTTAAGCTGCCAATATTTTAAATATAGTTTAAATTGGATTTTGTGTCTTGCCTTTAGACACATTATGTGCCGTTCTGGAAAGAGATACACTTAGTATTAGAGAAAGTCGACTCTTTGGAGCAGTTGTTCGATGGGCAGAAGCTGAATGTCAGAGGCAGCAACTACCAGTGACTTTTGCAAACAAACAGAAGGTGCTGGGAAAAGCGCTCTCATTAATCCGTTTTCCACTGATGACTATTGAGGAGTTTGCTGCAGGTAAGATACTATTTTGGCAGAATTTCTTTGGGCATCATTTTGGTGGTTGGACCAAGAGAAGTGGCCCTATGGGTGGAGGACCATAGCAACAAAAAAATGGAGGCAGGCTATAGTAGCCTAAGTAAAAGTAGTTAGAAATCGCATCAGAAGTATATGAGGAAAAGATAGCAAGTAAAGAATGGTCAAATAATAGGTATGAAGCTGTGGATTTGAATTTCATTTGAAGTCAGGAGACTTGAGATCTGATTCCAGTGATACTACTTGGTAGTCATGTGACTTTAGATCAGTCACTTAACTTCTGTAGGCCTCCCAATTCCATATGATTTCCTATCATTAGATTATAAATGAAAAGTTTTAAAAGACCAACAAATCCTTTCTGAAGGCCAGAGAGATGTTACACAACATGCTCAAGGTGTGACACTTTATTATTTAAACTTAGGTTTCCTGATTACAAATCCATTGCTCTTTCCTCTGTACTCTTTTGCATTTCTTTTCCAACCTTCTAGTGGATTTTAATTTGTGTGGAATTTAATTTTAATTAAGTGGAATTTAATTCTAGTCATTTGGACTGTCTCTTTAAAAGAAACATAGTTTCATATAGATGTATATTGCATTTTATCATATGATTAGTATTTTAATTGTTATGCCTTTTGTTAGTCAACAACCTGTTTTTATATACTGTCCTCAAAAAGGACTAAAACTGATTATTATTATTATAATTGTTTTTCTCTTTTAACTTGCATTGAATTTAGCAAATCCATTTTGATCTCATAAAGTTCATTTCAAAGCACATTTTTAAAACAAATTTTTTTTTTAATTGAAATTTTATTTGTTTTTCTTTCCATAGGTCCTGCTCAATCTGGAATTTTATCAGACAGAGAAGTGGTAAATCTCTTCCTTCATTTTACAGTCAATCCTAAACCCCGAGTTGAATACATTGATCGACCAAGGTGCTGCCTCAGGGGAAAAGAATGCAGCATCAATAGATTCCAGCAAGTAGAAAGTCGTTGGGGTTACAGTGGAACAAGCGACCGAATTAGGTATTTGTCATAGCATCATGTTGCAGAGGTGGGGAAAAAACAGTTTTAATGTTGAATTGAAGATATTTTGAAGAAGATGTGTTTTTTATATTCTGTTAAATTTTACTGTCAAAAATTATTAGATTTAGCCAAAAACTATTCAATAAATCATCTAGGTGATTGTGATTTAGATTTCCCTTAATTATTGTGTCTCTATTTAGACTTTGTAAAAATAAGATAGAAATCTCTCAGAGAAAGGGAGAAAGGTATCACAAGATTGGAAAAGGGCAGATTTTCCAGTTTTCAAAAAAAGGAGAATGTGGTATGTATGTGACTATTTCTGGACATAATTCTAGAACATATTATTAAAGGAATAGTTAATAATTATCTATCATTAGTGACCTCAAAGAATCAGCATACTTTCGTCAAAAATAGCTTATGCCAGACTTTCTTCTTTCTTCAACAATTAAACTGGTGATCAGGAGAATCTTGTACATATAGTTTACTTGGAGTCTAGCAAAGCACTTCCTAAATAAAGTCCTTCCTGGACTTTTGAAAAGGAAGGCAGGGATGTGATATACTTCCCATCTCCTTAAATTGTAGTTTAAGACCCCATGTGGGATCTTGTAACTAAATGTGGGGGCGGGGTCCACAAAATAATGATTTATCAGCAAAAATCTGATGTATATACCTATTTTATATACCTTCCTATACTGGAGTTACATAAATATTGCTTGGGCTAAAAAGGAGTCACAAGTGGAAAAGTTTAAGAAATTCTGGTTTAGATGATAGTACAGGTAAGTAAATTTGAAACTGATTGAATAGTCATTAACAAATAACAATAGTCTGATGACATCTTAGAAGAAAGATTGGGTATTCTAGGGAGATATGTGACCTTGTACTGTTTAGTTTTTTCACCAGTATTACATTGAGGAAGAAGGATATTGATACATTGGGGAATGTCTAGAAAGGTCTATCCAGAAGGGTAAAATGCCTTAAATCCCTGCTGGATGATAACACTAAGAAAGACAAACTAGGAGTATTTAGCTGGACAAGAGAAAGTTTAGGCAGATGGTGATAAGAATAGTTATGTTTTCAAATTTTTTTTTTTTTTTTTTTTTTTTTTTTAAAGATACTTTCAGTACAGCTAGTTGGATAGAGCACCAGCCCTGAAGTCAGGAGACCTGAGTTCAAATGTGGCCTCAGACACTTAACACTTCCTAGCCGTGTGACCCTGGGCAAATCACTTAACCCCAATTGCCTCAGCAAAAAAAAAGAAAAAAAGAAAAAATTTTTTCATTAAGTAATCTCTAGGCAGACTTTAAAATTTATACTGACCACATTTCTTTATTTCTTATGTCCATGCATGACTGCCCCTTATCTCCAGGCCATGTAGAGAGTCCTTTAATGAATATATTGACAATTAGTTCAGATGTATATATTAAAGCCTTTTTTAGTTCAAATAGTTGGATGGTGAAGTGAGTAATTTTGTTAGCTAGTTAACTGAGATTAGTGATTACCAAATTGTGGCTCCTTGAAACCTCAAAATTATGTTAGAATGTTAGTATATGTATGTGTATGTATATATATATATATATATATATATATATATATATATATATATATATATATATATATATATATATATATATATATATATATATATATATATATATATATATATATATCCCATCTTTGCAAAGTTGGACAATATATTGTTTAATTGAACTTCTTTTCCCCCCCATCTTTTTTATATTATAAGGGATGGCTTGCTTGAGAGGGGAAAAAAATTATAAATGTAACTTTTAAAATCTTTCTTTTCTTAGAGAAAGGAATTTAAAAAAAAAAATCTATCCTGCCTTTGTTAGGTTACCCCCTCCTTAGTATTCTCCATTCCACCTGATTAGAAGTAGTTTAATTATTATTCAATTCTGAGCAAAGTATGGGCAAAGAGGATGCTTCTTTTAAGTAGATTAATCAAGTGTTTCTTGTTCTTTAGGTCATTGGCCTAATTTTGTCTTTCAGAAGAATAGAATTCCCTCTAAATTTTTATGCATTTTTTTCTAGGAAAAGTGGTGTCATAATTTTGGTAAAAGTGAAGAAGATTTAGTGCAGGGCTTTTTATTTTTTTACAAAGTTTCAGAACAGTTATTTATTCTTGGGAAAAAACTCTGTAAAGCATAGACAGGAAAATAATGTTTTAATGTCATAAAAACTTTCTAAAATAAAAAGTAAGCAATATTTTCCATGGGAATACTATTAATATATTCCAAGTAAATATAGGAATAAAGCTAGAATGCTATTATTTGCTTTAGATATTGAATTGCTGAGACTACATATACTTCTTAGAAACAAAAACTCTCTCTGCTATTATTTGATATAAGCATAGAAATGAGCTAGAGAAAAGAAATGACAAACCACACCAGCATCTTTGGCAGTGAAATTCCAAATGTAGTCACAAAGAGTTGGACACCACTGTAACTACTGAATAACTATAGAAATACTAGCAATGACCGTGAGATGAGAAAGGTGCAAAGATAGTTAAAGAGGAGACAAAACTATATCTACCTATGTCATAGTCTACTTGGCAAATCCTAGGGAATCATCAGAAGAAACCCAGTTGAAATCATTAAGAAATTATATATATTTTTGAGCTTATTGCAGGGCTTTTTTTTACTCACAAGTCTAATACCAGTACTGATTGGCACAGGAGCTTTGATCTTCTCTTCTTCCACTCTGGGCCAGTTCTCCCCTCTTTTGGTAACACAGTTACCAGGAATTAATATGGACATTAATCACCTTAGCGTACTGCAGCTTGGAACTCCTAAGTGCAAGTGATCTATCAATCTCAACCTCTCTGATAGCAGATATTTCACATGTGTTCTACCATATCCAGCCATTCTTAATATTTCTAAAAAGGGGAAAGAGTATAAGGTTAGTGTGCTTTCACAATATTAAATTCTGTGTAATAAATCTGGGTCATCATTTATACATGGGTCATGATTTTTAAAAAACTATTTATTATTGATTTGATTTGATGTTTTTTAGGTTCACAGTTAATAGAAGAATCTCCATAGTAGGATTTGGGTTATATGGTTCTATTCATGGGCCCACAGATTATCAAGTGAATATACAGGTACCACTTTTTTTCTCCATAATACATTTTAATGGAAATTTGTATGTATTTATAATAAGTTTGTGATAAAACCCCATTTTAAATTTTCATTAAAATCATTATTTGATTAAAGTTACAAAATTATGTATATTACTGGAGACTATCTTTTCTGTTAAATCATATGAAGAAAAAAAATGTTTGTGATCATTTAGAATTTTATTTTATGAGATTTAGGAATAGACTAAGCCTTTGAGGAAAAACAGCAATTCCAGTGGATCTCAGAGAGATAATAGCTCTGGAAGCCTAATTTTAATCTATATATGCAGGATGAACTTTTAGAGACTACCTCATTGTAAAGAAATTCATTTAGAATCATAGAACAAAAAACAAAACAAAAGAATCAGGGAACATTAGGATTGGAAAGAATATCAAGATTAATCTTTCCAGAAGAGGAATCCTCATAAAGTTATTTTTGCCTTTCCTTAGATTGTCAGTGATGAGCTAGGTAACTCATTGCCTCACAAAAAATTTTTATTTTTTTGTAATAGCTTAGTTTAAAAAAATTTATTCTTCTGTCCTAGCTTGATTTCCTATAGCAATAAACAATAAAACTAAGTTCTTTTGCACATAATCCTTGAAATATTTTCATTTATAAACTTATATCCATTTCTTTTTTTTCCTGTTGCCCTTGTAGTTTAGTTCTTTGTTATCTTTTGCCTAGATTCCTGGAATGACTTTCACACTTTTTTCTCACATTCTAATCCATTTTGTATGGTTGACAATTCAATAATGATTCCCTGCTTTTAAAAGTAGTTAGTGGCTATTTATAAAATAGTTTAAATAATGAGGGAAAGAAAAGGGGGAACCCCATTTCTCGGAGCAAAGATAATCCCATGAGGCGTAGTGTCCCCTGTAAATGAATTTACAGGCCTGAAAACCTAGATTGATAAATAAAAGGTTTATTGTAGGAATTTGGAAGTAAAGTTCAGTTAGAAAAATGCCAGGGCAGAAGGTGGCCGCTGGGCGGGCAGGAACCCTTAGATGGTTGGAAGGATACCATGTGGCGGTGGAGAGGGCTCCTGCTAAGAGAGAGCTCCGCTTGGCTCTTTTATACCTAAAAGATTGTGGGCAGTACCCCCAAGTTCTTGGTGGGCTTTTCAGTTAGCTCAGATCAGGTGAGGGCTGGGGGAAGCTGAGCTGATGGTGGGGGCTGGGCCAGGATATTCAAAAGGATGCTTTTGACCAGGATTTGTGAATCAAGGTCAGCCATGGGGGTTGAGCAATTAGAAAGGAATCTTAAAGGGACCTCAACCCCCATCATAAACATAGCTTATCATTCAAAACCACTTCACTGTAGAATCCCAATCTGTTTTTCCAGCCTTATCTTTCATTACCCTTATGTTCACAAAGTACATTGTAGACAAACTATATTTTATTCACTGTTACCACTTTTGTGCCTTAGCTCAGGATATTTTTTTTTACCTCAGTTTCCTCAGCTATAAAATGCAGGGATTGGACTAGATGGGCTCCAAGGTCCACTTTAGCCCTAGATCTGTGATTTCATTCCTGACATTCCTTTTTACCACCATTATTGTTTTTAACAACGCTACCCATCTTTTTTTTCACCTTCAAATTAGAGACATTGATTTACAAAATCATTTCTCAAAATACTGCTTTCAGAGAATTGTGATAGGTATGCAGAGCTGAAATTAAACATTGTTTTTGCCTTTGTAAAACTAAAATTGCATTATGGTAAAGGAAATAAGACAAACAAATAACTAAAATTAAATAAGTGCAAAAAGAAATTTAAAATAAAATGCTATGTGAAGTATAGCATATTTCTTTCTTTACCAACTTGGGTTAGGGGGAATAAGAATGCTATTTAGGAAGGTGGTATTTAACTTGGGTTTTAAAAGAAGGGTAGGAATTGAATATGGAATAATGATCTGCTTAAGTAAAAGCACAGAAGCTAGGGGATTCACAGCTTATTTCAAGTAAACCAGGTTTTCTGAAACTAATAGATTATATGTAGGGGGTGACAGAGGATAGTCTGGAAAGGTAGAGTGGGACTTTGGAGGTCCTTCAATGCCAGACAAAGAACTTTGAAGTACTTTTTTTTTAGGGTCATGGGAAGAATAATGACATTGATAACTTTTGAGCAGAGGAATGAGATCAGATCTTTCTTAAGCATTCAAGTATTTTAAAAATTGTATGAAGGATGAATTAGCAGAGGGAAAATATCAAAATAGGAAGATCTTTTAGTAGTCCTGGTAGGTGGAAATGGGCAATACTTTGGGTGTTAGTGAATTATTTATGGGAGAGATTGGGAAAGTGGAATCAAGAAGATTTGTTAACTGATTGGATGTGAAAAGGAAGAAAGGTAAGTTGAAAGTATACTAATTGAATGTGTCTTGGACAGAAATATGTGAAAGGGGGAGGAAGAATGGCTTCAAGAGCAAAGAGAATTAAATTGTTTTTGGACATATTAGTTAGAGATGCCAGTAGGATATTTGTTTAGAGTTTTCTTCAGGAAGCTGGGATTTCAGATTTGGATATCACAAAACAGTTCAGGACTTGAGGACCTTGCCACTAAGGAAGTCAGCCTGCAAAGCTGACTTCCCAGTGCGAATAAACTTCTTTTGCCAGTCTAACTTTTCGGGTTTGTGAATTCATTTACGAAGGACCTGTGCCAACCAGAAGGGGGGGGGTTCTCAAAATTCTCTGCCCTGAGCCAAACCTCATCAGTTTCAAATTGTTCTTGTTTATAAGTTGTCTCCCCAATATTGTGAACTCCTTGAGAGCAGGGACTGTTTTTGTTTTTTCTGTGTATCCCCAGTGTTCAATGCAGTGCCTGGAATGTAGTAGGTGCTTAATAAATTCTTGTTGACTTATTCTCACTTAATGTTGTTGAGTTAGAAAATAGCTTTTTTCTGATTTACATAATTCCTGGAGTGCCCAGACACCTTAGTTATTGTCAGTTATACAATAGGATCTATGACACCTGGTAGCAAAAACAAAACCAAAAAACCCCCCCAAAACAAAAAACCAACTAACAATCAAAAGCAAGAAAAAAAAGATTTTATTTGGATTATTTTGTGTTTCTTAGGGGAACAGATAAAATTATAATAGTAAAAGACAATTTTTTAAATTCCAAAGGCTTTTAAAAAAGGAAGCTCTTTAAAATGATTTAACCATTAAACAATATCAACAACAAAAAAAATCACCTCCTTAAATAAAAGGGCCACTGAATGCTTATGGTTTTCATATGTAGTCAACTGCCCTTTCTGTAATGCACTGGTGCCTTCTTTCAAAACAGTCCTTCAGAATATAAAATACTTGTTATTTGAACATTTTCTAACTTTTATGAAAAGTGGAAATTAAGATAAGAGATTTGTCCAATTTTGCACTTAAGTTATAGTTTTCCACCTTATTTCTATAACCATTCTTGCTTTAGGAACTTTTTTTTGTTTCCTTGAAGTAGTTTATATTTAATTTTCTTTTTATTACAGATAATTGAATATGAAAAAAAACAAACTCTGGGACAAAATGATACTGGATTTAGTTGTGATGGAACAGCTAATACTTTCCGGGTCATGTTCAAAGAACCTATAGAAATATTACCCAATGTCTGCTATACAGCGTGTGCAACACTCAAAGTAAGACTATATAATTTTTTTAAAGATTATATAACTTTACAAGTTAATGTGTGCCCATTGCTAAAATTTTTGTTACTATTATTTTATTGGAAGCTGCTATCAGACATGAATTCTGAATAGTGGAGCCTTTCTAGGTAGAAATAAGAGAGACTATGGAGAAAATGATTCTTTACTTTGGTTTTTAGGAGAAAATGTTATGTGTAAACTGAGTTCTAATACTTAACATTTCATTAGGGAATCCTTAGGGAATTAGGGAATGAAGGAGAAGACAAAGAGAATAAATGGTTATTCATCATATTCTTCCAGTTGCCCGGTTCTCTTTCTGAAGCCTAGTAAATTTCATTGAAGTCTTCAGCAAAAGTTCTTTTTTTAAGTGACTTCAAATGTCCTTTAGCTTCTGTTTAAAGTATTATGTAGCAGTTATAAGGTGTAGTATTCATTTTTAGTAACTATTTGCTGACAAATTTTGTTGTTTCTGATTTAGGGTCCAGATTCTCACTATGGCACAAAAGGATTGAAGAAAGTAGTACATGAAACACCTGCTGCAAGCAAAACAACATTTTCATTTTTTAGTTCTCCTGGCAATAATAATGGTACATCAATAGAAGATGGACAAATACCAGAAATAATATTTTATACATAATTCAGCAAATAAACAGACTAACCTGAAAGGCGTAACTAACTAGCTGCTAATGTTAGTAGTGTGTTATGAATGTTCATAATTTTAATATATAAGAAACATTTTAGTTTCTTAGGAAAGATAGAAAAATGTCCATATTGGCTTTTGCATGATTATCATCAGGCTATGAAGAACTTAATGGAGTGTTTCATTTTCATATAACTAGGAGAAAAGTACAGGACTTTAATTATAAAAAAATACATATTTAAGCAGCTACTTGTGCTTTCTTTCACTTGTATGATTTCATAAATCAGCTTGTTTGGCTGATAATCTTTCAGTAGTTTTTAAATGGAAAGTTCCTTACTTGTTAAGGACAGTTGATGTTTTGGAGTTTTTTACTGTTTTGCCAATTGGATGGGTAAATTGATCCATGTGGGCTTGGTCAGTATTCTTGCTAAACCTTTTATTAATTCAAATAACTGTTTTCAGGAAATATGAAAACTGGATTTGTATCTTTGGTTTTGGAATCTTGGGGAACCACGAACATATTTGGAATTGCATTAAAAATGCTTCTAAGTGTTGAAAAGTATTTATCTGCTTACCTGAAGAAATCTGGAATCCATTTAAAGAATTGGTTATTTTGTAGTAGTATAGTAATGTAGTTACATAGTAGAACTTATAAACTATAAATTGGAGTTTTATATAAATAAATCTACAATAATGTAAAATGTGAAAAAGCGAAGTTATCTAAGACTGGATACTGCATCACTGCGTGTAATTTTTGGGGGGTAGGGGTGGAAGAGTTTGGAATGAATGATACTTTGTGTTCCAGAGAATGAGGTAATTATATGGTACATTACACAGAGATCTACTGAACATTTTATTGATAGTGCTACAATCATGGATTCAGCTATTCCAGTATATTTGAAATAGAGCAGGTAAAATTATATTGATTTTTTTTTTAAGTAAATAATTTGTTATAAAAAGCATTTTATTTTTGAGAAGGGAATTTCAAAGAATACATTATGGAAGAATCATTAAATAGAATGTTTGAATAAAAAGTGTTCATCTGAACTAGAACTTTAGTATAAAAGCCTTTTTAAAGTAGAGTCAAGGAAATATAGTGGTAACCCCTATTTTTCTAAATGATTGGGAAAGGGGAAAGAAGAGTTAGAATTCAGGGGTTCTCAAACTATGGCCTGCAGGCCAGATGCAACCCACTGAGGATGTTTATGCAGCCCACTGAGGATGTTTATGCGGCCCACTGGGTTTTGGCAAATGGGCTGAGGGGCGGAGACAGAGTGTGAGCTTTTGTTTTTACTATCATCTGGCCCTCCAACAGTCAAACTGGCCCCCTATTTAAAAAGTTTGAGGACCACTGATGATTGTTGTTTTTTGATACCAGTGACTGCAGAGCAGTAAAAATTCTGTTACCTTTAATAGCAAAGGAAATGAATTATGCTTAACTCAAGGTTAAACAAAGTATACTTTTTTGTTTGAACCTTTGCCTAAAATACTTATTATTCTTTTATTTTGGTAAGTATAATGTCCCCAAAGTACTCAATCTATTTCTTGATTAAGCTTTTTCAAAGACTCAGGATTATTATGATGAACATTAATTATAATTTTAGGTTAGATGTATGTAGAAAGATATTGGAAGCTGAACTCTGAATGTATTATCCTAAAGTTCAGTCCTAGAAGTAGATTTTTGAAATATATTTATATTATATAAATATAGTGGTTCTGGCTTTGAAATAGATTGAGGGTCTTTACTAATAATGATTTTTCTAGTTTATGCATATAGTATGATAATAAAAATACATTATTACAAATGCATTGATAAAATTCCTGAGAAATATTGACTTCTACCACTGCCAGTTTTTGTAGTTTTGATTTCATTTCCAGAATCTATTGCTACTATTTGGGGAGCTGGCAAAAGTGAGAAAGATTCTGATCATTGACTCATTCATTGGAAAGGCAGTTTGCAACTTTGTCACTACACCATTGCGGTATTTTAAATCTATTGGTAAAGTATAATTTAGATAATGTTTTAAAAATTCAGAAAAAAAATAACATGATATTTCTTGATCTTGTAGATACGCTAAAATAGAACTGTGTTCTGGATAATCTTATACATAGAAATCATTAATTGGTTGATAAATCATTCGTTTTGTGGCTCTTTCCACTGCCTTACAAAAACATGTTCACCCTTTCCTTAAAAACAGAACAATGATCACCACCAAAAACTTTCACTGGATCTTTTAATTTTCTTTCCTGAATTTTATTTCAAGATTATCCAAGATGTTGCTGGATTTGGTGATATTTTTGTTATCATTCTGCTTTTCTGTAGTTTTTCATACTATTGATTGCTCTTCCCCTTTTGGATACTTCCTTTAGTTTCAGTGACACTTTCCTCTTACATGTCCCACTGATTCTTTTTTTTTTTTTTTTCTGGATCATTTATTTCCCACCCATTTAGCATTAGTATTCCCCATCCCTGGCCTGGGCCTTACCTCAATGTTAGTGACTTAAGCTTTCACTGATTGGCTTCTGGTCAAATTAACAAAGATTAATTAATTGCCTGCTGCGGATCTGCTTTTGCTAACTGCTGAGACTATGGAGAAGGAAAAAAAAAAAAGTATAAGGGGCGTCAGTATAATTGGGAGACTACAGATAATGTTATTAGATCATCAGCTTAAGGGAGACTGGGAGAAGCTGCTTGTAGAAAGTTGAATTTTAGCTGTGATTTGAAGAAAGTCGGGCATTCCAGAAAGCTGGTATGGGGATGGGCACAGCTAATGAAAAGAAACCCCAAATCCACCCAGTTGTACTCTGGCTTCTAAACGAAGCGCTGTGGCACTGTCTGTGGATCAGCTCCCGGACGTTTCTCTGGCTTCTCAGAACGGAGTTCTGCCCAGCCATGTCCATCTGCTCCCTGTCACAAGTTCACACCTCTCTCTCGGGGCCCAAATATATTTGTCAAATAATTGTCACTGCTGTTGCAATCCTTCCCGCTCACACTCGCCCTTGTGTAACCTGGGCTATTGCACTATTTTCATACATTAAAACCCAGCCCCTCATTAGGTCACTTTCCTCAAAACTTGAGGCTCTCGGGCGGTTTCCAAGTCACTCCTCACCGGGTCACCGGGCCCTGCACTACAGCTCGTTTCCCTCCACGCCCACTTTGTAGAGCCCAACTGCTTCCCGGCGGGTCCGAGCACCTTGAACTCCGGTCTCCGGAGATGGACTCCCACCGGTCCTGAACCTCTGGCTCGTTAGCCTGGCTTCTGGGGAACAGGAAAAGGCTCTGGTTCTTTAGGACAGTGAAGAACGGGCCGGGGTCAAGCCCCCGAGGGCGGGCACCTAAGGAGCAGCTGCCGCAGAACCGGGGCCTCCTTCCGGAAGCTGCGCGCTTTGGGTCCGCCCTCCCTTTTACGTCAGAGCGCAGGCGCGACGGCCGCCCCGCCAAACACCGGCTCTTATTTTCGGGCGGAGGAGGCCCCACCGTCCATGCTCGGGTTGTGCCGTTGGGCTGTGGGAGCCGAGGCGGCAGCGGCCAGGCCCTTTTCTGGCGCGGGGATGCCCAAGAAGGTCAGTGGTGCCGGGCAGGGGCCGTGACGTGACCCTCGGCTACCCGCGACACGTTTCTTGGGGGGGAAGGCGGATTTGAGGAAGCTTCCATGGAGGCGGCCCTTTCATTTACAGACGGGGACACCCAGGGCCCTTGTGTGAAACAGAAGCTGTGCTGGAACGCGGATCTCCCGCTCCCCTTGGTGCACCGGCCGCTGCGCTGACCGCGGGGCTCCGTCTGCTCTGTAGGGGGTGGGCCTGTGGTCACTTTGCTGGTCATCAGTCCCATTTTTCACTTACCTCCATACTGAGGCTCCGAGAGGTGGAAGAGCCCGGGGGTCAGGGCCCGAGGGCTCGGCTTCCAGGGGCGCGGCTCCCCGTCCCCCACACCTGCCCTCCCCGGCTTCTGGAGGCCGCCCGGAGCCGGCCGCCGGCACACTGGCTCGCACGCAGGATGGAGAGCTTCCTTCATGGCCGCCCAGTGATGCGCCTCGGGGCGCACAGCGGACTCCCCCCCCCCCCGGGGGGGGGGGCTTTGGGCGCCCCTCTGATCTCCTGGGCTCAGTTTTCTTAGCTGCAAAGTGCCAACCGCTAATATCAAAACTGCGGAAACATGTCTTCACCCAGAATCCTGCGTTTGCTCTCGAGGGTGCCCACCTTCCAGTATACATACTCGGAACTCGTTTTTTACTTTTTTCCTTTTCTTCACCTTGTCAAGCACTGTTGATCCTACTTCAAAAATACTTCTGGTTTTAAAAATTTTATTACTAGAACTTTTTATTTACCAGTTATATGCAGGGGTAATTTTACAACATTGACAACTGCCAGACCTTCTGTTCCAACTTTTCTCCTCCTTCCCCCCCCATGGCAGGTTGACCAATACATGCTCAATATGTTAGAGTATAAATTAAATACAATATATGTGTACATGACCATACAGTTATTTTGCTGCACAAGAAAAATTGGATTTAGAAAGTAAAAAAACCTGAGAAGGAAAACAAAAACGCAGACAAACAGTAACATAAAGAGTGGAAACAATATGTTGTGGCCCACACTCATTTCCCTTAGTTTTCCTTCCAAGTATGGCTGATTCTCTTTACTGAACAATTGGAACTGGTTTGAATCACCTCATTATTGAAGAGAGTCACATTCATCAGAAATGATCTTATAATCTTGTCATGTACGATGATCTCCTGGTCCTGCTCATTACACTCAGCATCGCTTCATGTAGGTCCCTCCAGGCCTCTCTGAACTCATCCTTTGGTCATTTCTTATAGAACAATAATATTCCATATGCCATAATTTACCCAACCATTCTCCAACTGATGGGCATCCGTTCATTTTCCAGTTTCTAGCCACTACAAAAAGAGCTGCCACAAACATTTTGGCACATACAGGTCCCTTTCCCTTCTTTAGTATTTCTTTGGGATATAAGCCCAATAGCAGCACTGCTGGATCAAAGGGTATGCCCAGTTTGATAGTTCTTTAGACGTAATTCCAGATTGCTCTCCAGAATGGCAGGATCAGTTCACTACTCCACCAACAATGCATCAGTATCCCAGTTTTCCCGCATCCCCTCCAATATTCATCATTATATTTTCCTGTCATCTTAGCCAATCGGACAGATGTGTAGTGGTATCTCAGAGTTGTCTTAATTTGCATTTCTTTGATCAGTAGTGATTTGGAACACCTCAAAAATACTTCTAATATTGATTCTTTCTATTTACCCCAACACCTTAATACCTCTTGCCTGCATTATGGGATGATCTAAATCATTTTTTCTCTATTTGCCCTTCACACAGCTGCCACAGGAAAACTGTAAAGCACAGCTTTGATTATATTACTCTCCTGTTCAGAAATCTTGAACGTTTCCCCATTGTCCATAGAATGAATACACAATATTTATTCTAGCGTTCAGGACATCTTACAGTCTAGCTCCCTTCTCTTCTACAATTTATTGAAGTCCTAGTATTCTACTGATAGTGATGAAGCACTTTCCTCAAAATGATCATGTGAAAAGTGGGTAACCCAGGTATTGTTTTTTTCTAACTTAAAAAAATTTTAAAAACCTCATGCAAGAGAACTCTTACTCATGGTCACCTAGAATCCCTAACTTTTACTACTCTTCCCAGATTTGAAGTTTTAACTTAACTGAACCATTAACCAAATTGGACATCGTTTTCCAATCTTGTTCTAATCTGCTGCCTTGATGTTTGGAAATCATTTTACATCTTTGTGGTAGTCTTCTTTCAGAGCCTAAATTAAATGCTTGTTCTTATGAAGCTGTACCAGGTCAAATTGATCACCATGCTCCCTCTTATTTCTCACAGTGCATTGGACCCATTTTTTATTTTTCACATTCAGCCTTGTGTTTTTATGCATCCTGTTGAGTTGTAAACTCCACGAGAGCAAACTTTTTCATCTGCCTATTAGTATCTAATATAGTAGGCATTTAAATGTTTGTTGAATTAATGGCATTTATAAACATTAAATGAATAGGGCGGGGAGGGAGGTTGGGAGATTACAACTACATATTCCTTATTCTTACATAGCTTAGAGTATAATAGGGAAAATAAGACAGATGTACAAATAAACTATAAAATAAGAATGACTATTCTAAGTATAAAATTTCATAGGAAATTTATAGAAGTTGGCGGGGAACATTTAGAGAAAGGAGAGATTATCCAAGCTTTGCCTGCTGATTGGAGGGTAAGAGAGAAGGCAGGGATATCATCTAAGCTTGGCCTCTGAACAAAGGTAATGAAGTGGGGAGAGTCCATAAAGCAGTAAAGTCATAGATGTAGAATTGGAAATACTTTTATAAGTTGTCTTATGTGTAAATAAAGAGACTAAATGAAAAACCTTGGGCCTGAGAAGGGTGTGGTCAGACAGATAAGCAGCAGAGTAATCAAACTTAAGTTCTGTGACTCCAAATCCAGTGTTCTTTTTAGTGTGCTACATTGCCTAATATGCTGGATATATTGGGGCAATAAAGCATCTCAATGTAGCATAAATGTCATAAAATACTTTTACTCTTGGGGAGTCAAGTCAGTGAGTATTTATTATGCTAGACATACTTGGAATATACAGAAAGCCAATGCAGTTTTTGCTGTCAAACAGCTTACTCTGCTACTTAGAAGTCTAACTGGAGAGGTCACATGCAAATAACTATATATAAAAAAGATGTCTTCTGTGTAAATTGGAAGAGGATAATTGTGTAAGGATCAGATAAAGTTATGTATGTGAAAGCTTTTTTTTAACCATAAAGCACTATTTAAATTTAAGGTGATGTTGTTATTGTTCTTATAGGGAAAAGGCCAGAATAAGGAGCCAGTGAAATCACTTCCTCCCACTGGACCTGTGGCAGTTGATCAAAATGGTTCCATCACAATAGCCATTCATGCCAAACCTGGCTCCAAACAAAATGCCATAACAGGTATATCTGAACCAAGTAGTTGAAATCACATATACTTACTGAATAAGTAATGGGTTTGTGGATCTATGTATTTATTTGCCTTAACTTATGCAATTATTGCATCTTCTATCCTTCTGGATATCCCCACTAGCTTTCTCTCTTCCAAGCCCTCAAAGCCATCTTATATAACAAAAATATGAAAACATATACAATTCCTATGGACCTTTCACCAGGACTGGGTTGGAGTTCTCATCTCTATTGTTTCATTAGAGTCATGCTTGATCTTTATAATTTTATTGCATTCATTCTGCATCATGTAAATATTTCTGTGCTTCTTTGTATTCATTACATACTTCATTTCTTACAGCATGGTAATATTCCATTACATTCATGTATCAGAACATGTTTAAATACACTTACAAATATAGAAAATTACCTAAGAGATGATTGTCTGGCTTCTTTTTTAATATTATTTTCTTTTTTTCTTTTTCTTTTTTAATTTTATTAAAGCTTTTTATTTATAAAACATATGCATGGGTTAATTTTTCAGCATTGACCCTTTGCAAAACTTTCTGTTCCAAATTTTTCCCTCCTTTTTCCCACCCTCTCCCCTAGATTGCAGGTATGTTAAATATGTTAAAATATATGTTAAATCCAATATCTACATATACATATTTATACAGTTATCTTGCTACACAAGAAAATTCGGGTAAAGAAGGGGAAAAAAAAAACCTGAGAAAGAAAACAAAATGCAAGCAAACGTCAACAGAAAAAGTGAAGATGCTGTGTTGTGGTCTGCACTCAGTTCCCACAGTCCTTCTCTAGATGTAGATGGCTCTCTTCATCACTGAACAATTGGAACTGGCCTCAACCATCCCATTGTTGAAGATGGCCATGTCCATCAGAATTGATCATTGTATAGTTTTGTTGTGTAATGATCTCCTGGTTCTGCTCATCTCACTTAGCATCAGTAAGTCTCTCCAGGCCTTTCTGACATCAGCCTGCTGGTTGTTTCTTACAGAATAATAATATTCTCTAACATTCATATACCATAATTTATTCAGCCATTCTCCAATTGATGGGCATCCACTCAGTTTCCAGTTTCTTGCCACTACTAAAAGGGCTGCGATAAACATTTTTGCACATGTGGGTTCCTTTCCCTCCTTTAAGATCTCTTTGGGATTTAGGTCCAGTAGAAACACTGTTGGATCAAAGGATATGCACAGTTTGATAACTTTTTGAGCATAGTTCCAAATTCCTCTCCAGAATGATTGGATCCGTTTACAGTTCCACCAACAGTGTATCAGTATTCCAGTTTTCCCATATCCCCTCCAACATTCGTCACTATTTTTTCCTGTGACTAGAAATAGTTTCAATTTCTTCATCTGAAAATTGTTTATGTCCTTTGACCATTTATCAATTGGAGAATGGCTTGAATTCTTATAAATTTGAATCAATTTTCTATATATTTTAGAAATGAGGCCTTGATCAGAACCTTTGAATGTAAAAATGTTTTCCCAGTTTATTGCCTTCCCTCTAATGTTGTCTGCATTAGTCTTGTTTGGAAAAAAAAAAAAAAAACAACTTTTTAACTTAATATAATCAAAATTATATATTTTGTCATAAAAAATGATCTCTAGTTCTTATATCTAGATCATGAACCCATTTCGACCTTATCTTGGTAAATGGCGTTGGGTGTGAGTCGATGCCTAGTTTCTGCCATACTAGTTTCCAATTTTTCCAGCAGTTTTTGTCAAATAGTGAATTCTTATCCCAAAAGCTGGGGTCTTTGGGTTTGTCAGACACCAGATTACTATAGTCTTTGATTATTTTGTCCTGTGAACCTAAACTTTTCCATTGATCAACTACTCATTTTCTTAGCCAGTACCACATGGTTTTGATAACCACTGCTTTATAATATGGTTTAGATCTGGTACAGCTAGACCACCTTCATTTGCTTTTTTTTTTTTTTTTTTTTTTTTCGTTAATTCTCTTGAAATTCTTGACCTTTTGTTCTTCCAGATGAATTTTTTTATTTTTTCTAGGTCAGTAAAATAGCTTCTTGGAAGTTTGATTGGCATAGAACTAAATAAATAGATAGTTTAGGTGTCATCTTTATTATATTCACTCGACCTATCCAAGAGCACTTGATATTTTTCCAATTGTTTAGATCTGACTTTATATGTGTGGAAAGTAATTTGTAATTTTGCTCATATAGTTCCTGACTTTACCTTGACAGATAGATTCCCAGATATTTTATACTTTAGACAGGTATTTTAAATGGAATTTCTCTTTATATCTCTTGCTATTGGGTTTTGTTAGTGATGTATAAAAATGCTGATCATTTATGTAGATTTATTTTGTGTCCTGCAACTTTGCTAAAGTTGTGAATTATTTCTAGTAGTTTTTTAGTTGATTTTCTAAGTATACCATCACATCATCTACAAAGAGTGATAATTTGGTTTCCTCGTGATCTACTCTAATTCCTTTAATCTCTTTTTCTTCTATTGCCAAAGCTAACATTTCTAATACAATATTGAATAGTAATGGTGAGAGTGGGCAGCCATGTTTCACTTCTGATCTTATTGGGAATACTTCTAGTTTGTCCTTATTACATATGATGCTTGCTGATGGTTTTAAATAGATGCTACAGATCATTTAAGGAAAATTCCATTTATTCCTATACACTCTAGTGTTCTTAATAGGAATGGAAGTTGGATTTTATCAAATGCTTTTTCTGCATCTATTGAGATAATCATATGACTTGTTAGTTTGGTTATTGATATAGTTGATTATGCTGATAATTTTCCTAATATTGAACCAGCCCTGCATTCCTACTTGGTCATAGTGTACTATCTTGGGGATGACTTTAAGTTCTCCCTTTTCATTTTTGAGACTAACAATTTGATTTTCTTCTTTCCTTTTTCTAATCAAATTGACTAAAGGTTTATCTATTTTTGTTTGTTTTTTTAAAAATAAAATAAACTCTTAGTTTTATTTATTAATTCAATAATTTTCTTATTTTCAATTTTATTAATCTCCCCTTTTATTTTCAGAAGTTCAAATTTGGTATTTAATTGGGAGTTTTTAATTTGTTCTTTTTCTAGCTTTTTTAGTTGTAAGCCCAATTCATTAATCTTTTTCTCTATTTTATGCAAGTAAGCATCTAGAGATATAAAATTTCCCCTTATAACCACTTTGGCTGCATCCCATAAATTTTGGTATGCTGTCTCATTCTTGTTATTTTCTTGGATGAAATTATTGATTGTTTCTATGATTTGCTGTTTTAGCCATTCATTCTTTAGGATTAGATTGTTTAATTTCCAATTACCTTTCAGTCTGTTTTCTCCTGCTCTTATATTACATGTGATTTTTTATTGCATAGTGATCTGAAAAAAAGGCATTTACTATTTCTACCTTTCTGCAATTGATTTTGAGATTAAGTTCCATGAACTGCTGAGAAAAAAGTAAACTCCTATCTACATTCAATTTTCTCCAAAGATCTGTCATACCTAACTTTTCTAACATTCTATTTACCTCCTTAACTTTTCTTATTTTGTGGTTCTATTTATTTAGTTCTGAGAGAGCAAGATGTAGATATATATCTATTTCTTCTTTCTTCTCTCTTAACTACTCTAGGAATTTGGATGCTATGCCACTTAGTGCATATATGTTTAGGATTGATATTGCTTCATTTTCTGTGGCACCCTTTAGTAAAATATAGTTTCCTTTCTTATCTCTTTTAATTAGATCTATCTTTACTTTTACTTGATTTGAGATCAGGATCACCAGATTTGAACTCGGGTCCTACTGACTTCTTGGCTGATACTCCGTGCTGTTGTTGTTTACTTGTTTGCTTTTTTTCTTCTTCAATTTTTTCTTTTTGAACTGATTTTTCTTGTGCAGCATGATAAATGTAGAAATATGTTTAGAAGAATTGTACATATTTGACACATATTGGATTTCTTGCTGTCTGGGAGAGGATTGAGGGGGAACATAAGGTTTTTCAAGGGTGAATATTGAAAATTATTTTTGTATGTATTTTGAAAAATAAAAAGCTATTATTAAAAAAAGAGAGATGAGTTTATACTTTTAAAAATATTGGAGGTATGTGTCTGGAATTCAGAAGAGACCAGGATTAATGATAGAGATTTGAGTCATTTGCATAAAAGTAGTAGATGAAACTGTGGGATTGAGGAAAAAGCCTGGCTTTGTGACCCTGGGTTAGTCACTTATCTTCCCAGTTCCCAAGTAACTGTCTTAACATTTATTAATTGCTAAACAATTATAGGAAGCCTCCTGGCATTCTTTAAAGAAATCTTAAATTTGGATTGTGACCCAATAGAGAGTCTCATAACTGAGTGTAGGCTCATGAATATGATTTGTTATCAGTAAATGATTGATTTGTATACTTATTTTATATACCTATGTACCTAGGATCATATAAAAATTTTTCAGTGAAAAGATTTTTGGTTGCAAGTAGCAAAAGTTTAAGAAGCCCTTATATACCAATGAAATCAGATATGTTTTTTTTTTTTTTTTCAACAAATCCTCAAATTTATTTTTTATTTTGTTTCCTTAATTATGCCTGGCTTAACTAACATGTTTAAAAATGAGCACTTTCAGGTCAAAATTTCAAACCATTTTTGTTACAGATGTAACAACAGAAAATGTAAGTGTAGCTATTGCTGCACCTCCATCAGAAGGAGAAGCTAATGCAGAACTATGTCGGTATCTTTCCAAGGTCCTGGAACTTAGGAAGAGTGATGTTATCTTAGATAAGGTATATCATTTATTTATTGCATTTTAGTGTTCCATCAATCATTGGTTTCTGTAAAAATTTTTCAAAATGATGTTTGGATTTGTCTCTTCTTCATTCCATCCAACTTTCTAGTTTAGGACCCTGTTAGCACCAATACATCCTAGGTATTTTTCTTATCTGCAGAGTTCTTCTCTCCTCGATTACATTTCTGAACATTGCTGCTAGACTTTAATTTTCTTAAAATATTGCTTTTATCATCTCAACTCCTTAATTAAAAACATTGAGAATCAACACATTTTTAGTGCTCATCAAATATATGCCTCACACAGTGCTAAGTTCTTTTAAATAAAAAAGCAATGAGCCTTCTGGTGACACCTCTAATATTTTTTTAAATTTTTATTTATTTTGCTGAGGCAAAATTGGGGTTAAGTGACTTAGTCACAAAGCTAGGACTGTTAAGTGTCTGAGATCAGATTTGAACTTAGGTTCTAAAGGGAGTTTTCTTACTGAGAATTCCTTAAAATAATAAAGTTTTAGGTTCAGACCAAAAACAAACAAAAAAAAAAACCCAACCTAATCTCATCATTTACAAATGAAACCGAGGCCTAGAAAGCTTAAATTACTTGCCAAAATTGTCCAAGTTGCAGAACCAGGTTTTTTTATTCTGTATTTTTATTCTTTTCAACAAGGAAAAGGAAAGGGGGAAGAAGATATTTAGAAGAGACAGTGATATAAAAACAAAAAAAATGTTAATTTGTAATTTAAAAAATAAATTTTACATCTGTAATCTTTGATATCAATCTATTTCCCCTGGCACAGTCCAAGTACAGACTCCTTACTAGACCCATTCCATTAGCCTCTATTCTGTCCTTTAGTTGGCTGCTAGACTTGTCTTGCTTTTGCATAGATCTGGTCTTAATCACTCTTCTGCTCAAAACCCTTCAGTGGTGTCCCGTTACCCATTATATAGTTCAGACTCCCATCCTGGTATATGAGGCTTTCCAAATATACTATATTGCAGCCAAACTAGACTATTCACCATTTCTTGTATATATTCTGAACTGTCTGCTTCCATGATTTTTCTCACCAAGTTCCCTGTGTTTTTAGTGTCTTCCTCTCCACATGTTGTATTCCTCTCTTTTAAAAACATAACTTTAATATTATTTTCTCTAGGAATGTTTTTCTGATCTCTTCAATTGGCAGTAACTCTCTCTTGCCCTTCCATCCCAGATCTCACATAGTGCCTTTCTAACATTTATCATAAATCATTTTAGATTGTAGTTATATATGTATATGTCATATCTTCCTATTAGTTTATAAGTTCCATGTAAAGAAAGGATTTATGTCTTACCTAAACTTTATATCTTCCCAGGAGCTAGGATTTATACTAGTGCTTTGTTCCCATGGGCTTAATTAATGTTCATTGAATTAAATTATTGAATGTAAACAAATTTGTGAGAAATTGTTGTTCACCTATGTTCACTAGTCTTTTATTTGAATGTTATATCTGATATTCTTTATTTTATTTTGAACCAGGGTGGTAAATCTCGTGAAAAAGTGGTAAAGATTTTGGCATCCATAACTCCAGAAGAGATTTTGGAAAAATTGAAAAAGCAAGCAGAAGTCCCCTAAAACAAACAAGCAAAGCCCAGATATGAACTTTATATTTAATTGAGCTTTCTTTTAAACCTTAAAAATTTGTAAGGAGAAGAACTTAGACAATGCTTGGATTACAGTGCTTTGAAGAAAAACAGTCTTTGAAAATACTCTTCATGAAATGTTGAATAAGTCAAAATAGCACACAAATGGTAAGGCAAAGTATACTACAGCAAAACTTGAATTACTACTGGAAATACTCAAACCAAGTCATTATGGTCCAATTCTTAAAATTTAGAACTGGTTTGTTAATACTACATACCTGTCCTAAAGCTTATTTTATAACTGTTACTTAAAAGGGACCTTAGAGATTAACTACTTTACTCATCTTATTTTACAAATGACCAAACTGTTTCAGAGAGGCTGAGAGCTTGCTCAAGGTCACACAGGTAATCAATATCACTAAGCCTACAGCTCCCATCTCTTCACTCCAGTGACAGTGTCCTATATGTGCCATACTATTGCTTTACCTGTTATTTACAAGTATTAAGAGACAAATGTAGAGAAGCAGCTTGGCAGAGTGAATAGAGCTTTAGACTCAAGGACAGTCCTCTGAGGTTCAGGAAAGTCTCTAAGGCCCTAAAATTATAGATGAATTTACAAATTCTTGACTTATTTCTGTAAAGAAAATGTAAAATTGTTGAATTGCAGTTGGATAATAACATTTAAAATATATTTTAAAGACCTCTCTCTGGTTTTGGTTTTTTCTTCATACTTACCCTTTTAGTAGGAATGTTTTCTTGAATCAAATTATGTAAATCAAGTTTTTCCCCCTCGTTTTTTTTACTCAGTTTGCTTAAGTCTAAAAATGACAACAACAACAACATACCACTGTTCCTCTAAATTTAATAAACAAAAGATTGCTTTAGGGAATCTGATATGGGAAGACTTCATAACAGTGAAAAGCTAGCCTTGAAACTAAATTCTGAAATCACTAAGGTGTTGCTTTTCTTTATACAATGTCTTGCTTCTTTTCAGGTTAAGAACAAATCAAACCTGCAGTTCCTTTGGGGCTTTTTGGAACCAACAGCTTCCTGCTCTAGAAAAATTGGTGATCTCCAGGGTCCCAATTAGCTCTGATATTCCATGAGATATGAACCTCTTCTCAATTTAAAAATATTTGATTAATAATACCATAGATATATGTAGTATTTCACAGTTTTCAAATTCTTTTACATATGCCATATGTAACTTGATTGATACAGATTTTCACAATAACCCCTTAAGACAGGAACCATCTCCATTTATTTAATTTAAATTTTGATTTCCATATTCTTACCCTTCCTCTTATCACGCTCCCCCATTGAGAAAGCAAATAATATATCTATTATATATGTCAAATTCTGCAAAACATTTCTGTATTAGACATGTTGCAAAAAAAAAAAAAAAAAAGGCGAAAAGTATGCTTTAAATCTGCACTTGGAGTTCATTAGTTCATTTTTTTTATCATGAGTCCATTGAAATCATCATGGATCATTATATTGATCAGAACAGCTAAGTCTTTTGCAGTTGATTAAAATAGTGTTCTGATTCTGCTCATTTCATTTTGAATCAGTTCTTATAAGTCTTCCCAGGTTTTTCTGAAATCATTCTTCATTTCTTATAGCACAATAGTATTTGATTATAATCATATACAACAATTCATTCAGCTCTTCCCCAATTAATAGGCATCCCCTCAATTTTTAGTTCTTTGCCATCACAAAAGGAACCTCTATAACTATTTTTGTTACATATAAGCCCTTTTCCTTTTTTTTTTTTTTTTTTTTTAAATCTCTTTCAGATTCTATATCTGGTAGTGGTATTGCTGAGGGGATGAGCACAGTTTTATAACCCTTTGGTCATAGAATTATTATGATTTGTAGACAAGACTAAGCTACAGAAAGTTCAAGTAATTCTATGAAAACACGAATTTTCCCTTTCTCCAATTCTATCTAAATGGACAAGTAGCCATAGGGAAGCTTGTTTTGAAATCAGTAATTGAGATTCTATATTGGATTTTTTTTCATTATTTAGAAATTGAATCAGGGTTTTCTTCATAGGAGATAAGAATTGTATCAGTGTGGAATACCAATATCAGCAAACCTCATTCTATATTATCTTTATTTGTAAAATGAGCTTAAAACACAATGCATACAAATATGAATTTAAAACATTTGTGGGGTAAGGCATTTGCTTACATTCAAAGAATTCACTTTAGGATTCCTTTAAACAATCCAACTCTTCTATTGCATTTAAAATAATTTTATTTTTAAAAATTAGTTTGTATTACCTTTTCAAGGACACATCTGTTGTTTAAAGTAAGGTACATCAGGATAATTAGGTGGCACAGTAGATAGAGTACCAGCCCAGAAGTCAGGAGGACCTGAGTTCAAATGTGGCCTGAGATACTTAACAATTCCTAGCTGTGTGACCCTGGATAAGTCACTTTACCCCAATTGCCTTGGCAAAATAATAACAATAATAAAGTAAGCTGCATCTATGCTTGGGGAAAATGAAGTATGCTTTGTGTCCTAGGAATTTAATCTGTTTCTCAGGCTTAACATTTCTCAAATCCTAATTCATTAGGATCAAAGCATTTCAATTCTGTACATAAAAAATTCTGTCCTCTAATGGGGGTACTTTTGAAGTACATTCAGATTCTACATACTGTGTGTATGTGTGTGTGTGTGTGTGTGTGTGTTTATGTTGGAGTGGTGAGATAGAATGTGTAAGGGTCAAAAAGGTTTTTTTTAGCCTGAAAAAAATCTTTAATTTTGAAACAAACAGGTAACATCAAGCTATGATCATGGAAGCTTTGATCTATATCTTAATACTTTATCTGACATTGTTTATCTCTGTTGTCACTTACCAACAACCAGTGAAATAAATTCATTTTAGTTAGATCACTCATCATCTGTTAATGTGGGATTTTTAATCCAATGGCCTTAGTAGCTAACATAAAATAGTTTTAAATTCCCATCTGAAATTTACAACATGAAAATTGAGTAGATGCACATCAATTGGGGAATGGCTAAACAAGTTGTGGTACATGCTTGTGATGGAATAGTACAGCACTGTAGGAAATACTGAGCTGGTTGATTTTAGAAAATAAATGGGGGCAGCTAGGTGGTGCAGTGGATAGAGCACCAGCCTTGAATTCAGGAGGACCCGAGTTCAAATCTGGTCTCAGACACTTAACACTTCCTGGCTGTGTGACCCTGGGCAAGTCACTTAACCCCAGCCTAAAAAAAAAAAAAAAAGAAAATAAATGGAAGGACTTATATGAAATAACGAAAGCTGAGATGAATAGAACCAAGAGAACATTGTATACATTAACTTTCTAGACTTCAGAATAATTGTGAACAACTAAGCTATACTCAAATCATCTCTAAATCTTCCTATGAAGAAAGATCCTCCATACCTCCAGAGAAAGAACTGATAAATAGAAGTTATATATACTATAGTTTTACATATATTTATAAATCTGCAGCAAATGGTAGTCTTCTCTAGTGCAAAGTGAGGAGAGTAGAGGGAGACAGTTAAAATTTAAAATGTAACTTTTTTTTTTTTTTTTTTTTTTTTTTTTTTACAAAATCTTTGTATTGTCTCTTGCTTATAGGTAAAGATCATAAATTTAAAATTGGGAAGGACCCTGGGGGAGCAAGTAGTCCAACTCTCTCCTTTTGTAGATGGGGGAATTGAATCCAAAAAGGTTTTAACCTGCTCATAATTACATCAGAGACACATTAGAATACATCTTCAATGTCAAGACCCAAAACTTTTTCTACTTTATTAAACTGTCCCATTAAGAGGAATAGTTTCAGATTTTGGGGTTAGAGTCTCAATGTATCATCAATATCAAGAGGTAAGACTATTAAGATAACTAGCAAGCAGGTGTGAAAAATTATTAAAAAAAAAATTTATATGGATACCTGTGTAGCTTAGGCTCTAAAGCTGTCTAGAAAGTTAGTTTAGTAAAATGAGAAAGATTAGAATTAAGATTGCTGGCAGAAAGTAGTCCTTCAGAAGTTAGCAGCAGTTCTTCCCTGTCTTGAAAAATAAAGGAAGAAAAAAATTAAAATATCAGTATTTCTTATCCTGAAGTTGTCAACCAGCTACACAATTCATCAAGTGTCCTGACAAGGAAGTTACTTTTGAGAGCTTGAGGAATGTTAGAGAATATCAGATTGTTAGAAATGAAGTTCCCTTTAACACTTTCCTCACAAGAGTCTTGTGAAGTAGGCAATACTGGTATTAACACCATTTTATAAAGAGAAACTAATCTGAATTTATTATAAGAGTTTTTATGTTTCCCAATAATAGTATTCTTTCAACTAGACCGTGTTGTATAATCTTTTACAATTTGTGTATTTCAGCAAGTAGGTATAAACATTTTTTAAAATATAAATCTGATGCACTTTTCTATCTTCATTCTTCCTGCTCTCTGCCACAATTTACTACCGTCAGTCACTCTGGGATTTTGTAATATTGCATTCTCTTGATCTTCCTACCTTTCTGACCACCTAGTCTCCTTTGCTGGATCTGTATCATTCCCCTAACTGATTATTCCCCCAAGGTTCTGTTATATACCCTTAGTGACCTCAGAAGCTCCAGTGGGTTGCAAATGATTCAGATCTATATATGTTAGTCTATTTTCTGAGTTCAGTATCAACACATCCAAACCTATTAGACATTCAAACTGTAGACATTTCAGACACAACATAGGTCTAACTTTATCTTTCTCCTAAATCTCTTTGCAAAATTCTCCATTACAGTTCAGGATCCTAGTGTCCTTTCTCACAAGTTCTCAAAAACAAGATAATCCTTGACTTCTCACTTAACTTTGTTCTGGATGTCAAAATTGCCATCTGTGCCTGTGGATCTCCTGTCTGACCCCTTCTTACTGTTGTGACCACAACCCTTGCTCTCTCTTGCTTGGACTATTGCACTGGCCTTCTAATTCATTCCCTAAGGTCCCTTTTCAATAAAGTTGTCAAAATGTTTTTCCTTAAGTGCAAATCTGACTGGGCCATTCCCTTACTTAATAAGACTCAATTCCATATTGCCTTTATGATAATGATATGTAGCTTTTTGCGACTTGGCCACAATTCATCTTTCTAGCAACTTTCAAAGGCAGCCTATGAAATTATAGAAGGGTTGATGTGCATCTTTAAAGAGCTGAAACTCTTGAGTAAGTGCACTGGAATCAGACAACTGAGACTTAAAGCTAATTACCCATTGGACAAGACTCCATTAGCATATGCTTGGAAAATGGCCTTTCTCACTATTCCATGCTGGCTCAAACTTTTGGTGTATACAGATAATTGTAGGAGGGATTAGGGGGTGGAGTGAGATAAGCCAGGGTCACTTTTGCAGTGGACAAGGAGAAGGAAGGTTATGGAGAGCTTCTGTCCATCTCCTTCACTTCTACCCCTAGAGACCAAGAATAAAGACCAAGGACTTTTGCTTATCCTGACTCTGGCTGATTCTAAGGCATCCAGGGTGCTAACCTGGACTTCACATGCATCCATGGAAGAAGCACCTGCAACAATAAAATAATGTATATTGTACAGGCTAGCTTTCTGGAGGAGCTCAGGATCAATCAAAATCCTTGGTCTTTAGGAAGAGAAGTGAAGGAGGCAGGCAAACTGCCATGCAGCTTACCAAAGATCAATTCTGGACTTTGGAATCCGGAGCCTGAAGTCTTGCTCCTCCTTATCCTGCGGCAGAGAGACTCTTACCTCTCTCCCTCAGCTCTCCAATCCTTGCCTACAGTTATCTCACCATCACACATTCAGCAAGCACCAATGGTGAGGAGAGCCGTCACATCATCATCTCATCTAAATATATGTATATAGAACCCTTATCACATCAAATAGGTAACTAGTCTTAGTGCTCTGTTGTTTGATTCATAGCTTAAATGGGATACTATATTTTGACCATTGTCCTGAAGCATTTATATATATATATAGTAGTGATGTAGATGAAACCACTTACAATCATGGAATTATTTTAGAATTGGAAAAGACTATTCATTAAGAGCCTGTTATGTGCCAGCCACTGTGCTAAGTGCTAGGAATACAAAAACAAAAGTGAGGAAAGACATATAGATTATGTTCAAAATTAATACAAAGGAGGGACAGCATTAGCAGCTGGGGAGATTAAAAAAAAAACTTCATGAGATAGGTGAGATAAAGAAAAATAGGAATTCTGAGAGAGAGAGAGAGGACAAGGGAGAATATTCCAGGTATGGGAAAAGGCCATGGAGACCATAGAGATAGTATCATGGAAGGACAGCAAGCAAGCCAGTATGGCTTAGTGAGATAGAGTAGTCATGAGAAAGCTGAAAGTGTAGAAAAGGGCCAGATGATGAATTATAAATTCCAGCCACTAGGGTTTGTATCTAATGCTAAAGATAAGGAGTCACTAGAGTTTATTGAGTAGGTCATATGATCAGCTACTCTTTGGGAAAATCATTGTGGCAGCTGAGAGGAGAAATGAATTGGAGTGGTTGCTTTAAAAGACTGGATATAGGGAGAACAACTAGAGTGGGGAGTGTTTGAGTGGAGAAAAGGTAACTGATTTGAGGGTAGCTATTGAAGGGTATAACATCAAAAAGGTACAGAATAGATTTAAAAAGCTAGTAGAGTAACATATTTATTTGGGGGAAGTCCTAGTAATACAAGGGAGGAACATGGTGGTGAGTATTTAAATATAAAGTCCAGTGAGGAGAGAAACAGTGATACTATGGAAATATATTATCGGCTAACCAGGCAGAAGGAAAAAAGAGTAATTTAGAAAATCTACCTTAGCCTAGAGTCCTGATAATTTCAGTTATCCAGATATCAATAAACATTTCTGGCAAAAGCAAAGCAGCTGATAAATTCTCAAACTGCTTTAATGGTCATTTTATACTTTAGAAGGTAGAAGAAATGATAAAGGAATGAATATATTCTGGAACTAATTCTATCCAAAAAGAAAGAAGTGCTTATATGGGTAATTCAGTGGTACAGTGGATAAAAATGCTCAGGCTACAGTCAGATTTCTCTTCTTGAGTTCAAAGTTGGCCTCAGACACAACTTTATGACCCTGGGCAAGTCACTTAATTATATTTGCCTCAGTTGCTCATCTAGAAAAAGAAATGGCAAACAACTCCAGTATCTTTGCCATAAAATCCCAAGGGAAGACTGAGCACAGTCTGATATTCTCTAAATTTGAGTATAAGCAATTTCTAAAAGTAAAGAATTATTTTGAATTCTGTGGTAAGAGGCATTTGTTTTACAATGACTGGGCTTGATTCCTTTTAAGAGGAACAGAGGCCAGTCTTCTAGATTTGATTGATCTGGAGAACTATGACTTACAACATTGGTATGACTGCTTAAGACATTAAAAAGCCCAGCTTATGAAGAGTGAATGCTGCTCAGTCTTAACTGAATTCTTTGCTGACCAGAAAATGGTAATTAAATGCAGAGATAGGAGGGAGCAACTTCTTCTTCAATCAGCGACTGTTATCATTTAAGACTCATGTATTATTAAGTAAATTTATTTTTATTGAATTTTATAGTCTTAAATGTTGTACTAGTGTTCCAATCTCAGAATCACTGGACAGGCTTAAATTAGATCTGGATTAGAATATGGCCTCAAAATTCGACAGAGTAATAGTTCATTAAGCATAGAAAACTCTCAAAAATGAAATTCCTTATTATTGTTCTATAAGAAATGACTAATAGGATGATTTCAGAAAAGCCTCAAGAGACTTTATATACTTTATATAACTGATACTGAGTAAAGTGAGTAGAACCAAGAGAATGTTGTACATAGTAACAACAAGAAGATGTTGGCCTCAGACACTTACAACTTTATGACCCTGGGCATAAAGGAGGCAGGGAGGTAATTCTGGCCAATTTCAATAGACTTGTGATGGAGAGAGCCATCTATAGCCAGAAAAAGAACTGTGGGAACTAAATGTAAATCACAACATAGTTTTTTCACCTTTTTGATTGGAGTTTGCTTGCTTGTTTTTTCTTTTTTCTTTTTTTTCTTTTTTGATCTTGTGTGGCTCAGAATGGTGAGTGGTCATCATTTAATAAAAAGCTGGAAATATCTCTAGGAGCAAAACAAAAGTTTATTGTACATATTTGTGAGAAGTGGGCGTCCCTCCAGTCGAGCAAGCAATCAAAGGGAGGAGGCACCTTTTGGGACAGGTTTTACACTTTACACTTTTGGGACAGGCAAACACCTCTTCCGCCACTGACCCTCATACTCATTGGCTGGGGATCTTACATTCTAAATGTGGAACTACCCAAGAAATTGAACAATAAGTTCATAGTTGCCCATATTTGATTGAAGTAGGGAGAAAATGATGTCATGGGAGGATAGCAGGAAGGGGACTTCGATATGCCCTTGAGTCAATGCTCAGAGATCTTTAGGCCTACTCCAACTCTGAAGTAGATGAAGCCTTACTCGATGTTCACAACTGTCTTGAGAGATCTCACCTCACCTCATTCAGTCCCCCTTCTTATTTGTACACTGAGATCTCTTCAAATTTTTGTATCATAATTTCACATTCCCTATCTAATTACTTATCCCCTTCTGGCTCCTCTCAGTCTTCTTGGGCCATTAGCTCCCACTTCTGTCCTTTTAACACCATCAATCTAACAGGGCTTTCAGCTTTCCCTTCCGACTAATCATTCTGGATAATGAATTTTGGACTATCCTACTTATCAGTCAGATCAAACAAGATGCAGGTAGGAAGTAAAATAACACTACTAAGTGTTATAAGACCAAACCAAAGAAGCTGCTTCCACCAGCTTCCCCCAAACCAGGACTACCAGGAAGTATTAAATGGTAAGGTCCAATTCTGTACAGGAACATGAGGGCCTTATTAATCCAATATAACATATCCCTGTCCAATTAAGAGGTAGGTGAGTACACTATGAGTAAAATGAAATTCCTAGGAGAAAATATATCAGCTCTCAAAAAAAGAGGCCCAAAATAATTTTTAAAAGTAATGAGTGATACATAGACATTTACAGTGCACTGGGTTCAGAGATTGTGTTCCCATTTAGTGGAAGCCCCCTCCTCAAATGTAATTTAAGGTCTCCCCATCTTCAACTGTCCACTCCAATAAAGGTGGTGCCACGGGTCCTTTTGTTCTGGTGTGGTGTGTCCAGCCTCGTTCCTGAGTCCAAATTGCAGTGTCTGAGGTCAGTGTTACCTGGTAGGGTTCGTCCCAGCACAAAGTAACTTCTCATCCTTTCAGGATCGGATCAAAACCCAATCTCCAACCTGAATTCTATGAACAGGGAAACCTAGAGAAGGAGTCTGAGCTATTAACCCTTTTTGTTGTAGTTATTGTAAATGTTGTACCAATGATTTAACATATCTCTTAAGAAAGAAATCCTTTGTCTCTAAAATAGGGTCTCAGTTTCCCATATGATAAGCCTGGAAAGGATGACTGTCCAGGTGAAAAGGTGAAAGCCCAGTGTCTCTACATGGCTTAGTTCTGATTCTGACCAGAGTGAGAGGAAGGCATTTAGTCCAAGGTAGTTGGGTCTCTAAAGATAATTTAGTCAGTTGCCATTTCATTTCTTGATTCTTCCTTTCTACTTTCCCAGAAGAGGGAGGGTGCCAAGGGGTGTGGAGATCCCAAGTGAGTTCTAAGGTCCTAATCAGATTCTGCAATACCTGGGCAGGAAAATGTGTTCTCTGATCTGAGTCTATCCTCTTCACTACTCCATGTCTGGGAATAATTTGTTCTTATAAGACCTTACTTACTGTCGAGGCAGTTGCTTGGGCTGAGGGGAAAGCCTCCACCCATGAGGTCAGATGGTCCACTATGACCAGCAAGTATTTGAGGCCACCCCTGATGATAGCTCAGTGAAGTCCACCTGGATGCTTTGGAATGGTTTGATTCCTGGAAGTCATCCCCCTTTTGGGATCTGGCATTGAGCAGCCTTGTTAGTCCTTGAGGCAGCCCTCCACCAGTTGTTGGGCCAAGTATATAGGCCCGGGTGTTAGGTTCTTATTAAGTGCTAAGTCGGTACTTAACAGTTCTCTAGTTCCGGCCTTTACTGGGAGTTTTACTTGTGAACTCCTGGGGGTGAAGCTTGCTTGCTTAGGAGGAGCAAATTCATTGGTTGAAGTAATTTTTCCCAGAAGCCCTTGCGTTATCCCACGCCCATTCTCTGGGAAGATAAAAGAGAGCGGCAGGCACTCCAGAGATAGGGGGTCTCTGCTTTAGGTCAGAGTTGAGGCGGCTCTTTGGAGGAAGAAGTCTCTCCTCTAGACCAGAGAGCGATCGGCAGTTTCTGGAGACAACAGAACATTACATATTGGCGTCCACAACGTGGGGCAAGGACTTTTGCTTATCCTGACAAGGACTTATTCTGAGCCCTTCAGAGGAGCTAGACCAGACCATGGCACCGGGGAAAACATACCTTGTCAGGATAGCATCACACAGGTTTTGGACATCCCAGTGACTGCCCTGTACAGCTGCTGCCTCATACTTGCTTTGGTCAGTACCTCTCTGCCATCAGGTAAGAGCCATCGTCCTTCAGAGTTCTCAGCTGCTTCGAGAGTTGAGGCCTTCTCTTTTCCTTCTGGGTAAAACAGTGAGGGCAGAATAGGGGGAAGTACAGGTATCGAGACCATTATAGGAGTAATCTGGTCTCCAGCTCTCTTGGCCTCCTCATCTGCTAATTTATTTCCCCTTGCCGCAAAAAGAATTTCCCATCTGATGTCCCTTTATGTATTACTGCTACATTCCTAGTGTAATGCTGGAGAAACTGAGCAAGACAGAAATTAGAGTGTATTCAATACAGAATTTATTAAATAGGACAGATTTGCTGGGACCAAATGGTTCTATGGTTAGTCCCAGGGCTGAATAAGACTATCGCCTCAAAGAATCCAGCACTGAACATCAGATACAGGATTTTTTATAGAGTAACAAAAACAATGACATAATAAGGGAGGTACCTGGATGGGGAAGACCTAATGGGGGGAGGAAACTAGGATGAGGATGACTATTTGTTCTGAGTATATTGAGCAGTTTTAAAATTGTAAAAAAAAGAAATTTACAGTTACCTATGCCAGCTAGATTTAGTTATCTTTAAGTATATGATCTTAAAGAACAATAGCTTGTTAAAGAAGTTCTGTTAACTTGCCTGAAAGGGGTCTTGTGCCTCTAATTATTGGTAAAGTATGTAGCAAAAAGGATCTGACTCTGGCCTAGTTGGAGCTTAGGAGAAGTCCACTGGGAATAAATTTCTAACTATTCAAATCTTTGAATTACCTTCCTCTAGAAGTTCATTGTGGACAGTTCATTGTGAGTTACATTTGACTCAGCCTCTGCTTATAGAGCAGCAGGGCTTAAGACAGTCCTAAATTTGCTGCCCATCCTAAGAGGGGCACCCCAAGTCCTAGGGGGAAAAGTGGGGTCTGGAGTAGCTCCACCTGTCCCCTCACTGGAACAGGAGCTGCTACTAGTATCCTACTTTCTGAGCAGAAGTGCCTAATATACCAATTTCCTCAATTTCCTATGTCTTCCTCCCTTTTTTTCTTACGGAAATGAATTATCAAATAACCAGTCCACATATAAATCCCAAGAGTGAATCAAAATTCCTATACATATACATATACATAACAGACTAAAAATCCCTCAAACATAACAGCAATAGTTATACACGTTTAACAATTTCCATCCCAAGTCTCAAACACAGTAATACAGTTAAAATTTTAACAATATTCAACCACTTTCCCACTCCCCCATATCAGTCCAAATTACATCAGGAGCAGGGACGATGGTTTTCTCAAAACTACTTCCTGCTGAAGATGGGCGGAGATGCTCAATCCAGGGAGGATGATGGGTGTAGTGTGGCTGACAATCAAAGCTTGGATCTAAGTCCCAGAAGCAAGTCAGTATCTGTAATTTGACCAAATCTAGAAACAAAAACAAATCTAACAAAAGTTAGAAGAGAGATAGAAAGACTGGTCCACAAGGACTGCTACAACATGTGGCCTCTCATTAGTTATAAACCTTAAAAAAAAAACTTGAATATCCAGACACAATATCTAGTAACTGATAGATGAACAGACTAAATACTTATTCGCTCAAGTATTGATTACAGATAACCAGGTATAACATATAACCATATTGGAAATAGCATAACTGAATTGCATTAACAGTTTCTTATTGACCATTGCTCTGATTATAGCAATCAATTACAGGAGGAAAAAATTGCAGTGACTTATTAACTACAAACCCAAGAAATTTAACCTTTAACCTTAACAAGTTTCAATAACCTCCAATAACCAAAGTTTCGGATAAATCCTAAACAGATTTTCACCATAACCTTATATTTATATGAACCAGTTTGCTCCTTTTAGCCAAGAACCAGGTGGCTACAACTTGATAGAAAAGGGCTGGAACAAAGTTTAAAGGGAGGTGGGGAAGGAAAGGATTCCAAGTGGCTGCCCTTCCCCCCACTCCACCTCCAAAGAGGTAGGGGGGAAGGAAGGTGAACTAAACTGCAGCTCAGGCTAACTAGATGCTCCAGACCTGAAGTAATAGAGAGCAGCAGTGAGGGGGAAGGGGGGAAAGAGGAGGGGAGGGAAGTTTAAATCTTGACCTTTGAAGACAAAAGATCCCTACCCCACCCAACCTTTAAAGTAGCAGAAATTAGTGGGGGGAAGAGGGGGTCCAGCAGAGTTGGATTTAAAGTATAACTTATAATGTTGTAATATAGGTAACAAACTCTGAACCAAACTGAATACAGCTTTAAATTCCCAATAATATAAAACTGCTTTTCCTATCATATTTCAAATAATGAAACAGCATAGTTTCTTTCTCTCCCTCTGGCCCCACGTGACCATTATTCCCAATGTACTTCTCCTAAGCTCCAACTTGGCCAGAGTTGGAGCCTTCAGAAGTCAGATCCTTTTTGCTACTTACTTTACCAATAATTAGAGGCACATGATGCCTTTCAGGCAAGTTAACAGAACTTCTTTAACAAGCTATTGTTCTTTTAAGATCTTATACTCAAAGATAATTAAATCTAGCCGGTATAGGTAACTGTAATTTTTTTTTTTTTTTACAATTTTAAAACTGCCCAATATACTCAGAACAAATCTGGCATGCAAAGGTAAACTAGTAAAATTATTTCCCAAATTTAGAATCATCATAAAATTCCTAATCAAATGTTTTCTCCAGCTGGAGTTCAGTATTGAAATAACCAATTCCCAAATTTGATCATTGTTCTTAAACTTAACAGAGCTCTTAAAATTAACAAAACAGACAAATCACACAGAACACAGAACACACAATAGACTGAGCAGCAGTCAAAAACATTTAACACAGACAAAGGGCTATCTGGAAAGAATAGCCCTGAGGGAAGTTGTAGGCTTCAGTCTTCCCTCCCATAATCCAAACAGAGCCCCCCCTTTTTTTAAGCCAGATGGTGTCTTTAAAAAAAGACACCCAGATTTATACTCTGGAATGCCCAGAGTTGTGCCAACTGGCATACAGATGTGTCTTAGACACCCAGGTAAGGTCCCCTGTGTCCAGAAGACCCTATTCCCAAAATTTATGCCCATTAGCATTTCGTAATTCTGGTAATCCAGATGCTAGCATACAGAACAGAACAGGTGGCACCCCAAAAGGTACCCAGACAGCCTTAGTTTCCTGTTGCTGAAATGAGGGTGTCTACTATTAGGCTGTTATGCTGGAAACTGCTCTCTTTCCTGGAGGCTCTGGAAAAAAAATCCAGGGGGCCTTGCCTCTTAAGGCCAAGAATTCAGATTCACAGCCATCCTGGCCTAAGGCAGAGGCTGGAGAGTCTCTTATCTCTAATCCTGCTCATTTTCTAACATATTGTTGGGGCCTCCAAAATGTAATGCTGGAGAAACTGAGCAAGACAGAGATTAGAGAGTATTCAATACAGAACTTATTAAATGGAGAGATTTACTGGGACCAATGGATCGATGGTTGGTTCCAGGGCTGAACGAGACTATTGTCTCAAAGAATCCAGCAGTGAATGTCAGATACAGGATTTTTTATAGAGTAACAAAAACAATGACATAATGGGGGAGATATCTGGATGGGGATGACCTAATGGGGGGAGGAATCTAGAATGAGGATGATATAATGGAGGCAGGCATAATGGAGGGAGGTACTGGAAAGGCTCCTGGTATTCTAATCTAAAATGGGTAAAGACCTTTATCCCATCAAACATTAAGAGGGAATGAGTATAGCCTAGGTCTAAGATATAAAACCTTTATCCTAACATTAAAAGGGAATGGTTATACCCTGAGGCAGAGTGAACAGGACAATTAGGGAAACTGGGTCAGGACATTAAAAGAGAACTGTGGCACAACACTAGGAGCCAGAATGTTTTCCAATTCCTCTCTGACTAATGTATGGTGGACCAATTCTTTACCCTTACTATTTCCAAATCCCCTTTCTTCCCAGATTTTTCCAAATATATGCACCACACCCCAGGCATATTTCAAATTGGCTTATATACTTGGTCCCTCAGTAACTTCCACCAAGCTGTTTAAAGGAACCTAAATGGATCACAAAGAACCTAGATCTTAAAGATATATAAATAAAATGGAGGCAAGAAAAAATAATTAAGGGTGAATACTCAGTCCTAAAGGAACAATGTCAAGAGAACTAAAAAGCCCTGAGAAGCTAGCAATGAGCCCAAAGGAAAATGAAAAGGGGTTTTTTTGGGCTAAGTTGTAAGCAATAATGAAGGGAGAGTATGACTGCTCCAATTGGATGGCATGATAACATGATAGAAAAGTGCTGGCATTTATTTCTGGTGTGACAAAAAATTCTAGAGACAAAATTTCATTTTATTAATTATGACTAGTGAATAATTAATAAAAGGATGGTCATTTGGCTTATTCTTGTAAATCAAAAAGACTCCTCTTGGAGGCCTTTTGATGTTTATGTGCCCTTTTCCCAAAAAGGCAGCAATCAACTCTGATTGTTTAGTAGTTAATGAGAAGCTATTCTCTAATGAGGGGCTGGGGGATGTGACTTTGCTGATGCCACTCTTATTTCAAGATCACCTCCACCTTGAGGAATTTAGACAAAGGATCTACTCTATCCTTAACCCTCTACATCCCCCTCCCCCCCCACCTCAAGCCTGAGTGGGCCAAAATTCATTCGAATTAGATTCTATTTGTAAGGTTTTTTGAGTTTGGTTGGGTCTAAGAGGTAGAGTAACTGAGGTAGGACAATTAGGGAACTGAGTCAGGCATTAAAAGGGAACTGTGGCACAACAAGAGAAGTAATTGTTTCTCTTATATTTAATAACCAATTATTAAGATTTTTAAAAATTTCATTACTCAAGAGCAAACTCTTGTAGGCTAATACAATCAGTCTTTGAAGGACATTACTGATCTTACCGGAAATTTTATCCATCTATACATTTTATCTAAGTGGAATTCTTAGACCCACCCAAACTCAAAAAACATTAAAAAATCACTATCGTGCCTGTTTCTTCAGCATTATATGCTCACTTTTTTTCTGACAAAAAGGATGATCCTTATTTTGAGAAAAATATTTAAAAGAGAGTTGAAACTCAAGATAGATCAAGAGATAGTGAGAGAATACTTATAGTCTTAATGAATTCAAATCACATGATTGAAAATAACCCCATTACAGGAATTTGAAAGAATTGTCAGCTGCATCTGTTCAGCTACTGTTATGGATCATGGAAACATGGAGAAAAGAGCTTCTTCAGGAACTGAGATGGGCACATGTCCTGATTTCCAAAAAAGTGCAGAGATGGAGTCTTCATCTTGTGTTTCTTGCAAAGTTGTTGAACATATTAAAGAAATGTCTTAAAGGTATTTAGAAAGGACATCACAGAATCTCAGAGTTGAAAGGGACCTCCAACATGATCCAATTCAGCCTAAGTGGCTATGCAGTACTTTCTCTTTAAAGGTATCCTGTTTTACTTTGGGATAACTGTCAGCATTAAGCATAAATTTGCCTCTTTGTAGTTTTTGTACATTGAAAATAGTGATCACTGAAAACATCGTGGTCTCAATAAGAAATAAGAATGATGCCCTAGAATCATTTTCTTTTTTGGAAGGCTAACTAAAATATTAGGATCAAGAAAATGTTATGCATAGTAGACATAGATTTTAACAAGGTATTTGACAAAATTTCTCATTTATCCTTTTAGAAAAGATGGAAAGAAATGGACTAGATAATACAATTAGGTATATTCATAACATTCTATGATAGACCCAAAGATTAGTTAGTTATCAAGGAGTTCATGTAAGTTTGAAGGGATGTCTCTAATGGAGTGACCCAGTTGTCTTGTCTTGTCCTATTCTGCATTTTTTAATGACTTGAATGTAGACAGAGATGGCATGCTCTCAAATTTGCCAATCACATGTAGCTGAGCAGAATAATTAATATTTTGTATGACAGGACCTGAAAGAATTTCAAGAAGTTAGAACAATGCTCCAAATCTAATAAAACTAAATTTAATAGGGATAACTAAAATGTTCAGCACAGTGCAGGCACATGGTAGATGTTTAAGAAATGTTGATTGATTGTAAAATACTGTATTTAGCTTCAAAGAATCAACTATAGAAGTTCTTAATGGGGAAGGCGTGGCTGAAAACATGAATTGTAAAAACATGCTGGGCTTTTAGCTTAATTATGAATAGGACCCCAAAAAGCCTGGTGTTCTAGGTTGTATTAAGATAGGTATAATGTACAAAATTAATGAGATGATTGTCCTGCTGTATTCTGTTTCTGATGTGGCAGAGTCAACAGCTGAAATGCTTTCCATAATGCCTTGTCTATAATTTTCTTATCATGTGTATAAAAATATGATTTTGCTTTTTAGAACTTTGCTTGCTATGAATTACATGTATATATATATATACATATACTTACATATTTACATATGACTATTAATATATAAGGCCTTATTGGTATCATTGAATATTAGAAGTTTATTCTCCCTCCATTATGGAATCTGTTAGCATTTCACATGTAGGATTTCTGAGAGAAGAAAAAAAAAATCATATGAGCAATTTTATAAGATTTCTGATTCCAATAACTTATGGCTATTCTCCTGTTACTTCCCAGGTAATTGACATGTGTCACACATGTGTTAATTGTTCTTTTTCATGTATGGGATTGCCTGTCATCTAGGGGAGGGAGTAGAGGGAGGGAGGGGAAAATTTGTAAAAATGAATACAAGGGATAATGTTATAAAAAAAATTACTCATGCATATATACTGTCAAAAAAATTATAATTATAAAAATTTTAAAAAATTGTTCTTTTTCTTTTTTTTTGGCTTTCTTCCCCCAAAACAGCCAAGAAGCTATCTACAGTAACTTTGTCCAGTAACTTCACTGATAAAGTGAAGATAACTAAATGATGCAGTGGGTAGAACACTGGGCCTGGAGTCAGGAGGACCTAAGTCCAAAATCCAGCCTCAGATACTCACTGTGTTATCTGGGGAAAGTCACTGAATGTTTCTTGACTTCAGTTTCCTCAAATGTAAAATGGGAATAGTAATAGCTTCTACCTCCTGGGGTTGTTGTGAGGCTCAAATGAGAATATTTGTAAAGTGCTCATTGACAGGGCCTGTGCATAGCAAGTGCTTAATAAATGTTTCTGTCCCTCCTCTTTCCCTCACCTTTTCTCATCTGCAAGGTGCAAGGAACTTCTTCTGCTTCCCCATCCTCCCATCCTGACCGAATCCAAAGGAGCTGACATCAAAGGGATCCAGGCCACTGCATCATCTGTCCTGCTCCTACTAAGGGCAGTCGGTACCCAAGGCCCAGTGCCACTGACCTTTGCTCAGCACTATTACCCTAGGGAGACCATAAACACAACTTAGCTCACGCATCTGCTGAAGATGACAAATGAAAGCGTGTAGAGACCAGTTCTGATTCTCCCACAGATGCCTAAAGGGGGCCACAGAGAGATGAAAAGAATGAAGGAAGCCCAAAAGGAACAAGTGATTTTCATTATCCAGGCCAGAATTTCACAGTTTGCACTATTGAGAGGCATATTTGGGCTTGATAGAATTATCTCCTAGTAATTTCTTGTTCAGAAGTGCAATGGTCTGCCTGGGAGGGAAATGGACTGCCTCTCTTAGACTCCTCAGGATGGTGTGTTTCTTGGGCACAAAGTTCCAGTCCACTTCCACGGGAATTCTGCCCCAAGTGTATACATTCGAGGCTCCCATTATCCATCTAGCAGTTCCAAAGGCTTGTCCGGACAATGACTGTCCAAGTTTCCACCTTTCCCTGGAATGACACAGACCACAATCAGCATGTCCTCTCATGCATGTTCTGCAAGTCCTGCGCAGGAGGGCCATCCCGCCTTTATCTCTAATATTTCATGGACAGCCGTAATATGTGGGCTGTCCGTTGGCTTGCACACACCGATTTATATGTAATGTGAATTATAAGATACACAGTCTCACAACTGTTTTTCTTTTTTCTTTTTAATTTAAAATTATTTATTGTCTGCAAATTAAGACAACTCTGAGATATCACTACACACCTGTCAGATTGGCTAAGATGACAGGAACAAATAATGATGAATGTTGGAGGGGATGTGGGAAAACTGGGACACTGATGCATTGTTGGTGGAGTTGTGAAAGAATCCAACCATTCTGGAGAGCAATTTGGAACTGTGCCCAAAAAGTTATCAAACTGTGCATATCCTTTGATCCAGCAGTGCTACTACTGGGCTTATATCCCAAAGAAATACTTAAGCTGGGAAAGCGACCTGTATGTGCCAAAATGTTTGTAGCAGCCCTTTTCGTAGTGGCTAGAAACTGGAAAATGAATGGATGCCCATCAGTTGGAGAATGGTTGGGTAAATTATGGTATATGAAGGTTATGGAATATTATTGCTCTGTAAGAAATGATCAGCAGGATGAATTCAGAAAAGTTTGGAGAGACTTTCATGAACTGATGCTGAGTGAAATGAGCAGAACCAGAAGATCACTGTACACTTCAACAACAATACTGTATGAAGATGTATTCTGATGGAAGTGGAAATCTTCAACATAAAGAAAAACCAACTCACTTCCAGCTGATCAACGATGGACAGAAACAACTACACCCAGAAAAGGAACACTGGGAAGTGAATGTAAAATATTAGCACTACTCTCTATCTACCCAGGTTACTTATACCTTCAGAATCTAATACTTAATGTGCAACAAGAAAATTGGATTTATACACATATATTGTATCTAGGTTATACTGTAACACATGTAAAATGTATGGGATTGCCTGTCATGGGGGGAGAGAGTAGAGGGAGGGAGGGGAAAATCTGGAAAAATGAATACAAGGGATAATGTTATAAAAAATTACTCATGCATATATACTGTCAAAAATGTATAATTATAAAATTAATTTTAAAAATTATTTATTATCACATATTGACAATATATGATATTGACATACTATATATAATATATACTATATATTACATATATAGTATATATTATATATAGTACACATTATGCAATACATATCCTTTATTATATATATAAGTAATTTTATTATGTATATAGATATAAATAATTTTATATATAGCATATATTTTGTTCCAATTATTTAAATTCAAGGGCAATATTGTAATTTTTCTGAAAAAGTAGATCCATCCTCAGTCATTATTATCAAACAATGAAAAAGCTTTGGAAATTAGTTTTTTCTACACATTTGATAATATTTCTTAATAAGCTCAACCTAAAATTACAAGGCAAAATGGGACTTAGATGTAAAGCTTATAATACAGTTGAATCAATTTGACAATTAACATTTGAATCGCAGGTAAGATTTTTTTTTTAATTTTCTACCTAGGATTTTTTTTATAACATTATCCCTTGTATTCATTTTTCCAAATTTTCCCCTCCCTCCCTCTACTCCCTCCCCTAAATGACAGGCAATCCCATACATTTATACATATATAGCCTAGACACAATATATATGTATAAATCCAATTTTCTTGTTGCACGTTAAGTATTGGATTCCGAAGGTATAAGTAACCTGGGTAGAGAGACAGTAGTGCTAACAGCAACTGTGTTTTTTTCAAAGAAAGCACAAGTTTTGTTATAATGGGTTCTTACTTGCAGTTGACAATATAATTTGAAAAGGGGGATTTTCAAGTCCTCTTCCACTAGGTGGCACCATTGTGCAGCTCAGCCAGCCCTTTGCCTCAGCTAACTGGTGGTTTGGGAAAAGGAAGTTAATTTGAATTCTTTCCAAATCACTTTTCTGAAATCACTGCCATTGTACCTGTGCTGTGGTCATTAACTAGGAATGCTAGGAAGCACGTCATGCCTGCAAGATCCTGAGTGCTCATTCTTGTCTGATTCCTCCGATAACATCCTCAAACTCTAGGAGTTCATTTAGTGGCAGAGCCACCGGCAGAGTCCTCCTTGAGACCCTAATAAAGGAGGAGTGGAGAAAAATAATTTCAAAACACTAGAATCTGTATAAGGGACTAAGTCTTCCTCACATAGCTTCATCATGGTGTGACGCTGACAATACATAGACCAACTGGGCATAAGTTCTGACAGATTTTATGAGGAAGGAATGAGTGATTCAAGGAGACATTATCTGGTTTTTGCCCTTCAGTTAACAAGCATTTATTTTCTCTCTCCCTGCTCCCTTACCAAGGAAGAAAAGAACAAACAAACCCATTACAATTATACAAAGTTAAGAAAAATAAATTCCCACATTAGCTATATCCCAAAATGTGTGTCTTTTCACTGTGGAAGGAGGAACGTAGCTAAATATTGAGATGAATTACCAGTAGGGTCATCAGTAAATAATGTATTCTTTGGTGATTGCAACATATTAAGGATTACTTGTGTTTTATTTTCAGGTCAGCTATGGTAATCTATGGGACAAGACATAAGAATATTGTTAAAATTTTTTTCTTTTTTTGTTTATATTTTGATTGATAGCTTGTGTTTTTACATTACCAGTATTTTCCAATAAAACCTTCTCTCTCTTCCTAAAGAGCCATTCCTTAATAATTAAGAATAAAAAAGAGAAAAAAAATCAGCAAAACTAAACATATAAAAAATCTGACACTATATGTAATGTCCCATGTCCTTTATTCTTCCCCTCACTCTTCTCTGCTTAAAAAAGAAAGTTAAGTTTTTGTTGTTCTTTTCATTTATACATTGACTACCCTGGCTCTATCTGAAAGCAAAGTGTGTTATGTTTCATTCCTTTCTTGGGAATACGTATCCTTTAGAGAGATTGGATGTTATCTAAGTCCTTGACCTATGTGGCATTTAACCACATGACAGTCATATTATCTTTAATACTTTTTTATTATCTTCTAGAGCGCTATCCCTTATAACTAAAAATAAAAAAAAATATTCAGCAAAACTACACATTTTTTACGAAGAAATGTTTACTTCAAAAAAGTATATATATAATATACAAATGTATACCCTACACTTTTAAATTTAATTCTCTATACACTTCAGTAGAGAAGGACGGAGGGGGAGACAGTGAGGAGTTAGGGTCACATTTTAGCTCACTTCCCATAGAGTGCAGTCCCAAATTCTAGGTCTGAAGATCCTTTTAGGTCTTGAGTCCCAGTGCCCTACCTTCTCTGGGCTTCCCTGATGGAATGGCTGGCTGCTCTATCCCTTTTTGAAATTCTGGCCTTTTTTCTGAAACTGAGGAAAAATGAAGCAGAAAAAAACAAAATCCCTAGGACAGTTTCTTGGGGCCAGGATCAAGGATAAATAGAGAGGGACAGGGAGAAGGCTTCCCTCCCCTTCCAATTAGTACTTGGGACTAGAAGTGTGAGTGAACTTTATGTAATCTTCACTCTCAGGGCACAGCAAGACAGCTCATAGAAAGGAAAGAGAAAGACTATTCCAGTCTGGCCAATTTAAAAGATGCTACACTATACAACCAATCACAGAAGACTACTTCTACTCACAAGATAGGGAAATTTAGGATGCAGGTGCTTCCATGTTAGGCAATTTGAAATGTACAGAGCCAGCCCCCTTATACATTGTTCTCTAAAATGTGTATATCATTATATCATTTTCCTGGTTCTTTATACTTCTATTGATATCAGTTCTTGTAAATCTTTGTATGCTTTTCTACAATCATATTGTTTCTTACAGCACATAATATCCTACTAAATTTATGTAGCATGACATGTTTAGCTATCCAATTAAGGGACACTTACTTTGTTTCCTGATTTGTCTGTTTTTTTAAACCACTACAAAAAGTGCTGCTAATAAATATTTTGATGAACATATGACCTTTCTTTTTTCATTAATTTCAATGGAGGTTATGCCTTATGATCTTTGGGTCACTTTATTCCTGGTTATCTTTTCACTAATTGCTTTGCTACTTTGGGCAAGAAAATCTTTGATTTCCTTCAAAACTCAGCTTAAAGGCTATATTTTGTGGGTAGCTTTTCCTGATTCAATCAGCTATTGCTGTCTTCCCCTCTAAGGTAACCTTATATTTACTTGTATATCTTGTAAATATTTACATGTTGTCAACTCTATCAATATGTAAGATCCTTGAAGGAGGGATCATTTTGCTTTTGCAACTCACATTAACTCTGTGTTGGACATGTAGTAGTTTCCTTTCATTCTCCTATGTCTTTCTAGGTAGGTTTTTAAAGATATCGTCTTCTAGGTATGGTGATGGCATTTTTTTCTGGTGACATCAGGAGAAAAAATTTGTAATATCCATTTTGTATAGAGTCCTTCATTAATTAAAACGGAAGCCTGAAAAGAGATACAGACTTAGTGATTTGGTGTCAGAAAAGAGACTCCAATCCTACCTTTTCATTGATTTGTAAGTCATTTGATCTTATGCTAGTAATTAAATGTCTTTTTCCTCCTCCTCCTCTTCTTCTTTCTTCTCCTCCTTTTTCTTCCTCCTTTCTCCTCCTCCTCCTCTTCCTTTTTTTTCTTTCTCTTCTAAAAAATATTGTTACTTGGTTACGTAGAATTCAATTTAATTCAATCCATCAGATCCTTTCATTTCAGAGACAGTGCTTTTCACATGACACTAGAAATCCAGTTCTATGTCTTGCCTAGCTAGTCTTTCTGAGGAAGAATGATAGAGCAGGTGGAATCATAGCACTCTCTTTCCTCTTGGACTTTGATTTACAAAGAATTAAGAAATAATTTCTCTGATCCAAGAGTTCTCAGAGATCTCCCAAAAGGCCAAAGATTTTCTGTCTGGTTTTAGATAGGAAAGAAGGATAAAAACCAATCAAAGCAAGGCTACCAAATAGGTAAAATTTGTCTTTGATACTTGCCAATCTTTTAATGTTTCTTAACCCTTCTCTTCTGTCCATTCACACTTCCAGAAGTCCATGCTCCTCATTTTATTCCAAACTCATCATTGTAGTACTCTGCCAGGAACCCCAAGCTTCCCAATTACTTTCCTTTCTGAGGTTCTAGTCTGAATTGTGCTGCTTCCTTCTTTAGTCCAGAAAAATCTTTTGATTTCAATATCTTTATACTCTCCACAGCTTCTCTAGATCTATCCTCTTTGTTTTCCTGCACTTGGACATATGACTCATTGCTACCTGATTCCCAGACTATTGACCAGGATCTGGCTCAAATTCTTGTTTAGGATCCAATCTTGGGGGATTTCTTTATTCATTTCAATCTGGGGTCAATAGGATGAAAGTGTCTGGTGGCCCATCTTTTTGTCTTTTTATTTATGGTGCCCAGCACATATACTTAATTAGTGTTTTAAAAAATTTAATTTATTCATTGGCTTTTTTATTCATTGCAGTTGGTTCAGAGAAGCTAATAGTGAGATTAGGTCATTCATGTTAATGTATGAGATAATTAAGCGTCTTGGTTAGGAGAAAAACTGCCTAAAGAGGAAAAAAACAAAATGATTTCTCACTGGTTATCACAAGAAAAGTCAAATTTGGTTGGCCAGTCTTTAAAATGCTGTGTTTATCAGTTGAGGAGATTTTGTTTGCCTCTTACTGACAAAGCAAGAGACTGCAAAATCCTAGCTTCTGACAGTGGAAAAAAACCTATGAGATCATCAGTTGTATTCTCTATAGGCCACTTAAGGAGAAGACATTAAAGTCCAGGGAGAAGCTATCCTGCAATAATAAATGGCATTCTTTGCTGCCTTGTAAGGAGAGTCACCAGAGCACTAGAACTAAGTCAGGTTACCCAGATTTAGAATATGGAGTCAAGTTGGACAAAGCAACCAAGGCTTTAGTTTAGGGGCATCTGTCCTCAGCAGATACAAACAATTGAACTTAATAAGAATAATTAAAATAGGAAGCCTTAGAGTGGCCACATCTCAGGTGTGATCCTCCCCAGCCTGACCATTCCTTACTGTCTCTTCCCAGCAGCACCTTTTTTTAGGTTTTTCTTCCCTGAGACTTCCCTAAGGACACTTTTGTATGATTGCTCTGCTTGCTAGAATGGCTAGTTATATCTCTATCACAGTATCAAAAGTGTATGGGGGCTATAGATTCTAGAGGAAGGAAGGCCTGAGTTCAAATCCTCCTTCAGTTACTGACTTTGTGATTCTGTGTAAGTCATTTAACTGAACTCTGCCTCAGTCTCCTGGACTGTAAAAAGGGGACAATAATAGTACCTACCTCCAGAGTTCTTCAAGTGAAATAAGATATTTGTAAAGTGCTTTGCCAACCTTATAATGCCATGTAAAAGCTAACTATTATTTATCTTAAAGAAAAATAATTTTCTTTGGGGAGTCATCCTGAGTGAGTCCAAGGACATTGCAGGTTAGATGTCCATCCTCCTTTTTGAGCATGTGCTGTCCCAAGTTATGGGATTTGACTTTATTTGTAACCTCATGCCTGTGACGCAGTTTCTCATCATTTTCTCTGCCTAATGAAATCTCCTTTTTCCCTCTCTAAAGTACTCAGATCTCATGGAGCCTTTTATGTCATCTTTTCCTATTCTTCTCTGTTTCCTCATTCCCAGATGAATGTGATCTTTTCCCTCTCAGATTTTCACAGGACTCTTTGTTGGCACTCTCAGATCTGTCATTCACAGTGTTTACTGTAACTGCAGGAGGAATTAAGACCAAAGGTCACCAGCGATACCAGTCTCTTCTTCTCCATTATCAAGTGCCTTCCTGAGGCAGACTGAAATTTCAAAACAATTTTTAGTGGGGTTGCAGTGAGGTGGGGGAGAGAAAGCAGAGAGAAGGCAGTGGAACATGAAGGGAATTGAAAGGGGGAATGAAAAGGGATATATGTATTAATTACTAGATTAAGATAGATTCTCCTTTGCAGGAGAAGTACTTAGATTGCTCTGGAATAGAGATCTTAAAAAGGAATTCTTTGCTTAATCTAGCTAGAAGCAAAAGTGAAGGACCCTTCAAGTGAAGAGGCCCTGAGGTGTGTTAGTAAGGTAAAGAGGAAGAGGAGGAGGAAGAAAGAAGGAGGAGGAAAAGAAGAGGAAGAGGAAGAAAAAGAAGAAAGAAGTAAGAGGAAGAAGAAGAGGAAGAAAGGAGGAGCAGGAAGGGAGAGAGGAAGAAGGAAGGAGGAGGAAGAGGAAGAAAAAGAAGAAAGAAGAGGAAGAAGAAAAGGAAGAAAGGAGGAGCAGGAAGGGAGGGAGGAAGAAGGAAGGAGAGGGAGGGGAGAAGGGAAGCAAGAAGGAAGAGTGAGGGAGAGAGAAGAAGGGAAGGGGGAGGAGGAGATCTTCTATGACCACAAGGACAAGAAAAGGAAGAGAAAGAGAGAACCTCCACAAGCAGAAGAGATTTCAGGAGAACTGCATCAACAAAGCTCTAGTGACCATGGTCCTAGGACCATGTGGAGGAAGCTGCAAAGGCAGGACTAAGAAGCCATTTTCTCAGCGACAAAGCCATGAGAACTGGGACAAAGAAGTGTTCCACCAGAAGCAAAACTCTTTCTCGCACAATTTTTAGTCATTAATATTCAGAGGGAATGAAAAAGAATGATTCTCTTGCTTGATTTTGTGTGTTTCTTCCTTTGTCTTTCTGTTTAAATGAAATGTTTTACAACTTGATTCATGCTTCCTAACCTGCTAGCTTCTCCACTGAACTCAAAGGACACTGAGATTCCAGAGCAGTGTCATAAGTCATCCTTGTATTATATTTATCAGTGTATTCGTCATACCAGTAGGATGTCCTTCAGGGCAGGGACTGTTTTATTTTCATTTTTGTATCTCCAGGGCCTTGGACATAGTGAGCCCTTAATAAATGTTTGAATTAAAAATTAATCAATGAATCTTGGCCCTTGTGCCAAGTACATTGCTCTGTGCACCTGGCAGTCCATAAATCACAGTGTTCTTTAAGGTAAGGGACACAGCAGAGGGGCAGGAAAAGCACTGGGCTGGGAAATAAGAGACTGAAGTTCAAGCCCTGACTCTGGCACTGCTTAATGATGTCACCTTTTGCTCTTCTGGTTCTCAGAATCCTTCTCTATTGTATAATGACTAAGGTCATCTTTGCTAGCTGTCTCTGAGTCTTTGATTAGACATGCACCTAGACTAAACTGCCTACTATGTTCCAGATATTCTGCTACAGGATGGGGACAAAAATGACATGAGTAGAACAATTTTCACTTACTAGGAGCACCCAATGGAGAAGACAGTTGTACATTTATAAACATATACAGAATGAATATTAAAAGAATAAATATAAAAATGCAAAGTAATTAAATAGAAAATAGTTTGAGAGGCAGGGCACTAGGAGTAAGAGGGATCAGGAAAATTTTCATGCAGAAGGCAGTGCCTAAATTGTGTTTTGAAAGAAGAGACAGATTTTATGAGGCAGAGAAGGGGGAATGTAATTGCAAAAATGAGGATGACCAGTGTGAGGCTATGAGGTAGGAGATGGAATATTGGATGCAAGAAATAGAGAGTTCAATTTGATTGGATCACAGAGTATAAGAGGGGGAGCGATAACCATTAAAATTGAAAAGAGCTGTTGTTCTTACATCTTTTAAATCCTCTCTGATGTTCTGCTGGACACATGACAAAGTTCTCTTTTATTTTGTTTTTTATTCCATTTTTCTTTTTTAAAATTTTTTTAATAAAATAAATTTTAAAAAAAGAAAGAAAAGCTGGGCTCAGGTTGGGAAGGTCCCTAAAAGATAAACAGGAGTTTATATTTGACCTTAGAGGTAATAGGGAACCATGGGAATGTATTGAGTAGGGGAGTGACATGATATTTGTGCTGAATTACTTTGACAGCAGTGTGGATAATATACTGAGGGAAGAAAGACTTGAGGAATGGAGACCAATTAGGAATGATCTAGGCCTGAATTACAGTGGTACTTGTGTGCACAGGGAGATGAGGTCCGAGGCAAAAAGCATCCAGGAAGTAAAAAAGGCAAGAATGGTTATATATAAGCATCAGAAAGTGAGGAGTCAAGTTAATGGTGCGATTACAAAACTAGGAGGAGACTGGAAGTTGGTGAAATTAAGAGTACATGTAGATTTTGTCCAGTGTCTATACGTATTTGGTTATGGAAAACAGAGGGTTATATAGATGTGGATTTTAATAGACCAATTCAACACCATTCCTCATATATCTGGAAGGAAAAGAGAGACCCCTTATTGTCAGAGTCTAGAGAAGAGTGGAAGATGACGTCAAGGACTTTGGAGATGAAGAAGGTAAGAGGAGAGAAAACTTGTTGAAACATCTCAATTTTCTTAGTAAGTTAAGAGGCAACATTTTCCAGCTGAGAGAAGATGAAACAGGTCTGGGAGGCTTGAGCAGGTAAGAAAAGGTTTGGCCTGTCATGAAGCCCACTCTTTAAGTTAGGAAGAAACATAAGGAATAGTTAAAGTCAGTATTTTGTAGGAAGCCTGGAAAAATATATTTGAAATAAAATATTAAAATGGAAATTAAAGACAGAAATCTAGTATGACTAATTGCAAATTAAAAGTATTGTAGGTGTCAACAAATAAACATTTATATATGTATGCATAATAATAAGTTATTATTAAATATTTACTATGTGTCAGAGAATGGGAATGCAAATATAAGCAAAAACAAAGACAGTCCCTATCTCAAAGAACTTACAGTCTAATGGAGGAAGACAGACCATAAAAGAGAACTGAAAATTTAGATAGTGAGAAAAGGAGAAGGTTCCCACATAGGAGATCATAGAGAAATACAGAATCAGGAGTAGAGCCCACATAGTTGGTCTGAGCACTTCATCAACATGGAAGGAACTTTAGAAGGAATTTTCCAAGTGTAGGAAGGGTCTAAGGGTGGAGTCTTCTTTCAGAGGAAGAAGTATGGTGAAAAAGAGTACACACCTGAAGAGAGATTTTTCAAACAATGGAAAGTTTGAGCAAGAAAAAATAGAGGAAGCCTCTTCCACTCCACACACACCAGGGAGAGGGATCAGGAAATGGTTCATGCCCTGAGCTGTCTTGAAGGAAGAGAGAGTGCTTTTATGAGGCAGGGAAGAGGGGATATAATTGCAAGCAAGAGAAAGGGCAATGAGATAGGAGATGGAATACTGGATGTGAGGCATAGAGAGATCAGTTTGTCTAGATCAGAGAGTGCAAGAGAGGGAGTAAAGCCTCTTTTACAAACTAGAAATCAATTATCTAAAAAAATTAGAGCAGCTCCTTACAAATGATTTCATCAAAGATATCAAAGAACAGGTGTAACTGTTTTCCACAAAAATGTAAGTTTTCTGAGGGTGGGGATTCTTTGGTATTTCTATTTATTTTTATTTTTCCCACATGATAACTTTGTATATTTAAATATATATTATATTACATGTTATATTTAAGTTATACAAAATAGATTGTGTTTTGTGGGCAATCATTTTATTATACTGTATTATGAAAATCTTTTTTATTCCACAAATTATAAATAAGTATAATAGAAATATAACATGTTTAAATAAAATGTACTCTGATATATAATAATTATAATTAAACAAATAAAATTAATATTAAAAAGACATAGAGTTTCTGAGTATAACACTTTAAAAGTCTTATCATTATCATCAAAGGATATTGAGCATCATCTGTATATAATATAGTCACCTGGATTCTGTATGTTTATAAGATCAAGTCCTAAATATTACAACAAGGTCAAGCTTCTGCTGCAGGCAGTTGAATTTAGATGTCAATGACTACATTTGCTACCCCTTATCCTTTTAAAAACAATAGAAGCCATCTCATAATAAGCAACAGTGGTAATTTTCCATTGTGCTGCTCCCTCCTTCTACCCACTTCCCAACCCTCTATCATACCTTACATTTTAGGATTATAGACTTAGAACTAGCTGGAAGTCACCTAAGAGGCCATTTCATTTGAATGCTTTATTTTATAGATATGGAACCTTAATTGAACCTCACACTGTCAGAGGTAGAATTTGAATCTAGGCTGCTTATTCAAGAGCCATTGTTCTTTCCATTGCATTTTATTTCTTTTCACTTTATTTTCAAGTAGTTTAATTCTTTCCTTCTACCCCATCCCTTGTCTTTATATTTTAGAATTAGTTTCTTTAAACTAAATTGCTCTATTAAAGTAAAATATTAAATTATTATTAATTAAACTAAGTGCTCTTTAGCACTGAGTAATCACTTAATCTCTCTGGATCTCAGTTTCTTAGTATCTAAAGTTGGTCTAGATGCTTTTGAGAGGCCTCCCAGGTTTAGAGCTATACTTCTGTGATCCTGTGTTGGTGGTGCCTCAAATACTTTAGTTTCCCAGTTTATTAATCTCAACTCTTGTATCCTTTGCTATCACTCCCATCTGAGCCACACTTAAGGGGTCAGGTCAACCCTTTCTATTTGGGATTATGAACTATTTGACCGGTCCAAAGATTTGGATGTTAAGAACTTTTTTCAATTAAAGCCATTTCTAGTGAAAAAATGCTCTAAATCACTGTTGATTAAAGAAATGCAAATTAAAACAATTCTGAGGTACTACCTTACATCTATCAGATTAGCTAACATGATAGGAAAAGATATGATAAGTGTTGGAGAGGATATGGGAAAAAATGGGACATTAATGCATTATTAATGGAGTTGTGAAATGATTCAACTATTCTAGGGAGCAATTTGGAACTATGCCCAAAGGATTATAAAACTGTGCATACTCTTTGATCCAGCAGTGTCTGGATCCGAGTCCCAAAGAGATCATAAAAGAGGAAAAGGGCCCACATGTGCAAAAATATTTGAAGCAGCCCTTTTTGTAGTTGCAAGGAACTGGAAACTGAATGGATGCCATCAACTGGAAAATGGCTGAATAAATTGTGGTATATGAATATTATGGAATATTATTGTTCTGTAAGAAATGACCAACAGGATGATTTCAGAAAAGCCTGGAAAGACTTATATGGTGATGCTGAGTGAAGTGAGCAAAACCAACAGAACATTGTATAGAGTAACAAGATTATGTGATTCTGTAGGCTGGAGAAACTGAGGCAACATAGAGATTAGAGTTTTTAATATTTTATTTGAATTTGTGAGAGGGGGAGATTGTCTGGGGGTAAAGCAGAATCCATTTTGCCCCCAGGACTGAATTGGACTTTCATCTCAAAGACTTCAGCATCAAATGTGAGATTCCAATGATTTTTATAGGGCTTTAGTGATCAGGGGAGACAAAGGCAAGGGGTGAAGTCCAAACACTGGTGAGCGGTTCTGACAGGTTGGGGGAGGGGGTGAGGACCATAAATCCTGATACATTGGGAGTGAAGGGTGTAGTCAAACTAGAGACAGGAAGTCTGGAATAAGAGATATTTCCCAGATCTGAAATGATGCAGCTGTGTTTTTATGGCTCTTATGGAATGCTAATGGTCAGAGCTCCCAACCCTAATTGTCTCAGTTCTAATGGTCAGGAAGGGGTGTTGCAACCAGAGCGATTGAGGCAGAACAATTCAAGGAATTGAGGCAGGACAATTTAGGGAAACTGAGGCAGAACAATTAAAAAGAAATTGTGGCACAACAATTCAAGGAAATTCCAATAGGTTTGGAATGGAAAAGACTGTCTGCATCCAGAGAGAGAACTATTAAAACTGAGTATAGATCAAAGCATAGTATTTTAACTTTAAAAATCCTTTTTTTGCTGAGTTATCTTCCTCAAATGGTGGCAGTTGGTCAAGATGGTTTGAATTTTAGTAACAGAGGAAAGATTGTTGCATATCTACAGGCAGTAACCTGATTTCAAATTCTATCTCAGATACTTAATAGTTGTTTCTCCCTGGGTAAGTCACTTAACTTCTACCTGCTTCAGTGTTCTCATTTGTATAATGAGGATAATAGTAGCAGCTATGGTTGTTGTGAGGATAAAATGAAATTTTGTAAAGTGCTTTGCAAACCTTAAAGTGCTATTATATTATATAAAATCATTATTATTATTAGGAAATTGCAATGGAGGAAAAGGAATAGATTAAATCTTCCTGGCCTTAAGCATTAAGGAGCATAGAAAAGGAAGAAGTCAATTTGCAAAGTATGATTAAGGAAGTTATTTTTTTTTCAGAGAAAATCTAATTTTCAGGTAGCACTGAGATTGAAAGAGTCTAAAAGAAGAGAAAGATAAAGACCTTTTCCTTGGTGACATGATAGAAGGTATGAATGAGGAGGATGAGAATCAGAAACAAAGAAGCAAAGCAATTAAGAATAAAAGTTCATAAAAGATGGAGGGGAAAAGACGGGGATTTTTAAAAGACATATACTAGTTTTGAATAACAGAGATTAAAGGAGCAAGAGAGTGGGATTTCCTTGCCTTGGAACAGCACCAAGTAGCTAGAAGCCAGTAGAAGAAAGCAGATCCAAGTTTCTGATTATATTCCAGGGACTGAGAAATTTCTCATCATTTTTGCTCAAACAAATTTCTAGAGACAGCATTCTGACAATGAGTGATAAACAACTGGGGTGGTGCTGCCCAGAGGAACAAAAGAATGATGTCTTACTTCATCTTATCCAGTTCAACAAAGCATACAATACGTCCATCATCAGCTATTACTTGTAGCACCCCTGTGGAGCAACATTTAATGGGACATGCCAGTTCCAAGCTGTAACAGGATGCTAATTCATCTAGGAATGAAAGGTGGGAAGGGTGGAGTGGAGGAGAGAGAAGCCAAGAAAAGCAGCTGCATTTGTTAGAGGTCTGGAATCTTAAGTCTAGTTGAAGGGAGGTGGTGAGAAGCAAAAATCCTCCTCCAGAAAATGTGAGAAAAAATAGATACAATCTGGCATTTTCTTCTCAGGGAAATCAGCCACCTGCCCTCTCTTCTCTCTTGCCTCATCTTTTTAAATATATATATATATATTTTTGTTAAATTAGATAATATCAATTGAAAATCTATAACACTCCCTGACATTTGAATGGGCTATCTTTAAAGCTATATAAGATTCTGTTATAGACAAATGGTATTATTTTGGTAGCATGAATTTTTTTCCTCTTAAATCTGTTTTATAAAGGTTAATAGTGGTAATACTAAAAATAAAAAATAGAGAGAATAAGCATTTATGTAACATTTATTATATGCTAGATACTGTGTTGTTTTTTTTTGTTTGTTTTGTTTTGTTTTTACAAAAATTATCTCATTGATCCTTATAATGACGTTGTAAGATAGGTGAAATTAACATTGTTAAAATGGTGGAACCTACTAATACCCACTAAATGATATTCCATTGACTTTTGGATAAGCCCACAACTGGAAATTCTTTAGAAATAGTGGTATTCTGTTATTTGAAACCATATAGAATCAACAGAAAATACTGTATCTTTTCTTAAATAAGTTTTTGTTTCAAGGAGAAACTTTAGATCATTCAAAGCTTAACCCTTCTCCAAAGGTAATCTCACCTCTTTTCTTCTTCCTTCTCAATTCTGGATCCAGTTCTCTGTCCAATCAGAGCATCTGTCCAAAAAAAATGTAGAGATGATGGCAAAGAGAAGCCAGAAGGCTCTCCCCAGTTTCCCTTGAAAACAGCATTAAATCAATTCAATTAAATCAAAGAATTCTGGAGTGACACAATCCAAAAAAGACAAAGTAAAACAGTTTTCCAGATCAAGAGAACTTAGAAGGACTTCAAGAAATGTCTGTCTTACTTAGATAAAAAGGAAACAGAGCCCAGCACAGGTGATGTCCAGGCAAGCCAGCAAGAGACTTTTTAGCCACAGCACAGATCAGCAGCCGAAGCCAGGTGTCCTGCCTCAGTTGACCAGTTGTGAGCTCATTAGCACTAGCACAACAGGCACATGGGCAATCCTAGAACCAAGGGCACAACAGGTGCAACTAGTCTGGACCATCCCAACTCAGTGGGCAAATTGCCAGCACTTCAGATTATGGAGCAGATAGTCAGTGACCAGACCCCTCATCTCTTGTATAAGAATATTGAGACAAGGACCTCTGTGCCCCAGAAGCAGAGATCAACTTTTAAAAATGAACTCAGAAAAGAGCTCTGCTCATAGACATCTACTATGGTAAGAGAAAAGATCCTAACACAAACTTAGAAGAGGACAACTATGTCAAAATCCCTCTATGCAAGGGAATATGAATTTGTCTTAAGCCCACACCACCTTCTTGGAAAAGCTCAGAAAAAGATTTTAAAAATCAATTAAGAGAGATATAAGGAAAATTGGAGAAAGAAAGGAGAGGCAAGAGAAAATCAATAGCTTAGAACAGGAAGGACAAAAATTGACTAAAGGAAACAATTCCTTAAACATACAGTTAGCCAAATGGGGAAAAAATCCACTGAAGAAATCAATTCTTTAAAAAGACATACTGGTAAAGTACAAAAGGAGCTACAAAAGTTAAAATGAAGATAATAATTCTTTAAAAATTAGAATTGTGCAAATGGAAGCTAAAGCCTCTACGAGACATCCAGAATCAAACAAAATCAAAAGAATGAAAAAAAATATAAGAAAATTTAAAATACCTTATTTGAAAAACAACCAACCTAAATAATAGATCCAGGAGAGATAATTTAAGAATTATTGGATTACCTGAAAGCTATGATTAAAAAAAGAGAAAAGAAGAAGAAGAGGAGGAAGAGGAAGAGGGGGAGGAAAAGGAAGAAGAGAAGGAGGAGGAAGAGGAGAAAAAAAGGAGCCTAAACAATATTTAAAAAAAAAAAAAAAAAGTCAAGGTAAACTGCCCTGATATCCTAGATCCAGAAGGTAAAACAGTTATTGAAAGACTCCACCAATCACCTTCTGAAAGAGACCCCAAAATGAAAATTCCAAGGAACATAATAGCCAAATTTGAGAATTATCAGACCAATGAGAAAGTTTTATAAATAGTGAGCAAGACACATTTCAAATATCAAAAGGCCATGGCCTGCATTATACAGGATTTAGCAGTTTCTACATTAAAAGACTGGATGATATTCCAGAAGGCAAAGGAGCTTGGATTACAACCAGGCATTAACTATCTGGTAAAATTGAGCATAATCTTTCAGGAGAACAGGATATTCAATGAAATCAAAGACTTTCAAACTTTCCTGATGGAAAAAACCAGAGCTGAACAGAAAATTTGATCTTCAAAGACAAGACTTGAAATAGAAATTAAAAGAAATTAGACTAGATAACGAGGAAACCAAATTATCACTCTTTTCATTGATATGATGGTATATTTGAAATCCTAGAGAATCAACTAAAAATCTAATGGAAATAATTCACAACTTTAGCAAAGTTGCAGGATATAAAAGAAATCTACATAAATCCTACATCATTTTTATACATTACCACAAAGTCTAGCAGCACGAAATACAAAGAAATTTCATTTAAAATAACTATAGATAAATAAAATATTTAGGAGTCTACCTGCCAAGGCAAAGTCAGGAACTATATGAACACAATTATAAAACACTTTCCACACAAATCAGATCAGATCTAATCAATTGGAAAAATATCAAATGCTCATGGGTAAGCCAAGCTAATATAATAAAAATGACAGTACTACATGAATTAATCTACTTATTCAATATCATACCAATCAAATTCCCAAGAAATTATTTTATAGAGCTAGAAAAAATAATAGCAAAGTTTATCTGGAAGAATAAAAGGTCAAGAATTTCATGGGAATTAATGAAAAAAAATGCAAATGAAAGTGGCCTAGTTGTATCAAATATAAAACTATATTATAAAGCAGTGGTTTTGATATAACTTTCTATTTTTAGTGTGTTTTTGTTCCCCCAGTTTTATCCTTAGATATATTTAGGATGTTTTGGCTTAGTTGAAACTCTCACCAAGTTTTCTATAAATTTCTTTTCCCTTCATCTTTTTCTCTCTGTTCTATGGGACAATATTGCTCAATAATTTCTTACCATCTTCTTCCATAAGATTATCCAATGACTCATAAAAATTATGTTTCTTTTGCTTTTGAGTGAACTATAAAGCTAGATGCACCAATTCTTTTAATTGCTTCCCCAAGGAGAAAGCATGAGCCATTCTTTCATTTATTTGCAACTTCATTTTGTCTTCTTGTTTCATTTGTAATGAAAAATTTAAGATTGTTTTAAAAGTAAAATTCTTTCTTTGGAATTTTGTTTTGATAAAAAAAAAACTGGCTCAGAGAAAGTGACTATTGCTACATTTCACTCTCTTGGGCTTCTGGGGGTCACCTAATGGGGTAAATATACTCCCACCATTGTCCACAGTAGCTCTTTACCTCCAGTAGCGTGTATTCCCCTTAATGAGTCAACCAGCTGAATTCCATTAACTAATAATAAGAAATGTTAAATAAACAGAAGGCAATGCTCTAAGAAAAACTATATATCATGACATTCCACTCAAAAACATGGGAAATACTTATTTTTTATCCTGATGCATGTAATTCCATTGTGGGGAGAATGAGTGCAAACTTACAGAGCTTTGGCAAAAAAGCACATGAACATGTGATACAGACTTTGATGTTCTTTGTCCACTTCAGCAGTCTATATGACAATATAATGGTGGATAAGTCTGCCTCTCTACTGTTATGTTTAGGTCGTACCTCTTTTGGGCTGCAAAGACAGTGTTATGCATTTCCATCACAGCAGAAATCCTAAGCCTAAGATCTGCCTAGCTTTTTCTAGTTTGTTCCCTTGGCTTAGTTCTGAGGGGTTTGCATTTCAAGCAGTTGATGCAATGCAAGTTGTTAGGTCTATTCCCAGAACAGATCTGAATTATATCTTGATCCTAGCTCTGAGGATTCTTTTTAGATCCTACTCTGACATCTGTTTTGCCATTTTGAGGTCTGATTTTGACCAATACTACTGCTCTCTTGTGGGGGGTCTATTGTATGAAGTCACTCAGCTTTATCTCAAATTAATATTTCTGCCAACCAACTCATAATGAAGCAATATACAATTGTCCTGCCCTCAGCAAATTATTCATATACAAATTAGTTGCTCAGAGACAGTCCATTTTAGCTCTTTTTACTCTTTCCTTTTTCTCTGGGCTACTTTTTCAATGTTTTTTCTCACAACTATCTTTAATTCTGCTATCTTTCTACTAGTAAAATTGTTTAAATGAGAAATCGTAATAGTAGTAAACAAAAACCCAAAAAACCAGGAAACAATGAGGATGCCCATAGACTAATGAATTACTAAACAAATTGTGGTATGAATGTAATGGGTTACAATTATGCTATTAGAAATAAATATGAGGAATTCAAAGAAATATTGGAAGAAAGAAATGGATTCAGAGCTGAGTTAGCAGCATCAGAATAATATGTACAATAATAAAAATTAAAAGAGAACTAAAAAGCAGGTTATCTTACTGTAATAGTGCAGGAGAAGAAATGATGAAACACATTTCCTTGCTCTCTGTGTGAATGTGAAATGATGCATATTTAGTCAGGTAGTTATTGTGTAATTTTTAAAATATCTTAAATACAGAGAGAACTAAATGAAATTTATTTAAAATGAATCATTCTCCATTTAATAGATGGTCAAAGGAACAGGTATTCACATGAAAAAAATGCTCTAATTAATTTTTGATTAGTGAAATGCAAATTAAAATCTGGGGAGTAGCGGAGGGATCTAGAATTTGAGGATGTGAAAGTGAAGGTTATGTTTTCACATGATCAATTGTTTATTTTCTCTGGATATAACAATACTTTCTATTTTAAATAAATGATTACATTTGCAAAAGTTGTAAAGTCTATTGATTCAATAAGATGGTCTGCAGAAGAGACAAATAAAGGAAACTAGGGTTTTTCTGCACTAGTTTAGATTGTTGTACTTTCAGTAAGAGGACCACAATAATTGACTTATTCAATGCCAAACCAATCAACTACCAAAGAATTATTTTATAGAGCTAGAAAAAAAGTAAAGCGTCATCTGGAAGAACAAAGGGAATATTAAAGATTATTATTATTATCATCATCATTATTGTTATTAAAGAATATTAAGGAAATCTCTGCTAAACAACAACAGCAACTTGTGAAGAAAGGTGGCCTAGCTGTGCCAGATTTCAAACTACATTACAAAGTGATAATCATCAAAACCATATGGTATTGGCTAAGAAGTAGAATGGTGAATCAGTAGAATAGATTAGGCAAACAATACACAGTTGTAAATGACCATAGTAATCTAGTGTTTGATAAACCCAAAGATCTAAGCTTTTGGACTGCAAGAACTCACTGCATTTGATATTGTTGGGAAAACAGGAAAGCAGTTAGGCAGAAACAAGGAAAAGACCAACATCTCACATTATATACCAAAATAATGCCCACATGGGTACATGATTTAGACCAGAAGGGTGATATAAGCAAATTAGGGGAACATGGAAAATTTTACATGTCACATCTATGGAAAAGGTAAGAATTTATATTCAAGCAAGAGATAGAGAGGATTATAGGAAGTTAAATGGATAATTTTGATTATGTTAAATTAAAGGACTTTTGTATAAATAAAACCAATGCAACCAGGATTAGAAGGAAGACAGGATTGGGGGGGGGGGGGGAAGGTTTACATTAAGTTTTTTTGACAGAGTTCTCATTTCTCACATATTTTGGGAAATGTGTTAAGTTTATAAAAATAAGAGTCATTCCCCAGTTAAAAGAAATGAACACACAGTTTTCAGGAGAAATCAAAGTCATATGGGAAAATGCTCTAATTCATTGTTGATTAGAGAAATGCAAATTAAAATAATTCTGAATTACCACTTTATACCTCTCAGATTGGTTAACATGATAGGAAAGGAAAATGACAAATGCTAGAATGAATGTGAAAAAAATGAAACATAATACAATTTATCCAACCATCCTGGAGAACAATTTGGATGTATTCACAAAAGACTAGCCATTCCACTACTAGATTTGTATCCCAAAGAGATCAAAGAAAAAATAAAAGGATAAAAAAGGATAATAAAAATAAAGGGATTAAAAATTATAGCAGTTCTTTTTTATTATGGCAAGGAATTAGAAATTGTTGGGGAATGAATAAACAACTTGAACATGATTGTGATTAGTAACTTTTGTCATATGAAATGATGCACCACCTGAAGGATATTGGAACATCACTGTTAAATTTTGAAGCCCCCCCCCCCCAGATCAAAGAGATAATTTTACAAGCAACAACAACAAAAACACCCCAATTCAAATATGCTGGTGCTACCATGAGAACCACACAAGTTCTTTCAGCAGCTATCATCTACCATAAAAGACCACAGGTCCTGGAATATAATATATTTACAATGAAAAGAACTAAAGTTGCAACCAAAATTATTACATCTGGCAAAATTAAGTGATTCAATGAACTGTCCGAATTTCAAGATTTTGTTTCAAAGAAACCTGAACTCAATAGAAAATTTAACATATAAAGCCAATATCAAAGACTAATTTCAAGAGACTCAATAAAGACAAACTGTTTGCATTTTATATGTAGAAATATAAACCATATCTCTAGGATTGTCATTGTAATTGGGTAGTCCAGAAGAAAGATTGAGGTAGAGTTGAGTATGATGTGATTATTTTTTAAAAAGCCTTGTAGGAAAAAGTAAAAGCAGTTATTAGGCTATATGAATGAGTGTGAGAGTAAGAATCAACACAGAGGAATTAAATGAAGGAGGAGGGTCATAGTTCTGAAATACAACTCACATTGGGAATAGGTTAAAGATGGAACAAAACTATATATATATATATATATATATATATATATATATATATACATATATATATATATATACATATATATGTACACATACACATACACAAATATATATGTGTATATATATATATATATATATATGTGTGTGTGTGTGTGTGTGTGTATTTTTGGTATATATATATATATATACCAAGAAGGGTATAGTAGCTTCCAAAATTTATGAAGAAATAAAAGGGGGGAGAAAAAGGTGGGTTATAGAAGGTGTGTAGATTAATGGGAGGGTTAGAGTGAGGGGAGATCATACAGACAGATTCTTGGAAGGAAGTTAAGTAAGCAAGTTAGTGGATAGAAGTAAAGTAGAAGAATTAGCAGAGATAGGAACTGGAGATAATGCCTAAATAAGTATTCATACATTCATACATGTTTGTTACATATGTGTGTCTGTAAACATAAATATATCTGTGCTTAACTATAGCCTCCTAGATGGAAGGGAAGAAAGGAGGAAAAAAGAATAAGATAAAAACTACACAGTAGAGAACAAAAGAAAACCTATAAGGAAGCAAAATAAAAGACGGGAAGTTCTGAATACATTGTATTTTATTATTATATATTGCTGACAATATGATGATATTCTTAGACAATCCTAGAGAATCAACTAAAAAAACTACCTGAAATAATCAATCCCTTTAGCAAAAGAACAGAATATAAAATAAACTCCCATAAATCATCAGCATTTCTACATATTACTAACAAAGTCCAGCAGCAAGAAATAGAAAAAGAAATTTTATTTAAAATAACTGTAGATAATTTATGAACCTATCTGCCATGATAAACCCAGGAATACATTGAACACAATCACAAAACACTTTTCACATTATATCATATGTAAACAATGGGAAAATGTTAATTGTTTCTAAGTAGGCTGAGTCAATATAGTAAAAATAATAATACTATAAATTAATTGATGATGGTTTTTAAATATATGCTACTGATCATTTTAAGGAAAACTACATTTATTCCTTCCTATTCTCCCTAGTGTTTTTAATAGGAATGGTATTTGATTTTGTCAAATGCTTTTTTTTGCACCTATTGAGGTAATCATATTATTTTTCTTAGTTTGGCTATTTATTGTTTCATGTTTTGAAACCTCTCTTGTTCTACTTGCACAAGATAATTTTTTTTCTTTTTCTGATTTTCCTTTTCTATTTTTTACATTTCAATTATAAATTTTAAAAATTTAAATAAATAAATAAAGTAATGATAATAATAGAAAGTGCTTATAAGTTTTCCTTTGTTCTCTGTGGTGCACTTTTTACTTTATTCTGTATTCTTCCCTTTTCTTTATCCCCTTTGTGTCCCCGAAGCAGGCTATAGTTAAGCAAGGATCTATTTATTTTTATATATACATATCATACCCACATATAATATAAATTACTTATATATTACATACCATATATATATACATATATGTATTATCTCTTTAGTATCCCTGCTAACTCTTCTATTTCTACCTGCTAATTAGTCTTGCTATTACTTTTTCAAAAATATTTTATTTTTCCAAATACATGCAAAGAGAGTTTTCAACATTCACCTTCATAAAACCTTGTGTGCAACTCAGATTTTTTAAAAATGAATTTTAAAAATTGATTTTATGTGTAACTAGAAAAATATTATTTAAAATTAGAAAAATAGAAATGATGAGCTAGCTATTTTCAGAAAAACCTGGAAAGACTTTTTTGAACTGATATAAATGAAGTGAGCAGAACATTGTACACAATAAAAGTAATAGTATAATAATGATATTATCACTTAGCTTCATTCAAACAATGATCCAAGACAATTCCAAATACTTAATGATAAAAAATTCTGTCTATTTCCAGAGACAATTGATGAACTTTGAGTGCAAATTAAAATATACTTTTTTCTGGTTTATTTTTCTTGCCTTTTTGTTGTTGTAATATAGTGAATATAAAAATATGTTTTGTTTGATTTCATAGGTATAATTGGTATCATATTGCTTACTTCTTAATGGATGGAAAAGGGTTGAGAGGGAGGAAGGGAAGGAATAATGTAGAATAGACGTAGTACAAAGATGTAGAAAAACAGGAGCAGCTTTGATTTCATCAGCTTAGTTCCTGGCACCTTTGAAATCACTTTTATTTATTTTTTATACATTCATTGTAATGGGAATGGAACACAGCATACATGACTATGACCTTCCTGATTCCACCCAGCCATATTTGTTAATTAAAGGCTGAGGAATTTTAGAATTTGGTTGATTTTGGTGACAGCATCAACATGCATTTTAGGTATTATAAGCAGTCCCTTTATTGGCCATTGAGCAGGAAGAAGTGATAACTTAGCTTCCCATGAAATGGGGGAAAATGGACTTTGCTACATCTCATCTTGGTGACTTCTCCCACATGATTTTTAGAGCAGAATTTAATGATAGAGTATTATGCCATGAGAAATTACAATCTTGAAGGATTCAATGAAACTTGGAAGAGTTGTATGAACTGATATAAAGTGAAATGTATAGAACTAAAAATTCAATTTACATAATGAACATCATAATGCAAAGGAAAACAACTCTGAAAAACTTCAGAGCTCTGATTAACCCAGTAACCAATTAAAAAAGAAAGCTGATGAATGCCCAGTCATGATGAATGACAGATTTCAAAAAACAGGTAATGAAGCAAATCTTCTACATCTTGAAAGAGAGGTGATGGTCAAGAGGCATAAAATGAGGTATATATATTTTCAGAAAGAGCCAATATGTTTTGTTTGATTATACTTGTTTTTAGGGAAGGCTTTTGGGGGAGAGGCAAAGGTAATTAAATAGGTAGTGATAGAGAAATTTTAAAAAGGTAATAAAAAACACCAAATAAGGCATTTTTAAAAAATGCACAATAGAAAAATTTGCATGTGCTCACTTGGCATTTAGGCACATTGCTTCCCAGATATACCTTTTGTAGTTATTTTGAATGGTTTTTTCTATTCTTGTTGGATTTTTGTAAGTAACATAGAAAAACAGATGATTTTGTATGCTCATTTCATATCTTGTTGCTTTCTTGAGGTAGTTATTGTTTTAACAAAATTTTAGTTGAGTCTTTAGTTTGATAAGCAAAACATCATCTGAAAATAAAATTTTTTTTTGCTTCTTCATGGCTTGTGATTAGTGTATATGTCTCAATTTATTTATCTTGTCTTTTTGTAAAAGCTAGATTTTCTAGAACTATATCAAATAATGATAGTGGCAATGAACATCTTTACTTTATCCCTCACTTTATTGGGAAACCCTTTGGTGATTCTTCATTATAGATTATGCTAATTCTTTATAAATATTATTACCGTGGTAAAGAGAGCTCCATTTATTCCTAAGCTTATTAGTGGTTTAAATGTAGATAAGTTTTGCATTTTACTAAAAAAAAATTTTTTTCTGTACTTACTGATATAACCACATATTTCCCCCTGCCAAAGTTTTGTTATTCCTTCCTTGCTCTCTTGACATGAAATACCAATGGATCACAGGAATATGGAGCACAATGGAGCATATTGGCTATTTACTTTTATTGCATCATCAGTCCCCTCCCCTTTTTCAGGCTTACATTTCTTTGATGACACCAACCATGGAGATTTTGAGGAAAAATATGAACTTTATGGTACAAGCAAGTTATAACCATAGATCTTCTCCAAAAGACAAAATCTTTATGTTTTCATTTATTTTTGCAGAGCTTTAAAATTACTTTGGATATTTGTAAAAATCTCCCAGTAATCTAAATTTGGGACATTACCCCATTAACACCCTCATGCAGAAGAAGTTTAAGTGAGCATCTTCTATCCTAAAATCAGAACTCACTTTACTGGTAGTTTTGTTTGCTAGGAGCAATACCTCAAATTCTCTGACCTACCTTGTATTTACTTTGTTTATTTGTAATTATTTATATGTATGTATATATGTATATATATATATATACATATATATATGTTATATATATATGTATATATATATATATTATTTCCTCTGATAGAATATAATGTTCTTGTCTTTGTATCTTTAGTACCTACATAGTAGGTTTTATTAACTGGTTATTTAGTCCTTGAATTATAGAATGTTATCATATAATGCTAATAAGGCAGATATCAACAATTTCTTATGAGAATAGATAATAACTTCCCTCCCTTCCCAGTGCCTTGATTAGGGGATCCTAATCATTCGAACTTTAACTAATTCCCTGGATATAAGATCATTACTTATTCTCACACATAGTACCTCCTGGATCCTTTCAAGTTTTTGATCTTATGATCTACCTTGCTTACCTATTTGTGTCCTCAAGTAGTGTCTACATCCTGGCTTCTTAGCTCTGCCCTGAGTTACCACTATCCATGTCTTGATAAGTTATTAAAAAGAAAAAAAAGATGAATATCCAACAGAGTACATTGTGAGACACAGAATAAGCTGTTTTATTACACTACAGATTCCCTAAAGGAATGTATGCCTCACATTTTATTTGTGTTTTTCATCATTTTATTTTTAAATTGAACAATTTCAGAAATTGATGGAGTGTGATAATTAGAAAAAAATAACAATAGTTATGCCTGTGGAAATGACATTTTGGTATTTAGTATTTTAAACACAATCAAATAAATGTTCCTCTTGACTCAATGCAGGGATTTGATCTTCTGCACACTGTGATAGATTCAACTGATTCATTTCTGAAAGTCAGTAGGTACTTGGTTTTTATCTGCTCTAGGAAAAGGTTGCTGCATGACAATTTAAAAAAATTTTTTATTGATCTCTTGTTTTTAGATCAACTTTATTTCCAATTACATCCCTCCACATACCACTACCCAGCAAGCCATCCTTTTAAACATTAAAAAAGAAAGTAAAAGTTAACCTATCAACATACCAACTGTGCCTGGCAGTGTACAGTGTTACATGCTCTTTACAAAAAGAGAAAAGAGGTATATTTTCTCACCTATTTTGTGGGGCCAAAGTTGGTCATCATAACTACATAGAATTCAGTTTCCTTTTTTTTTCCTCCTTATAACATCGTGCATATTGTTTTACTTGTTTACTTTATTCTGCATCATTTATTTAAGGCTTCTGTGTTCTTTTGAATTCATCATATTCCTTATTTAATGCTGTGCAATGAATATGTATTGACGTCCATATTCATTCTTTAGCCATTACCCATTGTAATAGCCATTAATCTCTAACTACATATTAGTTTAATGGAGTTGATCTTCCTTAGTCTGATGAGCTTCCTAAGGCTACTGGCCTCTCATCATGTTACACTGGGTAAATGACAATACCGTTAGAATTTTTCAGGCCTCTTTAATAGAACTTTTAAGTCAGATATCAAACAATGTTTGATATTCAGATATCTGAATGTTAGAGAGAAAGCTATAAGACTACTATGAAAATTAACTAAAACCAGGAAACTATAGAGAACAAAATCAGAATGCAGCCCATTTTTATTGATTTTATTGATAGAATGTAAAACTCATTAAGCTATGAACGAAAAGAAGGAAAAGTTTTTGCACATTCATTGTGTAGATAAAAAATGACATTTTTGTGAAAAATATTACTTCAATTAAAGAAGCTGTTTTAGTTTAAATGTTTAATTTTATGATCCAACCATTCTGGAGAGCAATTCAGAACTATGCCAAAGGGCAGTAAAATTGTGCATATCCTTTGATCCAGCTATGTTATTTCTGGGTCTATATCCAAAGAAATCATAAAAGGGAGGCGGATCCACATGTGCCAAAATATTTGTAACAGTTCTTTGTGGTGGCAAAGCATTGGAAAATGAATCAATGCCCATCAATTGGGGAATGCCTGAATAAATTATGGTATATGAAAATAATGGAATAATATCATTCTATAAAAAAAAGATAAATAGGATGATTTCAAAAAGACCTGGAAAGATTTACTGATACTCAGTGAAACAAGCAGAACCAGGAAAACATTGTAGTCATCAATAGCAAGATCATGCAATGATTGTCTGTGACAGAATTTGTTCTCAGTGGTTCCATGATCCAAAGTTATCTCAATAAACTTTGGATGGAAAATGCCATCCGTATCCAGAAAGAGAACTATGAAGAATGTAAATCAATATATGCTTTGTTCACTTTTTATTTCTTCTTTTTTTTTCTTTTGTAGTTTTTCCCTTTTGTTCTGAGTTTACTCTTCCATCATGATTCATATGGAAAATGTAAAGAAATGAATGTACATATATAGCCACACCAAAAAAAAAAAAAAAAAAAGAAAGAAAGAAAAGAAAAGAAAAGAAAAGGAAAAAAGTTTTTAATTTTAAGACCCTTATATAAAGATGGTTTTGATTATAGAACTGTTAAATCTTTATATCATTCTGGAATAAAAATACTAAATTCTCTTTGGATAGTGTCTGTGAAAATACTCATGTAATTTAAGTTTTTTTATATAAGTTGGCTGCTTGTAACTCAAGACAGGATGGAATGGGAAAAGAATCATTCCATATGGAATTTAGGTCTCTTGAAATTCTAAACCTGCTGTACTAGTTAATTAGCTGTTCATTAACTGTGTGAGCATCATTTAACCTCACTGGGCCTCAGTTTCTTTATTCCTAAAAGGATGCAATCTCCAAAGTCCCTTCCAGTTCTAGATCTGTGAGCTTCTTTGAAATAATTGTTTTAAATTGATCAAAACAGGTCACACACTAATTTAGCCTTCTTTTTTGGAAAAGTCAGTTTTGTTTTACAAGTTAATCCATGACTATTAACAAAGGACTAGTTATTTAATTTGGGTACTCAAAAATTGTATTTCCTGAATTACATTCACAATATATTTCAAAGCTGTTTAACAAATATATAGAATTATATATAGAGAGCTGAATATATATATATATATATATACAATTCCAGAGGATTCACAAGAGTTGAAAAATACTGCCCCTCGACAACTGGGACACTAATACATTGTTGGTGGAGTTGTGAAAGAATCCAGCCATTCTGGAGAGCAATTTGGAACTATGCCCAAAAATTATCAAAATGTGCATACCCTTTGATCCAGCAGTACTACTACTGGGCTTATATCCCAAAGAGATACTAAAGAGGGGAAAGGGACCTGTATGTGTAAAAATGTTTGTGGCAGCTCTTTTTGTAGTGGCCAGAAACTGGAAGATGAATGGATGTCCATCAGTTGGAGAATGGTTGGGTAAATTATGGTATATGAAGGTTATGGAATATTATTGCTCTGTAAGAAATGACCAGCAGGAGGAATATAGAGAGGCCTGGAGAGACTGACATCAACTGATGCTGAGTGAAATGAGCAGAACCAGGAGATCATTATACACTTCAACAACAACACTGTATGAGGATGTATTCTGATGGAAGTGGAAATCTTCAACATAAAGAAAAGCCAACTCACTTCCAGTTGATCAATGATGGACAGAAATAACTACACCCAGAGAAGGAACACTGGGAAGTGAATGTAAATTGTTAGCACTACTGTCTATCTACCCAGGTTACTTATACCTTCGGAATCTAATACTTAATGTGCAACAAGAAAATGGTATTTACACACATGTATTGTATCTAGGTTATATTGTAACACTTGTAAAATGTATGGGATTGCCTGTCATCAGGGGGAGGGAGTGGAGGGAGGGAGGGAGGGGATAATTTGGAAAAATAAATACAAGGGATAATGTTATATAAAAAATTACTCATCCATATATACTGTCATAAAAAAATTATAATTATAAAATAAAATTTTAAAATAATAATAAAAAAATTTTTTGTCATGGTAGCATGGGATGGAAAATGCCACTTGCATTCAGGAAGAACTATGGAGACTAAATATAGATTAAAACATAGTATTTTCACCTTAAAAAAAAATACTGCCCCTCTTTTGGCAATGAAGTGATAGAGCCAGAGTGAAGATTGAGACTTTTTTTTTTTTTGACATGGTCAAATGTGAATTTTTTTTCTCCCTCACTATACAAATTTATAAAAGATGATTTTAATTCTATCTTGTTTGTTTGTTTTCATTAAGGAGAATGAGGAAGAAGGGAGAGAAGGTGAATCTTTCTTTGAGAAAAAAATTAAACATAAAAAATTTTAAAAAATAGAAAGGTAGAAGTTTGTTGAAATTTTGTCTAAAGAGTAAATATGTATTGAGTGAGAGCCCGAGAGGGTCTCCTTTAAATAAAATCAATGAGACATATTTATGGTAACTATGTTGACTCCTCACAAGACTTTAAAATTTTCTTTCTTAATTCTTGAAAGGGGAGAATTGATTTCAGGAGTATAAATTAATAAAACCCTAATTCTTAAAACTTGTGAGAAAGGAGAAGAAAAAAGTCAAGGGTAGCCTGATATATATTTAAGATGAGGAAAGAGTATTTTTCAGAGGGTTTAGAGAAGATAGGTAGGATTTCATGCTACAGGGAAAGTCAATCCAGGTAAGATAGGAAACTCTCAAGAGTGAAATTCCCCAAAACACAAGGAAAACATCTAATGAGGACAGAAAATGGGAATTATTTCATTATTTTATTTATTTTAAATTAATTAATTTATTTTTATTTACAAAACATATGTGTAGGTAATTTTTCCAACATCGACCCTTGCAAAACATTTTATTTCAAATTTTCCCCTCCTTCCCCACCACTCCCCTAGCTGGCAGGTAGTTCAATACATGTTAAATATGTTGAAATACATGTTAAATCCAATATATACATATATATATACACATTTATACAGTTATCTTGCTGCACAAAATAAATCAGATCAAGAAGGAAGAAAAAAGAAAAACTGAGAAAGAAAACAAAATGCAAGCAAATAACAGAGAGAGTGGGAATGATATGTTATGTTCCTTACTCTGATCCCACAATTCTCTCTCTCTCAGGGTGTAGATGGCTCTCTTCATCACTGCACAGGTGGAACTGGTTTGAATCCTCTCATTGTTGAAGAGAGCCACATCCATCAGAATTGTTCATTATATAATCTTGTTGTTGCCATGTATAATGGTCTCCTGGTTCTGCTCATTTCACTCAGCATCAGTTCATGTAAGTCTCCCCAGGCTTCTCTGAAATCATCCTGCTGATCCTTTCTTATAGAACAATAATATTCCATAATATCATATACCATAACTTAGTCAGCCATTCTCCAACTGATGGGCATCTGAAATATTCTCTCTAAAATGTAATGTAATCTGTTGAGGTTTCCTTGGGGTCTCTAGGAACAGCCTTCGTTTCACTTCAGTAGTCACCACAAGTGCAGCCAGGAGTTAAAGTCCAAATCCTTTATTGTCTCCTTCAAAGTCTTGTCTCCTTCACTTGAGGCTCATCTAGTTTTTCTGGAGGCCTTATCTCTCTTCTTGGTCTGAGAATTTGAGCTCCCGCCTGCCTTCTCTGGCTTCTTAATCTTCCCAACTGAATCCTGGCTGAGTCCCTGTTTATATGCCCCACATTGAGTATAAACCAATCATTAAATCACTAGGAAACCATTATTTGTTGTAAGATTAAATCAGTGCTAAACTAGATTTAACCATTGTCTCCTCAATTCCACTTGGTACCTTGTTTCAAGGTGTGGCCCATAATATCTCCTTGTAAGATTAAATCAATCATACTGAACCATGCTAAATTAGATAATTATTTTCTCTATCAATTCCACTGACTTAGTACCTTGTAAGAATCCTTTGTTTCAAGTTCAAAATTCTGACCCATGACAGGCATCCATCCACTCATTTTCCAGTTTCTGGCCACTACAAAAAGAGCTGCCACAAACATTCTTGCACATACAGGTCCCTTGTCCTCCTTTAAGATCTCTTTGGGATATAAGTCCAGTAGTAACAATGTTAGATCAAAGGGTGTGCACAGTTTGATAACTTTTTGAGCATAGTTCCAAATTGCTCTCCAGAATGGTTGGATTCATTCACAATTCCACCACCAATGCATCAGTGTCCCAGTTTTCCCACATCCCGTCTATTTGTCATTATCTTTTCCTGTCATCTTAGCCAATCTGACAGGTGTGTAGTGATATCTCAGAGTTGTCTTGATTTTCATTTCTCTGATCAGTAGTGATTTGGAACATTCTTTCATATGATTGGAAATAGTTTCAATTTCATCATCTGAGAATTGTCTGTTCATATCCCTTGACCATTTATCAATTGGAGAATGGTTTGGTGTCCTATAAATCAGGGTCAGTTCTCTATATATTTTGGAAATGAGACCTTTGTCAGAACCTTTACTTTTAAAAATATTTTCCCAATTTGTTACTTCCCTTCTAATCTTGTTTGCATTAGTATTGTTTGTACAGAAACTTTTTAGTTTGATGTAATCAAAATCTTCTATTTTGTGATCAATAATGATCTCTAATTCTCCTCTGGTCATAAATTCCTTCCTCCTCCACAGATCTGAGAAGTAGACTATTCTCTCTTCCTCTAATCTATTTATGATCTCATTGTTTATGCCTAAATCATAGACCCATTTTGATCTTATCTTGGTATATGGTGTTAAGTGTGGGTCTATATCTACAAATAGCTTAATTTAAATAAAAAATTGTACAGATGGGGGAAGTAAGCTCGGGTAACAGAGAATCAATATAAAAGCACATCCTGGAAGAGTGTCAGGAGTACCAACTCTCACAATGAAATTTAGCCAAAGCTAAAGAAAACTAGGGACAACAAAAAAGAGTTTTCTAAAATTATATTGAGGAAAGAAGGCATTAAAGATGGGAGAACCACTGCTACTTAGGGCAGATGGAAAGATGATAACATCATAGAAAGAAAATAGAGCTGCTCAATTTTTAACTTTCTTCTTTCCTTTCTTGTATATCCAATGACTTTTGGATTGAATAAGACAAAACAAAAATGGCCAGTAGGAAGTTGGTACTCAGGATCAATAAGTATACAGCAAGAGAGCACCAAGCTGTCTTTGATGAATTCAAGATACCTGGCCAAAATGCACAATATCCTGCATAGTAAAAGGATTGATAAGTATGATTTCCAAGACACTATCAATTATATCTGAAAAATCTAGGAGAACAGAAGAGGTTCTTGGAATGAAGAGCAAAGGTCTATTTTTCAAAAAAAAAAAAAAGGGGAAGACAATAGAATATTTTTTATTAATTTTATAATTATAATTTTTTGACAGTACATATGCATGACTAATTTTTTTACAGCATTATCTCTTGTACTCACTTCTTTTGGAATTTTTTTTAAATAGGTCAATAAGCATCATTTTGATTCCTAACAAAATTCTGGCACAAATTCATTAAAGAAATGGTTATTAAACACCCAGAAAAGTAAGCAATGATTATGATGAGCAAGAGCAATTCCAAATCATTCCAAATTAACTTTGTTTCCTTTTTTTGACAGAGTGACTAAACTAATAAAAGAAGAAAATGCTGTAAGGATAGTTTACCTGAATTTTAGTATTGAATTTGATAAAGCAGCTCATGCTATTACTGTAGAAAAATAGAAGGATACATGTGGTGGTCGATAATGCAAATAGATAAATTCAGAACTCGTTGTTTATCTTGATTCAAGATTTGTCATTTTTTCTTGCATAAGGTCTAAAGTTGTGTGCCCTAGAGATCTGTGCTTGCCTTGAAAATAAATTTCTAGTGGAGGGTGCCAGGGATCTGTGCTTCCAAAAAGTTCATGCTTGTCAAATTTGTGAATAACACAATGTTGAAAAGTATAGTTACCACACTGGATGACATGGTCAAGATCCTAACAAGATCTTAAATTAGAACTTTGTGCTGTCTAATAAATTTAAATTTATTAGTCTTACATTTAAGTTTAAAAAAATTAGAAGAGAAGATGAGTGGGCATGATTAGATAAGTGTCTAGAAAAATGTTTAGGGATTTTAGTGGATCAAAAATTCAGAATCAGTCAGAAGTATGTCAACAACCCCTCAAATACTAAAATTTTAGGGCAGCCGTAATCAACAAAATCTTGAATGCTTCAATGCATTTTTTCTAGTCACTGACGTTCTATATCTCTGTTCACAATGTATATAAATGATATGTCTCATTTAGTGATTTTTAAATTTCAAATGCTATCCTAGTAAATGAATTAATATTGCTTGTTAGAAATGTAAAAAGAGAAAGATATAATGCCTTAAAGACTATTATTCTTCATCAAAAGAACATGCTCCAAGGTCATTTGCACTGGCATTGGTCAAACTATCTGAAAAGCATAAAACTCCTTAGAAAATTTTTGGAGGGCTTGTTTTTTGGTTTGAATATTCAATTTATTGCAGTTTCACTCTTTTGCCTCCCAGAGCAAAACTGATGGGGAAATTATGCTTTATTTACAAAATTGTGATAACGATCATTTCAGTCCAAGTGAAACAAGTTTATCTGTAGCATCCTGGTTCCTATAGGTAAGAGATATTTGAATCCCACATAGAGATATGAAAGGTAACCCTATTCCATCATCATCAGGCATTCAGTTAATCATTATTCTAGGGACACTAGGAACTTTTAGAAAATGGAAGCAACCTTAATGTACATCAGAGATGAGAAAGTTTGTGAACCATCTTCCAGATGAGGACAGGCTAATACTTTCTTATCCCAAACCTCACTAGCCCTTAATAGCTCAGTTAGAATCAGAGTAGTTTTTAACTTACCTGTAAACATGCCCGTCCCCCAGTTGAATGTAAGTTCTCTGAACTCAGAATTTATCTCACTTCTGTATTTATATCTCCAGTATCCGGCACAGTGAATGGGGATATTAGTATTAGACTTTTAATAAATGCTTATTAGCAATAATAATAGAAAAGTGGAACAGGCTGGTTTAGGAAGCAAAAGAGGCACTTGCCCTCATTGAAAGTCTTCAAGCCAGAGGCTTTAATGAATAATTATTATGTACTCTGTAGCAGGGATTCTTTTTTGAATATGAATTGTACTATTTGGTTGCTGATGATATCAGCTCTAGAATCCTGAGATTCTAAAATACATTAAAATAGTTGTTTCAGTGACCTTTTTGATAAGTGAGATGTTACCATGTTGATTGTTGTCCTAATTAATCCAGGTGATAAAAACATCCCCCAAGTACACATGATTTGATGCTTAAATTGGAAGTGTTTCTCCTTCCAAGGATTTCACACTATAAACAAAACATGTCTGTTTTCTGATGTAGCATTGCAGAAGAAACCTGTAATAGATATAAAATATTGCTTTAAAACTTAAAATTTAAAATTACACTGTGAAAAATATGTATTCAGATTTTATAAGATAGAAATACTCTAAAATTTTTAACAGCCTTCCTGAGTATGTGATTTAAATTCATTTTAAGTCAAATCCATCCTTATGGCAAACAAGCATTTTCCCACTCAGTGTTTGTGGGCTTAGAACTTAAATACATCGCCCCTTTTTTTCTATCATAGTCCCCAGCTTTGTGTTAAAGTTCTCATTCTGTTTGATTGTGAATGCCATCACTCTTGTTGGGCTCACAGACTGATGCCTTCTGATTGGCTTCCAAAGAATCATATTGCCAAGTGGTCTTATCTTTAGTATCTTTTCCATCTCTTTTACAGATGCCACAGAATAGGAAAAACACTTAACTAAACATGTGAAAAATCCCAAAAAATCCATCTTGCTCCAGGTTGACCTGCCAAGCCTAGAATAAATGAATTTTATGACTCATTGCATTGTTGCCACTTCTAAATGAACTGCTTGAAAGATCATTTTTTTGATAGGTTTAGCAATTGAGTGAGCAATTTGCTCATCTTCAAACTGAAACTTAGACATTGCAACCTTAGCCCTTGCTGCTTTTTTTTCCTTTGGTTTTCTCTCGGACTACAAAAAAAGAACACTTAGGATAGTCATCACTGATTTTCACACTGTTAATATGGGAGTAAGGGCAAAGCTTTGTTAAACCCAATTCCATATGAAAAATAACCTGTGATTTTAAGTCCAAACTTTCACATAGAAAGAGATCTCATTTAATTTAAGTCATCTCATTTTAATTCATACCTGAGTGGAAGTCTCTACAACATCCCCAGCAAGTGGTTTTTCCTCAAGTTCTCTTGAGAGGTAATATGGTGCTTAGCATGGAGAAAACTTTGATATGTAACAATGACTGATGGATTGGACAGAGATGAAGCAGCCTTCAAATCGGGACAATCTAGGTTTATGCTGCGCCTCTGGCACATATTGGCTAGGCAGCCCTAGGAAATCATTGAATCTCTCTAAGTCCCAGGTGAGAAGATGCAGAAAAGGTGTTGATCTGCATTGGAATAGTGGGGAGGGCTGGATTGGGACACAAAAGCCCTAGGTTCAAAATCTGTTTCCTTCACTTACTACCTGTGTGATCTTAGGCAATTCAATTAACTTCTCTAGATCTCAATTTCCTCATCTGTACCATGAGGGGGTTAGACTGAATGGCCTTTAAGGCCCTTCTGGCTTTGTGTCTATGATACAATAGTCCTCAAAAGTAGAGTTCTCTCCACCTCTTTCTGGATATCTCTAATTATTTTTCCTAATATTGACCTGAAACCTGCTTCTTTGCAACTTCCATCCATAACTTCCAGATCACTTCCAGATTAATTCCTCTTCTGTAGACAGTCTTCCAAATGTATGAAGGATATCCTCCCTAAGCCTCTTCTCCATTCCCAGCAATTCTGGCTCCTTTAGTTGATTCTTGTAAACTTGAATTTTTTTTAATTAATAGTTTTTATTTACCAGATATATGCATGGGTAATTTTACAACATTGACAATCGCCAAACATTTTGTTCTAATTTTTCCCCTCCTTCCCCCCACCAGATGGCAGGCTGACCAATACATGTTAAATATGCTAAAGTATAACTTAAATACATATGTATATATGTCCAAGTAGTTGTTTTGCTGTAGAAGAAGAATTGGACTTTGAAATAGTGTACATTTAGCCTGTGAAGGAAATCCAAAATGTAGGCGGACAAAATTAGAGGGATTGGGAATTCTATGTAGTGGTTCATAGTCATCTCCCAGAGTTCTTTCGCTGGGTGTAGCTGGTTCAGTTCATCACTGCTCTATTGGAACTTATTTGGTTCATCTCATTGTTGAAGAGGGCCACATCCATCAGAATTGATCATCATACAGTATTGTTGTTAAAGTATACAATGATCTCTTGGTTCTGCTCATTTCACTCAGTATCAGTTCATGTAAGTCTCTCTAGGCCTTTTTGAAATCATCCTGTTGGTCATTTCTTACAGAACAATAATATTCTATAATATTCATATACCACAGTTTATTCAGCCATTCTCCAATTGATGGGCATCCACTCAGTTTCCAGTTTCTGGTCACTAAAAAGAGGGCTGCCACAAATATTCTTGCACATACAGGTCTCTTTCCCTTCTTTAAAATCTCTTTGGGATATAAGCCCAGTAGTAACACTACTGGGTCAAAGGATATGCACAGGTAAACTTGAATTTTTAGCCATTTTGCTATATTGTATTGCCTTCTCTCTGGACATACTCCAGTTTATTGCGGTCTCTCCAAAAATGTGGTGTTCAGAGAGAAACATAATATTCCAAATGTGGTCTGGCCAGGGCAAAGTACCAGGGAACTATCAGTTGCTTTCAGACACTATTAATGTAACATAAGAATAATAACTTTTAGGGCTGCCATGTTATATTGTTCCCAACATCCTCAGATATTTGTTGTGCCAAAAATCAGCTAAACAAGTATAAGAATTTACATTTATTTATTCCTATTACTTTCATCTTACTGAATTTGGCCTATGGATCTAGCCTCTTGAGATACTTCGGCCATCTAATGTGTTGGGCTATTCCTCCAAGTATAAGATCATCATTCAATATTTCAGTATGTCTGTGTTCTCTTCAATGTAAAGATTTCTCCCAACAATGCTGATCGCAACCTGCCCATATTTTTTCATTCTGTACAATACTTCTCATGTCCTCCCACAAATACTTCTTAGAGAATTTACCTAATGTCTTCTTCTAGGTCTTTTTTCCTCTTACATTACCTCCACACTCTTCCCCCAGCCCATTCCTTTTCTAAAATGCTCTATTTCTGCCAAAGGCACCATCATCCTTCCTATAATCTGGGTGGGTTAATTTGGCAGCATCTTCTATTCTTTACTCTCCCTCGCATTCATGTCTTATCATTGCCAAAGCTTGCCATTTCCACCTCTATAAAGCAACAGGGAACATGTACTTATTATGTTCCAGACCTGGTGCTAAGTTTGAAGATACAACTACAAGTGAAAAATAGGACAGTTCATACCCTCAAAGAGCTCACTCTCTAATGGGGGAAAAATATAAGAGATAGAATGGAGCTAAAAAGTAGAGGGAGATATTCAAACAAGGGGGCATGATGGCAAATGGAGAGAGGCAGAAATACAGTATCTGTGCAGGAAATGAAGCATGTTCAGCATATTGTTCCAGGTCACACTTATTTCCTTCCCTCTCTCACGCTAAAAATTCTGGTTTGTATAAAATCTATGAGCAGACTCACATTCTTAGGACTGCATTATAACAAAGGCATACTGTGAGAAGATCAAAAAGAAAATCATGATGGTAGTCATAAAAGAAAAAAAAAGAATAAAATGCATTAAATGAAAACACCGTGTAAAAAATCTTCTCATAACATAGTATTTTATATGGTAATTGTGTAATATCATAGAAGGTTTTTGATGAGTTTTACTGAAGGGACACCCACACCAAGAAAATCTCAACTCTTTTAAGTACAGTTGTAACTCTGTAATTAAAAGGTGTGGATAGGTTTCTTCACCAGCAGAATGATGAGTTCACTCAAGAAGAGGAGATAATAGATCTATTAAGATGAAATTGAGTAATTATTTTTCATGACATTCCTATGTATATTTTTCTTTACAAAGAGATCTAATTTGGGTGTGGTGGTAACCAATATGATAATATTCATCTAGACTGCTTGAACGAGGGGAAAATCTTGGTTGAAAATTTAATAAGCAGTTAAAATGAGAATTCGCCAGCTAAGAAGAATGCTTTTGTGTTTTAGATAGCTACCTGCTCTTTGAAAAGATCTTAGCCCTGATTTTATAAAAAATGCCCAGCACTTAAGTAACAACATATTAATTCCTAACACCAGGTATCTAAGGATACATAGATTACAAAGAATATAAAAGTGAATGTGAATAATTGGCAGTGTTTTGGGTTTTTTTTTGCAAATTTATAGGGCTTCAATTTGGAAAAGTCCAAGTCTGAGCAATATTTAGTGAAAGAATTCCCTTAAAAACTGAATTTTCTTTGGAAAGTTAAAAAAATGTTATTTACATTGGGTGGGTGAGGGAAGTAGAAAATTGTAACACTTTCAACACAAAACCATAAAGTTCCTATACATGTATAGATTAACCTTTTGATTAGTAATACAAATTTTTCTAATATGTGGAAATGAAACAAGTTTGATTTTTTTCCTCTTTTCCTCCCCACCCCCCCCAGTCTCAATGCAAATGATATTTCCTTCAAAACAATTATCTTGGGAGACGACACATATTTCTTGTCCAATCATGTCTGATACCTCATAATCACCATTTGGGGTTTTCTTGGCAAAGAATGGTTTTCCATTTCTTTCTCCATTTCATTTTTCAGATGAAGAAACTGAAGTAAATAAGGTTAAATGCCTTGTCCAGATTTGAACTCAGGAAGATATGTCTTCCTAATTCAGGTGCAGTGCTCTATCCACTGTACTACCTAGCTGTTCCAGACTCATTCTGCCTTTACTCAACACATCTTAGAATTCCTCTTTTGGAAGTGCCTTCACAACTATTGCATAATCTTTTGACTATTATGCTCTGTGATGACGAATCTTCATCTTTTAAGAGATTTGATTTTATTAAAGCAGCCAAAAGTAACTTGGAGCCAAAAGCCCATTGAATAAAGTAAGTGACATGTTTAGCCTGCAGTTGTTTCACTGGAAGTGCATTATGAATCAGAATGTAGCCATGGAGAAGTTAGTCCCTGGAGCACAGTTCACTCCTTTTGTACTTCTGAATTTCCTATCTCCCAGAATGTCCCAAGGACTCCAGAATTTCTAAATAAAAGCATGTAGTCTGACTTTTTGGAGAAAATTCTACATGAATAATTCTACAAAAAATATCAATACCATGTTGATTAGAGGTTTTAGCATGTACTTTCTTGGACTTGGGGGATGTTTTCCATTTAGACTGTTACTGAATCATAACGATAACAGCAAAGTTTTGTCATCAGTATTTTCCTTTTAAAATGCACTATTGTATTTGATTTATCTTTTAAAAATCAGAACAGATATCTAGTCAGCCATTCGCACTCAATTTTACATTTTTTCATGGCTGTCTTCACAGAAAATTTTCTTAGGTTGATGTTTGGTTTTAGAATGCTTCATTATTTAAATGTAATATTTAATTCATTGCTTTAAGTAGTTATAACTTGCTTCTAAGCCAACCCGAAACTATAGCCTTATCAAGCTTCCCATAACAGCAGTGCAAGATTGACTTGCCCATCTTGCGTATACCATAGTTGCAAGTTAAGTCATGTCTGTAATCACTGCTGTGCTTCCACAACCAAATCATTTTTCTAGTCCTACCTTGTACATGATACCACTGCTGTTTATCCTGACTTGGATTGCCATTGGCACATAACCCAAAGAAGAAACATGGTGACACTTGGGTGGGGATTGAAGTGAAAGGTAGTTAGGATACAGGAAATATTATCTCCCTTAGGTTCATTGCTAACATAGATAGGAAGAGGCAATGAGAAGAACCCTGGAGTAGTGGAGAGCTGGCTGAAAGGCCAGAAGACTATATATATCTCCCCCACTAGATCATGAATCACTTGAAAGTGGGGGCTAATGGCAGAAACTAGGCATGGACCCACATTTAACACCACATACTAAGATAAGATCAAAATGGGTCCAAGGTGTAGGCATAAAGAATGAGATCATAAATAAATTAGAGGAACATAGGATAGTTTACGTCTCAGACTTGTGGAGGAGGAAGGAATTTGTGTCCAAAGGAGAACTAGAGATCATTATTGATCATAAAATAGATAATTTTGATTACACCAAATTAAAAAGTTTCTGCACAAACAAAACTAATGCAAACAAAATTAGAAGGGAAGTAACAAATTGGGAAAACATTTTTACAGTTAAAGGTTCTGATAAAGGCCTCCAAAATATATGGAGAATTGACTTTAATTTATAAGAAATCAAGCCATTCTCCAATTGAAAAATGGTCAAAGGATATGAACAGACAATTTTCAGATGATGAAATTAAAACTATTTCCACTCATATGAAAGAGTGTTCCAAATCACTACTGATCAGAGAAATGCAAATTAAGACAACTCTGAGATACCACTACACACCTGTCAGATTGGCTAAGATGACAGGATCAAATAATGATGAATGTTGGAGGGGATGTGGGAAAACTGAGACACTGATGCATTATTGGTGGAGTTGTGAAAGAATCCAACCATTCTGGAGAGCAATCTGGAATTATGCCCAAAAAGTTATCAAACTGTGCATATCCTTTGACCCAGCATTGCTGTTATTGGGCTTATATCCCAAAGAAATACTTAAGAGCGGAAAGGGACCTGTATGTGCCAAAATGTTTGTGGCAGCCCTTTTTGTAGTGGCTAGAAACTGGAAAATGAACGGATGCCCATCATTTGGAGAATGGTTGGGTAAATTATGGTATATGAATGTTATGGAATATTATTGTTCTGTAAGAAATGACTGGCAGAATGAATACAGAGAGGCTTGGAGAGACTTACATCAACTGATTCTGAGTAAAACGAGAAGAACTAGGAAATCACTATACACTTCAACAATGATACTGTATGAGGATGTAGTCTGATGGAAGTGGATATCTTCAACATAAAGAAGAGAGAATCCAATTCCAATTGATCAATGATGGACAGAATCAGCTACATCCAGAAAAGGAACATTGGGAAGTGAGTGTAAACTATGAGCATTTTTTTTTCTTCACAGATTATTTTTACCTTCTGAATCCAATTCTTCCTTTGCAACAACAACAATAACAAAATTCGGTTCTGCACATATATATTGTACCAAGCATATATTATAAGATATTTAATTTGTATGGGAATGCCTGCCATCTAGGGGAGGGGATGGAGAGAAGGGCAAAAATTCTGTACAGAAGGGAGTACAAGGGATAATGTTGTAAAAAAAAAAAAAAAAAAAAGTACCTATGCATATGTACTGTCCAAAAAATGTTATAATTATAAAATAAATAAACAAACAAACAAACAAACAAATAAATAAATAAAAAGAAAGTGGGGGCTATCTTTTGCCTTTCTTCATATCCCAAGTGCTTAGCAGAGTACCTGGCATGAAGAAGGAACTTCATAAATGACACATACTGACCATGTGATTTTGGTCATTTAACTTTTCAGGAATCTAGGGAGATTTCTTTCTTTTAATTTCATATTTTACTTTCATCCAATTACATGTAAAAACAATTTTAAACATTCATCTAATTTTTTTTTAATTCTAAATTCTTTCTTTCTTTCTTTCCCTTCCATCTCCCCCTCATTGAAAAAATAAGCAATTGGATATAGGTAATACATATGCAGAAATATACAACAAATTTCTGGGATAGTCATGTGAAAGAAAACATGGACCAAAAAAAACAAGAAAAATTTAAAAGTAAAAAAAAAAAAAAAAGTATGATTTGTATTCAGACTCTATCAGTTCTTTCTCTGGAGGACAACATTTTTCATCACAAATCTTTCAGAATTGTTTTAGAGCTTTGTATTTCTGAGAACTGCTAAGTCATTTATGATTGATCATCATACAATATTGCTGTTAGTGTGTACAATATTCACATGGTTCTGCTCAATTCACTTTGCATCTATTCATATCTTTCCAGGTTTTTCTGAGAGCATCTTGTTCATCATTTCTTATAGCTCGATAGTATTCTTTCACAATGTGTATAACAACTTTTTCAGGCATTCTCCAATTGACAAACAACCCCTCAATTTCAAATTTTTTATGACCACTAAGAGTTGCTAAAAATATTTTTGTATATAAGTTGCTTCCTTAAGACTATAAGTTGCAGGAAAGGTTAAAAACAACACCAGCAGTTTCCTCACTTGGGAGCTCTCTATACCAATGGAACACTTCGAAGTAGTACTGAATATGACTTATCCTTGTCTATCAGAAACAAAAATTTACATGTTAAATTTTTCCAAAAAAAATTTTACCTTTTTTCTAGTTCCTCTCCCTCCCAGAATTGTCCCCTTTCTATTTTTAACCTACCTCCTCCTAATCTCACTTGGTTTTTGAAAAGCACCATGGTCTTTGTGTTGTCAATCATGTTCAACTCTTCATGATCCCATTTGGGGTTTTCTTGGCAAAGATAGTGGAGTAGTTTGTCATTTCCTTTTCCAGATCATTTTACAGATGAGGAAACTGAGTTCTTGCTCAGGGTCACATAGCTAGTAAATATCTGAAGTCTAATTTGAACTCATGAAGATGAGTCTAATTTGAATTATTTCTGACTCCAGATCCAGCATTCTATGCCCACATATCTGCCCCATCTAGTGTGTACCTAGTTGCTAGAATAATAATAGAAAGTGTATTTGTATAGCACCTTATTATGTTTAGACAACATTGTCATGAAACACAATCATTTGATCCTTATAATAACCCTGTTTACCCAAACAGGGCAAATCTTGCCCTATTTTAAAAGAGAAATCCTTAGATATATGTCCTATGCCAAGTTATTGTGTGCCTGGATAACTGAGAATTAAACATGGATATTTAGGTTATTTTCCAATTCTTTTTTTTTTTTCATATCTAATAGTTTTTATTTACCAGATATTTGCATGGGTTTTTCAATTCTTTTAAAAAATTTATTAGAGATTGCCAATGTGTTTCATACTTTAATAATCACATTCACATAGAAATGCATTACACATAAAAAATGATGCTATTTTCAAGTTCTGTCTTTATTCTCTGTCCTTCTATGCTCCCTTTCCCTCTTGTTCACAACTAACATCTTCACCTCGAAACTCCTGTAGATTTGGATATACTTACATGTTAAGAGAAACCTAAATAGGGAAGGAAAACTCCAGTTTTGGAGCATCTTGTTCCTACTTCTTTTAGTTAATTTTTGACTCTCACCTCTCCGTGCGGGGGCCCCTCTCCTCCTCCTGATCCCACACATACAAAAGTGGACACATACACATACAAAGCATCTGCTTCTTTTAAATGCTTCTCTGACTCGGTGCTGGGGCAAAGAGGTAAGAGGGAATAAGCATGTGCTTCAATCCAGGTGCCTGCTTTGTTAATTTTGCCAGTGGGGTAAGAGTCTTGATCCCATGGGTTCAAGTTTTAGTTTGCTCTGTGATAGATTAACTTAGCTGGTTACAACATGGCATTAAAAAATAAGTTTAACAATTGTATGGGTCAATTATACCCAAATCCATGGATTATAAGTCTAGCTCTTAAATAAGAAACTGATCACAAAATAAACTTAAGCAACAAAGTATATGCATGAATCAATAATAACATCTTTAAAAGTATTGTCACTCATAAGGACAATAGCATCGGTTAAAGTTTTAGGCAATATTGCACACTTTACAAAATATTAGTAATATGAGTTCTACCAACCCTCCTTTCTTCTCCTGCCAACTCTGAAGTGGGGGATGGGGAGAGGAAGGGAAGGTGTCAGCAATACTAAATAAGTGAATTGAAGATATGTAGGGTAAAATAAATTCAATGTACAGAACTAAAACTCTGTGTAAAAGAACCTAAGGATTCTCATTAAACTTGAATGAATCAGATTGAATAAAAAAAGCTGGTCTTTTTAAGATTTTAGGGGGATTTTAAAAATTAAACTTCTACTCTGTAAAGTGTTTACTATTTTATTAACACTAATACTGTCATCAAAAACCAGAAGGGATATTGCTTTCACTTTAATATTTTGTGTTTTTTCTATTTCACGATTTATTTTTAGGATTTATTAAAAATTTTGAGTGAGAACGGGGTAAGAAATAATTCCATGTTTATTAAGCACTGTATGTATAATTAATATATCTTTTGGAACAGAGACTCCAAATCCATATTAGAAATCTCACCAGGTGCTCTTCTTTTAAGTGGTTTCAATTGCAACTTGTTAGTTGTCCAAGAGTGGAGAAAATGAAGAGAAAATTAATTTATCTAACCCCCACTAAGAAAGGAATAAAAATAAAATCCCTACCACATACAAATTCCTGCATTGGTCATGTCCAAAAAAAGTTTGCATTCAGAAATTTAGAAATTCAGTTTCTGTGCTCTTGAGTCGCTCAGTTCTTGATCTGGAAGTAGATAGCATATTTCATCATGAACTCCTTAAAATAGTGGCTGGTCATTGTTTTAATCAGAGTTCCTGTCTTTCAGAATTGTCTTTATAATGTTATAATTTTATAAATCATTCTTGTGGTTCTGGTCACTTCACTTTGTATCAGTTCATACAAGTCTTTCCAGACTCCTCTGAAATCAATCCCTTTCTCATTTCTTCCCCCCCCCCCCCAGGCAATTAGGGTTAAGTGACTTGCCCAGGGTCACACAGCTAGGAAGTGTTAAGTATTTGAGATCAGATTTGAACTCAGGTCCTGACTTCACGGCTGGTGCTCTATCTACTGCACCACCTAGCTGTCCCCTGATTTCTTAATACATAAAAGTACTACATTGAATTCATATACCATGATTTGTCCAGCCATTCCTCAGTTGATGGAGACCCCCTACTTTCCAATTCTTTGCCACCACACACACACACAAAATGATATTTTTTTACATATGGATCCGTTTCCTTTTTTCTTTTATCTCTTTGAGGTATAAAGTGTGTAATAATGTCACTGAGTCAGAGTTTACACAGTTTAATCGCTTCAGGGGTATAGTTTAAAACTGCTTTCCAGAATGGCTTGATCAGTTTACAGTTTCACCAGCAATGCATTATTACTTGTTATTTCACAGCATTTCAATTTTTATTTTCCTTTTTTGTCAACTATGTTAATCTGATGGGTGTGATGCAGTACCTCTAAGATGTGTTAATTTGCATTTCTCTAATTATTACTAGGTGACACAGTGGATAAAGTGCCTAAGGCTAAAGTCAAGGAAGACATTTTCATGAGTTCAAATCTGGTCTCATACTTACTAGCTGTGTAATTGTGGGCAAATCACTTAATCACTAGCTTGTTGCCTAAATGAAGGGGAGAAGGCAAGAAAACCCAAGAATGGGATCAACAGAGTTGGACATAACTGAATATTAGTAATTTAAAGTATTTTTTCTTCCACTCGGCTATTGATAGCTTGGGTTTTTTTTTCCTCTGAAAGCTGTTTGCTCGTATCCTAGACTATTTATCATTGGGGAATGACGCTTAAATTTTTTTATCAGTTCCGAATGTATTTTAGAAATTTTTGGTGATTTCCCATTTGCTTGCTTCTCTTCTATTTTTAACTGCATTGGTTTAGTTTGTGCAAATTCCTTTAAATTTATGAAACCAAAAATTGTCCATTTAAACTTGTTATTTTATCTGTCTTCTTTTTGGTCATGAACCCTTTCCTTGTATATTCAACTGGTAATTTCTTTCATGCTCCTTATTTATTTATGTGATCATCCTTTATGTTGAAGCCATGTACTCATTTGGAGTTTACCTTAGAATAGTGTGAAATGTTTATTTTTAGTTTCTTCCATTGATTGTTTTCCAGTTTCCCCAAAAGGTTTTGTTCAATAGTGAATCCTTTGCTGGTATCACTGGGTTTATAGAACTCTATATTAATCTCCTTCATTTGCTTCTGCCTTTTTCGCAATTGGTCCCACTGATTAAGAAATAAGGAGGCAGAGCCACAGAGGGGACCCCCATGGAGACAGGGTGTCCTTATTCATATTTCTTAATCTGTTTTAATGATTATGGCTTCATAATATAATTTGAGATCTGATATGGCAGGATCTTTTCTTTCTTCCCAATTTTTTCTTTTTCATTTTTTTTTCATTATTTAACCTTCTAATCTGTTCTAATAAACTTTGATTTTTTTAGCTTTATAAAGTGATCCTTTGATAGTTTCATTAGTATAACACCGAATAATTTATTGACCATAGTCATTTTTATTACATTGCCTCAGTATATTCATGAAAAAAAACTTTAAATCCTCTAGTTTTGTTGAAGTTGTTAATTGTTCCAACTATGATCATATTCTTTTAAAAGTTGCAATTGTTCCCCTTTGCCCAAGTTTATTTACATAATTCTTTTTTCTTCATGGCTATCGTTCGCAATTCTAGCAATATAAAGAATAGTAATGATTTTATCTCTAATCTTATAGTTTATTCCCTTTAGCTAATGCTGACTTGCATTTTAGATATACTAGTTATTATTTTAAGAAAATCATTTTTTCTTGTTCCCTTCTCATTTGTCATTTTAAAGGTGTTCTTAAAATTTATACTCAAGAGTTCTGTAGTTTTTCATTAACCTTTAGTTTCCTTTGTAATCCTATATATTTTGTTATATGCATTTAAAAATATTATTTTGAAAAGAGGTTCATAGGATTCACTGCTGTCAAAGGAGTCCACAAAAACAAAGGTTAATACATCCCCATTTTTCAAATGCATGTCTTCCCTTCCTCCCCAGCTAAGGTAAAAAAACAGACTATGTTTTTATTTAATCTCCTAATAGTATCTTATAGTTTTGCATAGAGCCAAGTATTTTCCCCAGTGGTTAAATTTTGTAAGTTAAGCATTAAAGTCTTTGAGGGCAGGAACTACATCTTAGTCTTCAACAGCAGTTGCAACATGTATCACAACTATAAAATCCAATTAAAAATTATTAAAAAACATTTAATGTATATAAGGCATTGGGGACAAAAAGTTCTTATCCTCAAGGGGCTTATTTTGTTGGGAATGGAAATCAAATATGCAAATATAAGCAATACCAAGTATTTAAAAATTATTCAAAAGGGAGAGTGTACCAATAATTAGGAGATGGGAATGGGAGGGAAATCAGAAAAGGCCCCAGAGGAAGGAGTGAGTACCCGAGCTGTTTTGAAGGAAGCTGGGGTTGATGCAACATAAGGAAAGAATGCATTAAGGACATAGGGTATCAATTGTGCAAGGACATGGTAGCCAGACCCAGGGTCATGTACAGGTCACAGTTAGCAGATAAATTTTACTGAAACAGAACAAAAGGAAATAATAGGGAATAAATGTGAGAATCAAATTATGGAGAGTGACGCTTATTCCCCAAGGCTATAGGGAACCACTCGAGATCTTTGAATAAGACGAAGAGTTAGTCATGTTTTAGAAGTATCAGTTTGGTAACCATGTAGAAGATGGGTTGGAGAGATGAGCTGCATGCAGGCCAATTAGGAGATAAGTGCAACAGTTCATAATTGAGGTGATGAGGGCCTAATAGCTATATGAGTGGAGAGGGAATAGAAGTTTTTGTCATGGTAGAATCAATAACTGTTTTTACCTTATCTTTGTACCCCTGAGCAAACTGGTGTCTGGCATAGAGTATTTAATAAATGCCTGCTGACTGATTTCAAATGGTAGGGCAGGGGAATTAGAAGATAAAGGATAATTCCAAAGTTGAGAACCAAACAGTCAACCTATACTTAAGGCTTATACAATCTGCAGACCACTGAAAAATCAAGTGAAGGCAGATGACTAGCTCTTCTTGTTTTAGGCTATAGAAATAATTCAATTCCCCGTCCCTATGATCTTCCCACTATACCAGAATTATGTACAGGGCAAGCTGCACATAAACATCAGTAAGGCAGTATACAAATACTATCAAGATTTACTTTTATTGAATGTCATATTCAGGGCTGGCTTTACATATATGTAAGTAGAACAGGCATTTGCTTACATGATATGGTTTGTGGAGCACAGGGAAGGTCAGGTTACCACCTACCTCCCCAATCTCTTGCCAGCCTCAGTGCCTAAAATTCCAAAGATTTTAATTCCCAAGATTTTTTTTCTCTCCCTTAATGTAAATATTTCTTGAAATTGCCTCATTACTCTTTACTAGTCATTTTCAACCTAAGGCAAATTACTTCTTGTTTTAGCATAATAGCTAATGGAGAAGAGTTTTTTGATGGGATAAAATATATATGTTCCTAGGAGTAGGAAGGAGAAGGATATTTGGGAAAGGCAGACTTCTTTACTATGAGAAGGCTGTGAAGGTGGAAATGCCAAGAAGGTAGATAATAATCACCTAAAAGAAAGGCTTAATTATCACTATCATGCTTTGACTCATTCGAAGGTTGTGACACTCTTTAATAATACTTCTACTTCAATAAAGTAGCTCCTTTTCTACAAAATATTGAAGACAATCTTGTAAAAAAGTCAAAATGTTACTCTTATTAGATCAAAGGATTGAGAACCAGAAGAGACCTCAGAGAAATCATCTAACCCAACTTCTTTATTTCACAAATAATGATTTCTAAGGATAAGTTAAGTGAACTGTCCAAGTTCAATCCATGAGAACTAGTGTTGGAACTTAAGTAAGTGCTCTGAGTTCAAAAATGGAGTAAATTTTCTACTATACTGAACTTCCTCTTTTCAGGAAGGCAGTAGTAACACAGGGCAATTCATTAAGAGCGAATAACCCAGAACTTTTAAGAGTGAAGTTAAGTAATTACCACTTCTCTTGAACAAAAACGTAATTACAATATCCATCATAATGGAGTTATAAAAATAGAGGAAAGATTTTTTTTTAAAATTCGCACAATTACTGAGTTTATACAAGATATATCAGGTTTCATGTTTGGTAAAGAATGATGTAAAATAAGTCTAAGTTATTATGTCTCTAAGAACCAAAATATACTGATGTTTTACAAAATGATTGGAAAGAAAGGCCTGAAACTAAGTTTTAAAATTATGCAGTGCACTTGAATTTCAATCCTGTTTAAGTGAATGGGAAGAATATCTCTCTCCTGCCTGCCACCCACCAGCAAAGCTATACTACAATATAATGCAAAAAAATCAGATGTACACCCCCTTAATCCAAAAATAAAATTTCTTTGCTTATTTTACATATTTATTCTTGTCTTCCTTTTGTTACTAGTATAGAACTAGACCTTTAAAATAGGCATTCACATAGTACAGTTATTATTTCAAAATCATCAAAGTCAAGTGAAAGGTAAATGTGTTTCAGCTGCTGTTAAATATAATATTTTTGTAAGCTAAATAGAACTGTCTCTTAATGAATTACTACATTAAAGTCTGCAAAATTCCAAAAATAATCACATCCATCCATATTTATAGATATTCCTTTAACTTTGAAAAAAAGCAAAGTTTTTTTCCTATTCCTAATTATGCCTATGTTACAAACTTATGGTCACAGGCAGTTTTACATAGAAAATAAGTAAAATTCAATGCACTAATAAAATATGAAATAAAGATGAATTTGAGGTAGAAGTTGAACAATGTAGTCCATAACTTCTCTACAAGATTTATCATTCCCAATTACTATCACTTCTTTTTAGTTTAGTTGTATACAACAGCCTCAAGTTGTCTAATATTATCTATACAACACCATACAGAAAAAAACTTAACTAAACAGAAGAAATAGGCAAGCTTTTGACATGTTAGAAGAGAATGTAATTGGTTTTACTTCTTGGCTGCTAACATTAACAGTATCCAAAAGGAGGCCGTTGATTATAACCATATTGTCCATACTGATGATGGTAGTAAGGTTCTTGTCTATGCTGCTGATAGTTGTTACCCCAGGGTCTTCCATGCCACTGATTAGATCGATTGTCACTTGGCCAACCTCGCCTGCCATCCCTTCCCCGAAAGTGTCTGTTATCTTGCAACCTATAACAAAAAAGGCACCTATGGTTTAGCATTCTTTTATAAAAGCACAAATCATAAAGTCTTGGATTCAACTATGTCATCAGCATAATTCCCTTTTGCATATCCCAGAACACTTTTTTTTTCTTTATTACAGTGTTGAAACACTACGGCTAATCATAAAATTACTCCAAAGTTCAAATTATATTTCAAAACACCAATCAACTGTACACAGAATTAACAAGACATATTTTAATTTCATCTCATACTATCACTAATGAAAACTATTTTATAATGCTTAAACATTTGCCAAGAATTTTACGCACAATCTTGTTAAAAAAGAGAAGTAGTACTTTACTACTTGCCTATGCTAAAATGTTAAATAAAATGTTATTTTTATTTTATCACCAGGGGCAGCTAGATGGCACAGTCGATAGAGCACTGAAATCAGGAAGACCCGAGTTCAAATCTGGCATCAGACACTTAATACTTACTATGTGACTCTAGGCAAGTCACTTAACCCAATTATCTCCCCCCCAAATAAACAAATGAATAAAATCAGGTATTTTATCAATTCTCTCCTCACCCTCACCCCTGGCAAAAATAAAAACAAAATAATTGCCTTCTTTTGAGAAAAACCCAAACCTAAATTATTTAAACCTGAAGTATTTTTGGGAAACAAATCTGTTTAGTTCCATTTGTTAAGAGAAGATATTGTTTAACCCATAGAAAATAAATACTATTAAGTTAAATGTATTTGAAAAACAAACAAACAAAAACATGCATGTATGAAGGTCCTAGGGACAAGAGAGTTTAACGTCAGTGTTTTCTTTTTTCAAATAGTAGTTCACAGTCAAGTTACAGAATGAATTGACTCTGCTTCCAGCTAGGTGACCCAGTGGATAGAGCACCAGCTCTAAAGTCAGGAGAACCTGAGTTCAAATCTGGCCTCAGACACTTAATATTTCCTTGCTGTATGTCCCTGGGCAAGTTAATTACCTCAGCCAAAAAAAAAAAAAAAAAAAAAAAAGAAAAAGATACTTTCTTTTTTTTTTTTTTTTTCATGTTGGAATGACATATATTCTATTTTTTTTTATTTTTACAGTTGAAGAAATAGAGTCCCAGAGAAATAAATGATTTCCCCAACATCACATAAGAAAGAGTGGGAAACTAGGATTTGAACAGATTTCAAATTCAGAATTCTTTCTATTATGCCACAATGCTTCCTCTCACATTTAGATATGTATGTAAACCTAAATTTCTGACTACTGAAGAAAACAACCACTTGAGTCATCTGAAATGTCGAACATATAAATATCTAAAATGATTTTTTATAAAAACACAATAAATATCTAAACAAAAAGCAATAAGGTGATGAAAAGTACAAATGAAGTGGTCAGTCAACTGACAGAGTGTTTACACCCCAGAGGAAAGCAAAAAGTAAATTATCACATGGAAAAATGCACAACTTCAGTAGCAATTTAAAAAAAAATCAAACCCCTTTAAGGAGCTACTTATTATTATTTATATTTGTTATCAAAGAAGAAAAAATAAATTAAAAAAATGTCAGAGGGTGACCTCCATCAGAGTTGTAGAGAAACAACTACCTTATATGTTGCTGCTGGTACTCTAAATTGGTCCGGGCTTCCCACAGAGCAATCTGGCAGAATGGAATAAGAACTAGAAAAAAAAGCTATACATCCCCTTTGGCCTGGTAATTCCACTTTGGGAACTATGCTAGGCAAGGAAATAACTCAAAAGGAGGGTGGGTGGGAAGTATTTCACAAATGGATTTTCAGAGCAGTGCTATTTTTTTTTTTTTACTTAATTTTTTATTATATATATATTTTTTATAATATTATCCCTTGTATTCATTTTTCCAAATTATCCCCCCCTCCCTCTATTCCCTCCCCCCGATGAAAAAGATACTTTCTAAAGGATTGAAATTACCTATTAAAATATGCATTCTAGGATTAGGTATATTTTATTTGGTCAAATGTCTGTTATTTTAATATATAATTTGAAAAGAGAACTTATTGAAAAGAGGACACAAATAGGACAATTTTGCTATTGTGTTAAATTACATTTTAAAAACACAGTGTAATAAGAGTTTGCAGTTTCACGTGTAATCCTTTTTTCCCCCCTATTTTCTATACAATGACATTTTTAAAAAATTAGTTAAAAAAGAAAATCATACCGATTGCCTCTGTTCCTTTGATTACCACTAGATCTACTATTCCACTCTTCAACAATTGGAGGGGAATCTAGAGGGCGTTTCAGGTATTCTTGATACTCTGTATCATCTTCTGTGAATCGATTGGCAAACATCTCTTCAAAATTTGGAACAGCATCAGATGTGTCAGTCATCCTGAGAATCTTTTACAAAACAAAAATATTAGTTGGGGAACATTACTTTTAAAATATCTAGAGACAGCAAGATAGTACAGTGGATAGAAAGGCAAGAAGGCCTGACTTCAAATCCTTCAAATCACTGTCACCTACAAGTGATCATTTGTCAAGAAAATGAAATAACCTAATGTGCAAAACTGCTTTGTAAACCTTAAAGCACTATATGAATGCTAGCTAGTATTATCTGCAGAAAGCACTATATGAATGCCAGCTAGTGTATCTGTAGTGACAGGAGTATTTTTCTTTCTAATTAGTGAATAACCAGGTTGCAAGTAGAGTTTTTATATAGTCTTGCTCTCAATGGCTCATTATGGCACAGAGGAGAACTTGGAATCTCAAAAGCAATGCCAATGTAATGGCATGTATATCTAACAAAGTGGAAATCTTCAAGAAAGAGTTTGGTGACAGACTGTTACCTGAAGACCAACCAAATAAATTGAGAGGTTTGTCCCCAGAAACTTTTTTTCTTGCCCCAATCTCACCCCCCCCCAAAAAAAATACACTCTACACTGTATTTTCCTCTGGTCGAAGGAAAACCAACACAGAAGTGTAATCACTTGATCCTTGAAAATATAAATTTTTGTAGATATTTTAAAAACCTGTAAAAGGGCTTAAAATCAAATATATTTAAGTTTAACACAACTACATTACACAAATGTACCCTATGTACTCATATCAGATCTTGCATTTTTAATTTTTTTTTCCTCGTCTTTGTTTTACCCATCCATACTTAGTACAGATCCTGGCACAGAATAGCTTATTAATAAAAGAACATGTGGTCTCTCCCTTTCAGATATTTCCTGAAGATGAACTGGGAACCTGCCCAAACTCAGTTATTCAAGGCAATCTGTAATATTTTATTTAAAATGTAATGTTCTCTGTTGAGGTTTTCTGGGGGTCTCTGGGAGCAGCTTTCCTTTCTGTTCAGTAATCACCACACAAGTAGCCAGGGGTTAAAGTCCAAATCCTCTGTTGTCTCTTCCCAAGTCTTGTCTTCTTTCCTGGGGCCAATTAGCTTTCTTAAGGCCTATCTCTCTCCATGGTTCCGAGAGCTTGAGCTCCTGAATCCCCCCAAATCCAAAGGTTTGTGCTTCAGCCTCCAGCCACAACAAAGGTAGAAGATCGAATGAACCAGTCTCTGCCTTCCAGAGCTTCTAGTATGCTTATCTCTTTTGGCCCTGAGAACTTCTAGCTCTACACTGAATATACATCAATCATTATATCACAAGGAAACCATTATTTGTTGTAGGATTAAATCAATACTACACTAGATTTAACCATAGTCTCAATTCCACTTAGTACCTTGTTTCAAGTTCTGGCCCAGAACATCTCCTTGTAGGATTAAATCAATCATACTGAAGCATGCTAAATTAGATAACTATTGTCTCTATCAATTATACTGACTTAGTACCTTGTAAGACAAGTTCAGAATTCTGGCCCATATAACAGCAATCCTCTCACCCTTCCTCCAGAAAGGATCTATATTCCTTCATCTGTAGCATTAATAAATACTTGTTGATCCATTGGTTGTGACAAATACAAATTGGCTCTTATTGATGGGGATGTAAATTGTGTATTCTGGTTAGCAAAACTAAGACCAGCTATAAAAATAAAATATAAATTGTTTTTAAATGTCATTTGCAATGCCTCTCTCACTTCATAGCAGAGGTGGTAGTGGAGGTAGGGTTATTAGGAAGTATTCCAAAATGGCATATACTGTGTCCCTTTCTTTTTTAGTCATTGTTCTAAAGGAAGGCTTTATTTGGAAATGAATGTGCTAAAGAAACAAAACACTTTAATAAAAAAAAAAAGTTAGAAGCAGAGGAAGATAGGAAAAAAAATGCCATTTACAGATCATTTTCATCATACTTTCAAGTTAAATAAATGTAAAAACTGCACTCAAGAGCTTATATACTTTTAAGGTCAATGTAACAGTCCTACTAGATAAATGTGCATCAGTATTGTCCATCAAGCTTTTGCTGCCATGGTTAGATTGCTATTCCCTATAATATAATTTGCCTGTTGAAGGCAGTTCATTGAGTATGCTGCCTCTCTCAGACTAGAATGATAAACTATATATAGAATAATGCCCACTAGCCAGCAAGGATTTGTCATTCTAGTGGCAATGCAATGTGACACATAAAGTACCCAAGTCTGAGTATCAAATTTTTTGCTTTTTCCTAACTAATTCATCTGTCTCAAAACTCAAACTTTAAACAGGTCTTAGTACAAAGTTGGTTATTTAAGGGAAGAAAGAAACAGCAGAAAATATAGACTTGGTATATCAACCAAAGACTACTGTACCAGCTATCTTTACATAGACAGGACCAACAAATATTTATTAAACATCTTTATAAGGTACAATGCTAAATGTTGTGCAAAATATAATGGAGGGTCCTTGTCCTCAAGGCCCAAGTTATTTTTTATTCTTTACAGTTCTAAGTTTAAAATAAAACCTCTAGGGCTGTCATAACATACCAAAAAAATCAAAACAAAACAAAACAAACTTGTGAATTTTGAAGGAAACAGTTCTGGAACTGAAATACCTAAATTTTCACTAAAATTATTTTCTTTTATACCAACATAGCAAGTTCATGACCACATTAAAAATCAAACACAAAAATCTTAATTCAAGTACAAAATTACTTGTTACTACCAAACCATATAAAGATAACTTCAAAAATAGGCATTTGGAAAGAAACCCAAGTCACTTAACATTCTTTTCTGCTCAGAATTCTTAAGACTACTAAAAGTTGCTTATATTAAAATTTCAAATCTAAAGGTGACTGTCACTGAAATTTAATTTACATCTGGCAATAGCCTCACTCTTGAAGGAAAACCTGACTTAGTTCTTTAAGGACAAATGAGGTTAGTTATTTCTTATTCTTTATTTTACCATTATTTTATATTATATATCAATAATATTAATAAACATTAATATATATCTATTTATTTTATTATTCTTTATTCTCTTTGCCTGTCTTGGGGGGAAGGGGCGAGTAGAGAAGAGAGAATTACGAGGTAATGTATTTTTCATACTGCCACTTTGATGATACTGGGATTTACCCCGCTTCATTCATAGGCTTAAAGTTTATTCCCTCATCCAACAAGTGGGACAGTGTCCCTTTATTAGTACCATCAATTCAACAAAATTACTGAGTAAATGACATGTATGAGATATGATGAAGAATAGAAAGCCTAGGTCTCTGCCCTCAAGATGCTTACATTCTAACACGGGGTCTGTTCTGCCATAGAAGTGCATCGTAGATGTAAACATCGAAGTCACCTTTTTAATCTTTCCTGTTTAAATCTTCACCTTTCACTCATACTCCAAGTCTCCACATCCATTTCTGTCTGTTCCCACACATTACCTTGGTACTTGATAAGCTTGTATAGATCCTAGAATTCACTTGTATACTTCCATGTTATTTTCTATTTCTGGTAATGAAGGTTCTTCCAAAGAAGTCCACTACTGAAATATATGCTTTTTCCTATTATTGTAATATTTTATTACTATTGTAATATTTTATTACTGTTGTAATATTTTAATTACTGCTGTAATATTTTAATTACTGTTGTAATATTTTAATGTTTTTATCACTATTGTAATATTTTAATATTTTTATCATTTTGTAATATTTTATTTTTATTACTATTGTAATTTTGTAACATTTTTATCACTATTGTAATATTTTAATATTTTTATCACTATTGTAATATTTTACTATTTTTATTACTACTGTAACATTGAAGGCTCAAAACATTTCCACAGATTTATTCATTCAAAAGGATGGCAGCATATATCCTAATATTAAAATGGAGACTCTCGTCTAACACAATTATCAGTAATTACTGCCATTCTAACAGTGGTAAGTAACCTTACCAAATTCACAGAGCAATGTAAAAAACAAAACTCAAGTTTCCTGGTACTTTCAATCATTACTCTCATATATACCCACCTTCTAAACACAAAGATTCTCCACCACGGCTTTGGTTACAGATTTTAAAGTTTGCAGGAATCCCAACCTCATGCCAGAACCACTTAAATATTTTACTTCAATTATTTAAATCCTCTATCTCCAAATTAGTTTAAATTTAAATAATTAAAAACATCAAACCCTAACTCAGTGGCCTACAATCATGGCCTTTCAAGCGACCCAGTTCTATCCATCACCCAAAGTTCTACGTTAATCACTCGTTGTTATTAAGGACATAGTCAGCATTTCAGCCTCTAGGAAAATAAGATCAGCAACGTCAGCTCCTCCGCTCTACTTTTACTAGACATGTAAGAGGGAGAGTCCCGGGGAGGTCCGTGGGGCGCACTTAAGATGAGTAACTCGCATTTCCTGTACATACGACTTCAAGAACAGTCTTACCTACCTCGGCGGCTTAGGGCCGTTATACAATTAGAGGCCTTTTTTGGGTGAAGAAATAGAGGAGTCCTTGATAAAAGACACGAAACAATAAACATTAAGAACGGCGGTCGGGGGGAGCGCGGGGACCGCTACCAGCTCCCACATTTCATTAAATAGTCTCCCTAGAGAGCCAAGAACACAGGCTGGGCTGTGCAGTGTAAAGAACACCAGCCTTCGGGGGAGTCACGGCCCCCAAGGTGCTAGAACAGTTTTCAGGGCTTTTTTGCTGGAATGCAAAGGGACGAGGAGGGGCGCCCGATCCTCGAGCTCGCCCTCAAACCGGCCAGGAGCGGAGCACCTCTGCAGGTAGCTCAGATCGGCCCGCCCACGCTGCCCAGATCGGCCCCAGAGTCCGGGGTAACCCGCGAGCCACGCAGGACTGGTCCCCCTCCCCCCACTCCCACGGTCGCGCGCATCACCAACTCACCGCTTCGGTTCTCAGGCCACCAACCTCCGGAGCCACTTCCGGTGTTCGTCTGGGCAACAAGGAGACTTCCGGTTGAGATCTTCGCTGAACGCATTTCCGCTTCCGCTTGCTCGGAAGAGGTGGTGTTCGAGACCCGGATGTTGGTCTGTCAATCCGTGAATTCCGCATTGTGTTAAGTTCTTTATATCCTCCGAGAGGGGACAAAATAAAGAACCTGATCAGTGATGCTGATGGCGTTAAGCCGTGATGTATTTTTCCCTTTTTTAGGGAGGGGAAAGAGTATTAAATAAATTAGATTGGTGCTCTATCCACTGCGCCACTTCGCTGCCCTCACGATAGTAATTTTGATCTTTGTTCTTGTTACTGGATTCTGATAACTCTGGAGAAGAGAGGGAGGCTGAAGGCTGCATAGCTCTGCCTCACTCAATTCCAATTCATGACATCACCCTTTAAGAAGGAAGGATGAACACTGAGGTACCACCTCACATCTCTCAGATTGGCTAAGATCACAGGAGAAGATAATGACAAATAATGGAGGGGATGTGGGAACACTGGGACACTGATATATTGTTGGTGGAGTTGTGAATGGATCTAACCATTCTGGAGAGCAATCTGGAACTATGCCCAAAAAGTTATCAAACTGTGCCTACCCTTTGATCCAGTAGTGTCTTTATTAGGCATGTAGGTCATAAATCAGGGGAAAGGACCCCCAGGTGTAAAAATGTTTGTGGCAGCCTGTAGCGAGCTGTCGTCTCCAGAAGCTGTTGGATCGCTCTCTGGGAAGAGATCTGCTGTGTCTACTCAAATCTCTCAGACAGATTCTTCTTCCTGTAGTGAACCGTTGTCTCCAGGCAGTTGCTGTTAACTCTTGTCCAGAGAAGTGACTTCCCTTCCTGCAGAGAGCCCCGTCAGGCCTGATGTAATGCAGAGACCTCTTCTATCTCTGGGTGTCCTCTCTTTTATCCTCCCAGAGAATGGGCGTGGGATAATGCAAGGGCTTCTGGGAAGAACCACTTCAGCCAATGAGCTTGCTCCTTCTATCAAGTCAACCTGAGTTCTCACCTTGTAATTGTCCAGACAACCTGAATTCTCACCTTGTCACTATCCAGACAACCTGAGTTCTCACCTTGTAATTGTCCAGACAACCTGAATTCTCACCTTGTCACTATCCAGACAACCTGAGTTCTCACCTTGTAATTGTCCAGACAACCTGAATTCTCACCTTGTCACTATCCAGACAACCTGAGTTCTCACCTTGTAATTGTCCAGACAACCTGAATTCTCACCTTGTCACTATCCAGACAACCTGAGTTCTCACCTAGTAATCCTAACAGCAGCCCTTTTTGTGGTGGCAAAAAACTGGAAACTACATGGATGCCCATCAGTAGGAGAATGGCTGAATAAGTTGTGGTATGTGAATGTTATGGAATATTGTTGTTCTGTAAGAAATGACCAGCAGGATGATTCCAGAAAGGCCTAGAGAGACTGACAAGAACTGATGCTGAGGGAAATGAGGAGAACCAGGAGATCATTGTACATGGCAACAAGAAGATTATACAATGATCAGTTCTGATGGACGTGGCTCTCTTCAGCAATGAGATGATTGAGGCCAGTTCCAATGGTCTTGTGATGAAGAGAGCCATCTACATCCAGAGAGGATTGTGGGAACTGAGTGTGGATCACAACATAGCATTTTTATTCTTTTGGTTGTTTACTTGCATTTTGTTTTTTTCTCATTTTTTTTTTCTTTTTGATCTGATTTTTCTTGTGCAGCATGATAATTTTAGAAATATGTGTAGAAGAATTGCACATGTTTAACGTATATTATTTACCATCTAGGGGAGCAGATGAGGGAAAGGAGGGGAAAATTTGGAATACAAGGTTTGTGAGGGTCAATGTTGAAAAATTATTCATGCATATGTTTTGAAAATAAAAAGCTTTAATAAAAACATAATGAAGGATAAACATCAGGAAGTCATGAATCCATTTGAAATTTAATTTGATATAATGTGCAGGATACAGCGCTAGCTATTCATTTTTTTTGCTCCCCCCATTTGCTAGGGCCATGCCTTTTAAGTTATCTTCCATCTAAACTGTTATCTCTTATGTTCTGATTTATGTATTTGTTTCCCTATTAGTACTCTTTGAGTATGGGAAGTGCTTTTTCTTTTTCTTTGTATCCAATATTTGGATACGGGAACAAGCACTTATTCATCGCTTGATTATCTATGTCATTTTCCTTAAATTCTCAATAGAAGATCCATGCAGTGCTCTATGTGGAATCTTTTCTGGTTCTTGTTTTGTGGAAACCTGTGTAACATCTTGATTGCTTATCTGTTAAGCCCCACATGGTCTGTGCATTTATTTTATCAGTCATTATATATAATGTCTTTTATACCACTTGTCATGTGGGAGTAAGCACTGAAAATATTATAAGTTAATCACACCCACTATTCTGGGTCAAGCCTAAATTAGCCAATATGTTGATTAAAGTTCAAGGGTTAAAATTAAATAAGGCATTCATGGACAATAGAATGCAACAAAACAACTTTACTGGTAAGACATAAGATGATTAATTTGAAAAGATACTAAAATAAAACATTACTTCCCTCTCAAAATCACCACTATAATTAGTTAGTTGAGAAATGTATTCCCAGCAATGTTAGGTGAAACGTCTGTCACCAATTCCCAGTTGGCTAGATTTTTAAATACTTCAGGGGCAAGATAGCCAAATGGCCCTTCACCACCTTAAAGAACCAGCAAATATCTTTATAACTGTTGATCCATATGCAAAATTAGGAATCATTTTCCTAAGGAGAAAGGTTAAAGATTAAGGGCCCAAGAGAAAGGAAGGAAAAGTAAAGGCTCTATCTCTGGGGTCAGGGAAGAACTTGGACATGGCCCACCCTCAGATTTGCAGATTCAGTACACCAGCAGTTCCTTCTCAACAGTGACTCCAGTGCCCACATAGCTGGTCTCGTCACCAAAAGAAATAGCAAAATGAGTGAATGGGATAACACATACTTCTGCTACAAATAATCTGTATCCCTTCATTTACCTTTAGGTCAACAGTGACTCTCATTCTTTTGAGATCATGATGTTCCACAATTAGCAGCCATAAAGCTATATAGAAAAAAGTAAAATCTCTGGAAATTTTGAAGTTATGGGTAAGAAGCAAGAAATTTTCAAGAAAATGAAATGTTGTAATGTTTATTTTTACTTAGACTTTTTTAGAACTAAAAGTTAGTTTGACAATAAATTAAATTATGCACAATTTGAAATGCTCATGCAATTATCATGCTTGAGATATAAATTTTAAATTATAAGTTATTCAGGCACTGATATTTACTAAATTAACTTATTTTTAACAGCTATTCATTTTTCTAACAATTGAAGGTACAAACCTCTGAACTTTATGAATTCTTGCATCTGTTTTAGCCAGTTTATTTAAAATATGCACAACTTTGAGAAGTGGTTATAATTATTATCATTATAAAAGTTATATTTGCCGAACTATGAACATTATAACAAGCAGGTACAGAATACACATTTTTTTTTAAAAAATGAGTGAAAATAAGGAATAAAACTCTATAATCCTAACTAATATCTTTAAAAAAATAACTGTCAACTAAGTGAATAAACCATTTGCTATTAGAACTTTAATCAATTTCATTTGTACCAGCTGCTTTTATCAATGGTTTTTTCTTTGGTAAAACAGATATATAATATTTATGCAACTCACTTCAGAAGCCTTGTTTAAAAAAAGTATTTCATAAATTTTAAATTATTATATAAATATAAACTTCTTTTATCTTAGTGCTCCTCAGTAGTTCTTTTATTCTCTCATTGACACATCGGTGATTAGATGATTTACTGTTACAAAACTTTTCTATTTTCTTTAAGCCTATAACTCTGCTCCTCACTTTCGGAGAATGATCTTGCTTCATATTTTGCTGATTAAAATGCAGAAGAGAATAAGGACTCTACTCATAATAGGTGATATCCTGAGAAGGATGTGTAGGTAGAATGGAGCTTTAGCTTGTAATAAGAGGGGTAAGGACAAGGCAGAAGCTCTCAGGTGAAGCAGCTCCTTTTTTCCAGTATCATTCTCCTGAGGAGGGACAAAGGAAAGATTTTTATGCCCAAATTCTTTACCTGAGGACTAACTTATCTGTTAGACTTAGGGGGTATATAACATGATATTTATGATATTTACTATTCTATCATCTCCACTGGCCAGTTCTCTGATTATTTTAACACTAAGCAATTTGACTTAATTTTTAAAGCAATATTTCTTGCAGGAGAAGTTTCTTTACTCTCTACTTCTTTTGCAATTTTTTCATTATCTTAAATATGAAGCTTTTAACTAAATGAATACTCTGTTAAGAGGAATGAATTTTTTATTGCAATCTTTAATCCATATAGATAAAAGATGCTCTGTTTCTATCATTGTAACATTTGTCTTCATTGTAGTTGTTTGCAAATCACAATAAGCTGATTCAACTCTGCATTTTTAAGACTTTAGCTGATGTATTTTATAATATTCCATGCTATAGATAAATTTTATATAACTGACAAGCATGAATGTGATAAAGCTCCTTCTTTTTTGTGATGGAAGTATTTCTATTTGAAGTACTCTTCATTTTGCCAATTTTAAGGGCCCTTTTAAAAAATAACAGCTGTTGGTAGTATGTTGCAAAGCAGCATATTATATCCATACTCAACAGCAGGCAAGTATAAAATGAAGGAGTAGTATATTAAAACTTTAACTAGCTCACATACTTGCCACTTCTTAAGTATTAAATTAATTAAGTAAACTTTGGCTTGCATTAAATAAGACCTGGTATCATTTCATAAATTGCACTAAATTGAATTTTGTATTATGCACACTCACATTAGTGAGAACAAATGTGAACGATAACTCATATTAGTGAGAACAAATGTATAGAGAAAAAATGAAAATATTTGAAATGAGGCAAAGTGAAGTAAACAGAATCAAGAAGATAATTTAATTATAATGACCATTAGAATGGTCTGAAAGAACAATATATTTTGTAAAAGAATTTTCTTGGATGCTTGGGTTGAAACAAAATTTATCAATAAGTTAAAAGAACAAATTCTGTAGGTATAGGTCTAGCTATGTTACTCTCCTACTTTAAAACCTTTGATGTCTCCCCATTTCTGCCACAATGAAACAATTCCATAGTTTGGCAGATGAGGCATACTATAATTCTAACATATTTCTAGTTCTTACTAGCCTTGATAACTTCTGTGATCTACTCATGCATTTGCAGAGCTCTTGGCACATAGAAAATGCATGGAGTCAGTTGGATATAGAAATCTATCTTTCCCCTACAGGAATGTAGGAAGAAAGAGGAATAAGAAAAAGGGGTGTGATAAAAGGGAAGACAGTTTGGAGGAGGTGGTGATTGGAAATAAAGTAGACTTTTAAGGAGGAACTGTATAAAAGAAGACAGAGAGAAGTATAACCAAATATAGAGGGAAATAAACAATAATTATAACTGTGAATATAAATGGGATCAACTCATCTATAAAATAGGAACAGCAGAGCTGATTAAAACCAGAACCCAATAATATGTTGTTTACTTGAAGCAGAGAGAGACATGCAATAAAAATTAGGGACTGGACCAAAATCTATTATGCTTCAGCTGAGATGAATGAAAAGCAATGATAGTGAACATGATCTCAGATAAAGCAAAAGCAAAAATCTAATTAAAAGAGATAAGCCCAGAAACTATATTTTGTTAAATGGTACCATAGACAATGAAGTAATAACAATATAAAACATATATGCATCAAATGGTATAGCATCCATATTCTTAAAGGAATAGATAAATGAGTTGCAAGAGGAAATAGTAAAACTATCCTATTGAGGGAACCTCAACTTTCCCTTCTCAGAACTAGATAAACCTAACCAAAAAAGCAGCAAGGAAGAAGTGAAGAAGATGAGAAGAATTTCAGAAAAGTTATATATCACAGCCCTCTGAAGAAAATTGAATGGAAATAGAAAGAATAAAAATGATAAATCATTGATTAAATTGATGTAAATATGAAAGAGGAAAATCAAATTTTGGAAAAAATAAATAAAGAAGGCATCTTTGACACATATTTCACAAATATGGTCCTGATAACTAAACCATGAAGAGCAGATACAGAGAAAACTATAGACAATTTCCCTAATGAATATTGATACAAGAATTTTAAATAAAGCACTTTCAAAGAGATTATAGCAATAGATCACAAAAATCATACATTAATGATCATGTGGGATTTATACTATAGTGGAACACAGCACTAATTCAATATTAGGAAAACTATTAGAATAATTAACTATATTTATAATGAAAACAACCCCACTAGACACAGAAGATGTTTTTGATAAAATACAATGCTCATTCTTATTAAAAATTCTAGAAAGCATAGGGATAAGTGGAACTTTTCTTAAATTTTAAGTAGCATTTATCTAAAATCATCAGTAAGCATTATCTGTAATGGAGATAAAATAGAATCTTACCAATAAATCAGGGATGAAGCAAGGAAAGCCATTATCACCACTATTATTTAATATTGTGCTAGAATATTGTGCTCTATAGAGATAAGAGAATAGCAAATGGAAAGAAAAAGAATAGTCAACAAGGAAACAAAACTATCACTCTTTGCAGATAATATGATGATGTCCTTAGAGAATTCTAGAGAATCAACTTAAAACTAGTTGAAATGATTAACAACTTCAGCAAAGTTGCATGATACAAACTAAAATGACAAAGATCACCAGTATTTCTATATATTATTAACAAAGTCCATCACCAAGAGATAGAAAGAAAATGCCATTTTAAATTACTATAGAAAAAAGTAAAATATTTGGGAGCCCACTTGCCAAGACAATATCACAAACTATATAAATACAATTAAATTAAAGCACACTTCATATAAATAAAGTTAGAGCTAAACAATTGGAGAAATATTAATTGTTCATGGATAGGTCGAACCAATATAATAAAAATGACAATTCTACCTAAATTCATTTCCTTTTGCAGTTTCCTATCAATCAAACTACCAAAATTATTTTAAAGAGCTAGGAAAAAATAAAATTCATTTGAAAGGACAAAAGCTTAACTATGTGAAAAGTAATAGAAACAGAAATTAAATAAAACACAAAATGCCCTGGTGGGATTTTTTTTGAAATCTATGGGAATCTATATATAGATTTCATGGGACCTTTGAATTTGGAGGGAAAAAATTTTTTTTATTTTAATATCATTTATTTGCCTTATAATTCTATGCATTTTATACAGTTAAACCATTATTTCAAGAAGGGATTCCTAGTCTTCTTTAAGTTATCAAAGGGGTGCATGATACAAGAAAAATTAAGAATCCCTTCAATAAAATCAGGGAATCAGTGGAAAAATATGTGACAAATGGTTTCCTCACTGTACTTAGAATAAGTCAAATGACTTATTGATAGAAGAAGAATTTATGAATAAATAAAAGACAGAGCAGTATGAGATATAAGATGGATAATTTTGATTACATTAAATTAAAAAAGTATTTATACAAATAAGACCAATGTAGCCAAGATTAGAAATAAAGCAGAAAATTGGGGGAAATGATATGACAGTTTCTCAGATAAGGCTCTCAAATTTCAAATATATAGAGAAATTTGCCAAATTTATGGGAATATGAACCATTCCCTAATTGATAAATGGTCAAAGGATATGAACAGGCAGTTTTTCAAAGAAGAAATCAAAGCTATCTATAGTCATAGGGGAAAATACTCTAGATCATTACTGATGAGAGAAATGCAAATTAAAACAACTCAGAGGTACCACTTCACACCTATCTGATAAAGTGATCAAAGGGAAAAACAACAAATATTGGAAGACACTACTTGGGAAACTAATGTACTCTTGGTGGAACTGTATACCAATACAGTCATGCAATCTAGAATTATCCACAAAGTGTTATAAAAGCATATATATATATATATATATATATATATATATATATATATATATATATATATATATACTTTGACCCAGAAATATCACTAACAGGATCCCATAAGATATGAGTATAGACTCCCAGGGATTCCAAAAAAATCTAAGGCCTATCAGGGCAGAGTGTGTTTTATTTAATTTCAGTTAATATTATTTTTTTATTATATATATCTATATGTATATATGTGTTTGTGTATATACCTTGAACATTATAAGTATTTAATGTTTATGAGATTGAACTGAATTCTCTATTCTGTTCCATTTGTCTATTTTTCTTTTAAAAATTTCAAATTATTTGTTGTAAACATTGTTTTAGAGTATAATTTTATAATTTGGCAGGATAGTTTCCTATTATCAATTCTCTTCTTGTATAATTTCTTCTTGTACTATTCATTTGCTTGTGTACATTTGCAACATTAGTATATGTCAGAAATTAGAAGCCAAATCTTATTACTGCTTTAGCTGCATCCCACAAATTTTGGTATGATGTCTCATCGTTGTCATTATCTTGGGTGAAATTATTAATTGTTTCTATAATTTGCTGTTTCACCCAGTCATTCTTTAAGATGAGATTATTCAGTTTCCAATTACTTTTTTGGTCTATTTACCCCTAACTTCTTATTGAATGTAGTTTTTATTGCATTGTGATCTGAGAAGAGGGCATTTACTATTTCTGCCTTCCTACATTTAATTTTGAGATCTTTATGTCCTAATATATGGTCAATTTTTGTATAGGTTCCATGAACTGCTGAGAAAAAAGTATACTCCTTTCTATCACCATTCAGTTCCATCATACCTAGTTTTTCTAATGTTCTATTTACCTTTTTAATTTTTTTCTTACCGTGTTTCCCCGATAATAAGACCTATCCTGAAAATAAGACACCCACATACTCTTTAATATTCCGCTAAAATAAGCCCTCCCCCGAAAATAAGCCCTATCGAACTTACTATGAAAACGGTCATCATGGTGATCCCCTGCGCTATATGCTGCGTAGCGGTACCTTCAGTAAGCAGCGCCGCCCTCCCCTCCCGGGTGAAACGCACGTCGCGCTCCGAGCTGCATCCAATCAGAGCTGCAGCAGTGAGCGCGTCATCCTCTTCTTCCCTGGTGATTTGCTTGCTGGCGCTACTGAGAGCAGCGCCGCGGAGTAGAGCTGAGACAGGACCATCTAAAAACTCGGTAAGTTCAGTAAGCGATGGAGAATAAAATAAGCACTCAGGGGGCATGATGGAGGCTAAAAGGGGCATGATGGAGGCTAAAATGGGCATGATGGAGGATAAAAGGGGCATGATGGAGGATAAAATAAGCCCTCCCCTGAAAATAAGCCCTCTGGTGTTTTTTAGTCCCAAAAAAATAATAAGACAGTGTCTTATTATCGGGGAAACACGGTATTTGTTTTGTGGTTTGATTTATCTAATTCTGAGAGTGCAAGATTGAGATCTCCCACTATTATAGTTTTGCTATCTATTTCTTCTTGCAACTCTCTCAACTTTTCCTTTAGGAAGTTAGATGCTATACCACTTGGTGCATATATGTTTAGTATTGATATGGCTTCATTGTCTATGCTTCCTTTTAGCAGGATATAGTTTCCTTCCTTATCTCTTTTAATTAGATCAATTTCTGCTTTTGCTTGATCTGAGATAAGGATGGCAACCCCTGCTTTTTTGGCTTTACCTGAAGCATAATAGATTCTACTCCAACCTTTTACCTTTACTCTGTATGTATCTCCCTGCTTTAAGTGTATTTCCTGTAAACAACATATTGTAGGGTTCTGACTTTTGATCCAGTCTGCTATCTGCCTCCGTTTAATGGGAAAGTTCATCTCATACACAATTAAAATTACTAATTCTGTATTTCCTGCCATCATATTATCCCCTGATTATGCTTTTTTTTTAATCCCTTGACCCCCCTGAACCCCTTCCCCAATATTTAATTTATAGACCCCACTTGTGACGCGCAGCCCTCCCTTTTTAGTATCCCTCCCCCCCCTTTTAAGTCCCTTCCCCTTTCTTGTACCCTTCCCTTATTCCCCTTTTCCTTTTCCCTTTTCCTCTCCCCCCTAGAAGCCAATATTGGACTTTCTTGTTCTTTAAAATCTTGATAGAATTCTTTTGTATATTCATCTAGAACTTCGTGGCCTGATTTATTTTTCTAATCAGGATTAGTGTAAACAAGCTATTTAAGATTTCTTATTGTATTAATTTTGGTATTTTTATATACAACTATTTCTTTTAAAATCTTAAATATAATAATAACCCCTGATACTCCCCCCTTTTGCCTCATTGTACTTTTACTTTTCTTGTTTTTAACTTTTATGATTTGGGCTTTCATTTTTTTAAAAAAAGCTTGTTTTGCTCATTATTTTTCATTTTTGTTGGTCTTCAAAATGTTCTTCGATTTATTTAACACCTAAAATATTTTAAAATTCTTATTTATATTAATCATTGTTCTGATTTTGGCTTTTTCTATTTTCCTTTTTTCTGGTAATATTCTATTTAAAAAAAAATTTAAAGTGAAAACTCAAATTGCAAAATTATTTTCTCTTTCTTTTTGACATAGATATATAGCATTATAAATTTGTCTCTGAGAATTTCTTTGACTATGTCCCACAGATATTAATATGTGATATTTTGGTTATCCTTATTTTTGATGTGAATTTCTATGGCTTTTATAAGTGTAGCTTTTGCTTAGTGATTACTAATAAATCAGTTTTTATCTTTCATATGCTAAGCATACACTTAGCACTTAGTGTAAGCTCCTTGAGGGCAGGGACTGTTTAATTTATTTATTATTTAAATAAGAATATGTGCCTAGAACATAATAGATACTTAAGAATTGCCTTAGTACATAAGTTCCATAAATTTAGTGTTTGAAATGTCTTCTTTTCTACATGTGCCTGTGGCTTTTTTGTGACAACCTATGATCAGTTTGGAGGGGGGGGGTTAAATTCCATTTGTGTTTGCAAAGTGTATGTATATATGTGTGTGTTTGTGTGTGTATGTATATATATGGTATGTATATATACACATAGAGAATATATACCTTTTATATATGTACATACAGAATATGATAAATCCAACAAAGACTTATAAGAAAAATACTTAAAAACCAGCTAGAATAAAAAAACCCCCACATGTACATGATAGGAGAAAACAATAGGAAAATCAAAGGAGATATGTATATATTTATATGTATCAAAGGTGATATATATATTGACATTTGCATGTCAATATACATGTCACCTATGATTTTTCCCATTGTTTTTTCCTATCTTTTAAGTATGTGGTTTTAAAGAAAGTCCTAGCTAGGTAAAAAAAAAATTCTTATAAACGTCTTTGTTAGATTTATCATATTCTGATAGAGGAATGTTAAAATATCCCACTGCTATTGAATTTTTAAAGCTATTTTTCCTTTGCAAGTCTGTAAGATTTTTTTTTTTTTACTAATTTCATTACAAAAATTTTAAATAATTTCATTCTGACTATATCACTTTGGAATAATAAAATATCATTTTATTTTAATGCTTTATAGTTTAAATTTGACTTTATTCAATATTAATGTTATTACTTTTTCTACTCTGATTATATAGGTCAATTATAGATTACATTTTCAACTTAAATCCACTTAAATTTTTTTGTGATGCTTAAAAAGAATATTGTGTTTTGAATTGAACAATCTGGATTGAACTCCTAGCTCTGCTACTTCCCACTTTGATAAGTCACTAGGTCTCTCATATTTAAAGTAAAGGGGTTGCACTAGATGACCTTTAGGTTCCTTTTGACTCTAAATCTATGATCTTGTTAGTCTAGATTTAATGTATTACTTATTAACAGTATATTAAAAATTCATTCTGTATCCCTTTTAGTTTTAATTGGAGAATTCAATCCATTTATATTTAGTATTATATTTATTAGAATCAAATTTTCTATTTTTTGGATGATTATCAAATTTATTAGAAGGAAATACAAATTTTAAATTATTATTGCTATTATTAATTCAAAAATGACAAAATCAATCTAAACAAAATTCCCTTCTTATACTAATAACTATGTAGATTTGTTTAACTTTGACTTGCCTTTTTTTTTTTAATCAAAGATAAATTTAATTTTAGGATTATCCTACTCCCACCCACTTTTCTAATGTATACTTTTCTTTTCCCCTTTGTCTATATGAGACATTCTTCTTCAACATTTAGTTTATTTCATATAAGGCAAGTAGGACAGCTCACATTTTATTTGCAATTGATTTATCTCATTTGATAACTGAATTAATAAATGTAAGTTGTTTAAAATACTTAACTTTTTGCTTTATAGAGTTAGCTATTGATCAAAGGTTTCCTTGAAATTTACATGTCTATAAATTCTTAGTCCTTCTAGAATGTTTACCTCTTACTTTTAGAGAGAATATTATATTTTACTATGTATGTAATTCTAGATTAATAAAAAATTCTTCTTAATCTTATATATATGCCATATTCCTGTTTTGCTTGATGTCCCTTTTATCCTTTGAGAAATCATTGCCCTATGATTCTGATTATTTTCTGTCTGCCTTCCTAGAATTTATAGAATTTTTTCCTTATCATTGTAGAATTGTTTTAATTATTGCATGTCTAGACAAATTGTATGTTGAATATTGAAAATCTTGTCAATTTTGCATATTTTTTTACTTATGTATTTTTGTCCCTTGTTATTGTTAATCCTAGAAATATTTCTTGAATTGTTTCCTGTTATGAAATGTTTTGATGGCATTGTTTTTCTAAAATTTCTGGGATGTCAGCATTCCTAAGATTGTTATGTTATGATCTGGTCTTTAGGACTGTCATAAGTCTCTGTATTTTTCAGTTTTTTAAATAAGTCATATACTTTCCTGGCAAATCTTTCCAGTTGGCTTCCATTGTCTGTAATTTAATTTTCCCTTATAGCAATAGCAAGACTGTTGATGATTGTTTCTATTGATGTTTTAATCTTTTAAAATAGGCCATTTTCTTCATTATTTCCTCCTCTTCTTTTGTAATATCTTTTAATGTTATCTTCATTTCTTTCTGGATTATGTTACTCTTGATTACTCTTACAATTTTTTTTTTCTGGTGTCATGTTGGTACTTCAATTTTATTTTTTTTTAAATTCCTTCCAACAAAGCAAGTTATATTACATCCATAACTTAAGCAGCAATGGACCAATGAATGGATAGTCTTCTTATTTAAGGAATTCTCCCATAGACCCAAATACAGTACAAAATCACATTTCTGAGTGTTGGCTCCTGAGAAGAAAGTGAAGCTGGAGACTTTCCACAGCCCTTTCTCATTCAAATCCAATTCACTTGCATGTCATGGCATCACTTCCCTGATAACATTGTCCTTTTCAAGAATGAAGGATAAACTGCAATCTCTGTGAGTAGTAGGAGCTGTTCCACTAGAAACCCAACTGGAACTGGCCAGTTTGACAACAGTTATTTTCTTCCTCCCTTCCTCCCTCCCTCTCTCCCTTCCTCACTTCCTCCCTCTCTCCCTCCTTTCCTTCCTTCCTTCCTTCCTTCCTTCCTTCCTTCCTTCCTTCCTTCCTTCCTTCCTTCCTTCCTTCCTTCCTTCCTTCCTTCCTTCCTTCCTTCCTTCCTTCCTTCCTTCCTTCCTTCCTTCCTTCCTTCCTTCCTTCCTTCCTTCCTTCCTTCCTTCCTCTTTTCCTTCCTTCCTCCTTTCCTTCCTTCCTCCTTTCCTTCCTTCTCTCCCTTCCTTCCTTTTTCTTTCTTTTTCTTTCCTTCCCTCTGTCCACATAGCATATAGTGTCCTTATGTGTGATTGCTCTATCCAAAGGAACGTAAGATCAATGAAACCTTACCAGATATCTTGAGAGTTACAGGTTAGATTTCTTTTTTAAAGACCATGACTTAAAACCCAAATCACTTTAGCTCTCATTGATTGGCCAAAAGGTCCCAAGCCAAGTCTTACTTAGTCACTGTTTGGCTCCTTTTTGGCTCCAAGTGAACGTAAATAGCAATTGTTTATGTTTTGGCCAGAAACTCTAGAATTTATCTTTTTTGACTAGGTAAAAGAAGCCATTCTCTGCCTCATTTCTTACTTAACCTTAATCACTGATTGGGTGTTGCCTTCATCAAACTGAAACCTGTTAAAGACAACTTTAAAAGTCCAAGATCTCCCACTGCAGGGCCATTTCCAATCCTGATCTTGCCACTGGACCTAGATGTCTCTAGAGGAGATAGTGAGGCTGGTGACTTTGCTTAGGCTCCCTTCTTAAATCCAATTAACTTGCATGTTATGATATTATCTCCTGATAACATGGTCCTTTTCCGAATGAAGGAGAAACAGCAACAACATCTCTGAGTACAAGACAAGAAAAGGCAAGTCCCCAGACCAGATGCTCCTATATGCTAGAGAAGAAAATCATCTAAATTCTGACTTCTATATTTGTAATATATCCTTTATTGTAGATGTCATAACATTCCTTTTTGTTTTCATGGTTGGCCCAATACCTTGCTGCCATTCTCTTAACTGACACTGAATCCAAGTGAGTTAATTTAAGAGACAAGGAGTTTGTGGAAGATTTATATGGAAAGAAAAGATGAAAAAGGAAACTGTCATCTTAATAGTGACCATTATCTGAACTAACCAGATGTATAATCAATACATATTTGGGTAGGTAGCAAATGAGACTTGAACTGGCTAGTTAATAGAATTCTCTTGTCTATAATAGCTGTTTGCAGAATTATAGGACTCTCTAGTTTATCTACTCAAGAATAATGTATATAAAAATAGACTGCCCAAACTGCCTGTTTGAACCTTCCTACAGAAAAAATTTCCCTTATGACTAGAAGTTTTATACTGTCTTTACCAGGGCTATTCTCTACCCCTGGAAGCATGAGCTTATTCCCTCTTAGTTCTCCCATGTGGAACTCAGATCATCTGTGGACTATAGTTAGTGGCATTTGTGTTCAATCATAATAATTCAATGAAGAAATCAAACTTACTGTAATAGTCTCTTTAAAATGTAATGTTCTCTGTTGAGGTTTTCTTGGGGTCTCTGGAAGCAGCCTTCGTTTCAGTTCAGTAATCACCCCAAGTGGAACCAGGTGTTAATTCCTTTATTGTCTCCCTCAAAGTCTTGTCTCCTTCACTTGAGGCTGGGCTAGTTTTCTGGAGGCTTTCCCGATCTTGGTTTTGATGGAGAAGTGAAGGAGGAGAGCCTGCCACTACTCCTCTGTCCTCCTTAGTTCTGATTCTGGCTGAGTTTGTGAGAGCTTATATGGTCTCTTATAAAGGTGTGAATCTTATAGAACTATGGTAACTACTAAGTACCTGCACTGAACTAGAGAACTGTTAAATACCATGCTAAACAACCATTGTCTCCTCAGTCCCCACTTAGCACTTTGTTTCCAATTCTGGCCTAGAACATCTCCTTGTAGGATTAAATCAATCCATATTGAACCACGCTAAATTAGATAACTATTGTCTCTATCAATTCCACTGACTTAACACCTTGTAAGAATCCTTTGTTTCAAGTTCAGAGTTCTGGCCCATAACAACTTAATTTGGAAACAAAAGGAAATTATGTTGAAATGAGTTTGGCTTTTCCATGACTTCTGGTAATGATAAGTACTTTGTCTTTTAAATGCTCACAAACCATCCACTTAGAGGTTTGCTCAGAGTCAATATTAAGTTTTATAGCCTGTGGTTGCTAGAATTTACCTTTCTATTTCCACCCTCACCACTTCTTTTGAAAGTTTGGTAGTTTATCAGCATCCAGTCTTATGTTACCTCTTTCACTGATATGCTATCTATGGTTAAAAGTACAAGTATAAACTCTTGCAAGTCTATATGTCTAGAAAATGCTTTATAAGCAATTTTATCATTTTCTCCCATTCTTTTCAATTTATTGGAATATAGTGAGGTTTAAAAAGTGAATATTGCTATAACTGCTTTTTCTTCAGTCTGAGGAAATGGAAGTCACTTTCCAGGAGATTTCTATGTAGCTAGAGGGGGAGTCCAAAAGTGAACCAGCCAAAATCAATAAAGCTTTTAAAGGTGTGAAAAATAGTGTCTGGAATGAAGTCAAGATACCATTACAAAATCTAAGTGGAATAGAAAGAATGAAGCCCAAGATTTAGGCTGCAAAAGTTCAAGGACAATTCAGATTGCAGAAGTTCAATGCTAGAGCAAATGACAGAATGCTGCCTTAGAGAAAATATTATCTCAATTTTGATTGTACGGTCTTGTTTTCCTACCTTTCTCTAATGTCCTTTCAGAGAGAGAGCTTCCACTACCACTTCTCTCATTTTTCTCCATGATAGTTAAGAGGCTAGGTCATTACAATATTTAGCTTTTGCAAATTATGTGTTTGGAACTTTGTAATTCATCTGATAGTATTTGAATGTAAAGGGCCTTAACAATTATCTTGTACAACTCTCTCAGTTTTTGTTAATTTGAAAGCCAACATTCAAACAAGTTAGCTTGCTCAGCCCTCCCCCCCCCATCTATAATATGAAAAATAATGATGCAGTTTTATTATTTCTTAAGAATTGTCTACACTGATATTCTTTGGAAGAGTGACATGTGGGGGTAGTTTTTCAAGTTTATAAAAATTTAAGTTTACAAATTACTTTCCTATTAAAAAAAACTTGCATTGAATACTTTGAATGTATGAAATAATTGGAAACTATATAATTAGTCCTCATTTTAAAAAATATTATGATCACTTTTGAGGAAAGAAACACAAAAAGGACATAACTTCCCAAGTTCACTTTAAGATCTAGCCTATTATTCAACTTATTCAATCATATTTCTTTCTGAAACTTTTTTTTTTTTAACAGAACTATATATCCCTTGGTCTGTTTTCTGGAGACAAAAAATATACAAATGTTTATGAGATCCTCCCTATAACCAATCCTATTCTTTAACTGAGAATATTTTCTGGCTACTAAAAGACATTTCCTATTCTTCACTGTGACCTTTAAATGTTAACTGACTTTAAAGAATAATGTTATCTCCAGGAAACTAATCCTCCTTGTCAGATTTAATTATATAGTAAAGGCTATTTTCTCCAAAAATAATTGCACATGAAAATTAATCTGTAATATCTTGGATTTTTTCTTTTTTGGTTTTAAGATTTTATGTTGAGACTTAGCCAGTTTCCACTTAGCTTTGTGTTATATTAAAAAATAGGTTTTATACACAAAAGATAGTACCAAGTTTTTATTTTGCATATATATGTATCAGAGTAGGGAATGGAGGACATGGTAAAGTCAGACATAATTTTGACCATAAAATAATAGTCACCTTAGGAAACTTATAGCCTTTTTGAGCTGTAGTTTCCTCACCTGTAAAATGTGAATTAGATGGCTTCCAAGGTACCATATAATTCAAACCTTTTATGATTCTGTGATATCCACGACCATAAAATAACAACTTATAATATAGTAGTACAGCATCCTGTTCCAGCTCACTTTCCTAACAAAATCTAGACTAGCAGGTTGGGATCTCAGAGGATGATGACTGCTTCTCCCTTAGGTTTCTATTCTCCCTTAGGTTTCTAGCATTAACCTTGAGGGGCTGATGGTTTTCTACTCACAGCACCCATCTGATTACTGGTTCCCTAGCTAAACTTAATTAACTCTTCAAAAGGAGTATTTACTAAATTGGTATAATAATAATAATAATAATAATAATAATAATAATAATAATAATAATAATAATAATAAACATTTCCCAAAATGTTGTTTTTGGGATCACAAACATCCACCAAATCTCTGGGTTGAAGTTATCCATCTAACCAAGAGGTGTTGGTTCTCTCTTTGCCAGAAGGGCACTTATCTAAGCCTTTTCTTTCTTTATGGATTTCTCTTCCACTGATTGGTTGGAAGAATTAAACACATCCTGGTCCTGTGTATATAAGTCGGAGGAGAGACCCTAGCACTTGTAAAAGAGAACTGCTGAACTACCACTACTAGTGATTTTAAAAAAGGGGAAAGGACCCATGTCTGCAAAAATATTTATAATGCTTTCTTTTGTAGTGACAAGGCACTGGAAATTGAATGAATGCCCATCAGTTGGGAATAATTGAATATGGTATATTAATGTAATGGAATATTATTGATCTATAAGAAACGATTAGTAGGATGATTTCAGAAAGGCCTGGAGTGATTTATATGAACCAATGCTGAGTGAAATGAGTAGAACCAAGAGAACATTGTACATAGTAAAAACAACATTGTGTGATGATGAACTATAATAGATTTAGCTCTTGTCAGAAATGCAATGATCCCAGACAATTCCAAGGGACTCATAATGGAAAAAGCTATCCACATTCAGAGAAAGTACTATGGAATCTGAATGTAGATTGAAGCATACTGTTTTTAACTTTTTTTGCTTATTTTTTTCTTTTGTTCTGAGTCTTGTTTCACAGCATAAGTAATATGGAAATATGTTTACCATATTTTTAAGTGTGCAATTTATGTCAAATTGAAGAAAGAAGAAAAATTTGGAGCTCAAAATCTTACAAAGATGAATGATGAAAACTTTCTACATGTAATTGAAAAAATAATAGGTAAAAATGTTCAAAACAGAGAAAAATAAAAATGCAATTCTGTTTTTTTTTTTTTTTTTTAAAAGAAGAGACTTGCTGGGTTCTAAGAGTTAGGACCATTGTACTGTCCAAAGTCAATTCTTTGTGTAGTGCATTTCTCTTAAGTTGCTTTTCTTCAGTGTGTTTAGTTGTCTGTTCTCAGTTCCCAAACAGATGAATTGTTTCTTAATGGTTCAGTCTCTCCAATGAAAGAGTTAATGGAAGAGTGAAGGTTGAATGTACTTTCTCCTTCTTGTCTCTCCTCACCTTTTCCACATAGAATAAGTACAGATCTTAAAGTTTAACTGGCTTGCTTCTGGGATCCCTTTCTCTAAAATAAATAGGTGAAGTTGATTGGGTGTTCAGAGTGGACGAGCCCCTTCGGTGTAAAGGCTGATCAGTTTCTTTTCAGGACTTTGATGTCTACCTTCATCCAAATTTCATTTGGGGCTCCAAAAAATCTATAGCAAGGGCCGCAGCTACATTCTAGTGAAACTGTCTGGGCAGATGGATTAACTCAGGCTGAGAATAATTGCCATGTGAAGATTTCCTCCAGGGAAATGGGCTGATGAGAACAATTTGTTCCAATTGCTGTGAAGGCAGTTGAAGCTAATGAATTGGAGTGCCTAGAGTTTAGAGGAATATTTAAAACGCCAAGGTCATCCACTGTACCCTAGCCCATCGTTCCTCATCTTGTCTTTTGCCCTGCCACTTGACTTTGATGACTGGAAGATAGAGTGAGGTCAATGACTTTGTGCAGCTCAGCCTCAGATCCAATTCACAAACAAGTCAAGATGCCACCCTGTGATGTCACTGATCGTCTTTGAAAATAAGGGACAAACGACAGCAACATAAATAGGCACAGTTTGTGTTTCATTCTTTCAGCCAAGCCTAGTATATTTCTTGTGTATCATCTGATTTCATTCAATGGCTCAATGCATGTTACTCCTTCCAAATTGGGATTAAAGATTTATTCATATCTAGCTCTCACCTTTGATTGAATTATTAATTCAATGGAGATGTATAGGACTTATTCATACCTAGTTTATACTTTTGATTGATTGATCCTTTAGTAACTCAGAGGCATTTTCACTTGAAAAGGTGTTAGATGAGCATTTTTTTAAAGCTTTTTATTTACAAAACATATGCATGGATAATTTTTTTAACATTGACTCTTGCAAAACCTTGTGTTCCAAAATTTTCCCTCCTTCCCTCTACACCCTCCCCCAGATGGCAGATAATCCAATACATGTTAAATATGTTAAAATATATGTTAAATTCAATATATGTATACATATTTATAGTTATCTTGTTGCACAAAAAAATCATATCAAGAAGAAAAAAAACTGGGAAACAAAACAAAATTTAAGTAAACAACAAGAAAGAGTGAAAACAGCATTTTTGTTAATTACAATAATTGGAATTGAAGAGTATAAAATACTCTTTTTAATAGGTTCTTTTTCCCCCTGAGGCAATTGGTATTAAATGACTTGCCCAGGGTCACACAGCTAGGAAGTGTTAAGTGTTTGAGACCACATTTGAACTCAGATCCTGATTTCAGGGCTGGTGCTCTATCCCACTGCACCACTTGCCTGCCCCTAATAAGTTCTTATATAACACCAAAATTTGTTAACCATTTTTCATTTTAACAATTTAGTTTACAATTAACTGGTTCCCTAGAAGTACTTACAGAAGATTGTGATGCATTTCTCTTATTTTTGTTTTCTAAGATAATTATAAAATAGCATATCACTTTATATAAATGCCCTAACTTTCCTAAATATTTTGCAGCTTTTCAAATAATTAATTATTTTCCTTAGAATAAGAAGAGAGAATTTATTTTACAGTGAAAAGTATATGCCCTTCATTTTTCGCCATTCTAAATGTTTGTGATTAGAATGAGAAACTTCGTAGCATCTACTTTTTGAAAAGAACAATGAGCATCTCACTGTCACAGAAAAATGCATCATCTTCATCACCATCATTTCTCCTTACATTAGCACAGTACTTCAGAGTTTGTGAAGGGCTTTCATTTTCTTTTTTTATTTGATCCTAACAACATGCCTGTGAAGTCATCACATGTTATCCCCATTTTATATGTGAGAAAATTGAGGTTTACAGTTTTTGTGATTTGCTCTAGGCCATACTACTAATTAGTAAATAAATTAGCATATAACTCAGGTATTCTACTCCTCTGTGCTCAGAGCTCTATACTACTCTACTGACCCTTATATCTGCCACCATACATTTATACAGTATAGCACTTTAAAAATTTATAAAACTTTTTCATAGATATTATGTCACTTGATCATTTACAATAACCCAGTGGTGCAAGTAGGGTAAGTGTCATAATCTCCTTTTTATGGATCAGGAAATTGAGATTTAGAGATAATAAATGATCTTCCCAAGGTTATTGGGTAAGTAGTAAGTAAATAATACAGTAGATAAAAATATTTCTAACCTTCCCGGCCTGGTGTTTCTATGGTATGTTTCTTCTCCCTATCATAATAGCCATAGTACAACAGAAAAATAGGAGAAATGTTTGCTGAAAGACTTTTAAAATGTTATTTTAACAACTGCTCTTTCTTTACCATCCACACAGCATGTTTTAGTGGTTAGCTGCAATAGCAAATTACATAAACACCGACTAGCATACTACAATGTTATCAGAGATTCTACTCCAAATATAATGTAATTAAGATCTTATACTTTGAAAACATAACTTTTGGTATGACAGTAAGGTTACTTAGTCCCAGTGATTGGAGATAATATGAAAACATTGAATAATAGATACTATATAAGAAGTAATGGTACTTGAAACCATTAATTTTCCTGACACTTTAAACTATTCACAAATTTCAGTTCATAACTCTTGTGAAATGAAGTAATGTGAAACTTATTTCATAGAAGAAACACTTAAGTATTCACACCACATCTGATTTTGTGCTCAACCTTTTAAAACAGAGATATATTACTAAGTGGAAATAATGGGTTCCAATCAGAAAAAAAGAGTTATTCCTCTTCCCTATTGTTGTCCCACAGGCCAAATCCTGAAACTGGGACTCTATTTCCCTAGAAAGTAACATTTCTCCTTTTTTATGTACTCTGAATATTTTGGAATATAAGGAATTATAAGTCACATACATATATATGTACATGTGCATATATACATGTAAAGGGCTAGAACTGAGCAATGCACTTAGATAATGAAGCACGTGAGACTAATTGCCATTTGGACAGTTCTCTATTAGCTTGTTTGAAGCTTGACCCTTCCCACCTATTCTGTGTTGACTTGAATGGTGGGACAAAGAGGGGGAAGTGACATGTGTGGGAGGAGTAGGAGGAGGAAGAGGAATTGAGACACAGAAGCTGGCTCGATCTCTCCTGGCATTTGAGGGAGGAAGGTGTATGTGAGATTGCTAGACCTAATCCCCTGACCTTGACCATAAAAGATCAAGAATAAAGACGTTTAGTGATCCTGACTCCAGCTGATTTCTGGAAAGACAGAGTTCCAGCATATACATACATACATATACATATATATATATATATATATATATATATATATATATATATTATACTTAAAATAGACTTTTGAAGTTATACAAACAGTCCAATTGTCAAAATAATACTTTTCTACAATCTCTACTATTGTGGACTATTTGTCACCTGGATTTTGCTCAAATATTTTAAGACACTCTAGAATTGTCAGGTAGCTCCAATTTTTGAAATAATCATATAACAATTAGTGAGTCACAAAATTTTTTTATAGAAACCATTTCTGATGAAAATCTGCTTATAATGTAAAATAAACATATGTCTATTCTTGCCTTTATGTATTTGTATAATTTTTAAATATGCAAATATAATATACATATATATATAATACATTGCATATGACATAAACTATGCTATCAATAGCAACCCTAAATTAGAATATAAAATCATTTAGAAAATATTATGAGGAAGGATAATGGACAATTATAAACAATATCATCTTATAAAGCCAAATAAAACTGATGAATAAAATCAATTTAAAGAAAGCTTGGCAAGAAATCCAACCAAGGAAAATCATACTAAGGACACTTAAGGGTGAAAATGGGAAGGCAATCAACAACAAGAAAAATGCAAAAAAATCTGCAAAAATCATTATAATAAACTTTTTTTTTCTATCAAGGAAATCTTGGATGTGTTTTAGAGGAAGGGGAAATGGTACCAAAGAGAACAAAAATGTGACAACTTGCCAAATTAGGATCAAGCACATGTAAAATGATCTATGATGGAGGCAATACAATTATTGAAGGAATTTAGGGACCAACATAAGCTATCTGAAAGCATGGAAGGGCAACAGAATTAATTATAAATCTTATTAATCCCAAAAACCCAGCAACTGAAATAACATTAATAACTATCAATCTACGTGCCTATTTTTCCATCTACATTACATCTTTATGAGACTTATTTACATACAAATTGAGGGTATCTTTGATAAGATTATTAATAGAAGACAAGAAGGCTTTTCCCAAGTGATAGTTAACAATGGACCTTTTTTTTTTTTTTTTTTTTTTTTTTTTTTTTCCTGAAGCAATTGGGGTTAAATGATTTGCCCAGGGTCTCACAGCCAGGAAGTATTAAATGTCTGAGACAAGATTTGAACTCAGGTTCTCCTGACTTCAGGGCTGGTGCTCTATCCACTGTGCCACCTAGATGCCCCCTGGACCATTCTTTACCTTTTCATAATTCATGGGAAGGTTTAGAAAAAAATAAGATCCCATTATATTTATTGTTATTTGATCACAGAAAATATATTTGTTTCAGCAGAACAAAATGTCAGTTAATTACATCAATATATTAAAATCATTAAAGATTTTTTAGAAGATATGACAACAGAAATAACCTTTTACAATGATCCTCTGATAATAAGCTTTAAGCAAAGCATAAATCAGAGAGATGTATATTACCAAAGATGAGCTATGATGGAAGATAGAAGTCAGCACAGGGTCCAGGTCAAAATGGGAATCCCATAGATGGTAAGGTCCTCCAGGTGTTCCCTTTGCAAATAACATTGTCTTGATTACATCAGGACTCAGATCATAGTGGAGCCTCTTGAAAGATACTTGAAACCATTCAAAGGAATTTGGAATAATTCAAAGAAAAAATCAAGTGGATGAAGAATATCTATTGCCCAGATTTTAACATATATTTAGATAGATAATCTATAGAAATTGTCTAGCAGAATACAAATTATATATAGAAATTGTCTACAAGTATATAAAGACAACACACTTGAATAAATTAGATCCAGTAGTATGGACTAAATTCCATTAGTGAAATTTGAGAACTCCTTTACTGAACCCAAACTTTGCATGGAAATAAAATGTTCATTATTTTAATATCAGGACTCACTTATATTGCCTTATGCTGACAAGATATGGAATTCAATTATATCTAAAGGATTAAAAATAAACATCACAAAACACTATGAAGAGGCCTATAGGGAATATGTTCAAACTTCAATAAAAACCAATGCACATTAGGTCAAATCCAAGAAAAAAAAATCATATACCAGCCCAGGGAGACATAGGGAGACAGACAGAGTCATCTGAAAGTTGCAGGAACAGGTTCCAAGTGGCAGCTTTGTCTCTTACTACCCTGTTCCAAGTCACAGATCCAGAATGGAAGAAGGAGGAGTCAGAGACTCTAACCAGTGTGTGGAGAGGGGAGCAAATTCAGAAACAAGTAGAAGCTGCATGGCTCAGCCCCAGGAGCAAAATGAAGTTTCAGCTCCAACTTCCAGCCCAGTCTTTAATCTGCAGAGGAACACAACAGGGTAGGAATCTTAAACCAAGGAGTAGCTTGCAGTTCTGTCCCTCTGAACCGGCAGAGCATTCCAGTTGACTGATAGATAGCAGCTGAGTCTAGCAGAATTCTGCTATTGCTCAGACTCAAGTCCAGGTCAGAAACTTGCAGATCTCAGATCAGTGGAGCAGTGAGATTTTGCACTAGATTAGACCACTTGGGGAGCACTGATAACTTTCAGCTTCCCAGCCAGAACAATCCCTCAGAACCTAGGATAACCAAATATGCAATACTCCTAGAAAGTAGCAACAGAACCAACCCAGACAAATTATCTTCTTTCCAGAAGAATACAGAGCCTAGTCCTAATATCAGGAAGTATATTGGAAAAATGAGCAAACAAAAAAAGATTCCCACCATTAAAAAAAGTGCTACTATGGTAATAAGGACACTCAAGACAAAAAACAGTAAGAGGATGACTAAAACATCTACAAGTCTCAAAGAAAAGTGAAGCTTAGCACAAGTTCAAGTGGAATTCTTGAAAAAGATTAAGGAAAAGTTTTTTTTTTTAATTTAAAAAATTAATAAATGAACTGAGTACTAGAGGAAAAGATTAGAAAAGAAATGAGAGATATAGAAGAATTGGAAAGGGAATGAATAGTATAGCATAAGAAGTACAAAACCTTGGCCAAGCAACAAACTCCCTGAAAATGAGCATTGGCTAATTAGAAGTCAACTTCATGAGGAAAACTATCTCAGGAAAAAACAATTCACTTAAAAATCATTAAAATGTCTGAAAGTCACAACTAAAAAAAAAAGAGGCTAGACATCATGTTTCAAGAAATCTTAAAAGATAATTGTCCAGATTTCTTAGAACCAGAAGGAAAAATAGAAATAAAAAAATCCACTAGTCACTTCTTGAAAAAAAACAAACCCTAAAATGAAAATTTCCAGGAAGATAAAACTTAGATAAAATTCTATCAAGGAAAAATACTACAAGCAACTAGAAAGAATCACACATAATTTAACAGCACCAGTCTAAAGAAATAGAGAGTTTAGATTATCATATTTCAGAAGACAAACTTACAATCAATAACAGAATTCCCAGTAAGACAGTGTACAACTCTATAAAACTTTGAATGGAAAACACCATCCATATCCAGAGAGAGATCTATGAATAAGTGTGAATTAACACACTATTTTCATATTTTCCCCCTTCCTCATAGTTTTTCTCTTTTGTTCTGATTTTTCTCTGCCAACATGAATCATGGAAATATGAAAAAATGAATGTACATGTATAACTTTAAAAAAAAAGTTTAAACAAAAAAATAAAAAATAAATAGTTCTCACCTATTCTTCTGCTCCATCTCTACCTATTAAAACTCTTCCAAGTTTTAAAGCCTACCTCTAATGTTACTTAGCTCAAAGGTCCTTCATGACTTTTTCAATCCTTGAGAGTGAAATATAACAAAGATGGAATAAGGCACATTTTCTCTGAACAAGCTAACATTGGCAGGTGTGTTACCTGTCAGTAAAATGGGTCAGTAGATTGCTATAGTTCAGCCAAAAATCCCAAAAAGGAAACAATTCATTTTTTAAAAATTAAAACCCAAAACAAAACAGTATAGGTGACAGATTGGTTGGAAGATGGAATGAAGGTCAAGCAATAGCCCCCACTTTCCCTCCTGTGACTAAGGAAAGTTCATTGTTTGAGACCACTTGCAAGGTCAGAAATAGTGAATCAGAGTTCTGTGGATAGCAAACCACCTTTATGAAAGATACTTTGGTGATGAAAAGATCCTAGACCAGATATCCTGATGAACACTTGCATCCTCCAAGGATAACAGATTTTTTTGAGGCAAGAATAGAACAGTGATTAAGAGAACTGAATTTTAAAATTTAACTTATTATAGATCAGCTAAATTTCTGAATTAAGTACAGAGGTAAAGAATCATTATTTATACAGTAAAGTTTAAAATTAATTAATTCAAAATAAGATCAATGAATAAAAATGATACAGAATCAATTTTAATCTTTTTGCTTTCCTTCTTTCATTGCAATAGAAGTAATCTTTCTCTATCCTAAACTATTTTATTTTTATTTTTTTGACATTTATTACATGTTTCTTTGTTTTATAACTAATAGTGTGTGTTTATTTCCTTCACTAAACTCCTTGAGTTCAGAAAATCCATTTTTGTAACCTCACAGTGCTCAGCATATAGGAGATGTATAGCATGTTTACCAAATGAATGAATATGATTAAGTAAAGGCAGGCTATGTAAACTGTGTTCTTTGAAGTAAAAAATAAGTTCTTTATTGAACATTTTAGATATGTAATGTAATTTCAGCGTTTTGTTATCCCTTGCACATTCTAAATTATGATTTGGCTAATCAGAAGACGAAATTACCTGTAGAAATGCAGTCTGTCACTAACTTGTTCAATGACTGGACAAATCACATTGCCCTTCTTTGCCTTCATTTTATCTTTTGCAAAATGGGAACAGTAATATCTGCTACTTGTTGATTCAGAGGGAATGTTTATAAAGTATTCTGAATTAAATTTGTGATTAAAATTATTCCTTGAGTATCATACATAGTTACCTTCCAGTGACACATTTCAACTTATACAAAGAATAAATTTAAATTTGTATTTTCTGTAATCGCATATTTTGAATTATATTAAGTTACTTTAATGACAGATGGCAAAATTCTAATTTCCTTCCACACAGCTGTGTCATTCTCCCACATAAGAGAGCTCCTTTTTATGTCAATTTTTGTTAGTCCATTTTCACATTTTGGTTGATTTGTCCTAGTAATGAACACAAACCAGGTGCAGGCATTGAATGAATCACAGGATCAGAAAAGCAAAAACTTTGGCATGGCTTTATGGAAATAACCCAAGATTTTAAAAAATCTAGTAGCTTTTCTCAATATTATATGATACTATAATTCAGAAAAATTTCCCCAAACAATTGGGAAGGTCAATAGAAGAGCCAAATCAAGATGACATAGAAACAATTTTTTTTTTCATTTTAGAAGTTAGTCAAAACAAAGATAAATTTCCTAAAAGGAAATAAAATCTCAGCAAAACAGTATACTTAACCTAGTAAAATACCATTCTCCTGAGGCCAAAAATGTATGAAGATAATAGATCCCTATAAAGTTTGTAGGAAGAATTTTTGATAAGTAGCCCTTGCATAGTACTGCAGAGTCTAGGACTGAATAGACACATAATTATTTTTCTGTGTCATCTTGTAGTTTTTAACAATTATTTTTATTATTAATGAAATATATTTTCCCTTTTTAAAAAATTAACAAGCCTTTATTTTCTCTCTTCTAACTCCTACCTTAATTTAAAAGAAAAAAAAACCTTGGAAATTAATATTCATAGTCAAAATTCCCCAAATTTCCCATGTTCAAAAAGGCATTTTGCAACCTGAATTCATTACTTCTCTATCAGGAGACAGCATAAATCACCATGTGTTCTCTGGAATTCTGGTTGGTCATTACATACATTAGGAATAGTAAAACTTTCAAAATTGTCTTTATAATGTTATTTTATAAATTGTGCTCCTGGTTCTATTCATTTCATTCTGCATCAATTAATATGTCTTCCCAGGTTTCTCTGAACCCATTACATTTTCATTTTCTACAGTACAATATTTCATTACATCCATATACAATAATTTGATCAGCCATTCCTTGATTAATGGGCATTTCTTTAATTTTTAGCTTTTTTTTCCACTAAAAAAAGGAAGATTATAAATACTTTTATACTTATTTCTTTTCTTTTGATGTTTAACCTCTGAGATGTAGGCATAGTAAAAGTATTGCTGGGTCAAAAGGTATGCAATTTAGTGACTTTTGGAGTATATTTCCAATTGCTTTTCATAAGACTAGACAAATTCATAGCTCCAACATTTCAATAATTGGTTGTTACCTCACAGTCCCCTCCCAATATTTGTTATTTTCTGTTTTGGGAGTCAACTTTACCATTCAGATGGATATGAAATAGAAAATCAAAATTGCTTTAATCTGCATTTTTAAATTGTTAGTGATTTGGAGCATTTTCATATAGTTGTTGATAATTTGTATGTATTCGTTTGAAAACTACTTATTAGTATCCTTTGATTATTTAACCATTGGAGAATAACTCTTATTACACATTTGAATAAATTGATTATATATATTATACATATATATTAGAAATTTGACTTTTTTCAGGGAAGCTTGCTACACATGTTTTTTCAGTTGATTATTAATTAATTGTTCTAATTAAAGCTGCATTATTTTGTTTATGCTAAACCTTTTCAGTTTTAGGCAATCAAAATAATCTATTTTATTTTCTATGATCTCTTCTATCTCTTGGTTGGTTATAAATTATTTCCCTTTTTAGAGATCTGAAAAAAATTCTTATTCTTCTAATTTCTTTATGATATGACCTTTTATATCTAAGTCATATATCCATTTGGAGGTTATCTCATAATAACCTTGAGGTGAGGTGTCAGTTTTAATTTCTACTACTGTCTACTACTATTCTCTTGCCCATTTTGCTACAGAATACTATACAATGCTTCCAGCAATTTTGTTGAATAGTGATCTCAGTAATGGAAGTCTTAGGGTTTATAAATATTAACTTGGTTCATTTGCTTCTGTATGTTGTATGTCTTAGTTTTTCCACTGATCAGTCTTCCTATTATAAAACCAGTACCAAAGAGTTTTGATGACTAATGCTTTTTTTGAATATTTTGGGATCTGGTACTACTGTACTGGGTCCTCACTTTGTACATTTCCCTCTTTTTCTTTAAATTTAAATCTTTTCTCCCTCCAGATGAATTTCATTATTTTTTTTCAAACCCTATAAAGTAATAATTTGATAAATTGATTGATATATCAATAAGAAGATTAATTTTAGTACTATTGTTACTTTTGTTTTATTATTTTGACCTTTCCATTGGCAATTAGAATTCCTTCAATTATTTAGTTCTGTCATTACTTCCATTAAAAATGTTTTGTAGTTTATATCCTGAGACTCTGCTGAAGATATTGTTTCAATTAATTTTTACTTGACTCTCTAGGGTTCTTTAAGTATACAATCCTATTATCTGCAAAAATGACAATTTTATTTCTTCTTTGCTATGTTTACTTTCTAAATCTCTTTTTACTTGTTTTATTGCTATAATTAGTATTTCGATCACTATATCAAATAGTAGTATTATTAATGAACATTCTTACTTTACCTCTGATTGTATTGGGAAGGTCTCTAATTTATCCACATTATATAAAATACTAATTCTTGGCTTTAGATAGATACTACTTATCATATTTCAGAAAGTTTCATTTATTCCTAAGTTTTCCAGTTGTTGCTCTTGTTTTCAACAGACATGAGTGTAATATTTTTTCTGTGTTTATTGATATAAATATATGACTTTTGCTGTCCTTGTTGTTAATATAATATAATATTGATAGTTTTCCTAATATAGAACCAACACCATATGCTTTATTTAAATTCAACTTGATCATAGAATATGACCTTTTTTGATATATAGCTTAAGCCTCTTTGCCAATATTTGATTTAAAATATTTTTACCAATATTTATTAGGGAAATTGGAAATGATTTTCTTTTCTTTGACTCTTCCTGATTTAGGTATCAAGACCATATTCATATCATAGAAGGAATTTGGTAATATCCCCCTTTTCTTTTGAAATAATTAACATAATACTAGAATCGTTTTTTAAATATTTGATAGGATTCATTTATAAAGCTATCTGGTCCTTTGGATGTTTCTTTTTGTGGCTTATTAATTTCTTTTTCTGAGATTGGGTGATTTACATTGCCTATTTCTTATTTTTAAAATTTGGAGGGGGCAGCTAGGTGGCAGCTAGGTGGCGCAGTGGATAGAGCACCAGCCTTGAATTCAGGAGGACCCAAGTTCAAATCTGGTCTCAGACAACACTTCCTAGCTGTGTGACCCTGGGCAAGTCACTTAACCCCAGTCTCAGAAAAAAAAGAAAGAAAATTTGGGCATTTCTTTTTTTTTTTTTGGTAGAAATTCATCCATTTCCAAAATTTGTCTATTATTTAATATGCTATTTCTTTTGAGAAAAAAATCCTAGAAAAAGATTTCTTCTAAAGATGAACTTGAGATTTGTGATCAGTTTCATTCTTTTATTCCATTAGCGTTTAATGTGTGTTTACTTTAAGAATAGCAAATAGTAGGTTTAATGGGGGGGGGGGAGATACACAAGAAGTAAAAAAGTAAAAATTCATTGGCCTTTTCACAATCTTCATTCCTCTTGATTTCTCTAACTTTTGACAGTTTACTACCTGATTATCTCTTTTCTCTAGATTTTTTTTTATTTAATTGCTCTTTCCTGGTTCTCCTCCCTATCAGATCTCTGGCTGGGTCATCTCATCACTCCCACTAACCATAGGTATCCCATGGAGCTCTGACCTGGACCCTCTTCTCTTTTTTCTCTGAATTATATGGTGATTTCCTCAATTTTTTTAGATTTAATTATCATCTCTGTGCTAATGATTCTTAAATCTACCTACATCACCTATCCCCCCATCTTCCCAGTCCCCAAGCCTCACAGTGTCATTCTCAACTTCTTACTGTCTCTCTTGCTCCATATCCAATCTGTTGTCAAGGCATATGGATTTCATGTTTGCAACATCAAATAAAATCCCTTCTTTCATATGATACTGCCACACCCTGATGCAGCTTCTCAACATCTCATACTTGGATTATTGCAGTAGTCTCATACCTGAACAATACTAATAGCTTGCTAGTTGGTCTGATTACTACGTCTGTCTCTCCTCCATCCAGTCACCAAAGTGATGTTCTTAAAGCACAGGTCTGATATGTGATATGAGGTGCCTCTATTTAGTAAACTCCAATTGTTCCTTATTACCTCAAGATCAAATAAAAGATCTTCTCTTTGTTACTCAAAGCCCTTTAGGACCTACTTCTCTTTTTCATTCTGCTCCCATCATGCTTTTTTAATCCAATAACTCTCACCATCTTTCTCTTCCATGAAAAAAGATATTCCATCTCTTGGCTCCAGTAGTTTTCTCTCTTTTCTCCATGTTCTCTCTCTTCACCTCTGCTTACAGGCTTCTTTCAAGTCCCAATTAAAATCCCATATTCTACAGTGCATTCAAGGTAGAAAATCATGTCTAGTTTTGAAAATGTTGACTTGAACTGTTAGTAGAATACCCAGGTGAAAATATCCAAAAGGCAACAGACAATACAAGGATGAAGTTCAAGGGAGAAGAGGGCTGAAGATAATCATCTAAGTTATCAACCTTGGAAGCTAGTAAGATAATTAAATGAGGGAATAAAAAAAGAAAGAGGAAAGAGGCAATTACAGAGATGTGTGAAGTGGTTCTCATTTTGGAAGGAAGAGGAGGAAGAAGAAATAATAGAAGTGACTGAACAAAGCAGTTATGACGGTTAAAGGAAAACCAAGAGAGCAGTGTCACACAAACCAAAGAAGGAGAGAGAAAGGAGCTTGTCATTGGTCACATGCAGAGATTCAAGGACAAGGAATACAGAAAAGAAATCATTGGAGACAGGATTAAGAGAATAGAATTTGCAATTAAATAATTTGCAAGCAAGAGTTTTGTTTGTTTCTCCTAGGTGCTATATCTTCAATTTATGTGGTTGTCACTTAACTACTCCTGCCTGAGAGTGCTGCATAATCTTGGTAGATATATCTCCTGGCACAGACAGCTGAAAGTCTTAAGATAAAGCAAATCATGTGGTTACTTAATTACTTTTCCTACCTATAGAAATATAGCTTCATTAAACCATCATATACACCAGCTGAAATTCCACTACCAGATACATAAATGAAGACATACAACAGACTCACTTCCTTCCATTACAAACTAGCCTCCTATTTAAAAACAAAATATCACAAGACTGATTTTTCATTTACAGACTTTCTGAATTGGAAGGGGTCTCCAAGTTTATCTAGTGTAAACCCATCTAAACCATCTCTCTACAATGCACCTGACTAGTGGTCATCAAACTTTTCCTTGACCTTTATGAGGGCCGAGTAAGGGAGGGAACCTTCTCTCTCCCAAGGTAATCCATTTCATTTTCAAATATCACCAATTGCTATGATGCATTTCCTTTGATTGAGCCTAAATTTGTCTGTCAGCAACTTCCACTTATTTCTTCTAGTTCAGCTTTCTGGCCAAAAAGAATAAATCTAATTCCTTTTTCACATAACATGCCTTCAAACACATCTTACTTTTGCTGTCATCTCTCATCCCATTTCTTTTTCCTCTAGGCTAAAGATCTTTGATTTCTTAACTGATTCTCATATGGAATGATCCCTAGGCCTTTCACCATCCTGATGGCCCTCTGTCTTTTCTACAATTTGTCAATGTTCCTTCTAAAATAAGATATTTTTAAATGAACACAATACCTCAGATCTGATCTGATTAGAGTGGAATACTACAGAATTATCACCTATCTAATTCTGGAAACTATATATGCAGTTTAAGATTTCATTAGCTTTCTGGGTTATCATGTCTCACTCTTGATTCATAGTAAGCTTGCAAGCCAATTAAACTGCTTTTAAAATATTAATTGCTTTCCAGACATGCATTCCCCATCTTAAGCTCATGAAGTTGTTTTTTTTTTTAAACTTAAGTGTAAGTCTTCACATATATCCTTCTTAAGTATCTTATTTGATTGGCACAATATTCTAGTCTGTCAAAACTTTTGGTTTCTAGCTATCTACCAGTTTGTTATCTATCTTCCAGATTTGTGTCACCTGCAAATTTGAAAAGCATTTCATTTGTACCTTTATCCAATTCATTGATAGAAATATTAAGTGTAGGGTCACTTTGAGATTCATTCGTATTGATATATTAATTTTCTCAGGTTAATAAGCTACTTATCATTCTTCAGAATCTTAAAAATCTCAGATTTGGAAGGTCTTCTCAAAGATCATCTAATTGAAGCCATATATGAAAAGGAATCCACACCTCCCTGTCAGCATCCTTGACAAGTGACCATCTATTTTCTGCTTAAAGACTTAGATTATGAGACCTTATTCCTGAGGCATTCTAATCTCTTTTGTACAACTCTAATAGTGGAAACATTTTTCTTTATATATGTCTTTGTAATTTCTCCCCATTGTACCCAGCTCTGTTCTTTGGGCCCATAGAACAAGTGTGATCTATATTCTTTGTGATTTATATTCTTTATTTACGTGGAGATAGCTAGCATATACTTTTCAACTTTTCACTTCCTCATGCTAAACATTTCTGGTTACTTAGCTTATCATAATATGATATTCTCAACATGTTGTTCAGCCTCCTCCTTATCCTAAATACTGTAGCTCTATTAATTACAGTCTAAGATTAAGCTAATATTTTTGATTATCTAATTTCAACCTTCAGTTGAAGAATATGAGATTTTTGCCTCCAATATCACTGAATAGTGGAGAGATCTCTTTTGCCAGAATACCTTTTCTTTTGACCCTGAAATTGTAATGCCATATTATATTGAGTGGTCTTGGAAAAATAGGGTTTTGTTTGTTTTTATTTTTTGCTTAAGGGTGCTTAGAATACTTGTATTAGAAGTGAAAATAAGGGGCAGCTAGGTGGTGCAGTGGATAGAGCGCCAGTCTTGAAGTCAGGAGGACCGGAGTGACCCTGGGCAAGTCACTTAACCCCAGCCTAAAAAAAAAAAAAAAAAAAAAAAAAAGAAGTGAAAATAAATATTCACTCCCTTACTCAAATTGAGACCCCCTGAACTGTTCTTCCAGACTTGAGGAAAATCATGAAATTTCAAAGTTGTTCCTGAATTGTTTCCCTGTTGAAAGAGATGCTTCTGTGGTATACGAGGAACCACAATCAGGATTACCTAGGACCTAGCAGCTTCCATCTTAAAGGATTGAAAGGCCTGGAATCTGATATTCCGAATGGCAAAGGGACTTGGATTATAGCCAAGAATAAGCTATCCTGCTAAAATGAGCATTATCTTTCAGGGAAGAAGATGGACAGTCAATGACATAGTGAATTTCATCTATTTCTGATGAAAAGACCAGAACTGAACAAATAATTTTATCTCCAAATGCAGAACTCAAGAGAAGCATAAAAAGGTAAAAAGGAAAGAACTCTTGACAACTAGATTTCTGTTATGGGGATATTTAAAGAGTAAGGATTTAATTTGATTTTATTATGATAATATTAAAAAGAAACTAGAAGTGGAAAAGGGATTGTACTGGAAAAAGAGGAAAAAGGAGGTAAAATAAAGGAAATTACATCTCAAGTAGAGGCAAAGAAGATCTATTATAATTGAAGGAAAGAAGGGAGGGGAATGAACACTGTGTGAATCTTACTCTCAACAGATTTGGCTCAAAGAGAGAATATCAGACATACTTAGTTTCACAGAGAAACTTGTCTCACTTTATAGGAAAGTGGGAGAGGAGAGGGGAAAAGAAAGGGGAAGGCTAATGGAAGAGATGCTTCTGTGGTGTAGTCTTTTCCCCAGATAATTGTTGACACTATACTGTACATACTATAATAAATTTTAGAGATTTCATTCACCCCCTTGGGACTCTGGATGTTGCGAAGCATCCCTAATATTGCTCCCCTAAGGATTCTGCTGCCTTGTGACATCAACTCAGAAATAGTGTCCAGGGGTCAAGGCTTTGAATTCAAGGTGTAAGTCCAGCAAGCTCAAGAGTTAAGAAAGGAATCACAAAGTCAGGAAGTTCAGGTCAGTCAGGAGAGAGTAAAAAATGTAGGAACTCAAAAAGGCATATATGCATACAGGTCAGAGTTTGAGTCATGCAATTATTTTAACAAGTACTTCTTAGGCATGTGATATATGCCAAACACTGTGCTAGGTGTTGCGTATAAAAAGACAAAAATGAGTTGGTCATTGCCCTAAAGGAACATCTTATGTATGTGGCAGGGTAACACAAAGACAGCAAAAATAACATATCTAGAAAGTAATTTCCAGGGACAGGAGACTAATAGCACCTAGGAAGAGATCAAGGATAGATTTCCTATAACAGGTAGTATTTGAGCAGGTTTGAAGAAAACTAGGGATACTAAAGAGTTGGGATAAGGAGGGAGTATAGTCCAGGATTGTGCAGCAGTTAATAAATGAGAGATGAATCACTATATGTGTGGAACAACAAATAAAATACTTTGGCTAAAATGTAGAAAATGTAAAGGAGAATAATGTGCTTTTAATTCTGGGAATATTCTCTATACCCAGATTGTGAAGAACATTAAAAACCAAATGAAAGAATTTACATTTTATGCTAGAGAAAATAGGAAGTCAATGGAACTCTCTGAGCAGGTGAGTGACAGGACTGAATCTGTTTTTTAGGAATGTCAAACTGGCATCTGTGATGGATTGGAAAGACTCAAGAGAGTTAGACCAATTAGGACAAGGTTGTATTAATTCAGATGGAGAGGTGATGAAGGCATGAACTATGGTATAATCATAGGGTCAACAGACAGAAAGGGACAGATACAATAAGTAGAATGGAGAGACCATCAGCGAAGCTTGGCAAATTTTTCATTGTGAGGTAAAATAAGAATTGAGAACGGCTTCTAGGTTTTGAACTTGGTAACTAGAGAAATGTGGCTGCCTTGATGGAAATATAGAAGTAAAGGGATAAATTGGGTAAAAGTTAAAAGAATCACCTTTCCATTTTTATTATACCTACATTTCTCTTCTTCCTCCATGTACTTTGCAATCCAGGGATAGTAGCCTTCTTGCTTCTCTTCTACCCAAGACACTACTCCATCACTCAATTCTTGGCACTTTCTCTGGGCTGTCCCTCATGCTTGGAATACTCCCTTCCTCTGCATGGCTTTCCCTTCAAGTCCCAGATAAAATCATACATTCTTGGAGGAAGCATTTTCTAATCTATTTTAATTTTAGTGGCTTCCTCCATTGATTCTCTCCAATTTATTTCACATATAGCTTTTCAATACATAATTATTTGCATGTTATTTCCCCTCATTAGACTGATCTGAGATTACACAGAACAGAAAACAGACGAACAAATATTTGAACCTAGGTGCTCCATCACCAAGTACAAATGAGCTCAATATTTTGACTTATTTCCCAATATTTATTGAAAAATAAGACCCGTTCCAATCAGTTTGGAAGGAATACTGCTATTGAATCATTAGAAATATCAAGAAATCTTTTCATGGTCTGTGAAGAGTTGTTTTTTAAAATACATTTGATTTAATTTAAAGGTACTTCATTGCAAGAATGTTCATTAAGGACGTATGACTTTATTTAATTTTTCCTTTTCCTCTTCTAATAAAACATTATAAAGAATTCCATTATACCATAGGTAATGATGGCATATAAGACTATCAACTGTCCACAAGTTGTCTCTGAAATAAATTCTCCCAGTAAAGAGAACAAAACTTCTGTCATTTGTTAACTTGCAGATGACAGAACAATTTAGGAAAAAAAAAAAAAAAAGAATTATGAGTCAGTGATATCCAATTTAGTCTGATCCTGTTTTGTAAATTGACTCATTAGGTCACTTTTCAAAGAAAACTGCTTTGTTTATGGAGAAAACTTCCTCTGTTTCTCAGTGTCAGTCAATGCCTGTCGAAGAGAACTGAAGATGCACTTGCTGGATGGAGCCTTGGTCCAGTAAAATCAGGCCCTATATTCATAGATCCTTGGTAACAAGGATCTTCCTGGAGGGCCTCCAATAAGTATGTACAATATAAACCTGTCTTCTGATTTAAATATTGAGAGTTCTTAGATGTAAAAGTTACTTAAGCCCTGAGAAACTGAATGAATTTGTTAGAACAAAGGAGGCCAGCATGGGTTGCCTCAATGTACAAAAGAAATCCTCCAGAATTTCTGTTCTAGCAATACTCAAGTTTTTTCTAAGTTTTCTAAGGCTTCCTCTGACTCTTTTGGATGTTATTCTTTTATTTTTGTTCATGAATATCTCTTGGAGATTTTCTCCTGATTATTGCACTGTTTGAAATTTCTCTCTTTGGAAATAACTCATCAGGCTACTTAATAAGCAACTTGTTTAAATTGTAAATATCAAATACTATTTTTTAACTGCTCCTAAACCAGGCATTTTAGATGTCTCATATAATTCTTGGGTTTTTGTTTATTTAATTAACATAACAATAAATGTCTAATTCATTTATTCTGTAGCAGAATTAATTTAGATAATGATAAAGTAATTTGTTACTTTTAAAGCTCCTGATTCTATTTTTCGTTGACAGTGATTTTAATAGGCTAATGGACTCTCAGTACTTTGAACTTGAAGATGATTAAATGTGAGCAATTTTCACATTTCCACATTTAACAAGATGAATCTTTCAGTCAGGCAAAATGTAGATAAATTCTCCCCACAAAAGTGTCAGAAAATTCAAGAAATCTTTTGTTATTCTTATTTCTATACATTAAAAAAACTCATACATTCTTTTAAAAATAATAGCTTTTTATTTTTCAAAATACATGCAAACATTTTCAACATTTACTCTTGCAAAACCTTATATTCCATATTTGTCTTCTTCCTTCCCCATGTCCATCACCTAAACATATTTGAAATATATTTCCACATTTATCATGACACACAAGAAAAATAAGCTCAAAAAGGTAAAAATGAGAAAGAAAAAAAAACAAGCAAACAACAACAAAAAAATGAAAATACTATGTTGTGATCTACATTCAGTCCCCATTCTCTCTGGATGTATGGAGATGGCTCTCTCCATCACATGTCTATTGGAACTGGCCTGAATCACCTCATTTTTGAAAAGAGTCAAGTGCATCATAGTTGATCATCACATAATCTTATTGCTATGTACAATGTTCTCTTGGTTCTACTCACTTCTTTTAGCATCAGTAATGTAAGTTTTTCCAGGCATTTCTAAAATCAGCCTGCTGATCATTTCTCATAAAACAATAATATTACATTACACTCATATACCACAACTTATTCAGCCATTCTCCAAGTGATGTCCATAACCTCAGTTTCTAGTTCCTTTCCAAAATAAAAAGGCTGCTACAAACATTTTTGCACATATGGATCCCTTTCCCTTTCTTATGATCTCTTTGGGATAGAGGCTTAGTAGAGACACTGCTGGATCAAATCAAAATATACATAGTTTAATAGTCCTTTGGGCATAATTGCAAATTGCTCTTCAGAATGGTTGGATCAGTTTGCAACTCCAGCAACAATGTATTAGTGCTCCAGTTTTCCCATATCCCCTCCTACATTTGTCATTATCCTTTCCTGTCATTTTAGCCAATCTGAAAGGTAACAGCGCCATACTTCAGATTTGTCTTAATTTTCATTTCTCTAATAAATAGTGTTTTAGAGCATTTTCTCTTGTGACTAGAAATAGCTTTAAATTTTTCATTTGAAAATTGTTTGTTCATATCCTTTGACCACTTATCAATTGGAGTGGCTTGTATTTTTACAAAAATGAGTCAAGGGGCAGCTAGGTGGTGCAGTGGATAGAGCACCAGCCCTGAAGTCAGAAGGACCTGAGCTCAAATCTGGCCTCAGACACTTAACCCTTCCTAGCCGTGTGAGCCTGGGCAAGTCACTTAACCCCAGTTGCCTCAAGGGGAAAAAAAAGAGAAAAAAACAAACAAACAAAAAAATGAATTTGAGTCAATTCTCTTTATATTTTAAAAATGAGACCTTTATCAGAAACATTGGATATAATTTTTTAACCAATTTCCTGAATTTTGATGATTTATATAAATTTATTTTATATCCTCCAATTTTGCTAAGGTTGTTAATTTTTTGTAGTGTTTTTAAATTAACTCTTTAAGTATACCATTGTATCATCTACAAAAAAAATGATAATTTTGTTTCCTCATTACTCTAATTTTTTTGTTTTCTTTTTCTTCTCTTGTTGCTAAAGCTAACATTTCTACTACAATATTGAATAGTACCTTCTGGAGAGCAATTTGGAACTATATTCAAAAAGTTATCAAACTGTGTATATCCTTTGATCCAGCATGTTTCTACTGGGCTTATATCCAAAAAGATCTTAAAGAAGGGAAAGGGACCCACATGTGCAAAAATGTTTATGGCAACTCTTTTTATATTATAGTAGCTAGAAACTGGAAACTAAATGGATGCCCATCAATTGAAGAATAGCTGAATAAATCATGGTATATGAATGTTATGGAATATTATTGTTCTGTAAGAAATGATCAGCAGGATGATTTCAGAAAGGCCTGGAGAGACTTACATGAACTGATGTTGAGTGAAATGAGCAGGACCAGGAGATCATTATATACGGCAAGTCTATATGATGATCATTTCTGCTGCACATGGCTCTCTTCAACAATGAGATAATTCAAACCAGTTCCAATTGTTCAGTAATGAAGAGAGCCATCTACACCCAAAGAGAGGACTTATGGGAACTGAGTATGGATCATAACATAGCATTTTCACTCTTTCTGTTATTGTTTACTTGTATTTTTGTTTTCCTTCTCAGTTTTTTTTCTTTCTAGATCCATTTTTTCTTGTGCATCAAGATAACTGTATAAATATGTATACATATATTGGATTTAACATATATTTTAACAATTTAACATGTATTAGACTACCTGCCATCTAGGGGAGAGGGTAGGGGGAAAGGGGAAAATTTGGAACAGAAGATTTTGCAAGGGTCAATATTGAAAAAATTACCAATGCATATGTTCTGTAAATAAAAAGCTATAATAAAAAATATTGAATAGTAAGAGTGATAGTGGACAACCTTCTTTCACCTCCCATTTTATTGGAAATGCTTCTAGTTTAACTTCATTACACATGATGTCAAGCATAAATTCTACAAAAAGCTCACCATGAGTTTGCAAGATTGTCAAATTTATTGTTTCCTTAAATCAGAGAATATGGCTACTTTGGGGAAATAAAAAAAAAAGTTATTTCCCAAATTTTTAAAGATAATCTCTGGCAAAATACTTGTTAGATGTTATTGTGTGCTAGATATTATGTTAAACATTAAGAATACAAAAGGCCCATACTCTGAAAGAGCTCACCTTTTAATCTACCTTTTTAAGATAAAACATCTCTATACACTCTCAAGGAAAGCCATCAACAACTTTGGGACCAGGGAGGGCCTTTTACAGAAGGGGAGATTTGAGTTAAATTATTAAAGAAGTCAGGTAAATTAAGGGGCTAAAGGTGAAGAGAGAGTATTCCAGGAAGGGCTAGTGCAAAGATATCGGAACTAATATAATATGGGGTATCTTGTACAAGGAATGAGTAAGCCAATATTGCTGGATTATAGAGGATGGGAAAGGAAGTAAAATGACTGAGGAAGTAGGAAGAGAACAAATTGCAAAGTGTTTTAACTGCCAAACAAATGGCTTTATATTTGATCAGGTAGGTAAGCAAGTAAGATTGTTGAGTAGGGAGGTGACATGATCAGATCTATGCATTAGGAAAATCATTTTAGCATTGAAGTGGAGGATGTATTGGAGTAGGAAAAGATGAATGGCAGGGAGATCAACTGGGAAGTTATTTCAGTGGTCCAGGTAAGAGATAATAAAAGCCTAATCTAAGGTAGTAGCTGTGGAAGTGGAAAGGAAGAATACATGAGAATATTATGAAGGCAAATATGAACAGATTTGACAATGGATAAAATATGTTGAGTGAGTGAGAGTCAGGAAATGACATGGAGATTGCAGAAATAGATGATCTAGGATTGTAGTTGTTCAGGACAGAAACTAGGGCTTCAGATATAGATTTGGGAAGCATATGCATAGAGATAATTGAATCTGTAGGAGCTGATACAATCACCAAGTATGAGTCCAGAAAATAGCCTTGGGGGATACCCAAAATCAGTGAGCATGACCTAGATGAAAAACCAAGAAAGAAGATTGAGAAGGAGCATTTAAATAGGTATAAGAAGAACTAAGAAAAAGCAAACCAATATGCAGCATGAGATTTTGCAAGGTTCAAATGAGATAACATGTAATGTGGTTTCAAACCTTAAAATGCTTAGTGTCTGCAATAAAATAATATTTTACTGGCCTAACTCCTTCATTTTACAAAAGAAGAGGAAACTGAGGACAAAAAGGTTAAATAACTTCCTAAAAATCATACAAAAGGAAAAAAGGAGAAGCAGAGTCAAGACTGGAATCATGTAGAATCTAAGGATGCCATCCAACAGAACCAATAAATGAACAAGAATCTTTTTTCTAACATACTAGATGAGTTATGATTTAGCCTTTGCTTCAAGACCTTTGTTAGTGAAGGCACTACTTTCAAAGCAACCCATTCCAACCTTAGATTTTTCCATTTTAATATAATTTAATTAAATCCAATGTTTGCATACATATTTATACAATCATCTTGCTGCACAAGAAAAATCAAATCAAACAGGAAAAAATGAAAAAAAAATGCAAGCATTTCCCTCCTTTAAGATCTCTTTGGAATATAAGCCCAGTAGAAACACTGCTGGATCATAAGGTATGCATAGTTCCAAATTGCTCTCCAGAATGGCTGGATGTATTCACAATTCCACCAACAATGTATCAGTGTCCCAGTTTTCCCACATCATCTCTGATATTTGTCACTATCTTTCCCTGTCATTTAAGCCAATCTGAGAGATGTATAGTATTATGGTCAGAGTTGTCTTAATTTGCATTTCTTTGATCAAAAGTGATTTAGAGCACCTTTTCATATGACTAGAAATGGTTTTAATTTCATCTGAAAATTGTCTATTTATATCCTTTGACCATTTATCAATTGGAGAATGGTTTGAATTCTTATAAATTTGAGTAAATTCTCCATACATTTTAGAAATGAGGCCTTTATAATAGAACTCTTGAATGTAAATTTTTTTCTCAGTTTATTGCTTCCATTCTAATATTGTCTGCATTAGTTTTTTTTGCACAAAAACTTTTTAACTTAATATAATCAAAATTATCTATTTTGTGTTCAATAATGTACTCCAGTTCTTATTTGGCCACAAATTCCTTCCTTCTCCATAGATCTGAGAGGTAAACTATCCTTTATTCTTCTAATTTCACTTTTTATGTCTAAATCATGAACCCCTTTTGACCTTATCTTGGTATGCAATATTAGATATGGGTCAGTGCCTAGTTTCTGCCATACTAATTTCCAATTTTCCCAGCAGTTTTTGTCAAATAGTGAGTTCTTATCCCAAAAGCTGGAATCTTTGGAGTTTGTCAAATACTAGATTACTATAGTCATTGACTATTTTGTCCTGTGAATCTAACCTATTCTACTGATCAACTACTCTATCTCTTAGCCAGTACCAAATGGTTTTGATGATCACTGCTTTATAATATAGTTTTAGGTTGGGTTCAGCTAAGCCACCTTCATTTCTATTTTTTTTTTTTCATTAATTCTCTTGAAATTCTTGACCTTTTCTTCTTCCAGATGAACTTTGTTATCTTTTTTTTTTTAGATTTGTAAAATAATTTCTTGAAGTTTGATTAATATGGCACTGAATAAGTAGATTAATTTAGGTAGTATTGTCATTTTTATTATATTAAGTTGGCCTACTTCTGAGCATTTGATATTTTTTCCTATTGATTAGATTTGACTTTATTTGTGTGGAAAGTGTTTTGTAATTGTGTTCATATAGTTCCTGACTTTGCCTTGGCAAAAATTCTTTCCTAAGTAATTTATGTTTTCTGGTTTACTGGGCACTAGGTTATTGATTTTGATTGTTTCTAATTCTTTTTTGTCTACTCTTTTTCAAAGACCTACTTATCTATTTCTTTAGATAACAACAAATTTTTAGGACTACTGCTTTATAATGTAATTTGATGTCTGGAAATACTATTTCTCATTCATCCCTATCTTTTATCATTATTGATTCTATATTTTTTGCTTCTTCAGATGGATTTTGTTTTGATGTACATTATCAAGTTTGAATCTAAATGCTCTGTGTTATTATTACATTTATTCAATTATATATTTTTCTATAATATCAGAACTTAATTTTTTCATTAAAACTACTAAACATAACAGCAACATAACAGTATTTGTGTTAACTTTTTAAAATGAGATTTGTTGATGGAAGGGATATGGGAAAACTGGGGCAGTAATAAATTGTTGGTGGAATTGTGAACTGATCTAAACCATTCTGGAGAGCAATTTGGACCTATGCCCAAAGATCTATCAAACTGTGCATACCCTTTGATCCACCTGTGTTTCTACTGGGTCTGCATCCCAAAGAGATCATTAAAAAAAGGGGGAAAGACCTGCATGTGCAAATATGTTTGTAGCAGCCCTTTTTGTAGTGGCAAGAAACTGGAAACTGAGTATATGCCCATCACCTGAAGGATGGTTGAATAAGTTATGGTATATGAATGTAATGGAATATTATTGTTCTGTAAGAAACAATCAACAGAATGATTTCAGAGAGGCCTGGAGAGACTTATGTGAACTGATATTATGTGAAATGAGAAGAACCAAAACAACACTATACACAACAACAACATTATGTGATGATCAACTATGATGGACTTGGCTCTTTTCAAAAATGGTGATGCAGGCCAATTCCAATACACTTGGGATGGAGAGAGCCACGTGCATTCAGAGAAAGGACTATGGGGTCTGAATGTGGATCACAACATAGTATTTTCACCTTTTTTTGGTTGTTGTCTGCTTCTTTGTTTTTCTCTCTCATTTTTCCCTCTATTTGATCTGATTTTTCTTGGACAGCATGATAAATGTGGAAATATGTTTAGAAGATAGCACGTGTTTAACTTATATTGGATTACTTGCAGTCTACAGGATGTGGAAGGTAGGTAGGGAGAGAAAAATAATGGAACAAACACAAGGTTAGCAAAGAATGAATGTTGAAAATTATCTTTGCATGTATTTTGAAAAGAATAAAAAGCTATTATAAAAATAAAAATGGGATTTATAATTTAGCAATACAGATACTGATTAATCTTTTATTAACCATGATTAATCACTAATCAAACTGTGTATTTTCTGCAGGCTGGAGTATATAAATAACTAATTGTAGATCTTTCCTGATTCTTTATTATATTGTTCCAAAGCTTAGCAAAAGCCTCTGGGTTACTGAGATTTCCATATGCTCTCATTAAATAGATGACCTTTCCATTCTTTGTGGTTCCTCTGCTGGTTCCTATTTAATCCAGTGCTGAAATTCTGCAATTTGACCACAGATGGGTTCTGGTTTCACTTGGAGTTAAAGGGCTCATCCAGTCTCTTCCATTATTCAATGGCTTTTTAATATGTCTCCTTTCTAAAACTCTCTTTCTCAATTCCTTCTCTCTAGACCTCCATTTCCCCTTTCATATGGCTTATCAGTAGAGAAAAAACTCCAGAGATTGTACTCCCCCCACAATTAAAAGACCATAATTTCCCCTTCTCAAAAGAGAAAATCTTCTTGATCTTTGAAACCAGTATTTATACTTATGATGAATTTACATCAAATGGCTTCTTAATTAACATCTTAAACATGATCAAATGCCTATCCTTTCTGGTTTTATAGGCATCATATTGATTTTTTCAATACTGAACTTTTAAAATATTGTTAAAGGGAATTTAACAAAGCCTTGAGGAATATACTCATCTTACCTGGGCCTCAGTTTTGCTATCTCTAAAATGAGAGCGTTGGGTCTGATTATCTCTGAACTCTTATCCTGCTTGGAAAGTGTAAGATTCCTAAATTAAGATTGCAAATGATTTCTTCAAATTTCCAAAGCACTCCACTGCCCATTGATTCAGGAAAATAGTTATATTAGATAATATCCATGAGTTGATACTAAGGTGACTTCATAAAGATTATAGAATTAGATCCTTTGAAAAGGAACCTCTGAGGTCATCTAATTCAAATCCCTCAGTATAGATATGTGCCAATTTGCCAAATGAACACAAAAACTATTTTTTCTTTCTATAGATTTCTGAGCAATTTATAATCCCTTTATCTTACCTTACTTAGTTAAACTCCTAGTTGCTTATGGAAAACCCTAATACAATGAGGGGTGGGAGTGGGAGGGGGAAGGGGATATTCAGTTTGCAAGGATGTTGTAGAGAATATTATTACTGAAATGATTTTAGGTTTGGATGGCAACAGGTAAAGTTTGCCTTTTCTTTTTAATCCCTATACTTGTCACCCTTATTTCTGCCACATAGTTATACAGCTAAATATATGTTGTTGATAACAAATACAATACTCAATATTAAAAAAAATACATTGCTATCCTTCTAGAGAACCATTTCACATAACAAAAATCTTTTAATTAAAAAAGAAAAAAAATTGCAAAACTGTTATTACATTGAAAAAATTAGGAAATATATGAAATGTCCATACCCATACACTCTCTCACCCCTCATCTCTATAAAGTAATGGAGGGAGGTATTTTCTTATCTTGTATCTCTTCTTTGGGGCTGTGCTGTTAGGATTACTAAGTGAGAACTCAGGTTGTCTGGACAGTGACAAGGTGAGAATTCAGGTTTTCTGGACAATTACAAGGTGAGAACTCAGGTTGACTTGATAAAAGGAGCAAGCCCATTGGCTGAAGTGGTTCTTCCCAGAAGCCCTTGCATTATCCCACGCTTAACCCATCTAATTAATTTTAATTTTAATTTCTCAACATTCATTTTCAAATATTTTGTGGTTGTTCTTTTCATTTGCATTATCATAGTCATTTTGTATATTGTATATATGGCTTTACTTCCTTCATTTTGTATGAGTTCATGTAAAATTTCCATCTTCTCTATATTCATGATATTCATTTCTTATAGCATAAAGATACTCTTTTAGATTCACATACCACATTTTGTTTAGCCATTCTCTAATCATAGAGCATCTGCTTTGTTTCTAGTTCTTTGTTACCACAGAAATTCCTGCTAGAAATATTTTGTTTTTTAAGGGCCTTTAAAAAAAATCAACAACTTCTTGGCATATATATCTAGTGTTGGAATTTTTGGATCAAATGGTGTAGGCATTTTAGTCCCTTTATTTGTATAATTGAAAGTTAGTTTTCAAAATGGCTAGACTGATGTTAACTTATTACTGTGCTTATCTTCCCCAAACCCTTTAATATTGATTACTCCCGTTATTGTCATTTTTGCTAAATTTCTGGGTATAATACAAACTTGAAAGTTGGCTTGATTTTATTATTTTTATTATTAGTGATTCAGAGCTTTCTTTTATATGGTCATTAGTTGTTTGCAATTTTTTTGAGTATTGTTTGTCCATATCCTTTGATTACTTATATATTGGGGAATGGTTTATTATGTACTTTATATTTCTACTATATATTATCTATCTCTATCATATATTATATACTTCTATAAATGAACTCTATATCTTGGTTATCAAGTCTCCATCTTAGAAATTTGTTCACATTCACTACTTCCCTTTCTATACCAGGTGCATTAATTTTGCTTGTGCAGAAACTTTTCTCATACCTTTATTATTCTCAGAAGATTGGAACTCAAATTATTAAACCATGAGACATTTTATAGAACCTATGGACAGAGTGACTTTCACTTTGTAGAACATCATTGGAAACTGAAGTTGGACAAGGGCCAACAGGGATATCTGATAAGTTTTAGAATGTTCTTCAGCAAGCTTACCAGGACCCAGCCTGAAGAAAACCATTACAGAAGCAAACAGTGAAGTCATGCCTAGTTTTTAAAGAAGAAGTTAAGATGAGTAACTCAATTGTTGTTCATCCTTCATTCTCAAAAAAAACATAAGGAGGGTGATGACTTGTGAGTGAATTGGATTTAAATTAGGCAGAGCTGGGCAGAGTTACAAGGGCTCAATCAAGGGCCACATCTTATGGCTTTTTTAGTCCTTTCATCTGTAGCTGAGATTCTTAAGTTGGGGTTCATGAACATTAAAAACAAAATAAAATAAAGTTAAATTAAACACTTGATAGCTATATTTCAATATAATTGGCTTTCTTTGTGATAACTATGTGCTTTATTCATTTAAAAACATCATTCTAATAAGGGGCTCAGAGGTTTCATCACAAAAGGAGTCCACAACAACAACAAAAAGTTCAGAATGCTTAGTTTATAATATCCTCATTGTGATGATAATTTTTTCTCCTCTAAGAAGTTGTTACGGAGATAACCTTCTGGTGGACAACCAGTGCGCAATCTTAGGAGCTCCTAGCATTCAGACTTATGAGGTTTTCATCAAGGCTACAGACACCCATTTTAGAATTACTGCCCAATCATCTTTTATGAGGGAAAGAAACAGTATAGATAATCTGGTTTTAGGCTCCTGGTTGCTGAGAAACCTAACTTGAGAGCCTATGTGTTTACTTTGGTTCCTGTAGCACTTTTTGTATGAAATATTTTTGGCTTTGGTTTTCTCATCTGTGAAAATGGGTTTTCAGGGAAATTGAGAGAAATGGCATTTCTTAAAGTTAGAAAAGAATTTAAATTATACTAAATTAAGAAATGTTAGCTAGAGGTTAATGATGATAAAGGGACAGCTAGATGCTACTACTGTGGATAAAGTGCTAGGCCTGAAATCAAGAAGATTTGAGTTCAAATCTGCCCTCAAGCACTCAATAACTGTTTTGACCCTAAACAAATCACTCAACTCTGCTTGCTCTTAGTTTCCTCATCTGTAACATCTGATGAAGAACAAAAATGGCAAATTTTTTTGGTTTCTTTGCCAAGAAAACTCCAAATGGGGTCATGAAAAGTTGGATACAATTGAAAGATGACTAAACAACAAAAGAAATAATGATAATGAAAACAATGTGTTGTCACTCAGCCATTTCTTAATAACTCAGTTTCTTAGGCTTGGAAATGGTAATCAAATGTGTTATGTATGGTTATCTCATCTACCACAGTTTTAGTGTGGAATGTTACTCAGGGCAGTTCTTCCAGTCTGGTTATCAGATTCTCTGTAGTTTTCTGCTTCTCACACAGAAAAACAAACAACTAGATTCATGGATCTGACTACTCATGCAAGGGTGGCCTTCCATGTTTCAATGAGAGTCCATGCTTACATTTCTGGTGGACATTACATAGTAATATCCTCCTGAATATAGTAAAAGTCACTATCTGCAACACTACTAGCACATAGCAAACATCAAAATGTAGACTTTAGCACCACAACTGCCAAGGGTTAAATTTTGAAAGATTTATTTTTAGATTTTTTTTTTTCCTTAGACTGTTACACAAAAATTAAATAGATTCATTACTAGATTGATGAAGCTGGACAATCTAGCAAGGAGATCAATGCCTTTTCTTTTTTTGGTCATGGAACCTCTCAAAGACCATCTATTACTTAAGTTAAAGGAGGATTGCCTTCTTTATCAGTGGAAGGAGTACCCAAAACTGATGAAATTAACATCTATTTCCAAAATCTTTAATTTGCATAAATATAAAACATGTTATTATTTTAAGAATAAGCATGCTACCTTACCTCACGACTGTTTTTATAAGATCTGCTTCTGTCCTCTTGTTAGATTCTTTAGCTTCATGAGTGTTAGACCATAAGTAGAAGAGTCCAACAACACTGTAGTTAAGAAATAAGTACAGTTTTATGTAACATGTTGTCATTCATGTGTCTGACTCTACGTGCTCTCCTGTACTTTATCTTTGTCCATACTTTTCTTGGTGAAGATTCTGGGGTATTTTGACACTTCTTCCTGCAGTGTCCTCATTTTATAGATGAGGAACTGAGGGAAATAGGAGTTAAGTGACTTCATGGCTAATAAGAGGGAGTCTGGATTTGAACTTAGAACTTCCTGATCCCAAGCTCAGTGCTGTCAGTTGTCCCTTGTGCTTCTTAGACTTTGGGAATATCTCCTTCATTTTTTTCTTGAATTTCAAATAAACTCTAAGACCCAAACAAAAGAGCTCCATTCGTTTCCTATTCTTTCAACAACTGCTTATTGAGAGCTTATTATGTGTACAACATTCTTCTATACTTCACAAGTAAAATACAAATGGTCCTTGATTCTGGGGAACAATTAACTGGAGAAAGAAGACATACATGAAAAATTATTTAAAACTTTAAGAGAGCATATGATGATTAGAAAGTTTCATAAAGTAGAACAGACTACCCAGAAATATAGTGGGATCCCTCTTCTCTTGATGTTTTCAAGTAATGAATAGACAATCATTTTTCTTCAGACTCCTGAAGAAAGAATTCTTGATTATATAGAGGTTCTTTCCAACTATGAATTTCTACAGAGGTACTTAATGAGTGAAATAGACAAGAAGAACCATAGAAATTCAAAGAAATTGACGATTATTTTTGGCTAACATAGGAAGAAAAAATCTTCCATGATGTGGGTAAACGTTGAACTGGATTTTGAAGGATATGGACAAAAATAGTAAAGGGTATTTTATTTTATTTCATTTTTGGATATAAAGTTAAATGACTTGCCTGGGTTTACATAACTAGTAAGGATTTGAAGCCAGGTTTTCAGTTAGGTCCTTCTAAATCTGAGAATAGTGATCTATCCCTGTATCACCTGGCTGTTGGTGTGGTGTTGGAGGGCACTACTTTTAATTACATATCCATCATTGACATGAGAAAATCATTTATGCATCCCTGGACATATACAGGGATAGGATTTTTAACAGATTTCTTCTTTTGAATTTCATTTTACTTTAATAGCTTTTTTATTTTTCAAAATATATTCAGATAGTTTTTGACATTCACTCTTGAAAAACCTTGAATTCCAAATTTTTTCTTCTTCCTTTCCCCCTGTCTCTTTCCCTAGACAGCAAGCAATCCAATATAGATTAAACATGTGCAATTCTTTTAAACATACTTCCACATTTATCATGCTGCACAAGAAAAATCAGATCAAAAAGGGGAAAAAATGAGAAAGAAAAAAACAAGCAAGTAAACAACAACAACAGTGAAAATATTATATTCAGTCTCCACAGTTCTCTCTCTGGATGCAGGTAGCACTCTCCATCCTAAGTCTATTGGAATTCACCTGAATCACCTCATTGTTAAAAAGAACCAAGTCCATCACAGTTGATCATCACATAATCTTGTTGCTGTCTAAAATGTTGTCTTGCAGGAAAAAATAGTGATGAATGTTGGAGGGGATGTGGGAAAACTGGGACACTGATACATTGTTGGTGGAGTTGTGAAAGAATCCGGCCATTCTGGAGAGCAATTTGGAACTATGCTCAAAAAGTTGTCAAACTGTGCATACCCTTTGATCCAGCAGTGCTACTACTGGGCTTATATCCCAAAGAAATACTAAAGAAGGGAAAGGGACCTGTGTGTGCCAAAATGTTTGTAGCAGCTCTTTTTGTTGTAGCTAGAAACTGGAAGTTGAATGGATGTCCATCAATTGGAGAATGGTTGGGTAAATTATGGTATATAAAGGTTATGGAATATTATTGCTCTGTAAGAAATGACCAACAGGAGGAATACAGAGAGGCCTGGAGAGACTTAAATCAACTGATGCTGAGTGAAATGAGCAGAACCAGAAGATCACTATACACTTCAACAATAATACTGTATGAAGATATATTATGATGGAAGTGGAAATCTTCAACATAAAGAAGATCCTACTCACTTCCAGCTGATCAATGATGGACAGAAACAACTAATCCAGAGAAGGAACACTGGGAAGTGAATGTAAATTGTTAGCACTACTGTCTAGCTACACAGATTACTTATACCTTCGGAAACCAATACATAAAGTGCAACAAGAAAATTGGATTTACACACATATATTATATCTAGGTTATACTGTAACGCATGTAAAATGTATGGGATTGCCTGTCATCTAGGAGAGGGAATAGAGGGAGGGAGGGGAAAATTTGGAAAAATGAATACAAGGGATAATGTTAAAAAAATTACTCATGCATATATACTGTAAAAAAAATTTATAATTATAAAATTAATAAAAAAAATAAAATGTTGTCTTGGTTCTACTCCTTTCACTTAGTTTTTATAAGTCTCTCCAAACTTTTCTGAAATCATCCTGCTAATCATTTCTTGGACAACAATAATATTCCATTACATTCATCTATCATAACTTATTCAGCCATTCTACAACTGAGGGGCATCCACTCAGTTTCCAGTTTCTTTACACTACAAAAAGGGCTGCCACAAACATTTTTGCACATGTGGGTCCCTTTCATGGAGTGCATTTTAAATAAAAAGAAATACATGACTAGCAGTGTGAAGGTGGGTGCAGCAAGTGGAACTATTAAATGATGCATAGAGTTTATGTTATGGTAGCAGTGAGAGATAGGGTTAGAAAGGTAATTTGGGGGCCAGATTTTAAGTCAAGCTAAGGAATTTGGACCTAATTCCAAAGGGTAATTATTATGAGGAAGCCTGAGGAGGATGCTTAGAACCTGAAGTTAACCAAGTGAGAACAAAAGCATCTGATGAGTTTTAGAATGTGAAGAAAGCAAATTCTGATCCAGAGAAAAGAAAGCTTTATCTGTATCAAGCATGTAAGTCACACTTTTAGGAAATGGGATGCTAGGATAGCACATATAAGCATAGGGCAAGTTCAAAACTACTGGGAAGAAATTGTGAGTATATGCGCTTATCCAGGGAAAATGATCTTTGATAAGGATGCCTTAGCTTCCTATTGTATCCAATCAGAAGGTAAAAATAAAGCATAATGATTATTTTCATATTCAATAATAAATCTATGGTGATTGTGTTATAAGTTGAGCTTTGAATTTAAAACATGATAAACATTAATAGAAATTTTTTGCCAATATGGAGGAGTGCTAGAGAAACTAAAGCATTTTCATTTATGGAAGCCCTAGGGAAGTCTTATCTAATACCTAATAGCAGAAGTTGCTTCAAGGCTCGAGGGGAAGTATCTGGGAAGTAATTTTCCCCTGTCTATTCAAGATTCAGTCTCAATGAAATGCCATAGAAGAAATGGGGAGTATAGATTGGGGAGGAGGAGGACAATACTTGACTTAGATTAAAAAGAGGTTACAGGCTCAGATGCCACTTCTGGTACTTACTAAGTGATCATGTCAAGTCAGTCACTCAATGCCTCTAATTCTCAGTTTCCTTATCTATAAAATAGGAAAATGATACTTATAGTGCTTCCTTCACAGAGTTATTGTGAAGAACAAACAAGGATAAAGACTAAACCTGTGATTTTTCTGGCACAGGGAAATACCCTGGATGAAGAAACTCTTATTGATGCAGGTTAGCACCTTTTCTACACTTAAAATTTTAGAGAACTTCCTAGGTCATAAAGAGGTTAAGTGATTTGCACAGATAGTGTATATCAGAAATATAATTTGAAGGGAGTTCTTACTAGCTTTTAGGCCAGTTCTCTATATAGAAAATGTTATTGAAATGCCATCTCTTATTAGAAAGAGGCAGTTTAAGATGAATTTAATATTTGACATGCAAGCTATATGACATTAAGGTGTAACGAGCTGCCGTCTCCAGAAGCTGCCAGATCGCTCTCTGGGAAGAGATCTGCTGTGTCTACTCAAATCTTTCAGACAGATTCTTCTTCCTGTAGTGAACCGTTGTCTCCAGGCAGTTGCTGTTAACTCTTGTCCTTAGAAGTGACTTCCCTTCCTGCAGAGAGCCCCGTCAGGCCTGATGTAATGCAGAGAGTCTTCCTCTTGAATCCTGGCTCTGAATCTCCTCCAGCTCCTATCCTTCTCCAGGCCGATCTGCCCTCTGCGCCCATTGCTGTCTCTTTTTATCCTCCCAGAGAATGGGCGTGGGATAATGCAAGGGCTTCTGGGAAGAACCACCCCAGCCAATGAGCTTGCCCCCTCTATCAAGTCAACCTGAGTTCTCACCTTGTAACTATCCAGACAACCTCAGTTCTCACTTAGTAATCCTAACATCTCCCCCTTTCTTTTGATTTAGAACATAGGACAATCATGACCTTGAAACATAAATCCATCAATATGAGAAGTATTACAGATAATTACATAAATGACCTTGAAACATAAATCCATCAATATGGGAAGTATTACAGATAATTACATAAATTACATAAGCACATAGTAACATAGTAACATAACACATGCTAGAAGTATATAACATAATCAAATAATCATAAATTGAAAATTTATAAATGTCCATAAGTCCATTGTCCATTATTCTCATCTTGTGTGAGGAAGTCCAATGATTCCTGCTGGTTTTTAAAGTTCTTTAACAGTCTTCTTATTATCCATGCTCTTTCAGTGTCAGATGTTTCTTAGATCTTCTCCTTTATTTTGAGGTCTTTCTCTTTTTCTGTCTCTCTCTGATGGACAAGGCGAATATGACTCGTTGGCACCCATCTGATTCCTTCTCCTGCTGAAGAAATACAAGCAAACCCTCTCTCCCAGGCAGTTAACCTATCTAATTACCTTCTATTTACCACTTTCTAAATATCTTCTCATCATTTGGCAATTACATTGGAATTGTTTGCACTGGACACAGCCCTGTTGGTTTAAAAGGCCTGTATTCTCCCAAGTGTAATCCATTTTTGCAATCTGATTGCCTTTTGGCTCACTTATCAGGTAATCCTTTCTACCATGTGATTGCTTTTCTGCTGGTTGATTAAATCAGAGTCCTGGCCTTCTAAAGGCTCTTTAGGTGTAACATCAGCTGCCATCATGCCCCAAGTCTTTTTTGCCTGGGGCCCTGGACCTGGGCCCCTCATCCCATTTCCCTGAATTATTCTACACTCTGATGCCCAATGGAGTCCTCTGTTGCATTTTGGACATGGGGTTTTAGGTCTTCTTTCACCCTGTCTTCTCACTGTATCTCCATACCTACACTGAGCTCTTAGATGCCCAATTTTTCCACATTGAAAACATTGCCGAGTTTCTCTAGAAGGCCCTTGCCAGGAGGGACCCTGTCTTTCCACATTCATCATTGTCCGGGTGTAAAAAGCATTTGTTCCCACTGTAGCACAGCGTCTTATGATCTCCTCTAAAGGAGCATCTTTGTCTAATCCCCATATAATTCTTTTGCAAATCTCGTTGGCATTTTCCTTAGCCAGATGTCTGGTCATTATTTCTGTAGCTGAATTTTCTCCAATAGTTCTTTTGACAGCAGTTTGCAAACGTCCCACAAAATCTACAAAAGGTTCATTGGGACCTTGCTGTATTTTAGTGAAAGCCTCTCCACGATCTTTCTGTCCAGGAAGGACACCCCAAGCTTTTATTGCAGCCTTAGCAATTTGTTCATATATTGTCATGGTATAATTAATCTGTTCCGAATTCTCTCCATACTGACCTTCACCAGCTAAGTGCTCAAAAGTGAATTGTGTGTTAACTCCTATTTCCAAATTGCATCTGACTTGAATTTTACATAATTCATGAAATTCCGCAAGCCATAATAAATTTTCTCCAGGTTCCAGACATGTCCTTGCTATGGATTTCCAATCATTCGGGGTTAGGACTTCATAAGACAAACCATCTAGTAACATTTTGACATAAGCTGATGTAGCCCCATAAAGGGTACAACCTTTTTTCAAATCCTTAATTGTATTCAAATCTAAAGGTGCATATCTTCTCCTTTTTTTACCTACAGAGTCAGTATTTTCAATCACAGGATATGCATGTATAAAATCACTTATATCCTGTCCTTCTCTCTTAGCTTTAACCAATGCTTTTTCTAATCTTGTCATAGGCTTAGGCTGCTTCACAGGCAATTCTGTTTGTGTTTCTGCCTCTTCCTCTCCTTCTTCTTGCTCCACCCATGAAGGGTTAATTGAGGGAGGAGATGGGAGGTGCTCCTGTTGCTGTTGCTCAGAATTGTACTTAACTTCATTGTTATCTGATTCATCCTTTTCACCTAGTTTAGTTGACACCTCCCCATTTTGCTCCTTCATCTCTTCCTTTAGAATAACATTGTTTAAAGCCATTTGGATTACATTGTATATATGAATTGTATCTTTGGAAATTGAGTTTGGCCTGGACTTGTAGTGTTCACCTAATTGCTTTCCTACTAATTCCCATTCATCTGGATCCAATTCTTCTTCCAGAGAAAAAGAAGGACATATAACCTTCACAGTTCTTAAAAGTTCAGTAATCTCCTCTAAAATTATAATCAATCCTTGGCTTTTCATAACCTTGATGATGCTCTCTAAACATTTTCCTTGAACAGAAGGTGTTTGCCCCATTTCAGCTATAAGAGATTCCTGGTTTAGTCCTTAACAAGTTCCTTATTTATCTATTAGCACACTCACTTAATCTTTAACAAAGTTTCCTTGTTACTCACGGTTCTGGGTTAGAGAGACTGAGATCTGGATGGGAGGCTTTTCCACTGAAATCAGGACCGTGTCTGTCCCTGTTCGGGCGCCAAATTGCGAAGGTCTGGTCTAGCTCCTCTTGTCAGGATAAGCAAAAGTCCTTGCCCCACGTGTGGACGCCAAATGTAATATTAATAATATAATAAATGTAATAAATAATATAATAAATGTAATAAATGAGCCTGAATAGCTCAGTCGGTAGAGCATGAGACTCTTAATCTCAGGGTCGTGGGTTCGTGCCCCACGTTGGGCGCCAATTGTAACGAGCTGCCGTCTCCAGAGCTGCCAGATCGCTCTCTGGGAAGAGATCTGCTGTGTCTACTCAAATCTTTCAGACAGATTCTTCTTCCTGTAGTGAACCGTTGTCTCCAGGCAGTTGCTGTTAACTCTTGTCCTTAGAAGTGACTTCCCTTCCTGCAGAGAGCCCCGTCAGGCCTGATGTAATGCAGAGAGTCTTCCTCTTGAATCCTGGCTCTGAATCTCCTCCAGCTCCTATCCTTCTCCAGGCCGATCTGCCCTCTGCGCCCATTGCTGTCTCTTTTTATCCTCCCAGAGAATGGGCGTGGGATAATGCAAGGGCTTCTGGGAAGAACCACCCCAGCCAATGAGCTTGCCCCTCTATCAAGTCAACCTGAGTTCTCACCTTGTAACTATCCAGACAACCTCAGTTCTCACTTAGTAATCCTAACATTAAGGGAAGAGTTCAGAGGCTGGGGGGTTCTCGCCATCTTATCTTAGGGAGCACTTTTTTGGAATGTTTCATTCTCACCTCAAACTCCCCTTTCCAAAGAGACTATATTCTTAGAAGTCCATCCTGCCCAATTTACAAATGGCTGGATTAATTAAACGTACTGCCACATGTTTGGGATATAACACAGGATTAGTTGTCTTTGTGGAATAACCTGGGCCAACTGTCTTCTCCTATGGACAAGGAAGAACATTTCTTATACAATGTGATACTTGCTCTTTCATTAATCTTCTGAGTCCTGTTATATTTCACAATAGATTACACACATGTTCTCAATTCTATTAGACAAGCATTTATTAAATACCTTCACTGTACAATGCATAATGAACATAAAAGTAACACCATCCTTATCTCCAAGAAGCTGACATTCTACTCCAAAGTAGGAAGTATATAATAAGAAATGTTGTCACTTTTTTTCTCTTGTACAATTGGAGACTGTTAAAGGTCTCTGGGTAATCTCCATTTCTCTGTCACTCTCTCTGGCAGGGGGAAAGACATGATGAAAGAATTATTGAATAATACTGATGGTTCAAGAAGGGTGAGGAAGAGATAAAGCAATGTGAAAAAAATTGGTGATGACATGGAGCTCCTGGAGTACTTCCCAGAAAAACCTAAAATACAAAGGAGGAAGGAAACCAGCAGGGGGAGAAAGAGGAAGGCTGTTCCATGGTCAAATATTGTAGAAATACTTCATCTTTCAGATCCACCCTTTCCTTTTCATACCCACTGTATAATCCTTTGTGCAAATATAACAGTTATTATGTTATTATTATGTTACTGGAATATTGTTCAGTTGTGTCTGACGCTTCATCATCCCATTTGGAGTTTTCTTGGCAAAGATACTGGAGTGGTTTGTTATTTCCTTCTCCAGTTCATTTTATAGATAAGGAAACTGAGGCAAACAGTGTTAAGTTGTGTCTTTCCCAACATCACAAAGGCAGATTTGAACTAATGGAATATTACTGAGGGAGAAAGGGAAATAAACATTAAAGTCAGGCACTTTGCAAAGTACTTTACAAATATCATCTCATTTAATTCTCAACAACTCTATTGAGATTGATAGCATTCTATCTCCATTTTACAGATGAGGAAACAGAGACTAAATGATTTGGGGAGGATCACATAGCTAGAAAGTATCTGAGGCTGAATTTGAATTCAGGTCTTCCTAACTATACCCAGTATTCTTATTCATTGCACTTCTTTTAAATAGTATTTTATTCTATTTTTTCCAATTACATGTCAAGAAAATTTTTAGCATTAGTTTTAGATTTTGAGTTCTATTTTTTCCCCTCCCTCTTTCCCCTACTTTCTTTCAAATATGGTAGCAATTTGATGGAGATTAGACTTGTATTATCATGTAAAACATATCTCTATTTTTTCACAATTGTAAAAGAAGAAATAGATGAAAAGAAAAAAACATGAAAAAGAATAAAATAAGTGAAAAAATACTTTGATGTGTATGTAGAGTCCATTAGTTCTCCTTTCTAGTCCTTTGTACTTATCTTAGATCACTGTGTTGTTGAGAAAGGTTGAGTCATTATACAATATTTTTACAATGTTTTCCTGGTTCTGCTCATTTCACTTTGTTTCAATTCATATAAGTTTTTCCAGGTTTTTCTAAAATCTATTTATCATTTCTTATTGCACAATAATATTTCATTACATTCATATACCACAGCTTGTTCAGCCATTTCCCAATCGGTGGACATCCCCCCAATTTCCAATATTTTGCCACCATGAAAAGGGCTGCTATAAATATAGATGTACATGTAGGTCCTTTCCCTTTTTTCATGATTTCTTTGGGATACAGACTTAGTAGTGGTACTTCTGGATCAGAGAAGGCACAATTTGTTTGCCTTTGGGCACAGTTCCTAATTGCTTTCTAGAATAGTTCAATCAGTTCACAACTCTATCAGTGGTACAATAATGTCCTAATTTTCCCACATCTCCAACATTTATCATTTTCCTTTTTTGTCATATTAGTCAATCTGATACATGTGAAGTAGTTTTTTAATCTGCATTACTCTAATCAGTAGTGATTTAGAACACTTGTTCATAGATATAAATAGCTTTGATTTCCTCATCTGAAAACAGATCATATCCTTTGATCATTTATCAACTGGGGAATGGTTTGTATTCTTATAAATTTATCTCAATTCTCTATATATTTGAGAAATGAAGTCTTTATCAGAGATACTTGCTATTTTGTTTGTCAGCTTTCTGCTTTCTTTCTAATCTTGTTTGCATTGGTTTTGTTTGTATACAAGTTTTTTTATTTTAATATGATCAAAATGAAGGACAATCAACCAACCAAATAAGAAGACTTGCATAATAAACTTTCTATAGGAAACCTTTCCTGATTCACGCATCTCACTTATCTAGTCCTCAAACTGAAATTTGAATCTATGCATATTAAAACTGTTCACTTGGGAGACCAGCAAGTATTTGGGGAAGAAATGTATAACAATATGTATGTAGAATGACTGCTGAATCCAAGGGCTCTGGAGCACTCTCACTTTCTCTTTCAAGGGATCCTTGCTCTGGCCTCCCAGAAGATAAATTCAATTCTGGGGAGTCTGGCTTTTAAAGAGTGGAATCAGGATTTTTTTTTTTTTCTTCACCCTTTGGCTCTCTACAAGCCCCAACCTAGAGTCCTGAGGAAAAGCATTTAATTTTAAATTTGGCTCATATCCAGGGCCTTTCCCAAAAAATAAGTAAAAGTACTTTGTAATTTGTAAATCAAGTATAGGAGAGTTCTTTCCTCTACACAAAAGAAATGCTCAACATAAAAGACTTACAAGTTTGACTGACAAAAACTTAGATAAGCAACATTCTATTTTCCAGAAAGTTGATACTTAAAACATTGAAATGTGAAGAATTATTCAATCGTTCAGTGGATATTTCATATTTACAGTATATGCACTGTTTTCTGCAAAGATTACATTCCTAGAAAACAGGGCAAGATTTGGGTTCTTTTTAGAGATAATTTTCTTTTCTGAGAAGAAGCATTACAGTAGATTAAAAGGGGCATTTCCCATAGTACAACTGGTACCAACTGAGGGACCTAGAAGTTTTTGATCTTTTGAACTCAAAAGACTGCCCCAAGGCTGTAAATATCCATTTAAGGCTTGCTGCTTGATCTATGCTCAAGAGAAAGTAACATAAAACAAAAGAGGCAGCCAAGACTTTGAGATTCAGAGTTAATCTCACTCAGGCCAACATATCCTCAGTCTGCCATGTGGAGACATTGACATTTTTGCTTGGAGGTATGAGCTCCCTATCTCATCCTTCAAAGGAGGCTGAGGGAGAGATTCAGAGAATTCAGACATTCTTGGCAGATAGGAAGAGAGTAGTTCAGAGGGTGGATTTACTTCCTTTACAGTATCTTGAAAGGGTATCTCTTCCTGGTTTAATGACCTATCTCCTCTGACCCATTCAGTTCTTGCTGCCATCATAGTGACCAGGAGATTTTCTGTCATCCCAAAGCACCATCTTTCACAACTAAATTAGCACACTTGGCTGCCTATAAATGACCAGGGTGCAGGCTCAGCACTCCATGAGGTGGTCATTAGTACCTTCTACCTCCAGTTAAGTGTTTGCTGTCTTTAGCAAATTAATTCTGAATCCCCAATTCTGAAAATTCTTTCAGGACTTGGAGAAGCTCAAGCATAGATTTTTCTATCTTCTCCCTTAGTGTTTTTGCATTAAAGAGTCTCAACAAAGTCCATGTGGCACTAATTCTTAATGGTCTCCTGTTGGACAATTTCCAAATTAGCTGTCTCAGGGAAAACCTTGAAAATTTAGCACTAAAGGTATCTCTATTGCAATATCTGATACTAATGGGATTCAGCTTCTAAGGAAAATGTGGCAGTAGCCCAGAGGCCACCGGGTCTTGCCTGTTCCTAGTTCCACAAACAATACAGATAACAATCTATAGGTCTGTAATAACAAAGTTTTTGAGATAATAATGAGATGCATACCAAACTACTCTTCAACTCCATCTCTAAGACTACTCCTTCTAAGCCATAAAATTAGAATATCATTGACAAGGAGCACCTGATCTCTCCATCTTTTTCCTATAAATTTTTCTTCTTTTGCCTTCAATTGGTGTTACAATTACAATAAACTTTGCCCTTTGACTTGGATATGGGTTCAAGTCTATAAATTCTTTTAAGACACCTCCTGACATTGGTCTGCAACCCCAAACTTTTGGGGTCTCCTTCTGAATCTTAACAATCCCTGCCAGTCTCTCCTTCTTGTTCTACTTTAGTTATAGGATTATGAATTTAGAAACAGAAAGGCTTAGAAATTATTTAGTCTAACTCCTTCATTTTATGTATAAGGAGAACAAGGATGCGAAAGAGTAAATGATTTCTCTAAAGTCATTTAGGTGGTAAGCTTTTCATTTCCATTTTGTCTGAGTTTTTCTGTTTTCTGACTTAAAATTCATTTTAGTCTTAAGGCTATTCCTGAAGTAGTTTGGGGGAGTAGTGGCTTAATTTTTAGGTATGTGTATATGTAGAGAATAATTAGGCAATTCTTAGAAAGCATTTAGTTATACCAAAAATGGACTATCAATTAATGTTTTATTGATTTGTTGAGTACCTACCTTTTGCTAAGCACTGGAGATACAAAAAGAGGGAAAAGACGGTCCCTGTCCTCAAGGACAAATACATGCAAAACAATGGATATACAAAATAACATAAAATAATCAACCTAGGCAAGGCATTAGAATTGAGGTGGATTGGGAAAGAATTCTATGCTGGGTAGACTGGCAGAGAATGCCTGGAGACAAGAGATTAAGTGTTTTGTTTCTGGGACAGGCTAGTTTCACAGGATCCTAAAGTATCCATTGGGGAGGAAAGTGTAAGAAGACTGAAAAAGTAGGAAGGGGCTAGGTTAGATGGGATTTTGAATGTTAAACAGCATTTGTATTTGCTCCTGGAGGCAATAAGAAACCACTGGAATTTATTGAATAAGGGAGTGATTGGTTGGACTTGCAATTTAGGAAAATCTCTTTAGTGGCTGTAGGGAGTCCGGGAGAGACTTGAGATAAGCAGAGCCACCAGCCATGACTGTCATAGGTGTGAGATGAGAAACACCTATACTAGAATGGTGTCAGTGTTGGAGGAGAGAAGGGGGCAGATTTGAGAGATGTTGAAACTGGAGAAAGTGACTAATTTTGCAAAAATTTGGATATGGGGGAGGTGGGAGAAGAGAAAATGAGAAATTCAGGATGACTCCTAGATTTCAAACCTGAGGGATTCGGAGAATGTATGGCCCTCTACAGTAAGAAGGAAAGTAGGAGGCAAGGAGGGTTTAATGGGAACAATAATAAGTTCTCTTTTGGATATACTGAGTTTAAAATTTCTACTAGATATCCAGCTCGACATATTTAAAAGCCTGGAGGAGTATGAGGAAAATGATTTATTATATTGTCCAGAAAAAGTTAACATACTGTGTATCATATCCTTACTTGGGGCTGCTGTGCCCAAAGGAATGTTAGTTTTGATCACCAAAACCTCACAAGATATCTTGGGGTTTATAGGCTAAGACTATGCCTTAAGCTCAAATCACTCTGGCTCTCAACTTTCTAGGATTACTGGAGTTGGTTAAAAGATATCTAGGGTTCTTCCAGATCCTAGATTCACCCTCAGCATTTTTGTTTTGGGTTACCATGCCTAGGACTTTGGCTGGATACGTATAATCGTGTATTTTGGGTTCTTTTGTGTTTTGGCTGCACCCAAATTTTATTTAAGTTTTATTTATAGTTATTTATATCTATCTCAATCTATCTTGCTTCAAATTGCTCAGTCAATTTTGGTTAACTGTGTACATGTGACTCATATACTAGTACCTTTGAATCCTATCTAATGTAAACTTTTCAGAGCTTGGGTGGGAGGGAGCCACACCTTAATTCCAGTTTGCTTTTCTCTATCAAATATCCTAACTGTAGGGCATATTCCTAGATATCTTAGATCATCACTTAAGATTCTTTTGCTTTCCTTCCTTTCTCTCTCTCTGTCACTTTTCTTCTCTTTTCATATATATATGTATATGTATATATAAATATAAATAAGCACACACACATATATATGTATATACCACACACACACATATAAATACATCACATATGTCTCACAACCCAAAGTGTTTATATGAGTATTAGTTTAGACAATTTTGGCACAGATGACTATATCCTCTCTACTTCTGAGTCCCAGTTTCACCTCCTGTGCAGTTCTTGTCTGTGTCCTTCTATGATTATTTTACAAAGGATCTACCCAGGTTGCTGAAAACTTTTGAGTCTTAATATTTTATGGAACAAGTGCTACAATAGGGGCTGTCCATTTGTTATTTGTCACTTAAATTCTTTTGTAATATTACATCATTAACACAAACATTACAATAGACAAAGGACAAAAGAATTGTATATGAGATCATAAACTGACATGCAATTTAAGTGTGTTAGGTTGAACAATATTGCCATGTTTGTGTCTCATTCTGAAATTCCAATTTTCTTCTCTTTTTTTGCTTAATTGAAGCTCTTTTCCTTTTTTTTTTTTTTTTTTTTTTTTTTGAATCTCTATTGCTTCTCATAAATACTCTGCCCCTACCAAACAAAAGTCTTCTCTTGTAACAAATATAGCTGGCCTACATCTTTTTCAATCATATATGTCCCTGGTGTCTTTTATGCCACATTGCACAAGGCATCGTTAGTAATCTATTGTAGCCTACTTAGAACCTACCAAAGATCATTTAGGTCACTTGCAATTTTTATTCTTTTGGAAGAATTCATGGATCTCAGATGTAACTTCACTGGGAGAATATTGATTTTTTAAAAAGATATGCTTTGGTATCAGAGAGCAGCTTGAAACAATTGAAAATACCATACAATGTCTGAAATCTGATGTAGCAACAATCTCCTATTTAGTTCTAGACTTAGTGTCACATTCAGTGCCTATCTGAGAGATATTTACATTGGAACTGGGTGTTCAACTGCTATTGTTGGGGAAATGTTTGATCTCTTTGAGCAACTATAATGCAAAAACTTGTGCCTGACATAGAGTATGAACACACTTCCCATGATAGAAATCTGACCGAAGGGCCAACCTTTACACTTATTTCTCGTTACTGAAGTAAGCAGCTAATCATATCATATTAAGCATTATTTCTTTGCTCTTGGTGCCTGTTTTGGAGATGTACATGGTGAAACTATTAGCTAGTCTTTATAAGCATTAGAGAAGAGAATCATAAGTAAGCTCTGAAATCCTCATATCATTGATTTATTTTTAGGATGCCTTTCTTGGAAGCTTCTTCTGGAACAACTTGTAGGTTTCAACTAATCCTAGAGAAAAACTTCAGTCTAAAGGGATTCAGGAGATCTTGATCTAGAGAAATGAATACTTTGATTCCATTTGTGTGCATACACCACAGCAGACAACCATGCTCTCCATTCCTTAGACCATCTCTTAGTAGGAGTCACAAGCAAGAAGGAAAGCAAGAAAGGGAAGAAGGAAAGAAAAAAAAAAAAAAAACAAAAACACCAAAGCTCTTGACTTGATAGCCAATCTACAGCTTCTGCAAGATAGCTCATTCCCACCATTACTCTGATGTCTCTTCTGTCCTGTTTCTTCGTGGGTAACAGATATTGCCTATAGCCTTTAGGAATCCAGGGTCATTTCCATGCCATCTGGGGGTTTAAGAAGATGTTTAATAAATACTTTTTAAAGTTGGTATAGGGGAAGGTCACTAGAATGAGCATCAGGACATCAGAAAATTTTGTATCTAGTCTTTCCCGTATCACTAACTTAATGGAGCACATTAGAGTCTTTTGAGGGCCTCATTTTGCTTAAAAAAAAAAAAAAAAAAAAAAAAAAAAAGGAATTGGTGTGTATCAGGTGTTCTTAACCCTTTTTCGTGCGTTACCGACCCGTTCACAGGACACTGTTTTATTACCTACATTCCGGATTAAAGAAGAGGTTAAATTTCCTTTAGAGATTATTGAAAACAAAGATACACTTTCCCCATCCAAATTCTCAGACCCCCTGGAATCTATCCAACCCCCCGCGGGGGGTAAGCGGACCTCGGGTTAAGAACCTCTGGTCTGATGATGTTTAAGGTTCCTCCCGGCTCAGAAGTTCTGTGGGTCTGTGGGACCAGGTGGCAGACGGAGGGATGCCAGCCGTCCACCAGGTGGTAGATCATCCCAGAGTAGGTCTAGAGTCGTTCGGCCGAAGCCAGCTGTGAATGAGCTGGTGCGGGTTAGGGTGCGGCGAGGGGGAGGGACAAGCGTGGATAAGGCGGCAAAGAGACTCCTCCTCTTTCCTTTCTTTCTTTCATTCTCCCTCCACTCTGCAGCTGCCCGGGATACCGGGGATGGTGCTGGGGCTGCTCCCCAGCCGGGCTCGGGGCGTATTAGTCTCCGGGAGCCCATGCGCACCGCCACAGCCGCCGGGGACTCAAGGTTATGTAAGGAGCGGAGGGAGGGAGAGAGGGAGGAGGCAAAGGGAGGGAGGAGGCGGAGGCGGAGGGAGGGCTCGCCGTCGGAGCTCCCCGCCGCCCCGCCCCCGCCCTTGCCAGGCGGCGGCCCCACAGCCCAGCCGAATGGAGCCGCGCCGGGACTGAGTGGGGCGCAGACTAGGAGCCGCATGTGCCAAGTTCGGAAGCGGCTGGAGAAGCTCTTCTGTGAGCAGCGAATGCCGGAGAGTCCCGTCGGAGAGGGCGGCCAGGCAAGCCTGCAAAGATGGGGTGAGTGCGGCGCCCGCTGCTCTCCGCCCCCCGTCTCTCCCTCCCTGCTTTCCCTCTCCTTGCCCCCTTCCTTTTTATCTCCCCCCACCCCGACCATTTTTCTCCCATACTTCTCACTGTCCTTTTTCTCTCCTCCTTTCTTCGCTGTCTGTCTCCCTATTTCGGAACTCTGCCTTCCACTGTGCCGGTGCCCCTCACGCCGCTCTGCTCCGCTTGGAGCTCTCCGGCGGTCCGGGGCCGAGGTGCGCGCTGGCTCTGCCCCGGTCGGGGGCAGGTGTCTGACCTGGCCCTCGGTTATCCATCCGCTTCCCCGGTTGCTTCATCCAGTCCCTCCCGCCCGCCCGGTTTTCTTGAATGGGCACTGGGGGCTCCGGACTGAGCGGCTGGAGAGGGAACGGGAGCCAGAACTGGGGCGTGCCGGGGCAGGCAGAGGGGCGCCGAGAACCCGAGTCTGCGGAACCCGGTGCCCTCCGCCCGGGGCTCTCTGGGAAGGGGCAGGGAGGCGGCTGGAGCTGGTCCCGGAGCGTCCTCCCGATGAATGAAGCATCGCCAGGCAGCCGCAGCTGGCAAACCCGGTGGGCTCCCAAAGTCTTCTCCGACATGTGGAGCGCCACAAAACTGGCGCGGCTGATGCTGTGGGGCGGGCCGGGCGCTGGGGCACTGCCGGGATGGGGCCGGCGGGGGTAGCCGCCGCTGTGCGCACAACTAAAAAGTTATGAGAGGAAACGCCGTCCATTCTCCGATCTTCCGGAGTCACCGTCTGGCCAAACTCTAGCACTGGCACGGTGATGTTTAACCTAGGGGAGTGTGAGGAGCTTGCAGCTTGATTTCAGCGACTGATTTTATTGCAATCAGCGTAGGAATTAGAGTTCAAATGTTTATCTGGGAGAAAAAGCACCTTGCGCCTTCCTAACCCCCACCCCCATCACAGTGGTCCCCAAACATGATGCGAACAACTTCGCTCGGGGGACGGCTGTTCCGTGCTCTGCACTTAATCTGGAGGGCAGATTAAGTGGGAGCGGCTTCACAGGTGTCGCTGGGGGACTTTGGTGTTGACTTGCGTATACAAACTCATTTAAAAACCTGTATTTATTTTCAGCTCCTCTTTGGTGTAGCTGGGTAAGAGCCGTGAGTCACACAGTCAGTCTGCACGGACTACAAAGCACTACACTACTACGACGAATACCTTCCATTTGTGCAGCAATTAGCTTACACAGCCGCTTCGTACATTATCTCATCTGAGCCTCACGGTAACTCTGAGGTAGCAGAACGGCTGCTATTATCCCCATTTTCTAGGTGAGGAAACCGAGACTCGGAGTTGTTAAAAGGACTCTCCCAAGAGGAGTTAAAATAAAAGATCTATCCTTTTCTATTCTGTAATGAGGAAGATCGAGCAAATGCAAGGGAAAAAACGGAACCTCTCTCCCCAACACACATCATTGGTAAAAGTCTTAAACATGCATAGGCACATATATCACGTACACGCCAGACTTTCAGAGAAAGGCAACTTTGGCCTTTATAGGGGACTTCTCTCCTCCCCTATGGGATAGTCTCTCCCACTACTAGTGTCTCCTCAAGTGGAGCATGTAGTCAAAAATTAGAGCTCAGTGCGTTTTCCCTAGAGACAGTGTGATAAATGTTAAAAGGATCTGTAGGTTTTTCTTCCTCCTTTTAAATAGATGATCAAATGAGGATTATTGGATATATAAAGGAGGGTGTTTGAAGAACCCGAGGTAGGATTTATTAGGGAAAGTTTCCTGGTTTTTGAGTGTTCTTTGAAGGGAAAGGGAGGGAGGTTATTTTATTAGGGAAAACTTGAAGACTGAGTAACCGAAATATTCTTACAGGTTGCTACTCAGCTTATTTCATTGATAGAGTTTTCCATATATAATAAATTGTGGTGAATTTCATGGTTACATCTATTTCAGTTAGGAAATTGTGGAGTGAATCAGCATCATGCCTAGATTATGTGGCTTGTCTTTTGTTTCTACACAATGCAATTGAGCAAAGTGCATTTGGTAACTTGGGTCATTTTCAATAGGCCCTTCATAGAAATTTGGCTATATATTAACATATAAAATTCATACTTTGTATTTTAGTTTCCACAATGCAGTGTGGAACTTTATAGGTTCTTGGGTTCTAGAATTGTTTTTAGGTGTTTGCAGAAGAAAAAAATAGGGAAAATTAATGTTCAAATATTATAAAGTTAGCTGGAATCTGTACCTAAACTTTATTTTCTTCACCTTCATCTCACCCCCTCCATCACATCTAATTAGTAGAAAGAAGAGAGTTGTATAGATAAAAAGATGTCCACCAATAAACCTAAGGAAAATGTCAATACCTCATCTTTGTGTGTTTGAATTACTGGCAAAAAATGTGCCTTGGGCAGTTTGTTTAGGCATGGTTTAATGCACTGTATTTTAACATCAGATATCAGACACTATTCATTACTTAGTTATAGGTAAACAGCAGTTTTAAAATTTTCTTCTACCTGTCATTTCTACCTGTTATCTCCCTCTTCTGGCTGGTTGAAGGTAGACAGGAAGGGAGATAGGAAGCAGATGGGTTGGCCATTTTTTAAGGTCAAATGGATCCTATTTAATTCTTACAGAGAATTTGGGTAGTTGGAAGGAAAAAATGAAAAAAAAATGACCATCTTGAGAAAAAACTCTGGATTTTCATATTTTCCCTTTATATCCACTAAAGTTACCCCATTTAAAGCTTTTAGGTAGATTATCACTTGAAAAGTCTCTAAGAATTAAAAAAACAACAACTTATTAGCCCAGTAGTGATTGTTAATGACAGCTTGGAAATTGTAATAATTACTCAAATTATTTAATCTTGCTAAAGAAGCAACCTGAAAGGAAACCAAAACGCACAAAGAAATAGTGTTTGGATGCACTTTTCTTTTAATGTTAAAGTCAGACTTAGTTTTCATCGTGGTCTTGTATTTCTTTGAAGACTATTGGCCAGATCCTGACATATTTATATGTTCTTTTTGTTCTGCGATAGGAAAGAAAAATAGTTTGCCGTTTTGATTTAGTCAAATTCATTTTATCAATTGAAATGAACAAGACCAACTGTATGTGTATATCCTTTATGTATATTTTTTTGGGGGTGGAGGTGGGGAGCATTGCAGATAGCATTGCAAGTTAAGGATGACATAATCTTGGTTATCTGAAACTATAGGCTTCCTTTTCAGTAATGTTATACTTTACCTATTAACTTTCCTTTAATGAACATTGCTACCTTTTAACTTTCCATTCTTTGCTTCATCCAAATGTGTAGGTACGCTGTTATTTTTAAAAATGATTATATCCACTTAAAACACTAGACGCAATATCTTTGGATAACTTTCAAAGAACATACTAAAATGATTTTTGTCTTGTGGGTTCTTGTTGTTGCTGTTACTCAGAAATACTCAAACTTTTATTCCCTACAATTAAGAAATTGTGGTTTTTTTGGTAGATATTAGTTATTTTTCTTTTATTCACTGTCACAGATCATGTAAGAATAAAAAATGCAGGAACATTCTGCTTAATATACTAATAGTTCTGAAGAATTCTGTACACATTAAGTTTGTGTCAAGTCAGTCAGTAAACATTTACAAAGTGCCTGTTAAGTGCCAGATATTGTGCTAAGTTCTGGGGATTCAAAGAAAGGTAAAAGATAATCTCAGTTTTCAAGGAACTCATAATCTAATGAGTTCGACAACATGCAAATAACTATTTCAAACAAACAACATACAGACTACATTGGAAATAACAGAGGGAATACTTTAGAGTTAAGAAGGATTGGGAAAGAATTCATATAAGAGAAGAGACTTTGCCTGGACTTGAAGGAGAAAAAACATTTCAGATATGGGGGTTAGCCATTGATAGTGAGAATTTGAAGAATGGAGATGTGTCTTGTTTGTGGAATAGTAAGGAAGCTGGCATTGCTAGATAGCTAGAGTGAGGGACTTTGAGTGCCAAATAGAGGATTTTCTATTTGATCCTAAAAGTGATGGGAAACCATTGGAGTTTACTGAGTAGGATGATGACATACCCAACCTGTGCTCTAAGAAGATCCTTCAGACAATTGAATGGAGGATCATCTAAGTGGGTTGAGACTTATGGCAAAGGAGACCAACCATCAAACTATTGCAGTAATCCAGATTTGAGATGAGAGCCTGTCCAGAGCAGAATGATCATAATGTCCAAGTTATATTTAAGAGATGTTGTAAGATAAAATTGAATGACCTTGGCAACAGATTGGGGGTGGGGAGAAGAGAGAAAGAGGGAAGGGAAGGAAGGAAGGGGTGAAGAAAGAGGAGAGAGGGAAAGCGAGTAAGGGAGAGGAGTGTGTGTATATATATATATATATTCACTTATATTTCATAAGCATTAAAGGGGCTCCATCTTTAAAGAACTTCATTGGTGAATCCTTTCTTTTTCCCCTCCTACAACCAAACTCCCATTATCTCTGTTGAATAAATATCTACTAGATTTTAGAAAGGATAAAAATCTGATTAAAATAATTTACACTGAAGTACAATGATTTAAAACCACCCATCCCTGAGTAGGTGAGGCAGAGAGGTGTTGGGATTTTAAAAGGAGATTGATTTAAATGAATCTTTGGTAGCTTATATGGAAGACATATTTTTTGAGCCAGGAGCTTTCTTGTGCTCCTTGTCTATGGCTGCCTCCTCCCATTCCTGACTTGCCAGAAGAACAGGAATCAGCAGTTTGGCACCCCATTTCTGAAAGATTGCCAGTCCCTATTCCAGCCAATTGAATAATGCTGTCCTCCTTTGAAAAGCTATAATCTCTAGTTGAAAAATATGGATAAATCTTGAAAAAATTGTCAAAAAAAATTTTACTTGTAAAAAGAGGCTAATATAGAAGTCTTGAAAATTCCCCTTTTATGTTAAGCTACAGAATGTCTTTCTAGACTTAGAAATTATGAAAAGTCATATTAGGGATGTTCTAGAGGATAGCACCTGTTTGACTAGGAGACTGGCCTTGGACAACCTGTTTGGCTTTTTTTCCATACCTATGAATCTCTGATTCTGTGTTTAATTGTAGGGGAAGAAGTCTTTTGTGGTGTAAAATTGCTACCTATTAACAGCTGGAAATATTATCAATTGGGCAATTGAAACTGGGTGCATTTTTGCACAAAAAGGATAAAAAACAATTATCATTCATCCTATTGTGGGTGATTTGGAGGGGTGGGACCATATAATTACTTTGCTGATATTCATTTGCATTTTTCTCATCTCCCACACCCATCTTAGTGTTATTGCCTTTCTGCTGCCGTCTGGGTATACTTTATTGTAAGTAGCCCTATTGTGGAGATCACAAGAAGTGTGGGTTAAGAAACGCCAGGAGATCTTAACATTGTGAAGTAACAGTTATCCAGTCTGTCCTCTGAATTAGATCTTAAGACTTAGATGGGAAATTCAGAGGATAAAGGAATCTGTAGATGTAAAAGTCATCTTTAGTTATTGTATTGGTTTGAACATAGGGAGCGTTTCTAAAATGGGATCCCTTTAACAGGGGGAAACGTTGTTGTTTGTCCTTCATTCTTGAAGAGGATCATGACATTATGAGGAGATAATACCATGACATGGAAGTGAATTGGATTTTAAATGAGGGAGAGCTGTGCAAAGTCACCTACTTGTTATTCTTCTCCAGAGACATCTGGGTCCAGTGGCCAGATACAGGTCAGGATGACTGGAGATGGCCCTGGATGAAATGGGAATCCTTGGTCTTTTTAAGCTAAGGTCTTCAACAGGTCTGTTTGATTGAGGCAGCACCATTCAATGATTAAGGGTAGGTAGCAACTGAGACAAAGAATCTCCTCTTTTACTCCTCTTTATATAAATAAGTAAATGGGGGAAATGGGGAACTTATCCCCATTTACTTACTAAGTGACATCCAGAAGGATGATTATCCTCAGGGTTTCTGGCCAAAACAGAAATGATGGCTATTTACATTTACTCTAAATCAATCTGGACCCAGTGACGAATGAGAGCTTGACCTGGGACCTATTGTTGGTCAATCAAGGAGAGTTGGAGTAAACCAAAACACAGGGGGGAAATGCACATTGGGATATACTGGAAAATAGTACTAATTTTGGGATGCATTGGAAAAATATAAACAATTTTATGACCAATTTGGTATTTGCATGTTTATCCCAAGCAGAGTAATTCACCTTAAGCATTAAGGTATTACAATAGAAAAGAAGTTTTAGAAGATCTAACTCACAATTATATCACTTAACTGCTTTATCATTTTGGATGTCACTTAGTAAATAGGGAGCTGGGTAGGTAGTATCAAGGATTAAGTATGATGGTGAACAAGGTCCCAGATGTTCAAATTGTTTCTCCCTACTTGATTAGAACTTATCTGGGCAAAAAGCAAAACATTATATGGGTTAAAACAATAGTGAATATAGATGATAAAGCACTTAACAAACAGAAAGTTCTCTGTTAATGCTTCAGAAGAGGCAAGGCAGGATCAAAGGCATTTCCTCTGAGGTATTCAAGGCTGATACTTCTAAGAAAGAAACACAAAAGGAAATTCACTTCTTTTTTTTTTTTTTTTTTTTTTTTTTTAAGGGGAAGGAGTAAAATTCAAAGCAGTATATGTAGAGGAGGGAATGAAAGGAAAATCATGCTCACTTTTAATTTTAGGACAGAGATGGGATTTGTGCCTTTATTTCCAATAAATTAGCCCTATAGTTTGGGTGAGGATCTACAAATGTGTAAAGTGAACTTCTCTACAAAAATTCAAAAATTTATGTCAAAAACTTTTTTAATTTGAAAAGATTTCTTCATTTTCAGTTCTTTATACTTGGCATATAAAACATGAACTATAGTATAGGCATTTAAATACAATGAAGAAAAACATTTATCAAAAATATCTTTTTCAGATGAGAACAATTTTTGTGCCAGTCAAGTGCTCTTTTTATATATCTTGATCCATGTTTTAATTTTTTAGATATTTTCAAACAGTGTTTAGTTCTCTCCTTCCTCCTCTCTCCAAGTTTTCCTGTTTCCTGTTTAACCCTCCCCACCTCTCCCAACAGAAAGTAATATTTTGGGGAAATTGAGACTCATGTATTTTAATATCTATTTTCTTGTACTTTAAGTACAGCTTATTGTCTAAATGTTCAGTACCTGGAGACTGTATAGCCTGTGCCTCCGAGCTGTATTTATAGGTTTTTGGAGGTAAGTACTAGATTTTGAAGCAGCTGTTGTATGTTTCTTAGCAGGGTATGTGTTGTGTGGGAAGTTTCAGTGTTGAAGATTCTGCTGAATGCATGATTAAGTCTCCTGCAGCTCTACCTTCCAGAGCTGTTAGTCATATTGTCTCATTCTGGCAGACAGAATTATTTAAACTATATTTTGGAATTAGTTTGTTAGAATATAAATGTGCTTGTGGGGGAACACACTTAGAATGGTTGTCAAAGAACTAAGAACTATTCATAATACTGCTTGATAGTCTGATTATAATTCATCTAAGGAACAAGGGAACCTGGCTTCAAGTGAGTCTCCTTGCTTCTTTTCCCCCTATACAAAAAAAGGTTTGACTGGGCATTATAAAAAACATTACAAACAGTAAAACCCATTAAACAGTGGAACAGGCTCCTAGGAGTGACAGGACCCTTTTTATGGTAGAACCAGTGTTCCCAGTAGATCAGGAGTTACCTGTTGAATTCTTAAGTTTGATAATAAAGATCTACACTGTTCTTGAGATGGGATCTGATATGGTTATTAAAAGCTATTATTAAGTCCAATGAATTGTTCATTTGAGTTCTGTGCCTACTTTTTATGTGATTTCTCACATAATAATGATATAGAATAGAAAAACTTTATCCTTCTAATAAATTAAATTGAACAGTACTGATTAGGACCTTTCCTTTCTTAAGACTAACTTAACTATTTAGATGAATATGTGTGTTCTTATTGATGTGAACATCCTTTTATTTTTAAATTTTTTAATATTTTAAAATATCAGACATGCAAACCACAACTCAATTCATACCCACCCAAATATGAATGCCTCAAATATATCCTGTATGGACCTGTTTTTGATCATGTGATCTAGTTAGTAGCTTCAGTAAACATACCAATATACAGAAAAAATTGATTGGAGTCTTTCTTTAAAAAGTAGAAAATTGCAAATCTTTTTGGTATGCAGAAGCAAAGATAAGAATTGGTATTGTTCCTTTCTTTTATTAGTTTATTTATTTTGTGAAAAGGAAATTGAAAAGGAAGAAACATTGGATTTAACACCACAACCCAAAAAGGGCATCAACTTTTCAGAGGAAAGTGATCCTTGAATCATAAAATTATAGGTTTAATCCTTAGCATTCATCTACCCTGACCCCTTCATATTATAGCTAAGAAATCTGCAGCTCAGAGAGCCAAATGATTTGCATGTTCCTGATTACACAGCTAATAAATGAAAAGTTTTGAACTTGGGTTTTCTGGACTCTTAGTCTGCTCCACTCTCTCTGCTGTCTCATTTTGAGGGCTGATCAAGCTTGCCTCTGGCATTGATTAAACATTGAGATGGAAGAAAAACTCTATCCTGTGTATTCTCCCAGCAGATGCTATGATGCAATAGGTACACTGTTGTGTCATGCTTTGTATCTGGGATGCTTTGAAGTTTTTTTTAAGGTCACATGGATATTCTGCTATTATTAGTTATCAAATTAGTATATCAGCTGGATGTCTCTCCTATCCTAGATGGTATCTTAGAGTTAAATTATGCTTAGCTTAATAGAAAGAACCTTGTGACACGTAGTAAACGTTTGATATTAGTCATCAAAGAGTTTTTAAAAGGATTCTATTTTTATGTGACCATGCTAACTTGATCACAGGTATGGATGAAATATTAGTCTAATAAGTTGTGGGAATTTGTAATAATAATGCTTCTCATTTATATAGCTTTACAAAGCACTTTCTTCATAAAACCCCATAAAACTTTTAGTACAATTATTCCCCATTTTCCAAATGTGAAACTGAACCTCAGAGAGGTTGACTAAAATTTTGTACTTGATCTCAAGTCCCTTGCTTTATATACTATATCATATTCACTACTTCTTCATTCTTACTGTCAGTGTCATTCACTTGCACAATAGCTTATTTATCTACAATACGTGAGTGATAATACCTATCTCATAAGATTACTGTGAGGTCAACAAAGCACTAGGATGTGTTATTTAGTATGGCAAAATAATATATGCTTAGTGAAGAATTTTTCATGAAAAGCTGCCTCTGTTGGTCCTTCTGATATATGAATTAGATAACAAATGACGGTTAGTTGGATGAAAGTCCATCTCTCTTCCTCTCCTCCCTGCCAAATCATATATAGAGATCTTTTGCAAGTTGAATGCTTATATAATTGGGGGATTGATAATGCTTTGCTAGGGGAGAATTATGGATCATTCCATTTACTGAGTATTTTTTACTCTCTGAGAGGGCTGTGTGTATGTGTGTGTCTGTCTTTTCTAATAAGTGACTTTACTATTAATAGCCTTCCATTGGTAAAAGATTGTCATGACTATTATCATAGATTTCCTTATTCTTCTGATTTGGAGAATAAACAGCTTCAGATGTTTTCAGGCTAAGGCCCTCCTTAGGGAAGCCTATCAAGCAGAAATGTCTCTCTGGAACTAGGAAATCCCTATTGGAATATTGAGGTTTGAAACCTGGCAACTGAATTTTCTTGAGCAGGATAGGATGTAGGATTAAGGATGGGGGATGTTTTAGTATAAGTGAATCACTGTTTGAATCTGGTTAAACAAACTTTTCATTGGAAGTTAAGAGAAATGTTCCTAACTCAAGGAAAAATAAAATTTCATCTCTGAGTAGGACCAGTCCTTTTACTTTTGCCTCAGTTTATTTCTTTATAAAATTAATTAAGTAACAAATATTTTTAAAGCCAGGTTTTGTGTTAATTACTGGGAATCTAACCAAGAAAACATTGTTTGAAGTAACAGCAATACTATTTTAAGAACAACTAAGTCATTTTGACTCATAAAACTCAAATTAACAACAAAGGACCTAAAGGATGTTTTCTACATCCAGAGAAAACTGATAAATAGAAGTATGAATATAAAATCATTCTATACATACACATATTTGTGTCTAGGTGGTAGATATTTCTAAAGGATGGGATGGGGGAAGAAAAAAAAGGAAAATAAATTCACATGATAATTTTGTTATTAAATTTTCTTGGAGATTTTGGATGTAGGAGCTTTGATTATAATTTTCTGATTGTGTGTTTTGATCTTCCTTGTCACCATAATTTTTGATTATCAGAAACTTTTTTTATTTTCTGCTCTTTTTCCTAGACTTTGCTTTTAACTCTGTTAAAGTAGGGTTCTGTTTCCAGGGTGGAGGGTTCACTGTCCCAAGCTTCAGGGATTTTGTTCAGTTTTCAGAAATCCTTTTAGGAATCCGACCACAAGCACTCTTTTCTGCCCTGGAGCTGTTATGGGTGTCCCTGCCCTACTGCAGCTGTAAAATCGAATGTGTTGGCTTGGCTCCTCTGACCAGGGCTACACACCACTCCCACTCTCTTACCACAGACCCTCTCCACTGACCTTCTGAGTCCTTCCTGGTTTCCCTGGACTGAGAGATCCAGAAGCCTTCAGCACTGCTGCTGATTCAGAAGTCTCCCCTCACTTTTCTGCTGACCTTCCAGGTCCTCTTGGTGTCTCTTGGACTGAGAGGTCTGGAAGCCTACAATACTGCCACTTATTCAGAAGTCAGGCCCATGGTGGACTCCCAACTTGGTGTCACAGACCTTTTTTGATGAGCTTCCAAGTTGTCTTTGTCTGTAAAATGTTCTGCTCCATTTTCTGGAGTGTTCTGATGCTCTAAAATTTGTTTAGAATTATTATTTAAAGGACTTTGGAGCAATTTAGGGGAGATGCTGGGCAAGCTTCTGCCTTTACTCCACCATCTTGGTTGTCCCTCCTTTGTCATATATTTAAAAGAAATAGTAAGTTGTGCGTAATAAATTTGCAGAGTTGACAAGAGTGTGCATTCCAGGCATGAGAGGAGAGGGAAGAGTAGGGGGGAGAGGGAGAGAGAGACACGGAAAGACAGACAGACAGACACACACACAGACCATAGGTAGGTCACTTAACCCTGTTTCCCTCCAATGAGCTTGAGAAGGAAATGCTAGGCCATTCTAGTACCTGTGCCGAGAAAACTCAAAAAAATGAGGAATCAGATGGGACTCAAAAGAGTCACAAACAAGGTAGAATTTGCAGTCCTTGCCCCTAGTTGCTAGATGGTAATTATCAGCAAAACTCTCAGAGGGAATGAGTTTATTTCTTTTTTTCAGTGTCAGAATCAGATCCATTAAGTTTAAATGAGAACCTCAACAGCAGAACATGATTTGATGATCACATTTTGGTTTTCTAGTTATTCTTTCAATCAGCAGATTTCACCAATGATATTCTCTGCAAAGTAATCATCTAAAAACGATTTGGAGTAGAATTACACAGCCTGAATGAAATGGAACTTCCATGAGGCTGCTTCAAGGATAGAACCTTAAAAAATAGCTCTGCACTGCTTGGCTTTTACTAATTTTAAGTGTTCTAAGATCATTGCATAAGTGAAAAAGTGTATTATATTCTAAAATACCCTTTAGCTTTCTGAATTGTACACTCGGTTGCTTGCTAAAGGCCAAAAGAATGACTGACAGAACTTAATAATATTTAAAATATCTTCTTTAAAGAATTGTCCATGTTTAACATATATCGGATTACTTGCTGTCTAGGGGAGGGATTGTGGGTGAGGAGAATGTAAAGAGAAAATTTTGGAATACAAGGTTTTGCAAGGGTGAATGCTTAGAACTATTTTTGCATATATTTTGAAAATTACAAAAAGCTATTAAAAAAAAAAAAAACAACTTCTTTAAAGCACTTAGAGAAATAGATGCCAATTTGGAAGTAAGATTAAAATAAGAAAAGGAAGAAGAGTAATTGAAAAAAATTTTCCACTTGGGACTGCATCCATTAATTCTTTAATACCAGTCTTGTAAATTTTTTAGTGTGCTTTTGTTTTCTTCTCAACTGACTGCCCAAATGAAAGAGTTTTATTCTCAGTTCTGTCCTATGTTCTAATAATCACTATAATATTGGTATTGATCTTTGCACTTTGGGAAACTTCCAAAAAAATCCAAGAAGAAAAGCCAAGAAAACAATGTTTACCCTCTTTCTGGCAGAGTAGTCTTTTTCATGAAGTCATCTAGATAGATACAGAGAATTTCAGAGAATTAATAAAAAAAAAAAAGAAAAAAAAAAGGTTAAGGATCACATTATCATTTGGGTTACAAATGGCTAATTTTGGGACCCAACTTTTGTTAAGGCTTCAGATTGGTATCTTATTTCTAGTATTTCAAAAAATTATTTAATAATTTTAATTAATTAATTAATTAATTAAATTTAATAACTAGAAACAAATAATCTAATAAACCTGCAAAAAAAAGAGCAAAAATCTTATTCTAGACATTTAACCTTTAAGAAGGTCAAATAAAATGAATTGCCAAATAGAAAACAAACAGGGGAAATGTCTTTGTTCTCTGTTCCCTTTAAGGCCTGCATGAAATTCTACTGCCTTTGGCCAAATTTTCCTGTGTTTTTTTTTTTTTTTCTTTAAATATTGTTGTTAGTGTATATACACTTGTGATTATTACAGAATGCATGATTTTTCTCCCTTATGGTTGTTTGTATTTTCTCTTTTGACAGTTGCTCCATTCATTTGATTACTGCATTTATCTTATACTTTAGATCCTTATGGATTCCAAATGTCAGACCTTTGCTTCACATATTTATTGTAAATCTCTTCTCCCTTCAATTTATTTCCCTTTAATTTTGGAGGTACTGCTTTTTGCTATGCAAAATCCTTTTGTCTTTGTATAATCAATTCCAGCAATTTTGGTTCCAGGAATATGTTCTACTCTTTTTGTGATTAAAAATAACCTTCCACTTTAAAGCTGTGAGAAATGTATTTTTCCCCTGGAGTCGTCTTTGTATATAATCTCTTTTTCCCCATTTATTCCCACTGCTAGGTATCAAGATCCTTCAAAGATACTTTTTTATAGTTCATTTTTTAGGAAGAAGTTAACAGCATTGTGGGGCTGAGACAGGTTTATTTTACCACTCTGCATATTCTGTACTGATAGTAGAGAAATCCATCTCCATTACTATGCTGCTATGTAGCTGGTTCTACCAAAATCAAAAGAAAAGAAAAAGAAGAAAGGAAGAAGAGGGGTAAGGAGAAAGTTTCTTTTGATATCTAGGGGAGTTCCTTAGTGACACAGGAGCACAAATCCATGTATATAGCAAGCATTCTTATACTGAATGTGAATGAAAATGAAAGTCTAAGAGCAGTTTCCTGGTGAGCCTTTATCTTCCAAGGAAGAGGATGACTTAATCATTTTAGTGTATTACTGTTTTTGTCTATAGAACCTTCTTGAGAACCACTATAGAATAGTGGATAGAGCCCTATTCTAGATTTCAGGAGACCTGAGGATGTTTTTGAAGGAGTGTTGAAATTGGAGGTAATCAGGATTATATTTGAGGGAGGAATAGTAGAGATCATCCAGTCCAGTAGTGTTAAAGTCAAATAGAAATAAATCTCTTCAGGTCACATATTAACTTGTAAACCGCAATTATTAACATTATTTATGTTGTATTGAATTTTTATTACTTTTTAAAATTAAACCTTTCAGTTTGGTTTCTGGGCATGCCAGAATTTTGCATGTACTAATTTTGCATGTAGCAAGGTAGGGGGTCTATTGGGTAAGAAAACTGAGGCCCATAGAGATAGTGACTTGTTTGGAACTTACACATATAGTAAGTGACAGAACAGGATTTGCGCCTTCCAAGTGGTCCTTTTCCACAGCATCACAAGTGTCCCATAAATAAATTAGACATGATGATAATAATAGCCTAGCATTTCTATAATGCCTACGATGTGTCACGTACTGTGCCAAATATTTTACAAATATCTCATTTGATTCTGACTTACCAGTTGAGGAAACTGAGTTTAAATGACTTGCCAGGGTCATACATCTAGTAAGTGTTTGGGCCAAATTTGAACTTGTCTCTTGACTACATGCTCAATGTTTTCTTCAACTTATCACATTGTACTTAACTTTCTTGTTTCTCCAAGTGTCTCACTTATAAAATGATAATAATAAATTACACATTGGAGGCTGGAAGTGGACCAGTTAATGTATTAATATCCCTTTTAGCTTAAAAATCTATGCTGCTTTTTGTTCACTCCATCAGATCTAGAACAAAACAAAACTTCAGTCTTCAAATCCCAAGTTTCCATACAATTGTAACTAAGCCAAAGAATCAAGGATAACATGGTAATATTTCTTTAAGCTAGAAGATTTGTCATAAGCCTGGTTTTCAGATTGGAGGACTTGGGCTAGTAGTTCTGCTACATATTAGTGGTGGGGTCTTTGGACAAGTAATTTAATTTGTCTGGGCTTTAGTGACTTCACTGAAAAAAAATTTAAAGCTCTATACTCACATTTTTATGTTTTCCCTTAATCTGTGGGGGTGTTGAGGGGTGAGGGGTAAGGAGATGAGTTTAGTCTCCTATAACTTGTTCTTGATGAATGAGTTTAGTTTCTCATAGCTTGTTCTTGATGAACATTGCTGGCACATGATGATTACTGCTTCCTTTTTGGAAGAAAAAGTGCTTATTGGTCATTCTTTTAGTAAAGTATTCTTGACTTTTGCCAAGAATCATTCATGTTTAGTATGTAAGTTTAATAATCTACATTCTCATTTTTGAAAATTAGAACATTTGTTTATCTCTAATTTGGTTGCTTTGCTCCCATTCTTGAAATTTGTTGGAGGATTTTTGACAGTAATTTAGCAATCCCATCCACTGTTTCTTTCAATCCACTACAATAGTTTTGATGACTTGAATTCATTGCTAAGTAGACAGAATTAGAGTGGGAAAGGACCTTAATGGCTATCTCATCCAACTCACATCTGAAAAAGTATCTCTTTGCAACATGTTCAACAAGAAGTAATCCAACTTCTGGCTGAAGACCTTCGGAGAAAGGAAATCCATCTCCTCTCAAGGCAGTCCGTTTTCCTTTTGGGTTGCTGTTGGGTTATGTCAAGCCTAAATTTATCTCTGAGTAGAGGTAGAAAGTTAATTTAGTTCCCATTTGGTGAATTGATCTAATTCAGCATTTGATGAGTTATATGGTAAATAATCAGATGCTCATTATTAAAAAGTCAAAGAATGCTTCCTTGAACTTGTTCAGAGGTGATGCCTGTTTCTGAATGGAGAAGGTAATCAGTGAAAACCAAACAAACCAGTTACCCAAGTCAGGCATTTATTTTAAACAAGGAGAACCTGGAATTTTTTTATTTGGATGTCTTGATAGTCTGTAGGCTTGCAAAAAATGGGAAAACCCCAAGGGAATTTTGGTCCAGCATTTATTTCTTGCTAGTTATGAAGCTTAAGCAATCTTTATAGAAACAGTGGTATTAAAAATAAAATTGTGACAGTCTAGTCAACCCCAAGACATTCACACAATTCAGGTGACAGCATGTTCTGTGCTGCCTGACAAATAATGTGTATTGCTAAAGGAAGTTTGGGAGTTGACTTAATAACTGTGATTTTTAAAAATTTTATTTGTGTGTGTGTGTGTGTGTGTGTGTGTGTGTGTGTGTGTGTGTGTGTGTTCCACATTGCTGTCATTTCCTAAAGGCAAATATTTTGAAGTTTAAGAGATTGATTTTGAGTCACTGAATGTTACTGAATTTCTTTTGGGTTTCATTGGAGATAGGAAATGTTTGAAAAAAGATAGGGAAATATTGCTCTAACAAACTTGTAACATGAATAGTTATATTGTATAATAATAACTGAATTTTTTAAAATAAGAAAGTTTTTTATTGTTACATAAAGGAGCTGTGTATATTGTAATATAAAGAGAGAGGTGATAGAATATTGTGCAGCAAAAGAAAAGTTTTTCTATAGTTTCTTTCAGAGGAAAGAAAAGGAGTTATGGTTGTGGAAAGTTTCATAGACTCTCAGATGCAGAAGATGTATGGGGTGGCTTTGCTGAATTTTTTTTTTTTTTTTTTACAAATTTAGGAATATTTGTTACCAGGTAAGACTGGGTAAGGAACTAAAAGAAATATTTTTTCT